>NC_133534.1:187838135-188510224 GCF_048544455.1 Silene latifolia
AAACATTAAATTTTATTCCATAGGCCATTTTTACAATTAATTTGTATTTAGTATTTGATTATAGAATATTTGATTAGTGACAAACGACAATATAATATTGACGTCTTGATGGATAATTCTTACTAAAAAAACACACATTGAATTATAATTGAGTTAGTGCCCCACCAAAAAAGTAAAAAAATATTTGGGAGGTGTATGTCAATTATAAATAATTTTATTTAACAAATAATTAAAAAAAACACATGAACACCGAAACTTTTACTACTTCTATGATAATTATTTTTATTTTGAATGAGACCATTAAATGTAACTAAATTATCCTACAAAATAATCTTTAAAAATTTCCAGGATCAACTTAAAAATAGTTTAAGTACTTATGACTTAAAAATTGAGAAAATAGAATTGCGGTCATACAAAAGAACGGTCTCACAAAAAACATTATCTTTATGTAGAATTTAGAACATAATCAACACAAATATTTATTATAATATTTATGTTATAATAATGAAAAAATGATACTCAAAAGTCATGAACCTTGCTCCATATTTATGCCTATATTAAATTTAATAATAATAAAAAAAGATGTTCAAAAGTCATACAAAATATCCTCAATTGTTTAAATATTTTTCATGGATGAAGAAATTTGTGAGGCCAAAAAAAAAATCTAAAACATTAAATGCAAATTGCATAACAAGCATTAAAATTTGGCTTTTTTAATTTCTAGATTAATTAAACAACAATTAAAATCAAATAAAATTTATATTAAAATTTAAATTTCTACGTTTACTGTTAGAATATTCTAAGCAACAAATAAATATCTCATAATTCTAATTCTACGCCATTTATAAAATAATAAAGAGTTTGAAATATTGAGGACAAATAATAACATACTTAACATTAAACATTTACCTTTTAATTTTTAAAACTGGAATAGGTTAAACGACAAATAAAAATTTACATCACTCTAATTTTAAACTGTTTATATGTGCAATTTCCTCTTAAATTGTATTGCAATAAACTTGCTCAATTTCATTAAATTGGATACATATATAAATCTATAAATATAATTTATAAATAAAAGACAAGGCAACATATCTACCATCTTTTAATTTCATAAGATAACTCCCTAAATAATTCTCATGCAATGTGGATTTTGTAAAAAAGAAAAAAAAATTAAAACAAACCTTTTACATTTAATTTCTCTTTACTATATATTTATGTCTATATTAAATTTGCTTATAATGAAAAAAAAAATGCTCAAAAGTCATAAAACCTTGCTACATATTTATGTATATATTAAATTTGATAATAATAAAAAAAAGATGCCAAGAGTCATGAAACGGATCCCCATTTGGCTATAAATGTTTGACGGAAGGCAATATTTATGAGCCAAAATTCAAGCCAATATCTTTTTATCCCCATCGCCAAAAGAATTGTATATATGTGTCAATAATCTTTCTTATCATTGTATCAGCATCAAGGTAAGTGTATTAAGGTTTTAAATTAATTAATTATTTATTTTTAAATTCCATTGGTTATGAACTACTCTTCACTTTTTAAATCTTCGCATATATGTTGTTTTGTTCTCATTTAGGAGCTATCAAGATTTGTGGAGTTATGCTATTCAAAGGTAAATACGCTTACATCTTTATGATTCAATGCCCTCTTTCGTTCATTATTTAAGGGAAAACTTAAATTAATAACGATAAGCTTAATATTACATAATCAAATTCCACCATTTTGTTTGTTATTAATCACTTAGTGGTTTTTTGTTTTGTTTTTGTAGAGATATATAGTTCATTGGAAAAACAAAACTATAAGAACAAGAAAATACTAGAATTGCTTAAACAAATACTCTGCCCAATCCACTCAATACTATATTATAAACAAATTACAAGATTCACAACATAAATGAGAATGACTAATTGTTTTTAGGTTCATAAAATTTTTTGGGTATTTCAGAAACTTTCAAATGTATGTTTTATTTGGGCATGGGTTGCTTTTTTATTCATCATTTTTCCTTTGAAAAATAGCTCTCATAGAAGGAAATTGGTGTTGTGTGGATCTCAATTTTATCAAGTTAGACAAAAAAAATCTTGTTGACATGGATAATGGCTAAATGGAAATTATTATCTAATATTTATGCGTACATGTCATATTATCTAATCGATATGCACAACACATAATGAGATTGCAATGAGATTAGAGTAGGCTACTATTTAACTCATTTTATCATTTATGAAAAAATTTAAAATTTAGGATTTTTGACAAATTGATATAGATGATATACTAAGACTAGCATTTATTAACTTCATAATTATTATACTATAAAAAATAGAGTAAATTAAAAATTACCCCCATTTAAAATTCAGTTTTTTAAAATTACTCCCTTATATAATTTTTTTCTTAAATTACTCCCTTAAAATACAATTTTATCAAAAATTGCTTGAAAATTCCACTTTAGGCGATTTATTCCGTTTGTTTTTGAACTTATTCTCCATTGTTATACATTTCAAATTATAAATTGGTTAAGTCACAAACGAAATAAGTTCATAAACTGACAGAATAAGTAATTTAAGTTGGTGTTTTGAATCAATTTTTGATATAAGTGCATCTTAAGGGAGTAATTTTAGGAAAAAAATTATATAAGGGAATAAGTTTAAAAAAACTTGATTTTAAAAGGGAGTAATTTTTAATTTACTCTAAAAAATATGATTTATGCGAATTATGACAAGATAAAAAACCCTATAATCCTATATGTTTTTAGCTCTTTACATTGTGAGATTTATCATTCTCAAAAAAAGAAAAAAAAAAGAGAAAATCATTCAACATTATGCATTCATTTGCCCTTTCGTCTTCACTTACTAACTTTATTTATCCTAGATGACAAAGAGACGTTCCAACTTTCACATAGAAAATTTAGTACAAAATCTATACAATCTAATTAAAAAGTAATCTTAGTTATTTATTTTTTACATGGGTGTCACGAATTGCTGGGTTCATTGATGATTTGAAGGTAATTTTTTTAACCACATGTTATTAGTATATTAATCAAAATAGCAACTAAAGTACAATCTATAGTTTTGAAAATAAACTGAAGTTGTCAAAGAAATAAGGCATCAACTAACTAAATTTTATGTCTTTCAAGACTATATTTTTTAAATGGATCAACTAATTACTTGGACAAATATAAACAATACGATAAAAAAATAAAACTAAAAACAGATAAACCCGTGAATATCACGGGTCACAGATCTAGTTATAGGATTTAAAATGATACTACTTGAATTAATGAAGAAAAATCTCACAAGAGGAAATTAAAATGGACCATGAACTTTAAGACTGTATCTATATATCTATATCTATATATAATAATAAAAAGACAAACTAACTACCTATTCTAATGACACGTTAACATTTTTAATTATTTAGACAACCCACCTCCACTTCACCAAGTCAACAATAAAGAAAAAAAAAAGCACTAAATAACATCATTGTCTCACAAACATTAAAATTTGTCTTTTTAACTTCATAGTAAACTAAACGACTTAAACAACAATTAAACATCAAAATAAATTCTAAATTTTAAATTTAAGACTTTATTGTAAAATAAGTTATCTCGCAAAAAAAAATGAACATATAAATAAGCTTTTACTATTTTATTGTTACAATGTCATATTAATATTAATTTAATTGTGCAATATTATGTTGTATAATTGTACCCGTTAGTTTCAATTAATTAGTTAAATATAAAAAAGAGCTTAAAAAATAAAATAACATAGTTTTTTCATATAACGTACTTTAAATACTTCATAGCGTAGTAAATTAAATATTATAGTACATGAATAGCATAGAGAGCACCAATGATATAGTTTTAAGGCCATGTTATCATGCTATGAAACAACAAAAAATATATTGCAATGAAAAAAACAAATTAATGTAAAAAAAGAAACAATCACAGCCTACAAGTGGTGTTCATGTGAAATTGACAGGTTACGAATGAAAATAATGAAAATATATGAGAACCAAATTAAAAGTAAAAAAATATTGGCCAATGATGAAAATGAGCAACGGACATATCGCCTATTCAATTAATACGATTAATTTTATATCACAGTTCTCAATGTCCAATTAAGTAGTTTTATATTACATTCATCTTGTATTATGTCTACTTACCCATCCATATATATCTTAATTTATATAAAAACAAATATTAAAATATTGATATGGTTCTCACCAAATTACATGAATTATAATTCGGGTGAAACATTTTTGTGTGTGTTAGCAACAAAAATGTCAACATGTTTCATACTAATGAGATTACAATTATGCGTAAACTTAAACAATTAATCTTAAACGCACTCGTGAATTTCACGGGTGCAAAAACTAGTTATAGGATTTAAAATATACTACTTGAATTAGGGGTGCTCACCGGTCCAAAACCGGACCGGACCGGATGAACCCACGGACCGGATAACCACATATCCCAAGACCGCGGACCGGACCGGTTAGAAGGGGACCCGGACCGGACCGGACCGGAACCCTTTAGGTCCGGTTTTTTCCGGGTTTGGACCGGACCGGTACTAATTTATAAGGCAATTTAGTTTTATTTTTTTATGTGGACCGGACCGGACCGGACCGGAGACCGGTCACCATATTTTTTGAGACCCGGAGACCGGACCGGTATGTATCCGGTCTGGACCGGACCGGACCGGCCGGTCCGGGTCGGTCCGGTTTGCCGGTCCGGACCACTTTTTGTTCACCCCTAACTTGAATTAATGAAGGAAAAATCTCACAAGAGGAGTGCGTCTCTCAAACCTATTAATAAAATTTAATGGGAGCATGATTGACTGAGCCAAAATCAACTCAAAAATCCAACGATTTTCTACTTATAATGTCCTAAACTTAAGCACACAATCAAGGTAACAAATTTCAACAAAATTGACTAATCCAACTAATCGAAAAAGTGATTAGATGCGAAATTATTCTTATTTTATCCCACAAAAATTGTCGTAAGTTTGATTCTGATGTTTGAAAATTGGCACAATGACAATCCAAGATAAATGAAAATACTATGGTGTAATTCATAAATCATAAATGTAAATCAAATAAGAAGAAATACATGACTAACATGAAAACATTGAATGCATTATCCTTAAATACAATAACGTAAATCTCATCACCAAGTGTCTTTTTAATTAGTGCCAAGGACGTAAATTACCATCAATGACAAAACAAATGTTACATCGACAAAATGTTAAAACAATGTTAGGCGTTCATATTTCATACTACCATCGATTCTTTGAAATTGCCCCACTTTAGAAAACTTCTGAGGAATATTTTAATTAAATAAGGTAATTTCAAAGAACTGTAGGGAATAATATATAAAGAGTAATTTACAAATAAGAAAATGTATACCGAGTAGAAGATCGTAACGTACCGTTCTCAAAAATGTCACAGCGACGTAGAGAATTGACATAGACACTCTTTATATGTGGGTGCAACAGGTTTTCAGCACCATACATGTTATGGAATGGAGTTCTAATTTTCCAAAAAAAAAAAAAATTATCTTCTCCCTATAAATATAAAAACCTCCTCCTATCTCTAATTCTCTATACTTGAAAATCGGAGTCAACAATTCTAAAATTTTGATATTTTTTTTGGTGAGTAAATCCTTTTGATTAACAAAAAGCAATCAGCAATAAAAGAAGGTTCCATAAAAGAATTTCCCAAGAATTAATATACGTTAGGATTTGTATGCCATAAAAAGGAAATACTAAAGTTTACTACATTTAATTAATAGTTAATACCAAAGTTGACTGGTGTGAGTGGTAAGCTAGGTAGCACCAAAACGGACACGACACGGACACGTGACACGACATCCCATGAAATTTAGGACACGGGACACGTTATATAAATTTAATAAAATATATATTTTATAGTTATAAACATTCAATTTTATTTTTATTAAATTATATGATATTAAATTTAAATAAGTAAAGGTAAAACTTGTCCATGATTATAACTCATTTTCATTTTCCATCAAAACTCATCTTCTAATCAAGCTATTTCAACAACTCATTTCCCGTCTAAAGAACATCATTCACCCCAAATGATGTCCAAATGTTATGGATACGCGTCGGACACCGCCCAAATACCATGGACACGCGTCGGATACGTGCCCAAATAAATGTTGAAAGTTAGACACGGCTTTAATTTATAGGCGTCCGACACGTTTCGGCGTGTATCCGAGGAGTATCGGTGTCCGACACGGTATCGGACACGGGACGTCTGATTAAGAGAAGTGTATGTGCTACCTAGGTGGTAAGAGCTCCCATCTCAATCCATTAAATTGCCTTCAGTATCCCGAAGGAGATTGCTCTAACTGTCAGTAGAGGATGCTCCTGGTCAACATCAAAAAAAAAAAATAATTAATAGCTAATAAGTAATTAAAAAACCACTTTTTCATATTAGCTCAAAATGGCTTTTAGATTTGACACATGTTTTCATAATACGCTTACATTTTTATATTATACGTCTTCAGTTTTAATTCAAACTAGTTTTAAACCCGTGCAAAAAAATGCACGGGTCAAAACGCACGGCTTAAACCCGCGCAACAAAAAACTGCAGGGGTTGAAAACGCACGGCTTAAACCTCATTTTAGCATAAGATGATAATTTTGCCAAAAACTTCACACAACAATAAATTTTAACCCTCTATTTCAACCTTCCTTCTCATAATCTCACCCAATCACATAAAAACACAATAAAAATAATAATATAACGAATAAAAAGCAAATATTCTCATTGTGACTCTCATCATATTTGGATGACTTTCACAAAAAATCATAAGATAAAAACTTTTTGTTGTTGTGGGGGGATGAGAGTGAAAATATCAACTTTAGAAGGGGATCTCTTTGTTGTTGTGGATGGTCTCAAACCAGCGTGATTATGTTCAATGTTATTACAATATAAAAAGTCTACAATTGGAAAATCGACATATAATTTAAGTTATTAATCACTACCACTGATTCGACAAAAATTATATTAAAAAGTGTATGATTATTGAGATTGAATAATGGAGGACAATTGCCTGTACATGCAGCTAAAAGTATACTGTTTATAAACAATGTGGTTGTTAGATTAATAATTTAAAACATATACTCCCTCAACACATAAGTTTTCACCCCATTTCCCTATTATATCTGAGGTATATTTTAATAAAATAGGGTGAAAATAGGTGTGTGGAGGGAGTATTTCAAAACATTATACACGCACATTTAAGTGTTAATGTCACGTGTGGTGAAATTTTAGTACTAATATATACTTTCTTCATTTTTATATGATGTACTCGTTTTATTAAAATGCTCCACTCATATATTCAACAAATGGGTATATTGTATAAAAACGGAGGAAGTATTAGACATGCGATTATATATAATCAAAATATATCGTCATAATATGAATCGGGTTACATAACTTACATTATCGAATTTTCATGAATGCTCAATACATGGGCCATTGCCCATTGGACCGAGCAAACATTGGTTTCATAATTCGAAAATACAAAAAATGCAAGCACCCGACCCATAACATAACACAATTAGCAACATTACCCATTTCCCCATATAAATAATCCATCAACAAACCCTACCCCTCCATTTTATAAAAACTCTCGTTTGACCTCCCTCCCTCCCTTCTCATTTGAGTTTTCTAATTGACAACACTACCGCCGACACCGCATCTCCTTTTATTTCATTCATAATAAACTCAAATCATCATCTTCTCTCATTTATAATCTCGTCTAACCTCGCTCCCTCTTATCAGCATTTAACTCTCCTAAATCTTCAATCTTCATCACCTCCCATGCAAGATTTGTGCCTCTCACGATCCTAGCTTCGTTTCTTAGTTAGATCTTCATCAAAGATGCCACCATTGATTGATATCTTTTAGAGGTCTGATTTCTTTCATTTTTTTTACTCGCATGCAGCATAATTATCACAATTCGTGTTTAATTATTTTAAACTTGTTAAATTATTTTCACACTTCTTAAATTACTTTTCTCGTTTTTATTCGTTTAGTTCGATTATTTTTAATTCTCTATAAATTTTTAAGTAAATATCATTTACGTGATTATTATTTATTTTTTAAAAGTTGATTTTTTGTATAAAATTATTAGTGAATTATTAGTTAATATCATAAATTTCTTAATTTTAAATTTTACATTTTTTTTATTATGTTTATAATAGTAATTTCACATATCTGATGATTTTTTTTTTCTATAAAATTATTTCCTGATTTAAAATTTGGTGATTTTTTTATATATGTATCGTAGATATTGTGAAAATTGTTGCTTATTTTTATAAACTATGAATAAGAATATTCATAAATCTGATGAGTTTTGTTGTTTTTTATTAAAATGTTGTAAATGTACAAATTTTATTATAAATATTTGTATATTAAGATATGTATTTTTGTGTTCTGCATTTTGAAATGGATACCTTATAGGGAGAAGGTGAGGAAGAAACTTGAAGTTAAATTCTAGAATACACATGAATTTGATGAGGAATTTGTAATTTAATGTTTTGAAATGATTATTTGTAACATTTTGTAATTTTTGGATGTGTATAATGTATTAGGAATTTGTAATTTTTGGATGTTCATATTGTATTATAATGTATGGTTTTATGTAATATCGCTAATTAAATAAGAGCAAGAGTTGAGATGTTAAATATCATATATTATAATAATATCTATAATATCACCATATCATATAATATAATACACCATATAATATAACTTTCAATTAAAAGTATGGAGTATATTAAAAAGTAAGAAAGAGTATAATTAATTGTGTTGAAGAAAGTGGGTGAGTAATTTCAGGGAAATTATTTTTGCAATGGACCCCAGCTAAAAAATTGAGAACCAATCACAATCCTTTAAAAAACCTAACTTTTATACTAGGTAGATTGTAAAATGGTATCTTAATAAATTACTGAATTATACTATTAATTAATTAATTATGTAAATCTTCTACTCGAAACAATTAATTAATTATGTGGAATTCTACTCATCAATTTTTTTTTCGTTTTTTTAATATTCGAGGGAAAACGGCTACTTAGTCATAGGTGTAATTTAGAAAAATAAATAAATTAATAAACTGACAAATATCAAAATCTGTTCACGACGGACATTTCCGTTTAAACTTAAAACAACTCAAAAAGAATAGATGAGACAAAATAAAGGGGTTGTTTAGTTGATCAAGGAACTTAATTTTCCTAGGAAAATACAATTCATGAGAATTAAAGTTCCCTCATCCAATTCGGGTGAATTTCGGAAAAGTGTTTGGTTGCTCATGTAGGAATTAAATTCCACAAGAACTTCCAATGACCAAGGGGGATAGGTAAGCAACTTCCTACATCATGTAGGCATTGGAAGTTCCTGGGAAGTTCTAATTCCTACATTTTCCAAAATTTATGGCAACCAAACAACCCATGTTTTTCAAAATCATGGGATTTTCCAATGTCTATGTTTTCTAAGTGGCAACCAAACGACCTCAAAATATCGAGCGATTAGCCAAAAAAAAAAAACTTGTCTCATCAATCCAAGTACTCATTTTAATTTTAAGACAAATATAATTGATCTATATTGGGTCAATTTAATTTCAAGTAGTTGTTCCTAAGGCAGAGTACGGATCGGGTATTTGATCCAAAGAGATAGTTCGGATCGGATATCCATATTAAAAATCCTGAAGTTAGATATCCAATATCCAAACCAAATGTTTTGGATATCCAATGTTCGGGTATCAAAAACAATCGGATCGGATGCGGATATCCATACTTTAGAATTTATTTTAAAATTAAGTTTGAAACACGATTATATTCATAGTCTTACATGATGATTTTCTTTAGTATTCTTATTCCAATGTTCTCGACATAAAATTTAAGTATCACCTAGATATTTCTCTTGTATTTTAAACATTAATTAAGTTGTATTAAATAAAATTTTGTTTTCTCGAAATTATACTAGAAAACTATAGTTTCGGATCGGATCGGGTATCCAAATGTTTTAATTCTAATATCCATATCAAAACCAAAACCAAAGATTTCGGATCAGATATCCAAACCAAACTTAACTTTCGGATCAGATATCCAAACATTCGGATCAGATTTGGATCGGATATCGGATCAATTTGGATAATCGGATTTTTTGCTCTACCCTAGTTGTTCCCACTCTTAGGTTGATTTATTGTTAAATGATCGTTGTCAAAAAAAAAAAAAAAAAAAAAAAAAATTATTATTGAATCCTTTGGGGTTGATTTTGCCACATCCGAATAGACACTATACTCAGATGTGACTTCATTAACGAAGCAGGTGACATTAGCACAACTTGTTTATCGTGGGATGTCGAGAGCTTTGGATGATGACCATACAAACTAAAACAAAACTAACTATAAGACAACATTAAGACTCCAGGCGCGTTCATATGCCAAAAACTGGTTCCAATTTACACAAACTGAAATACAATAAGGACGAATCGGGGAAAGGATTTGCATCCTCTACATACCCAAATTTACAGAAAACCTATTAAGAGAATCATCTATGAGACAGGCTCGGCCTGAGGGTATGAACTAAACAATGATGAAGATGGAGGGACGCAGCGTCTCTGCCTCCTGCTTCTACTGGAGGGAGCTGAAGAACAAGTTGACAAGGTTGAAGGAGGAGTCGAGGAGGATTCAAACCTAGTTGATTGACTTCTATACTTTTTCTTATCGTTTTCACCATTTTTACTTTCGGCTTTGATAGGCCTAACTTTGGTCTCATCTAATGCTGCCGGAAGTACACATTTGCAGAGTAAACCTTCAAGAAAGCAAAACAAACACCACAGGATCAAATAACATACGGAGTACATAATTAATTAGAAAGTTGATGTTGTTTCCCATGAAAAATGGTACTTGACGAAGTGATCTCACCATGGGACGATACTAACTACTACATACAAGCATTACTTTTCAACTAATTACGGAGTATATGGGTGATTAATACGAAATACTATCTCATATAAGTTGCCGTACAACTATTTGTGCCCACGGAACATGTACAGCTTTTAAAAAATCATGAAAGCTTGTATAGAATCCATCCGATGTAATTGCAGTTTCCCAACTACTTACTCCTTATATCTTTTCAGAATTCTTTAAAAAGACCAAGCATCATAACATTTATTAAACGTTAATTAGGTTTTTGTTCTTTCAGAGGGTAAATCCTATGATCCACGAGTCCAAGAGTCTTTGAGGGCATGTGAGACCTACATTAACAATATGGACTAACGACTAAATATGATACTTCAACAACAACAACAACAACATCAGAGCCTTAATCCCAAAATGATTTGGGGTCGGCTGACATGAATCATCCTTTGGAACCATCCATTAGGTCAACGCACACCTCAATGCGAAAAAAGAAAAATATGATACTTCAACCTGGAAAAAAAGTCCGCTTGAAGAGGTAACCACCCAAGTCCCAACTATACGTTCTAAAAACGGCAGCACGAAAGCAAAACCAATACGTTAACCCACTAATTTATATTTATACATAGCGAGGTAATACAATTAAAACCATAAACTGACAGATTGATATCGACAGACGACAATATGAAGCCACGAAGAAGGTTATGCCACTACAGCACACTAATTGGAACATGACTCAAATACCATTACATGCCAAAAACTTCAGTGCTTTAGATAGTCGCAAAAGGCAAACAAACACATTGAGCTATAAAAGCCAAGGAAAGTGGGGAGGAATAAACAAGAAGATATACATAATGCTTTTAAAGCCTGTACATCTATCAGTAAGATAAGAATAAGGATGAAAAGAAACATACCTAACCGAGCGAGTCGATTGACCCAACTTGGTATTGGCTTTGCGGTTAAATGTATACATAGATCATTGCAGAAATGGTTGCAATTCTTGCTGATGAGATGGTAAGTGTTACCCAAGTACTCTTTCGATAGTTTCTCTATCAAGATACGGACCTCTTTAGATCCCAAATCTGTTCTTCCAATCAAGATTGATTTTCGGAATGTGAATCCAGGGCATTGCTTGGGTTCGACCTCAAATACCCCGGTTGTGGTATGATCATGAGCACCAAAAGCATACTCGACCCCATGCACTAAACAATTCAGCTTAATAAGATTCAAATCAATTACTTATAATCACATAATAAATAAAAGCAAACAGCCAAACATTTGGACACTAAGAACAACACTGCAAAATTTTCAAAGTTCAATTACAAGGCAAAACAGCCATGAAGTGAAAATAAGTTGGAAGAAGGGCTCAGACCGCTAAATATCCTAGGATCAAATACATTCTAACAATCAGAAAAGAGAGCCAGATATGCACCATTTTTTGGTTGGAATCAAGCAAATTGGTGTATTAAACTAGTTGCACTTGCAAACACAAATTTTGATACAGGGCATCCAAGAACAAAGGTAAGACTTAAGAATAGCGCATATTCGACCTCAAAATGATGTGACTGCACATTTAAAAGAGTATTGAGATACAAGGGCAATGTCAGAAACAGACAGGTTTCTATGAGCATGCTCTAAGAATGAGTAGCAGGAGCTGAAACTATTACTCTACATATGTTAGAATATAAGAGATGGTATTCATTGCTTTCATTGAACCGTGTCGGATTGTATTTCCTTTGCCAATTCTTAACAGCATATCATGGATAGCTTCTGCAAGAAACTTGTTTCGCATTACGAAAATTGTAATGCACTAATTCCTATTGCTTATATGACGAAAAGGGTCCGTCTTCAATGAGAATTTGTTTCTCTCTAAGTTAACAGAATTCTTAGATCTCAGATATCCACATCAATCAAGTGATAAAAAGACTGAAACTTTCACACAATTCAACAACCAATTTCCATAACCCATGTCACACATCACATATAATTAACAAATTAATGACACAAATTACTCATTCTCTTCCATTTAAATAATAACCTTATTTCCACCAACCATAGTACCAAACAAACAAACATAACATGTCATCTTTCTTTTTTTATTTAAATAACCCTTATATAAAAATACAAACCCACAATTTAATTTAATTTAATTATAACAGTAACATCAAGAATTACCCAAAATAGATCTGAATCTATGATATACAAAATTGGAAAAAAGAAAGGTGATAGATACCTTGAACACCAGAATGATAAACACCAAGACCAACCCAATAAGCATAACCATTGATAGGTGTAAGATCATATACATTTAAATAAACTGGTACTGCACCAACCTTCTTCTTCTTTGGTATAATTCTGCACAACATTTTCAAACCTATTTATCTTGTTTCTCTCTCTCTATCTCCCTAACAATAATGTTAAATTTGTTCACACCTACTTATAAATTTTTAGCCAAAATATAAAAATCTTTCTCACCCACAAAATAATCCCTATTTCCAAGGAATAATATTTATAATTTTTAATGGGTAGGGAAATTCTTTGTGGATTTTCCTTTATTATTTAGTGAAAAAGAAAGAAAGAAGATGAGTTTATAAGAATAATAATAATCCTAATTTGAAAAATAAGTTAATTAATTAGAGTAATTGTTTTGTTTTTGAGGTGGGATGGGATTCATGGGTAGGATTTGTAGGAAGATGGGAGGAATAAATGAGGGGGACTTTATTTTTTAGTTATTTAATGTAGTACTCCGTGTATTTTGTTTATAAATCAATAAACATTAAAAAGGGTGGCGATGGAGCTTTGATATGGCTGTAGACCTGTAGTTGCTGTGTTGTTTCGGTGTTTATACCTTTACGCTTAATCTTTACCCTTCCTTTACGCTTTATACAATTATTATACCAGACTCCTTGTACGGAGTACTACTTTGTATACACTCTCTTTATTTGCTATACTTCAGAGGTTACTTATCACGTTTAAAGCGTCTAGACCTCTCACAAAAAGGGAGAGGGGACAAGGTGAGGCACCCTCCATGTGCTTCCTCACTCACCTCTCATGGGTATTTTGTGAGAGGAAATGATATCCGTTCACAAGCTTGTGACGGATATCGCCGTCTTCAATGAGATTTTGTGTATCACGTTATGTCACATATGGCATATATGGGGTAGATTTGTTTTTAAAAACCCTTGGTTAAGACAGTTTTATACAAATTTATTATAAAACAGAATTTTCTAAAAATTGTTTTTATCCCATTAGTAGAATGATGCTTGGAATCGTTTTACCGTTGTATTTGTGTAAAACCGTCTCACACAAGGATCATGTTTGATACTCAGAAGATTATAATTAGTAGAAGTGGATTGATCAAACAGATTACAAATAATAGATTCGATTACCATGTTTGACTTACAAGGCCCCTTAATTTTTTGGTTTTAACATTTGTCAATAGACTCAATTCAGAACACTAACAAGTACAACTTTTATTATGGCAAGTTTATGCGTGAAAACGAACCAAGATCTGAAGACGGATGGGGAAGTGCGAGTATGGGCTGAATGAACCTAAATGATTCAAGCATATCTGAATGTGAATCTGAAATTGGCATTAATGAGTATGGTTATATATTTGGGCCACGGTAGGGACTAATACAACATGCAGGATTCAAGCACGAGGAGTGTCCTTTCCTCGTCTATATCCGATCGCAATGACAATGCATTAAGCTACGCATCTCACACTCTTGTCCAACTTGTTTATGTTAGCTTACCAGTCTACTTGTATCGTTTCTTAAGCATGTTGTATTTTTAGGGATTATGGGGAGATTTTTCATACATTTCATGCTTCATCGTCATACGAATTTAAATTAAATAATATTGAGAATAATATCGTAAATATTGTCAAGGATATTCCGTCTTCTATTGGTATATTGTAAAGATTTTATTTTATCTTTTAGTATACTTAATGCCCGTGCGATGCACAGGCCTGTTTGTAGTGCTCTGTCGTATATAATGTAGTAACCAAAGAATGTTTAGGATCACAACTATATGCTACTTTGTTTGTCTAGTGTTTACCCATGTATGAGATTAATGTTCTAAATAACTAACAATAGGACCGCCTCAACGTTCATTGTGAGACAGTCTTGTGCAATACTTAATGCTCATTTTATCAATTGGAATGACTCATTTTTTTAACTGAATTATAATTGTGATGTGTGGACTCAATAACCTGTATAATTATTTTAACTATAAGACATATCATTCATCACTTAATAGGATATACATGTTAGTTGGAGTGATGGGTTATACGGGTTAAGTGGGTTGAAAAAAACCTGGTTAAATAAATATAAAGGGATTAAACATGTCTACTTGGGTTATCATAAGGCTAAATGGGTGGAGTTAAGCCTTATTATTTTGAACTGAAATTGTCTGATCTGAACTGAATTTAAGGGGCCCGAAGTGAACTTATCTGAAATGAAATAATAACAGTAGTAATGTTGAACTGAATTGAATTGAACTTAACTTAACTTAATGGAGCTGAATTGAACCGGAATGATCTTATAAGAACCGAAATTAAGTACAAAAGAACAAAGCATTAAGGTCGAAAGAATTGAGCCTTTTTTTTAATAGTTTTTTCGGATTAAGAGGATAATGAACCATTTAAAACTGACACGATCTGCCAGGTAATAGTCACTCTCTTAGTCAAATTTGTAAATTTTTAGCGTATCTTATCGAAGTATAAACATGTTTACTATTTTTGTAAAAATACAGTACGTTTAACAAATACTCCCTATAATATTACTCAGTACAAAACATCACTGTGAACTTATAGTGCAACTAAGAGACTTGTGTTTGTTCTTAAGCAAACTTTTGTATATATTTGCAAATATTATACAAGATAATACTCTCGTGATTGATAAACTTAGAATTCACCTATAGTAATGTAGTATTAAAACTATTAATGCTTGATCTACTAAACCTTATTTTGAGTGTCTCGTGCACTTAGCCGAACATGAGGAGAGCTTCTATATGCTTGGTTTAAATAAGCATATATGGAACATGTCGTTGAAATTTAGCCTTTTGAAATCAAAACTGTAGGGAAAATTGTTTGGTGTGATTGTTGCTTTTATTTATTTCCCGTAAGATTGTTATATCACATCTTATTCTTATTTTTGTCTAAAATATCTCATAAAGAATACAAAGTGAAACAAATAAATGAAATCAAGGAGTATTTATTAACTTAAAATTAGCTCCATAACTCTAAAAATTGTAAAATAATATGGGTTAGCTCAAAATTACCTTTTCCCACAGAACTATATGAAAATTACTGTGTTATACCCACACCCTTTTATTGTTCTTGAAATAACCGATAAGTGGTATACTGATCAATAGTCAGTCCCATATTAAACCTAATATTATACCCGAAATCACAAACAAATTGCGCTATTAGCACTTTAGATAAACTATATAGTAAGAATATGAGATAATATGATCATAAGACAATAAGCAAACAATCACATTATAAATAACACAAATAATAGGCACAGTCAATATAACAACAAAGTTCATCCACATCAAAGAAAATTAACCAAAGAATAAAGAGGAATATGGCATTTATAGAGTAAGAATTCTTTTGTAAAGGTGAAATACTTGTTGAAGTCTTGGAAGCCGTATAAAACTCATTTTAATATTTCAATGTATTAATTAATTAATTAATTTTATTATTTGATAGGAATTCTATCAACTAAACTCTATCTGTGCTAAATTGCAAACATGTCTTCCAGTCTAATACAAAGACCACCAATTGTACGTGATATCAACTTTGCATTATTATATATTATTTGTATTATTTCTACTATTATTATTATGATTATTATGGATATTCTTTTTATTTATTTTATTTTTTAATAGCTTTTAGAATTTCATAAAGGTTGGAGACTCTATAAACGCTCGAAAAAAGCTTCCTTTATTAATATAGATAGATATTCGCTCCAAAGCAATAACCAATGAAATCGCTTCAAAAGTTCCTCTTTTAGGTATATATATTGATTGCATATACTCTTGTTATTGTAATTTCCCAATTATGTTATTTTTAGCTTGTAACTCAAGTATTAGGGTTCTCTTTTTCTAACATCTCTTTTCCTATCAGTTTCTTTATCTTCTTCTATCTATTTTGTAGATATTTTTTGGCTTTCTTTTGTAGCATTTTAATGGTAAAAAGCTCAGTTTAATTTCCTAAATTTCACCTTCTCTAAGACATGAATTTAATTTGCTCTTCATTTTAGCCTAGGAGAGCTTATTTCAATCAAATGTCTAGATCTGAGAAGGTTGAAATCATGGATTTAATTAGCAATATTTTTTAGTATTTTAAGTTTTTAACCATCACAATTTAATAATAGCAATTTGTTGTTTTCGAAGATGGTAACCGTATGATGAATGTTTTGGGAGTATTTGATTACTTGTGTGCTTATCTAATCTCTGCCTCCTGGTCGATGGCTAAGATCTAAATTTTCAGCATCTTTTCTATTCATCATCTTTTCTCAAATTTTGGAAATGATATTGCTGAGCATGTGTTTCTTTGTCTTTCTTTGAGGTGTATCAGGTTCCTCTTCAGATTTGGTTGTGTTAGGACTCCTTATGAGTTTGTGTGTTGGGTTGAGTTTGTGGTATCAGTTTTTCTCTCCTTGAGTCTTCAAAGTCTCCGACTTTTTTTGTGAAAGTCTTTTCTTTAATTTGTACCTTTTTTTCTTCTTATTGTGGATATTTTGAAAATATCTCGGATTTTCTTTTTTCCACTTTTCATTCGCAAGGATGTTATAGATTGATCCGAGATTAACCAAGTTTCCTTTCCTTATAAAAAAAAGTATTAGGGCTCTCTTTTAATTGTATAAATACTCATTGACGATATTAATAATACTCATGCAATTCTAAACACGTAAAACTTTTCTTCTAAATTCTATCATGGTATCAGAGCCCCGTACTCTTGATTAGGGGTAGCACCTTAGAGTAGATCCTTCGGCCGGAAGTTAACCCACCCACCCACCCAATACTCGATTTTGCTCGATCTATACCTATAACGCCTCTTCCGTTGCCACCAACCTCCGAATTGCATCCAAGCCAGACCACCATCCAGTGGCGGAGCTAGGATTTAGATTAAGGGGTAGCGAAATGTTTATAAGTTATTTTTCCTATTAAAAGAAGCGTAATCATAAGAACAATATAAATTTTATAGTACGAGTTTTTTTTTTTTTTTTTTATTATCTGTAATAATCACATTTTTTTTTAATTTGAAAATAAGGTAAAAAATTTCGCGATTATCGCGTAGTTGTTGAAAGCGTGTCTTATTTTGTATACAAATTCTTGATTAAGACAAGCATATCCGTCTTAAGGTTAAAACGAGACAAATAGAATAGATGAGACAAAAGTGATAAGCGTCATATAAATCATACTCTTTCCGTCTCAGTCATTTACTTAGAGAAGTAGTATATGCGGAGTATAATTTATGTAATCCAACAATAGGTTGAATTGAGATTTTAAGAATACGAAGATATGAAATTTGGAGAGAAAACCTAAATTAGGCAAAAAAAAAAAAAAAAAAAAATGCATCTAAGAGGAATCAAACCCAGGTCTCCGGTTGAACAGAGAATAGCTTCACCACTAGACTACAAACAGATTGATGCAAACGTAGAGAAGTGATTTATAATTATCCTTAAAATCAAACCAACGACAAATGGGGTAGCGGATCTTCATCTTTCTCGTTGATTTTTCTGGGTTTGGGGTAGCAACTGCTACCCCATGCTACTTAGTAGCTACGCCCCTGCCAGTGGCGGAGCCAGGATTTAGATTAAGGGGTAGCGAAATGTTTATAAGTTATTTTCCTATTAAAAGAAGCGTAATCATAAGAACAATATAAATTTTATAGTACGAGTTTTTTTTTATTATCTGTAATAATCACATTTTTTTTAATTTGAAAATAAGGTAAAAAATTTCGCGATTATCGCGTAGTTGTTGAAAGCGTGTCTTATTTTGTATACAAATTCTTGATTAAGACAGACATATCCGTCTTAAGGTTAAAACGAGACAAATAGAATAGATGAGACAAAAGTGATAAGCGTCATATAAATCATACTCTTTCCGTCTCAGTCATTTACTTAGAGAAGTAGTATATGCGGAGTATAATTTATGTAATCCAACAATAGGTTGAATTGGGATTTTAAGAATACGAAGATATGAAATTTGGAGAGAAAACCTAAATTAGGCAACAAAAAAAAACGCATCTAAGAGGAATCAAACTCAGTTCTCCGGTTGAACAGAGAATAGCTTCACCACTAGACTACAAACAGATTGATGCAAACATAGAGAAGTGATTTATAATTATCCTTAAAATCAAACCAACGACAAATGGGGTAGCAGATCTTCATCTTTCTCGTTGATTTTTCTGGGTTTGGGGTAGCAGCTGCTACCCCATGCTACTTAGTAGCTACGCCCCTGCCACCATCTATATTTTAGCTACCACCCATCTGGCCACCACTCCCAAAATTATGGCCACTCCTTTTTCCACCCTCGTTAAAACAACAACCCTGCTCACGGCCCGAAACCTGGGCACAACCTTACACCCACCATTTATAGTCATCATAATTACCACCCTCTTGGTACAAACCAACATCACAACTAAAAACACCCGTCTTGAGCTTTACTTATTCAAACTCACACAATATTTTCTTTTTTCCTGCTTTCACATAAAAGACCAGCCACATCCATGATTTTTTTATTTTGGTAAATATCAAAGAATTAGAAAGACTAACTAACCAATTACACGCAAGTTTCAAGGTTCCGCAAACTGACTAGCCGCGTTAAGAATTAGAAAGACCTCATTAACCATATTAATTACCTAAGTGTTGTCAATACTCAAGCAATTAACACATCTAATTATACTCCCAGTTTAGTCTAGTGACATCATTGCAGTCCTAAGATAAACTAGTCGCTACTTGGTTAATTAATCTAACGCCGCGCCAAATTAATCAACTAGCAATCGGTTTGTACCATCCACGGTTAAAACGAGTATAATGAGAATACCATAAAACGAATATAGCTTAATACGAAATTAACGATTAATAACTGAAAGATTAGTTCAACAAGGTTCCAAAATCCACACCAACAAACTGAAATTAACTAGTAATTAAGATGAGAACTAATAAATTGAGTACAGAAAACCGTCCCTTGTTTCGGTTGCAACGCCTCCGCAAGTCAGGCCTCCTATCTTCCTCCGGGTCGGAGCCGCTCCACCCGTTGGACTGCTCCATCTTGAATTACATCATCGTCGATTCCCGTCGCCGGATTTTGGTTTTATTATATGTATACTTGCTTGCCCCATTCTGATTGGGAACTTGGGTATTTATACTTGATCAAGGTTAAAGACTGAAGATAAATTTTGCAAGGAATAGGATATATTTTGTGATTAGAATACGAGACGAGATTGAATTCGGAGTTCATTGTTGTGTTTCATGTTTCCAGTAGCATCTATGTCGCTGCTTCTTTGTTTAATTCACACTCTCGCCCAATTTCTGAAGTCATGGGCTGCCGACTCCACGGAATTAATTAATTATTACGTACGTGCCTGCTTGCGTGCTTCTTTATTTCTTATGCTCCATTCTTATTTTGTTCCTTGGTCCGTTTTATACATCCTCGTATCATACTATTGATCCATTAAACGCGTCATTCGGCCCGTTCTCTTCTGTCTCGTAATCTGCTATATCAAAACACACTAAATAAGCCCATTTGCATTTAAAATAATAATAACATTAATTAAATCCCTAAATTAACGAATATATAATAATATAGCTCAAATAATACGAAAGATGACATTAACAATATACGAATATTTGGTAAAAACATATATAATTATGGGTTTATCAAATTCCCCCACACTTGGCTAATTGTCGCCCTCGACAATGACAAAACATGAGCTATAAACAAATAATCAACCTCAAAGATTTTAGACATAACCAAGACAAAGTTTATCGACGACAAACTAAAACATTTTTTAGAAAATCATTTTGTCTAAGTTAGTGAGTCAACGGAAAACATTTTTGTAGTTAGATTAGAAAGCAACATATACCAAATTTTCCCTCCACTTCAAACTATACAACCAACTAATTAGCCAACATAAATATTTTAAACCGCTTCTAAATTATAATGATAAATAAATGCATTAGCAATACACTCGGTCCAACTATCTTCGTGCGCAAGTGCAAGTGTATTGACTCGTAGAGGAGGGGTTCAGCAATTTAAGGTCCTAGGGAAAGGGGATTTACTTTCTGTACATTGTACGAGGATCGTTCTCCCGAGCATTCAAGTGTATCCGTCATACCTCAATTAACTTACCACCAACATTCCATAACCACATCACATTGTCCACGTTTTTATTTCTTTCTTTTTTTTTTTCATTTTTTTTCTCCAGTTTTTTTCTGCTTTTTCCTTTTTGGACTTTTTCTTTTTTTCTTTTTTCTGTTTTTTTTTTCAATCTTTTCTTTTTTTTCCCTCAACTTGGTTCTTTTTTTTTGTTTCCAACATCTCCACCTTCCGTACCCGTGGATATATCCAGTGTCCCTTGTAGCGAGCTTTCGACCAATGGATCCCGCCCATCCGGACAAGTCATTAGGCATTCTCCCAATACATTGATTGGGTTCCCCTAAGGGTCTAATCACTCGGGCATCGGATAGAATTGAGGTCAAGAACTTAAAGCGGGAGTCACCTATGAAAGTAAATTGATTAATAAGACCGGCTTACGCTCCCACACTCTAGAGTCAACGAAAAGTGTAATAAAGATAGCCAAATTAAGTGCTTTATAATTCTAATTTAAAGAAGACTTAAAATATGTATGTCACTTAATTAATCATTCCAAGTTCAAAATGGAGGAAAAACTCATGTATACACAACTTCAAAACGTTTTTATATTACTACTAATATTATTAGTGAAATTATTTTTAAGTTAGTATTTTGAAAAGATGTTAGATTAGAGCTTGTCGTCGACTCGCAAGTCTAGTTAGTCCAATAAACATAGAGGTTGTTTACTTTTAAAACCATTAGTTTCAATCTCTTTTTTTTAGTCAGCATGTTGAATGCAGAATAACAAAACCTCCTTTCCAGTTGCATCCAACTATCATAATTCATACGTATCCTAGGAATGGCACTTTTAATTTAACCCGATTTTTCAAGATATTTAGCTTGCCTCTCCCCCACACTTAAACTTGACATCGTCCTCGATGTCGACAATAGACATCAAGACGAATAACTCAACATATATAATATAAATAAGAGGAAAAGAACACTTAGCGGATTCATATGGTGCGTCCATGTCAAGATGCTCCTGTTTTTTTTTTTATTTCTTTTTTTGGTCAACTTTTTGTCACGGGCAACCAAGTATAAGCAGATTCCAAAGTAGGGTGTCTCTCTCGTCCACGACTTCCAACACAAAGCGACTCAAAGAATCAATGGCCAGATTGTCTGCAAAATAAAACACTCGACCAAGATCCGTGAAATGTGGAGGAAGCGAAATAACCAAAATACTAGCAGCTATTTTTATTCTTAACCTAAGCAAATTTTTTTGTGCAACCGACACTATTAACATCCCCCTACAAAGGTTGCGAAACTCAGGGAGGCACTTAAGCCGACTCAACTAAACAACTTATAAAGCCTATTAAATTAAACAAACATGAAAGCAATAAATAAATAATTAAGCTTGGGTTGCCTCCCAAGAAGCGCTTAGTTTAATGTCCTGGCTCGACATACTATAATATCCTCAAAAATCAGTCATTCCTCAATAGCCAACTGCAAATGTTATTAGCAACGGCCTTATAACTTAAACCCATTCCTCTAAAAAATCAGCTCAAACTTAATATCAATTCACATCCTGTATCAGCTTTCCAGTAATATCTCGTCACACCAGCAAATTATACGTCTTCCAAAAACTCACACTTTTAAACCAATTCAGCTAATAATAAGATCACAAGCTCTCAGCAACAACGGCTAACTTTCAGACACTACTACTTATTTTTCCGTCAAATGTCAGCTTATCGATGTCTCAGCTTCAAAAATTCAATTCACAAAAATATGTGCCGCTCCTTATATTTCCTCAAATGTCAGCTTATCGATGTCTCAGCTTCAAACACTCACTCCCCCCACACACTTACTTTGATCCACAGTGTAAAGCTCAAATTAAGGGGAAGGTTGGCCATAAATCGATTATAGCAGCTATTTTGTGTCTCACAGTGCACAGACAGTCTATCATCGTCAAAAGTCCTCAAAATTCTACATAGAACAAATTCATTTATGCTCTCAATACTCAGCACCTAACTTGCACTTTTATCAGGGGTATAAATAATCCAAGGATATGAAAGAATTCAGACAACAAATTTTTATACTTCCAAGATAGGGAGCTATGATAAGATCAAGCAAACGTAAAACCAGAAGACTAGTAGATAGCTAGGCTACAAGCTTCCTAAAAAAAACGTCACTCGACCCAATATTTGTTAACTCTCTCTTGCCCAAGTTCCTGTCCACTCTTATTATCCAATCGAGCATACTCGTATCAAACTCTGAAACTTAACAAGTAATCCCATATCCAGCTGGTCAGCCCTTTCATTGTTAACTCAAAAGTGGTGGGAGCAGTTCGTAAATAAGTGTTACCTCCAAATGGCAGAAATCATCATCAACTTCCTCGTAAGCAATGACAAGATATGCATATAACTAAGCAAATCAAGAGGACAAGCATGCTAAAATTTATATTTCCATGTTTCGTTAGAGATGATATACATACATGAAGTTCAAAGATTCCACAAATTTCAAATTACAGATGGCAACAAAATATACATACAAAAATATTTACTTGAACATGTCTCATTTGACGAAGTTATTACTATAGCTAGATTCAAAAATAGGATGGAGCAAGAAAGCAAATAACATGCAAAAATTGTAAGAGAAACATATTGTCGACTTAAAATTTCCACCAAAATGAAATCCAGCAAGAAAAATAACCTTAAAGTATATACAAATGAAAGTTAGTGTTAAGTTTACAAACTATATAGAAAATTAATTCTAACATCAATCTCCCCGGCAACGGCGCCAAAATTTGATACGTGTCGTTTAGCGTATACAAATTAATAATTTATAAAACCTATCTTAACCTCAAAAATATAAACATAGTAAAGGATAAGTAGGGTCGATCCCACAGAGAGATTGGAAAACTAATTAACTATGCAGTAATATTTACAACTAACTTACATATTCACATGCTATTAACATATTTATGGAATTGGGGGGTTTCAATTGGTGATTTTAAGTAAACTATGATTAACTAATTCTATTCTAATATGGGAAGTGAACCAAGCAACTCAATTAAGCTCATAATATTCCAGTTACGTGTCGATCGTCTAGCAAATATTCAGTTTAACAATAGGTTAACTGTAGAGAATTTAGCCGCTAAAAACTCCCTATCTTTCCTTACTTTTAATCGGTAGCGAGCCGCTCGACTACCAATACTAACTAACCAATTACACGCAAGTTTCAAGGTTCCGCAAACTGACTAGCCGCGTTAAGAATTAGAAAGACCTCATTAACCATATTAATTACCTAAGTGTTGTCAATACTCAAGCAATTAACACATCTAATTATACTCCCAGTTTAGTCTAGTGACATCATTGCAGTCCTAAGATAAACTAGTCGCTACTTGGTTAATTAATCTAACGCCGCGCCAAATTAATCAACTAGCAATCGGTTTGTACCATCCACGGTTAAAACGAGTATAATGAGAATACCATAAAACGAATATAGCTTAATACGAAATTAACGATTAATAACTGAAAGATTAGTTCAACAAGGTTCCAAAATCCACACCAACAAACTGAAATTAACTAGTAATTAAGATGAGAACTAATAAATTGAGTACAGAAAACCGTCCCTTGTTTCGGTTGCAACGCTCCGCAAGTCGCCTCCTATCTTCCCGGTCTGAGCCGCTCCACCCGTTGGATCGCTCCATCTTGAATTACATCATCGTCGATTTCGTCGCCGGATTTTGGTTTTATTATATGTATACTTGCTTGCCCCATTCTGATTGGGAACTTGGGTATTTATACTTGATCAAGGTTAAAGACTGAAGATAAATTTTGCAAGGAATAGGATATATTTTGTGATTAGAATACGAGACGAGATTGAATTCGGAGTTCATTGATGTGTTTCATGTTTCCAGTAGCATCTATGTCGCTGCTTCTTTGTTTAATTCACACTCTCGCCCAATTTCTGAAGTCATGGCCTGCCGACTCCACGGAATTAATTAATTATTACGTACGTGCCTGCTTGCGTGCTTCTTTATTTCTTATGCTCCATTCTTATTTTGTTCCTTGGTCCGTTTTATACATCCTCGTATCATACTATTGATCCATTAAACGCGTCATTCGGCCCGTTCTCTTCTGTCTCGTAATCTGCTATATCAAAACACACTAAATAAGCCCATTTGCATTTAAAATAATAATAACATTAATTAAATCCCTAAATTAACGAATATATAATAATATAGCTCAAATAATACGAAAGATGACATTAACAATATACGAATATTTGGTAAAAACATATATAATTATGGGTTTATCATAAAGTTAGCACTTTTGTATGAAATCCTAGTGTGATAATTGAGATTTTTACTTGTTTTTGAGAGACGGTTTTATACTGACATGTTAATAACGAATTGTGGATATTGGGTTAGTAGGGGTATGTGGTGCGTGCCGCCTGACCGTGACTACGGGGTCTGACCACGACTGACCTGGCTAGGTCGCGGGTGTTGTTGGTAGCCGTGTGTGTGTGTGGGGGGGGGGGGGGGGGGCTATTGCGTTGCGGGCTTGTGAGTGTTATAAATTGTTACACGACGATATTTATTTGTATATTGTTATAATTGATTAGGAACGGAGTTCATTGAAGAGCCTTTCTAACTACCTTGTGATTATTGCTGCGACGGTTTATTGCTGATGAGATAGGATTTTCCTACTCAACTCTTGTGTTGAATGTTTATTTATCTTTCTTTAACATGTGTATTATGTTGAGACGGTTTCTATGTTGAGACATGTATTGGTTATTGAATTTACGACTGTCTTATATTAAGCTTTTGAGTAGTATATCATATTGCGATGGTCTTTATACTGAGCCTATTATTAATATATTGTGATGCAGCAATGTGTATACCGAGTTATCTTGTGACATTGGTCTTTGTAATTAATAGTACTACTGCTGGTATTGAGTTATTATTAACTTATTGTGAAATTGTGTTGTTGCCTGCAAGGCAAAATTGTGATGAGAATACAGTAGGCCAGGCACAAATGCGGTTGTGGACCTGATGAATTGGTAGGCCAGGCACGGGATGTGGAAGCGCCATGGACCCGATGTATTGGTGACTTACTTTCTATTCTTCTGGTCATGGGTCCAAATCTTTCAAATGTAGATATAAAATTTGTCATTAAGGAAATTAATAAGGGGTTAAGATTGTAGTTTTAATGTCGTAACTTTCAGATACCGTTTTAATTATTACACTTAAGATACAATATTATCTATTCAAATACTTATTGTATCTAACATAATCAAAAGTATCATATTATTGGGGTCCTATTTTTCGGAATATATATAACAGGATGTAGTCCTTTCACGGTAAAGAATTATATACTTACGATTTTAAATTTATTTATATCTACTCGAACTTTTTTGAATCTAATTAAATGCTTACTTTAGCCTCCCGATTTTTTTGCGTTTAAATTTTAGTTCCCGTCGCGGGAAATCGGGAATCATTGTTAATTTGCATCCCTATGTTCCAATCCTAGTTACGCTACTGCGGAGTACGTATAACTTTTAACGAAAAATGCACTGAACTAATTTGAATCAACATTTTTTGAATATAATAATAGTTTAACGGGAAATAACCTTCAAATGTTCTTTCATCGTGTAAAACTGGTGATGATATATTGTTCGTACTTCATAGGAACTATTACGTACATTATACCAAATTAGGATTATAAATAAAAGCTCAAGTGCACAACATGTTAATGCAAAAGGTTGAAACACTGACGCTTTCTTGCAATACATAACATGTGTACTTCTTGCTATCCTGTCTGGGTTGCCTCCCATCATTTCCCGACTTGGGATTGCAATAGTGAGATGTTGGAACTACTCGTAAGTAACAAACGGAGCCTGTCGCGTGTGTGTATTCAACAGTTTTGCATCACAATAGATTGCTATAATATGGCACCTGAGGGAAGCGACATGTCAAATTGTCAATAAAACATTGTAATTGAATTTACATGTCGATAAAAACATTGTAATTGAATAATTTAACCAAAACATCACTGGACCATGTTAATCAGGAAGCGTCATCTCAGCGTCTTTATTCGTTAATTCTGACATGGGATTGCAGCAGTGTGCCGGTGCTTCCCCTTCAAGTACATCATTGACTTTATGTTTGTCTCGTAATCCCTTTTGTTCTCCAGCATTAACATATTTGGTTGCTCCGACTCGGATACTAAAGATGCGCTCTTTTCCGATACATTATTACGGAGTACAATCTGATGCGTTCAAGTAATCAATGGGCCTAATACCATCAACACTCCATGTCCAACAAAAATAGCAAGTCAAAAGTCTGCATAACATTAAAAGAAAGTGCTTAGAGTATTTAAAACAGAGTATTTCACATAAATAGAATAAGCAACATTGACATATTAAAGAAAAGACCTGATCAAAGTGGAATTTGCTTAATTATGATCAAGTAAATAAAATAACCTGCATGAAAATTACTCAAAATATAAACATTTGGTTAGACGTTAGAGCAAAGATAGCAAAGATATCAACAAATGGAATAACTTGATAAAAAAACATCAGATCTAAACGCATTTGAAAAGACAACATATTTAACACTAAACGTTGATCTAAAAAATTATGATAAGAAAAAAGGCAATAACTTGGGTATTTATAGATTACATTTGCTCCAAAAAAAAAATTAATTTTCTTTGTTTTGAAGAAACATTAATAGGAGAATGTTAAGAGGTTATTAATCTTAGTTCATTGGGGCTTTTCAACTTCCTAATGCAAAAGGTAAATGATTAAACCATAATTCTATTGAATTGAACTAGTGTAACACCCGTGAAAAATCACGGGGTTGTGTACATTTTTTTTCTAAAGATGACTATAAATTTTAATTTTTATTTAGGCAATTCTATTTATTGAACATGTGTACTTTTTAAAAATTAAAAAGAAATAATATAATATCATTATAAATATTTAAATATAAAATGGAAATTATAACATTAAAATTTCAGAACTTTAATATATGTAAATTAATTAATAAGATAACATATGATAATGTTAATAGGATTAACCAGTAATTTGCTTTAAAATTGATCGATATTGAGCTTAATAATAACAGTTCATAGACTATACATCTGAGGTAGTACCTCTTATTGTTTATTTTCTGAGTTTTATTTTAAAGTTTTTGAGTTCTGCTTTAGTATAAAGTTTTTGAGCACATCACCTAAAACATTACACTAAAAAAATATAATATTGCTCAAAAACTATATTTATAAATGGTAATATGCTCAGAAAAAATGTGTATATGCTCAAAAACTACAGGTCTGAGGTACTACCTCAGATGTATAATCCTTTTTCTCTAATAATAATCAGGTTATAAATTTAATCGATTCCATAACGGGTCGTGTTGTGGATGGGTTTCGAGTTTGATAAAATTAAATAGATGTTGAATCTGGGTCGTGGTTAGAGCCCAATAATTAAAAAGCCCAACATAATGTTGTGTCTGGAGTCTTCATTTCAACTGAGTACCATTTGTTACAATCATTTTATCAAAGTTGTGAAATCAATATCATCCTCTTCATTATCATCCTTCAACAACACAACCCATTACCTTCACTCGTCCTCAACCTTTCCCGATTATCATCATCAAAATCAAAGTAATGAATTCAAACTTCGTCTATCATCAAAGCCACGACTTTACTATTGAAGATTATTCGCCCAGATTTAAAATTTCTTCATTAATTTACAAAATGATCGAGAAATGACAATAAAAATTGTGAAAATGGTTGATTGATTAGATTATTATTGAAGATCAAGGTATGTTTATTCTGATCTACGATTTTGTGTTAATTTTTTTTTTTATTCAGGTAAAGGCAAAATTGTTTTTAAGTTTGTTCTATAATTGTTTTTTTTATTGCATGTTGTTGAAAGTTGTTGCAAAGGCACTCCAGATCTCTAAAATGATGGATCTGTTGATATTAAGAGTATTATTGTAGATCAAGGTTCGTTTATTCTAATATACACTTTTGCCTTTTTTTTTTTTTTTTTAATTTCAGTAGAGTAGTAGTCGACGTTTTTAAATTAAGAGGTTGTTAATTTTTTTTTTTTGATTTCATGTTGTTGGAAGTTGTTGCAAAGGCACTCCAGATCTTCTAAAATGATGAATCTGTTGATATTAAGGTTATTATTGCTGATCAAGGTTCGTTTTTACTGATATACAATAACCTTAAATTTTTTTATTTTTTTTAATTCCGGTAAGGTAGTACTCCAAGTTTTTTTATTTGTACTATAATTGTTTTTTTTTTGCATGTTGTTGGAAGTTGTTGAAAATCCACTCCAGATCTTCTAACATGATGGATCTGTTGATATGAAGGTTGTTATTGTAGATCAAGGTGAGTTTTTTCCGATTAACAATTTTGCCTTTATTTTTTTTTTAAATTCCGGCTAAGTATTAATAAATTTGTTAATTACAATGGGTTGAAATTTTCTTCATTATTTGATCAACAGGTAATGGTCATATCAGAAATTTGTACTATAGTCAGTAGTCAGTACTATTCCAACAATTGGTAAGTTGTGCTCCTCTGCCTTCTTCTGTTGGTTTGTACTGTTTTTAATCGCTGTTTTTACTTTAAAGTTTTTATCTTTATCGCACTTTTTTCATCTGGGTTTGTTGTATTTTTACATTAAGATCGCACTTTTATGAAAAGATAGCATTTTTTTTGTTTTTAAGTATATACTCCGTACTTTTTTAGTGTAGTGCTTTTTTGTTTTTAAGTATATACTCCGTACTTTTTTAGCATTTTTTTTGCTTCAGATTGCCTATTACAATTTGTCAGATATAGTATATTTGTAGCAATTGAAAAAAAATATTGATGCCGCTCCTTTCTTTATCTTAAATAGTTGAATTCTTTATTTTTTATCTTCTAATAATTAAGAAAAGTTTTCTATGTTCTTATATTAATAAGTGTAGATGTTTCGTGTTGCAGGTTATTCTTCTTACATAATGCCAGCGGCTGCGATTGGAGCGATGAGATATTGCTCTATGTGGTGGAAGGTGTGCTTTTCATTTTCAAATCAAGTTTGAGCATTAATATGCCCTATGCAGTATAGATAATGATGTAAAATTTGCCGCACTGGAGTAATCAAATCTACTAATTCTTCCTTCAAAAAAGAATAAAAACTACTTACTTTCAAAAGTTGTACCCAATGTATACGGTAGGAAAATCGATCGAATTTGACATCAACTAACTATTAAAACAAATGGGGACATCCGGGACAATGTAAATGGGATGGGCAAATCTTTTAGAAACGTGAACTTGTCATTATGTCATTAAGGAAAAGTGGAAAACTGATTGAGAATATTTATTTGAGATTTTGTAAGCTTTTTTGTTGTCGAAAAGTTTTTGTAGTCGAAAAGTTTATTATGTTAACTTAGTTTGATTTGATTATGATAATAAGTTTGGCAAAGTCCTCGAATGATTGGAGGAGGTAAGTTAAGATTTCTGCGGAGAAAGTTTAGAATTAATTCTTATTTGGGTGTTCATTAGAAGTAATAATCTAGGAGTAGACTTTTGTGGTATCAGTAACTGAGTAAAGGCAATAGGATTCCGGTGCCCGGTGGTACTGATCTCACAGTAAGGATTTAGTTGCAAACTTAGACATTTGAAGTAATGTTGTTTAACGCTTCATTGATAGAAGTCTGAAGTCAGCTTTTAACACTTAAAGGCTTATACTCAAAAGAAGATAAGTAGATCGAGGTAGCATATTGTTTTGTTTAGATCCTACTCCGTATCTGTGGTGAATGGTACAGTGCTACAGTCAACTGTGGCCTTTGTTTTGGATCAATGTCGTTCTATACGTTGTTTAGTGATTGTAATGTTTCTGAGATAAAAATACTTATTTGTTTTGTCTTATTTTTTGTTTATTTATTGTTTTATTCTGGTTTTTTGTTTGGTTGGGTGTAGTAAAGATCTGATTTTTAGGTGTCTATATATTTATGTGGTTGATTTTTAATTTATCCTTATTGTCAGTATAGCTTTTTCGTAATGTAACATTATAGTTAATATTGTTTTTATATTAGTTGCATCAAATTATTAGATTTATAAGACGAATGAGAAAGGAAAATGAAAGAACAAATTAATTAAAATAAAAGATAAATTACTTTAAATAAGTTTCTAATACAAACAAAAATAGAATAGTGTATCAAAATAAGAAAAATCTAAGACAAATTTATAGTTTGTCGAATATCTCCTTGTAAACAACATTATTAGATGTTCTATTGGTCACTCCTTTGTCTTCATCTAGAAGGAGGACTTTTAGACCTTTCTTACTTGTAACCCTAGATAAGGCAACGTACAATTGCCCATGGGTGAAGACTGGTCTAGGAAGATAAAGTCCAACACGGGATAGAGATTGCCCTTGACTTTTGTTAATAGTCATGGCAAAGCAAACCGCTAAAGGAAATTGTCTCCTTTCGAACTTAACTGGGAACATCGTAGTGTCGGAAGGTGTCAACGTGATCCGGGGAATATAGACTTTGCTACCAATATGACTTCCAGAAATAACAGTTGCACTTATCACTCGATATCCTAGATGATTTACCTCCATTCGGGTACCATTGCACAATCCATTTGCTTGGTCGATGTTTCTAAGAAGCATGACTATAGCTCCAACTTTCAGTTTTAAGCTATGATTGGGTAAACCAGAACATCTGATAGAGTTGAGAAACTCAGTAGAGTAAAGTTCCCGAACCCCACTATTGGTCTCTTCCTTGCTGATTTCATCAGAACTTAAGTAAACTTTCTCCTCCTTTTGAATTTGATCCAAGACATAATCATTTACCACTTCGACGACATCATGAGTAGGTGCTAGTATAGCTCTTTTAGTGAAGTACCAAGGGTCACCTAGGTGATCTTTTAAAGACGGGTATGTGCTCTCTACAATGGTTGTAATACTCCGTATTTATATGTCTTGGGGGGTACTCTATCGAGTAGCCCTTACTCTGTCGAGTAAGGGCAAGTTGCGAAGTTAAATAGTTTCTGACCTGTTGGGCACTCGATCGAGTAGCTGGGGCACTCGATCGAGTAGGGGGGTACTCGATCGAGTACCTTGGGTACTCGATCGAGTGTCCGGTTTTGCGGGGGTTTTTCTCGGGTTTTGTTAATTACGCGATTTAGGTATTTAAACATATTCGTCTTTGTTCTAAATCACTTTTCACAAAACCTAAAACCTGTTTAAGAGAGAAAGCAATCGGTTCTTCTTCCTAATCGCGTTCTTGACAATTCCGGAGTTCGACGGTCGGTTTGTATCGTAGTTCGCGTCGTTGGATTCCTTGCGTCGAGGGTAAGCTTTTAATATAATTTATATAATGTTTTGTTAAGATTGATGAAACCCTAATTTAGCAATTGGGGGTTTTATGAGTAGTATTTGAATGGTAGCATCTATGTGTTGTATGGTAGGAGGAGAATTCGTAGAGGAGCTGTTTTGATACAATTTTTGTAGATACCGTCTGCGTGTTGTGCTTTCCGGTAGGATTTCCTACTCGTATTAGTCCCATAATGGGATATTGGTGATGTCTTTGTAGTTAGTTGTTTGCTATATGATTGTGATTGTGATTGTGACTGTGGTTGTGTTTGTCGATGGTTCTCGAGATGCGTTCTCGGCTGAGTGGGGTCACTTGCGGGAGTGATCTCATGCCCTAGTTTCGCCCTTCGTGGAACCCGCCACGAAAGGGGATGTGCACATTAATGGACGGGGTTATCGCTCGTACGATGAGCGGGGCTTAGGTGGGAACGGCTGCGGTCCCCCATGGCGTGGTATGGGTCCGTGGACGTCGGTGTTGAGATGATGGGAGTTGGTGTGTGTGTGTGTGTGTGATTCGGTTCAAATTGTCTGTGTATCTTGTTATCGTTATCTATATTGATTGTGTGATTAGTACTGACCCGGTGTTGTTTTGTAAACCTGCGGTGATCCATTCGGGGATGGTGAGCGAGATATTGAACAGTATAGAGATGAGTACGGGATAGCTGGGATGGCCACGACATGACGATAGAGTCTTCCGCCGTAGTTTAGCATTTATTTACATTTCAGTTGAGAACAGATAGTTTGGAGTAATGTAATGTACTTTCGATTTGGTTTCGAGGATTGTATTTATTCATTAAACTATTTACAATAAATGTTGTTTTTGTTTTGTCTATTTGATTATCATACCTCAAGCACCGAGATGGTGATGTCTTCATACCCGAGTGGTCCTGGTAAGGCACTCGGAGTATGGGGGTGTTACAAATGGTATCGAGCGACGATCCCGAAACCTCGTAACCAATGAACTTAATGAACATAGGGAGTCAATTAAAATGAACCCGGGGTAAAAGCTGTAGGAGCTAGTGCAAAGGCTTGGGAGACGTCCTAAAGTCGCAAGGGGTCGCCCTACAACTTTGAACCGGTCACATGGGGAAAGTGTTTGTCGAGTCATCGGTGTGATTGATTAACTTGTGCAACAAAGTGATGAAGTGAGATGATTGTTTGGTGTTGAAATAGGAAGTTGAGCAGGTGAAAGAAAATGATATGTGGAACATGTTAACGTGATGATAACATGTTGAATGATTTACAATGTGGCTTTAATAGCATGATGAATTGATCTTGTTGATAGTAGAGTAGATACGTAGCATATTTATTACGATATCATGTAATTTTATGGAAGTTAGCATGTTAGTGTATGACGTAATATGCGGGTAGCTTTTACGTATTGGTGGTACTTGATCGAGTAAGACTGACTCGATCGGATAGGTTTTTGACGATTTTGAGTCCAGAATCGCGTTTTGGGGCACTCGATCGAGTAACTAGGGGTACTCGATCGAGTAGAAAATCACTCGATCGAGTAGCCTAGATACTCGATCGAGTGGGTTAGAGATCAGAAGGTGCGTTTAGTTCGGAGTTTGGGTACTCGATCGAGTACATGGTGGCACTCGATCGAGTAGCCCGTTACTCGATCGAGTGGGTTTGGATACTCGATCGAGTAGGTTCTGGGCAGCGCGTTTTCGTGTTTTGAGGTTTAGTACGTGTGTTCATGTTTACCCTTTCTTATATAGCTTCAAGATGCCGCCCAAGAGAAATGCTTTGTATGCGAGAGCTGAGCTTATGACTACGGATGACATCGTCAAGATGTTAGAGCACCAGGATGCTCTTACTGAGACCCTAAAGAGAGTGAATGAGGACAAGGATAAGAGTAAGGAGAAGGAGGTTGACCAGGCTAAAGTCAGCCTCTATATTGCGAGGTTTAATCCGAAGGAGTATAAGGGAGTTGAGGAGCCTAACCTTCTTGATAGTTGGCTGAGGGAGATGGAGAACATACTAGATTTAGTCCACTGTCCTGATGAGATGAGAGTGGATCAGGCTGCATTTTATCTGAGGGAGGCAGCTGGCAAGTGGTGGGATTCAGTGAAAGTGAGTGCCAAGGAGATATACACCAACCAGGGGTTACCTGCTATACCTTGGGAGGAGTTTCGTAGGGTGTGAGGAAGGAGTTCGTGCGAACATGTGAGGAGTAAGTTGAGAGAGGAGTTCGACAAGTTTAAGATGACCGCTTTGAGATGTCCGTGGTCGAGTACTACCGGCAGTTCAATGAGAAATCTAGATATCCGAGGATATGGGTTTGAGTGAGGAGAATCGGCTTTGAGGTTTGAGAGAGGGCTAACCACGAAAATTATGGATAAGTTACCCGTGGGAGTCCTTACCGATGTAAAGGAAGCGTATGAGAGGGCGGGAGAGCGAGAGACTAGTGGAGATGGCTCGGGAGAGGTCGGGAGGAGAGAAGAGGAAGTCGAGAGCGAGGGTGGTGGCCAATCTAATTACAAGAAAGGCAACCACAATCAATCTAAGGGGTTTTCTTCCGGGTCCGGGTTTAGTCTTTGGAACTTCCTTTGGGAGAGGCCGTGGGAGTGTGAGCAATAGCTGGGGAGTGACTGCTTTGGTTGTGGTGGCGTAGGCCACAAGAGACATGAGTGCACGAGTGCACCGGGATCTTTCCGGAGACTCGCGCAGAGCTTCGCGAGCAACAGACCGGCGGGATCATGGCCAAACCGGGGAGGTCAGAGCTACCAGAGTGGAGGCAACCGCAACGGCGGTAATTCTTACCAGAAGACACCGATGAACAACAACAACAACAATCAAGGGTCGGGTGCTAAGCCGACCGCATCGCCCAAGATCTTGTCGGGGAGGTGGACAGAAGACCAGTGGCAAGTTATTCAGAATGGAAAAAGAAAGCGCTGAGGAGGATGAGCATGTTATCACCGGTACATTCCTTGTTAATGGTATTCCTACGTTTGTTTTGTTTGATTCGGGGGCTTCTCAGTCGTTTGTGTCTTCGAGTCATGTTAAACAGTTGGGTTTGAGAGTATATGAGTCTGTTAGTGAGCAAGTTTTCATACCCTCGGGAGAGTCTGTATCGTGTGGGAGGTTGTTTAGAGATGTATCTTTGATAGTTGGGCAAGTCGATTTCCCTGTAGACTTGCTAGAGTTTCCTTTTAATGGTTTTGAGATGATAGTTGGGATGGATTGGTTAGGAAAGTATAAAGCTAAGATAGACTGTCATCAAAAGAAAGTGTCCTTAAGAGGCCCTAAGGGAGTTAGTGTGTCATACCGTGGGTTTCTAGTCAAACCCAAGGTTAAGTTGATTGCAGCGGTTACCTTGAAGTCTTATCTGAGGAAGGGATGTCCTCTGATCTTGTGCCATGTGAGAGATAGTCGGATAGAGAGTCCGACAGTTGATGAGATACCAGTGGTGGGAGAGTTTGCAGATGTTTTTCCGGAGGAGATTCCGGGGTTGCCACCGAAGAGGGAGATAGATTTTACCGTTGAGTTGAAACCAGGGACGGGGCCAATCTCTAAGGCACCGTACCGTATGGGTCCTAAAGAGATGGAGGAGATTAGGAAGCAGTTGGATGATTTGATAGAGAAGGGATACATTAGACCTAGTGTATCGCCGTGGGGAGCACCAATTCTTTTCGTGAAGAAGAAAGATGGAACTTTGAGGTTATGCATAGATTACAGAGAGTTGAACCGAGTGACGATAAAGAACAAGTATCCTTTGCCAAGGATAGATGACCTGTTTGATCAGTTGAGTGGTGCAACAGTCTTTTCTAAGATTGATTTGAGGTCGGGGTACCATCAGGTGAAGATTAGAGAGGTGGACATACCAAAGACAGCTTTCACGTCGAGGTATGGCCATTATGAGTATGTGGTGATGCCGTTTGGGTTGTCTAATGCACCGGCAGTGTTTATGGATTTGATGAATAGGATCTGTAGACAGTTCTTGGACCAGTTTGTAGTGGTGTTCATTGATGATATCTTAGTCTACTCTAAGACTAAGGAGGAGCATGAGGAGCATTTGAGGATCGTGTTGCAGACTTTGAGGGAGCATGAGTTGTATGCTAAGCTGTCCAAGTGTGAGTTTTGGCTAGAGAAAGTTGCTTTTCTGGGGCATGTGATATCTAAAGATGGGGTAGCTGTGGATCCGGCAAAGATCGAGGCAGTAACAAAGTGGGAAGCACCAAAGAATGTTGCCGAGGTTAGGAGTTTCTTGGGTTTAGCTGGATACTACAGACGGTTTGTGAAAGATTTCTCCAAGATAGCTAGACCGATGACGGCGTTGATGCGGAAAGAGAACAGGTTTCGTTGGGATGAGGGTTGTGAGACGGCATTCCAAACATTAAAGGAGCGTTTGACCACAGCTCCTGTCCTAGCATTGCCTGAAGGGAGCGAGAATTTCGAGGTTTATACAGATGCCTCGAAGAATGGGTTGGGATGTGTGTTGATGCAGAATGGTAAAGTGATTGCCTATGCTTCTAGGCAGTTGAAGCCTTATGAGGAGAATTACCCTACACATGATCTGGAGTTGGGTGCAGTGGTGTTTGCTCTCAAGATTTGGAGACATTACCTTTATGGAGCAATCTTCAAGGTATTTTCTGATCACAAGAGTCTCAAGTACATCTTCACGCAGAAGGAGTTGAACATGAGACAGAGGAGGTGGATGGAGTTGATTGGCGACTACGACATGGAAATCATCTACCATGAAGGGAAGGCCAATGTTGTTGCTGACGCTTTGAGTAGAAAGAGTGTACATTCCTTGTGTACAGCTCTATCTTTGATGAGGCTGAGAGATGAGGTAGCGAAGTTCGGGATTCATATGATGCAGAAAGGAGATGCTATGGGTGATATGACAGTACATATGAAGTTTTATGATGACATTCGGGATAAGCAAGCTTTGGATCCTAAGATGGTGGAGTGGAGAGCTGGGGTGGAGAAAGGGACAGTGTCCGGTTTTCTATTCATACAGATGGTAGTTTGAGGTTTGATGGTAGGTGGTGTGTTCCTAATGATGAGGGGCTGAAAAAGACAATCATGGCAGAGGCGCATTGCACACCGTATTCAGTTCATCCAGGAGGAGATAAGCTATACAGAGATTTGAAGAAAACGTTTTGGTGGCCTGGGATGAAGAAAGAGACAGCTGAGTTTGTGTCCCGTTGTTTGACATGCCAAAGAGTTAAAGGGGAACAGAGAAGACCACAAGGTAAGATTCAGTCCTTAGAGGTGCCTGAGTGGAAGTGGGAATCCATTTCCATGGATTTCATTGTGGGTTTGCCGAAGAGTCAACAAGGTAACAACATGATTTGGGTGATAGTGGATCGCTTGACCAAGTCAGCTCACTTTGTCCCAATGAAAGATACATGGACTAAGGCACAACTGGCTATGGCCTATCGAAAGAACGTGCTTAAGTTACATGGAGTTCCTAAGGACATAGTGTCTGACAGAGATGCGAGGTTTATATCAAGGTTTTGGAAGGAGTTGCAGGAATCGTTGGGAACAGCTTTGAAGATGAGTACAGCATTTCATCCTGCGACAGATGGGCAGACTGAGCGAACAATCAAGACTTTGGAGGATATGTTGAGAGCTTGTGTGATGGATTTTGGTGGTAGCTGGGAGCAGAGGTTGGACTTGATAGAGTTTTGTTACAACAACAGCTATCACACCAGTATAGGTATGGCACCGTTTGAGGCTTTGTATGGGAGGAGGTGTAGGAGTCCAATTTGTTGGGACGATAGTGCTGAGGCAGTGGTTTTAGGACCAGAGATGGTACAGGAGATGGTGGAACAGATTAAGATGATCAGGGAACGGATGAGAGCAGCCCAGGATCGACAAAAGAGTTATGCAGATCTACATCGTCGGGACATAGAGTTTCAAGTTGGGGACAAGGTTCTTCTGAAAGTGTCTCCAATGCGTGGAGTTATGAGATTTGGGAAGAAAGGCAAGCTAAGTCAGAAGTTTATAGGACCTTATGAGATCTTAGAGCGAGTTGGGGAAGTTGCTTATCGTTTGGCTTTACCAGCTGCGTTAGAGAGAGTGCATAATGTGTTTCATGTATCGCAGCTGCGGAAGTATGTGAGTGACCCGTCACATGTGTTAGAGGCAGAGAGCTTAGAGCTAGATGAGTCCTTATCATATCTTGAGGTACCTAAGCAGATTCTTGATCGAAAGGTTAGGAAGACTAGGAGTGGTGAGACAGTTTTGCTTAAGATCCTTTTGTCTAACCACGAGACTGAGGAAGCTACATGGGAGGCAGAGGATATCATGAAAGAGCGTTACCCTTTCCTTTTTGATCAGGTATGTATGGTTACGGGGACGTAACCTTGTTTCTTTTAGGGGGGTAGGAGATGATCGCGAGCAGTTTTTAAGAGTTTTATACCCTTTTCATATGTTGCGTCGGTATGTTTGTCGGGATAAGTTGGGATTAGTGTCATGTCTTATGTTGTTTTTGTTGTGATTATGAGTCGGGAATGTTATGGGAGTGCCTTTGTTTAGTAGTGGTTTGAACTTCGGGGACGAAGTTCTTTTTAAGGAGGGAAGACTGTAATACTCCGTATTTATATGTCTTGGGGGGTACTCTATCGAGTAGCCCTTACTCTGTCGAGTAAGGGCAAGTTGCGAAGTTAAATAGTTTCTGACCTGTTGGGCACTCGATCGAGTAGCTGGGGCACTCGATCGAGTATGGGGGTACTCGATCGAGTACCTTGGGTACTCGATCGAGTGTCCGGTTTTGCGGGGGTTTTTCTCGGGTTTTGTTAATTACGCGATTTAGGTATTTAAACATATTCGTCTTTGTTCTAAATCACTTTTCACAAAACCTAAAACCTGTTTAAGAGAGAAAGCAACTGGTTCTTCTTCCTAATCGCGTTCTTGACAATTCCGGAGTTCGACGGTCGGTCAGTTTGTATCGTAGTTCGCGTCGTTGGATTCCTTGCGTCGAGGGTAAGCTTTTAATATAATTTATATAATGTTTTGTTAAGATTGATGAAACCCTAATTTAGCAATTGGGGGTTTTATGAGTAGTATTTGAATGGTAGCATCTATGTGTTGTATGGTAGGAGGAGAATTCGTAGAGGAGCCGTTTTGATACAGCTGTAGATACCGTCTGCGTGTTGTGCTTTCCAGGTAGGATTTCCTACTCAGTATTAGTCCCATAATGGGATATTGGTGATGTGCTGTAGTTAGTTGTTTGCTATATGATTGTGATTGTGATTGTGACTGTGGTTGTGTTTGTCGATGGTTCTCGAGATGCGTTCTCGGCTGAGTGGGGTCACTTGCGGGAGTGATCTCACGCCCTAGTTTCGCCCTTCGTGGAACCCGCCACGAAAGGGGATGTGCACATTAATGGACAGGGTTATCGCTCGTACGATGAGCGGGGCTTAGGTGGGAACGGCTGCGGTCCCCCACTGGCAGGGCTGGTCCAGTGGACAGTCAGTGTTGAGATGATGGGAGTTGGTGTGTGTGTGTGTGTGTGACAGTTCAGCTGTCTGTGTATCTTGTTATCGTTATCTATATTGATTGTGTGATTAGTACTGACCCCGGTGTTGTTTTGTAAACCTGCGGTGATCCATTCGGGGATGGTGAGCAGATATTGAATAGGTATAGAGATGAGTACTGGGATAGCTGGGATGGCCACGACATGACGATAGAGTCTTCCGCTGTAGTTTAGCATTTATTTACATTTCAGTTGAGAATAGATAGTTTGGAGTAATGTAATGTACTTTCAGTTTGGTTTCGAGGATTGTATTTATTCATTAAACTATTTACAATAAATGTTGTTTCTGTTTTGTCTATTTGATTATCATACCTCGGGCGACCGAGATGGTGATGTCTTCATACCTGAGTGGTCCTGGTAAGGCACTCGGAGTATGGGGGTGTTACAATGGTAGCTATTGGATCTAATCCAGGCTGTATTAGTATATCTTCGGGTAATTCAATGTTAGCTACACCATCATTTGGGCCACCAGCTAAACCATCACCGACTTCGAGAATCCACTCTGAAAATTGTCTGATTTCATCAACGTCTGACTCTGCACTTCCGACTTGGAGTCTCATATTTTTCGTGAGCTTCAAAACCTATCATTTAATAATTTAAATAAGATGGTCAGAATTGAATTACTAAGTAAATGAAATTATCGTAGCATTATAGTAGATTTTTTAGGTAAAATAAAATAGACATTATGTTCTAACCTTGCAATATCTCCATAAAGGAGAAGAACTGATAGCAGCACCAACAATATCTTGCCTGCTTCCTTTAGGTATAACAGGCAAGATTTGTCGAAAATCACCGCCAAAGACCACAACTTTTCCTCCAAATGGTTTTTCAGGGTCTCCTTCCGGTGAAGTTCTCATGATATCTCTCAAGCTTCTATCAAGAGCTTCAAAACAATAACGATTAACCATAGGTGCCTCGTCCTATATGATAAGCTTTGCCATTTTTAGTAGCTCTGCCAAATCGGTTCCTGGTCATATTCCATAACACGTGGAGTTTTCATTGACATTAAGAGGTATGCTTAGTCGGGCGTGGGCTGTCCGCCCTCCGGGAAGAAGGATAGCTGCAATGCCACTTGAAGCGACAGCTATAACGATTTCACCTTTCGACCTTATTCCAGCGCATAAGGTTTTCCAAAGGAAAGTCTTACCGGTTCCACCATACACATAAACAAAGTATACACCACCTTGACCATTTTCAACGGAGAACATAATTTTTCTATAAATTGACTTCTGTTCATCTGTCATTGAAGAAGTGAGCACTCCATGTTCCTTCTTCAAAGCATCTTTATCATAAGATAACTCATCAGCCAAGAGCCTATTGGAGCACGTAGCAAGAATATCAACGTCCGGATATGGCATGTTGTCAAACTTACACAGGGAACTGCCATTTCTTTGCAACCAAGATTCAATCTCGGATAGTGCGTAATTCTGCAACTGCTCGTCTGTGAGTTGCAGATCTGTAATCATGAAAAATACAAAAAAATAGGTTAATTGAAGAGAACGTTAGTATATGAAAATATTGAATAACGTAAATTATGGATCGATGGATATACCTGGGTTACGTAGTTCCGTTCGTCTTCTGTGTAAGATATCATCTGATAATAACTTCCACGTCTTCTCCCACACTAATTCCGGCTTCACTAAGCTATTTGTGAGCAAAAGGGTGGAGAAACGATTCCTAAGATAAAACCCCGTGCCCCAATAACTCGCTTCCTCAATGGCATCAATGTACTCTTTATCATCACCAAATAAGCCTAGAGCGTAGCATGCCTCTTTGAAAGTTGTGTGAGGGACTCCATTTACCGTTCGAATATCTTTATATGATTCGGGTCCTTTTACAAAGTTCAGAAGAGTTCTCAAATAGTACCTCTCACCACCATTTGGAGACATATGATACATTCTGCCAAGAGTAAATCCTTTTTCCCTCGGTTTCCATACCCTTTCCTTTTTTTTCCATACAAATTTTTGTGGAAACTCGCAATAGGTTAGATCTCTACGATCAGATTTCAAATTGTTATATTCCATCCAAGTTGTGAATTTTGTCCTACCTCCTGAAGACCTTTCGACCACTTCGTCAATTGGATCGTCATCATGGAAAATAATGTTTTGCTCATTAGGTAGATGATAATCCAACCTTAAAAAGGGGGGAGGGGGGGGGGGGGGGGTCCTATAGTGAATAGAAAAGGCAAAAATATTCCAAATTGCTTCACATGGTGAAATGTAACGACAGTCGTAGTATTCTTGTATTTGATCAATTTGATTTGGGTCTTGACTACCTATTTAAATAAAAAAAAGGCATCATAAGACATTTAAGTGTAGATTTTTATGACCGAAAATATGAAATAGAGAAGAAATGAAAAAAATTGAGTACCATTATTGAAGCGAGTCGTACTAACAGTGACACAGTCATATCCTTTATTAATGTACTTGAATAAGTACTTGATGGATCTTGCTTGGTTGCACCATTCAACGTTAATGTGAGCATGATATTTCAACAATAAATCAGCATTGTATGGAACAACATATCCGTTCTAACGGATTGTGTGAGGATATTTATGTGTGTAAGTAAATTTCGAGGACGAAGTTCGTTCTGAGAGTGGTAGAATGTAACATTTCGTCTTGATGGTTGATCTTGTCCGATGGATTGTCTGGGTATTGAGTTACTAGTGAGTGTTATGGAAGTAAGACAAGGTTCACAACATTATATTGTGGTTATTTGGCAATATTATGGAGTTAGTATTGAGAGTATATGCTGTAGTTGGGACGATATCGTGAGTCATGTTGTGGAAGTAAGTGTGGTTGGTAGACCTAGTGTTAGGTGTCCAGGTTTCATAAGTTGGAACTTCGGGGACGAAGTTCTTTTTAAGAAGGGAAGACTGTAATACTACGGACTTTATGGGCTGATACTCGACCGAGTATGGCCTACTCGGCCGAGTAGAGTGTGTCGTGTAGCCTGTTTGGTTACTGCCCAGGAACACTCGGCCGAGTATGCTGAATACTCGACCGAGTAGAGGGTACTCGACCGAGTATACTTTATACTCGACCGAGTATCCGGTCTGTCGGGTATTATTTCCGCGGTTTTGATTAAAATGATTAGAGATTATTTATATAATCGTTTGTCAGTTTCTAAAGGCCTTTTCTTCCAAAAACATAAACTACGTTTCTTCCCCCTCTAATCATCTTCATCAATTCCAAGGCAAAGGTCATCGATTATGGGTTCTATCACCATATTCCGTGTCAGTCGTCATAGTAAGTGTCTTATCTTTATTGATCTATTGTTGTCCTTAAAAGTTAGCAAACCCTAGTTTGGATTAATTTGGGGGTTTAGGGTTTGCTCATCATATATGTGTTGATTGTTGATTACCATTGTTATAGGTGACGATGTGGTATTTGTTATGCATTTGTACGATTAATTGCAGCATAGCGGATTGTGAAAAGGTAGGGTTTCCCTACTCAGTTTACTGTTCATTGATTTAAGACTTGATTGTATTGTGATTGTTGTTATCTACTGATCGTCGGAGTACGGATGTTGTGGTGATGGTGTTGGTGTGGTTGTGTTGTGATGGTTGTGGCGTTGTGACAGCTGTGAGGCTGTGATTGTTGTGTTTGTAGTGGAGTCACTTGCGGGAGTGGCTTCACAACCTAGTTCGCCCTCCGTGGAACCCATCACGGGAGAGGATGTGCACATTAAGGGACAGGGATTGTTAGTCGCTCGTTGATGAGCTGGAGTAGGTGGGGATGGGCTGCGGTCACCCACTGGCGGCGAGGATTACCTGTTGCGATGGGTAATCTGGCAGGGCTACATATTTCGGTGTATAGTCGGTTACGGTGTGAGATCGGGAGACCGGGGATGGAGGATGATCAGCCGGTTACATTATTTGTTTGTCTTATTTGAATTATGCAGTAACTAACCCCGTGTTGTTGTTTTGTAAAACCTGCGGTGATCCATTCGGGGATGGTGAGCAGATATGACAGGTAATGCAGATGTTTAGCTATGGGACAAACATGGGGGAGTCATCACTTCGAGTCTAGTCCCCGCCGTTACGAGTTTAGCCGTCTTTGATTTCAGTTGTATTGAAGTCCTTGCCCTTTTAGTTTGAGTTGGTCTGAGATAATGTATTCGCTAACTCTTTATACTTTAATAAATGTTGTTCGGAATTTGTAACTTTGATATACTAACCTCGGGAAACCGAGATGGTAACAGCCTTTCATGCTAGAGTAGTCCTTGGTAAGGTACCTTGGTATGAGGGGGTGTTACAAAGTGGTATCAGAGCCGAAGATTCCGGCACCTAAAACAAATGAACATAATGAACTTAGGGAGTCTAAATAAAATGAACCCGGGGAGAGTTGTTTGGAGCTACCGCAAAGACTTGGGAGACGTCCCGGAGTCGCACTATGGCCGTCACAAACTCAATCCGGTCACGTGGGGGACTGTTTTGTGTGTTTATTTGATTCATGCGTATGGTGTGTCGAAATTGAATGCTTGGAACATGTGGTAGAAGGTGTAATGTGTGAAAATCTGTGAAGGACATTGTAAAAGTGGTAGAAAGGCATGATGGAATTGATGTGTGAAATCAGTTGAAACGGTTTTGGCATGAAAAGTATTGGCATGTTACGTGTTTACTATGTGGCTTTCAGATTTATGACGTAATATGCTTAACTTTGGGTAGCGATGCATAGTATATAGAATTGCATGCTTAAGTATATTATCGTAAGTTTATGTCGTGTTTAATTTTCATGTGAGTATGATAAAAGTGCATCTATGTACTGGTTTCTTGAAGTATTGAGTTGTTGTTGTTGCCTTATGCATGTTCAAATTGTTTTGGTTGAGGAAAATTTGATTTGTATGAAAACCGATTATAGAAGGGTTGTCTTAAAACTATCATAAGTTGAGTTCTAGAAATGATATTGCGTAATTCCAATTGGAGATTTGTCTTCTTACGATTCTAACAATAGGTCACACGCCCAGAGCGTGTAGCTAAATAACTGCAAGGCTAAATAAGAAGCATGTAGCTCTGATATACGTTGTAGTCTACCAGAGCGTTCCTCAACCACAATGTCCCTACTATCAACTGTGTTCTCCATATCTCCCACAATAAGGGCAGCCACCTCTGAGACAGTAGGTAAATTATATGTCCTCCCATCTTTATTACGTGCACTAATGAGCCTTAACCTCACCTCACCATCAACACCTTGGTGTAGACGATCTCTAGCCATTCTAAATGATTTTGCTAAAACATTGTAACGATCAACCATTTCTTTTAAATCCTTCATTAGACCATCGTCAAACTGAATACCATTAGTAGAGCTGCATATATAATTGTTAAAGATTAAAATATTAAACTGAAGAAAAATTGACTAAAACTTTAGAGAACTTTGAAATAGAAAAATAAAAAGGCTAACCTTAGAGCGTTCGTCCTGTGCTTCAACTCCTCTTCGGTGTCGTAAATATAAAGTTGACAAAATTTGGGTGGTGCGTCATTATTAGGTAATAAGCTTCCAATTAAATGTGTATTTTCCCCACCTATTCTAAATGTGTAAGGACCCCTACCTCCGTTCACTGAATGATCTATTTTGCCATCCATAGATGTAAATGAAAACATATTATTGTAACTACGTATGTTCTCAATGGAATGTTTACTTTGGGGGTGTTTTCGCATCAAGAGATCACATAACAACTTTGGAGGTTTTTTATAAACGGAAGTTCTACTATCCTATTTTTACAACACATAGTAAAAGAGGGCACCACGGACTTGGTATCCATACGATCCCTTTCACCGTACCACATCTGAGCTCCACATTTAGTGCAAGTGTAAATAGGGTCCCCGATATCATCGTATCCTTCAAGATCTGTTAGTAAAGAGAAATGTCAATAGAAAAGAATGAAAAATGAATAAAAATTGTGCTTAAAATATGAAAATAATATGACCTTGAAGGTCATCATCTTCCATTCTTAAACGATTAATAGCTTCATAAGATTCATATGCTGATGAAAGATCCCTTGCTATATCTCGGATCATGTTTTGTCTTTCAAAATGCCGCTGTAGTGAAGTGTTATCAGGGATCTCATTTTCATTGACCGAAAGTTGCTGTTCAATATTATCTGTACAAATGTATAAATTTTGTAAATGTTAATTTTTTTTCCTTTATTTGAATAAAGTGCAAGGTTTTGATGAGAATTACCAAATGTGATGGTGCTAGACGGAGTTGTGCGTCTTGAGCTGGAAGAATGTTTAGCAATCCTTCTTTGACATAAGATAAGTTTCCTCTTTTCCCTCGCTAACTTTGTTGCCCGTTGTTGTTGGGTTAAATAAATATTATGGCCCGTAAAAACTAACAAATTTGCATTGGATCTTTTCACGGACAATTTTTGTTTCCGTTGTTTCCTTGAAGTTTGTGCAAGTAGGTAGTCGTTTACACCTTTTCCCAACTCATAATCTATGAGACAAAATTAAGGTACACATTTGGGTTATTAAAAAATCAAATAGTTATAATTTGATTTTTTCTGAAAGAGGTAGTAAGTAGATTACCATTCCAAAAGTTGCTTATAGAGGCTGCCATTAGTTTATTTTTCGTCCTATCTGCTGCTTTTTTTAAAACAACAAAAATTGTTGAGTACATTATTCAGATAACGGAAAGGAAAAAATTTTCATGCTCAAAGCTATACTTTATTTAAAAACAAATTCACAAAGTGATAGACATACCAGTTTGAGATTGATACAATGGTGATTTACCGTTATGAGGCTGAATTAAGGTACCTTTTCCCAACTCATAATCTATGAGACAAAATTAAGGTACACATTTAGGTTATTAAAAAATCAAATAGTTATTTTCACTATTTTTTCTGAAAGAGGTAGTAAGTCGATTACCATTCCAAAAGTTACTTATAGAGGCTGCCATGAATTTTTTTTTGGTCCTATCTGGTGCCTTTTTAAAACAACAAAAATTGTTGAGTACATTATTCAGATAACGGAAAGGAAAAAATTTTCATGTTCAAAGCTATACTTTATTTAAAAACAAATTCACAAAGTGATAGACATACCAGTTTGAGATTGATATAATGGTGATTTACCCTTATGTGGCTGAATTGACAACTGACTTTGAATATTTGGATGTAGTTGATGTGCTTTAGTAAAATTAGTCAATTTAAGATAATGAAGAAAAAATAAATAAATAAATAAGTTAGTAACATAAAAATCACAGTGATATTCAACGTACTTATTTTTATAGAAATACTTAAACTGAGAAACATACCATTTTCGGTGTTATACAACGGTGCTTTACCCTTACTTTGTTGAATTGATGTTTGCCGTTGAATATGTGGAGGTGTTTGAAATACTTGCGTGAAATCAAACACTATAACATCATGTGTGGTGGAAAATTATATAAGTAAGCATGTAACATAATTAAGGTTATGGAAATGGTTTTCTTTTTTGCAAATGTATATATAAGAAATATTTATATAAAAAAAATTAAAATTCATTAAATCTCAGACATACCATTCTGAAATTGAAACATTGGTGCTTTACCATGATTTAGTTGAATTGATGATTGCATTTGTCCTTGTTTGTTTGTTATGTCACGTAGCGGCAACAAAGACGTACCTTACATTATATTTAAATTAAATATAAATAATTACAAAATAAATTGGTAATTCACTTTGTTATATAAAAATCAATGATCCATCTCATTTTCACATAGTACAGTATTTTTTTGTATAAATAACTAAAATTTATTTAAATGGGAGACGTACCATTATGAGGTTGAACCATTGGTGCTTTACCAGGATTTGGTTGAATTGATGCTTGGCTTTGTCCTTGTTTGTTTGTTATGTCACGTAGTGGTAACAAAGACGTACATTATATTATTTTAAAATTAAATATAAATTACGAAATTGAGTATAGTAATACGCTTTGTTATAAAAGAAAAACAAATGTGAATTTAGATGACATACCTTGGTAAATTGGAGTACTGAACATGTTTATATTAAATTGGTCAATTGATATATGACTGGATAACTGTGAATTGATATATGACGTCGTTTTTTGTGTGGGTCTAATATTCTCAAGGTCAGCTGCAAAAATAGTGAAAATAAAAATTTACTATGTAGCTAATACGTGAAGAATTCGTAAAGGATATCTAAACTGAAATTGCATTTAGAAAATTAATTAAAGGTTAGTAAATACCTAAGGTATGTGCATAAAGTGGTGCTTTACTCTTTCTTTGTTGTGTAGTTGTTTCTCTTCGCCCATGAGTGTTTGTTATTTCACGAAGCTCTAAAAATGGACTATCTAAAAGATATAAAAAAATTATCAGAAAAGGAAAAACCAAAGAACGAATTTCACCATCAACCTGAAATATTAGAATGCAGTCAAATCGTATCTATTTGAATGTCTTTCTGTTTTCTTTCAGGTAATTGCACCTCAAACTGCTAGTGGTATTGTTATAGACTGATCGGAGGCCAGCAAGCTTATTATTACTGTTGGAATTGCTTCATAAAGCTGTAATAGGTAATACATGACATTCAACTTGATATTGAATCTGACCATGAGCATTCCTTATTAAATCACCATTGTATTCAATTATTTTTTGTTTTTTCTTGTTTTTAATCCGGCAAGACAATCATGAGCTTGCATTTGCAAACAGTTTCTAGATTAGAGATTCATTAAAGGTAAAATTAGTATAAAAGAGATGAACTAACCTTTATCGCCTTCAATGCTTTTTCTTTTACTCTTCTTTGCTGTTTGTTGTTCAGATTTAGATCCTGCCATGGATGGAGATGGTTTTTAATTTTTCTTTTTTGTGAGAAGTTCAATTACGTGATATTGAATGGAGTCAGAGTACTTGTAGGGCTTTGGAATTGTAGAATTGTAATAGTCAAGAGTAGAACATTCCAAATACATATACAATTACCTAAATTACAATGAATGTGAGACACTGTTATCTATAAAGGATTGAATAACGTGACACATTGATTATTATTTTTTATTAGTTGAGAATATTAAACAGATTTTGACGACTATTAAAATTTAGTAATATCTAACATGTTTTTGAGAACAGATTTCCAGAAAAATTTAGACGTCTATTATTTCTTTTGAGAATCAGGTTATTCGAAATCAGTACTTTTTTCTTCAAATTTATACGCATCTCTTTTTTTTTTTTTCTTTATCATAACATTATCTCAATTTATTAGACAATTTTATTAAACTCTGAAAGGCGCCATCCAATTTTAAACTTGTAATTATTTCAAGTCTAATAAAATTTGCTAAGAGATCATAAATTTTTTTAGGGTTTTGTAAAGTAAGATAACATATGATTAGGTTATTCGCTTATGGTACATGTAAACAATTTTTTCTTTTTAAATATTTCTTAAACTAGTATTTTAATAAATAAGAAGTGTTTTAAGTTTTTTAATAGTGACATATAATCGAAGTTCAATCATGGCAATTTTATAATAGTGACTCTTAAATTAAGAGTAAATGTTTAAATGTAGCATATCATAGTGGATATGTGAGATATGAAATTGCTCCCAACGAAATTCAAAAGGTTTAGTGATGAAAAGACAAACACAAAAAAATTCAAAAGAAGTTCCTCCAAAAGAAATTCAAAGAGAATGTAAACATTACACCGGATTAAATCCATCAATGAAAAACACGAAGTTCAGGTGTTAACACTATCTAATCAAAAAGTAGCCTTATAAAAAAACGACATTCGTCCAAAATAGTTCTAAAGTTTAAATCGAACATTATGAAATAACTTCTTCGTCTTGACAGTAGCGATTTTCTTAGTTGCAGAGCTTGCATCACATGATTGAAGGTCAGCAACTGGGGACGGCCTTTTCTGAGGAGTTATCTTTGGGCTATTATCTTCGGTTTGGGACGGTTCCTCCTGATCAAAAATAGTAAGTTTTTTAGATATATTTACTTAAATACGTGTACGTAGTTTAAGTATTCGATTAAATGAAATATTTACCTCGACGTCAACACTATGAACAACCAACTCCTTGATGACCTAGTAAATAAAAGAGAAAAAAGAGTTAGCCTTAGATTGTGAACATATTGATCATTTGATCATAAGGGTAAAAATTTTAGATTATAACCTGCGAACTTTGACCATCAGTCAAAGGTGTAGGCCTCGATTTAAAAGAATTCATCTCCGCCTATTAATACATCAAAGGTAAAACGGTTAATATAATATCTTATTTTTGAGGGAAATAGGAATTCAGTTTAAGAAAATTGTAGCATACTTTGAAAATTTCAGTATATCTTTGATGCCATTTATGCGCAATGTCAGGGTTGGCAGTCATACTGGCAACGGTATAGCTAGTACTACCTTGTGCCACATTGTACTTAGGATGTATATAAATCTTGAATATAAATGACTTGTCAAGGAACACTTCTAGGTCGCAAGGTGTGTCTTGTGGATCACCACCACTCTATGAAAAACATAGAATATAAATTAGAAATAGAAACATTTTTTTTATTTAATAACTGGGTATTTGAAATTTGAGGGAAAAGAGAAAACGATGAAGTATAAAAAGTTAACCTTTTCAATTTTTGATAGCATCTCAGTGGCTGATTGAGTGACGAATTGATGAACTTGACTATCAAATACAATAAAATATACCAAATCATCAGAAGGGTCCGAAACTTGAAATTTAATCTGGAATCTGCAATTAATAAAATTCAAATTAGTCTCAGATTTGAAGTTTTGAAACAATACAAACAAATTTAAAGAGGAGTCTAAAAATTGAACCTGGGCACTCTAGATGTAAAACCATTAATAAAACCGTCACAACTTTGTCTGGAACAAACCCACCTCCCTTTGTTATTTTTCGTAGCCTTAGTCCAACAGAGTTTGCAGCTGTCGTAGTACCAACCAGCTGTGCAGTCAAGGTCGATTATTTTTGCGTACGTGTAGTAATAACCCTCCTGGGAAAAATACGTTATTTAAATATAGGATTCGGTAGACATGAAATAACAAAAAAAAACATTCTGATTAAATAACCCTCCTGAGAAAAAAAAATTGATTAAATAAAGACAGAGGCAATAAACTACTTCTCATTCTCTTTTATGTCACTGATTGACTTTATACTATCAAATGTCATGTCATCATTTTCATCGTCGTCAGTCACGTCAATAATTTGCAAACAGTTGCTTGCGGCCGGAGTGGAAAGACTGAACAAAATAAGTTAGCGTAAAGTAACCATATAATTCAGGTAACTGTATAAAAGAGTGTGGTAGTTAAAGTTGTGAAAAATAAAATAAAAAAGAGTGATACCTTTGCTCAAAATCTTTGACTTCCGGTATGTCGGGATTGACTTGAAAAACAGTAGCATTGAAAGTTGTTTGGACGCGCCAATTACCTAAAAAATTATGTATAAGAGGTTGAATATTAAAGACTTATATGAACATTAAAATTATTTTGATGATATAATGAATGAGTTATAGTACCTTCATATTTTTTTGTTTGAACACATTGGATGACAATGACCTTTGACTGTTCTGGATTGGGAAGTTTGGAAATGATATTGGGTATTTGAACCGTGAAAGGATCCTATAATGTGCATGAAAGCTTTGTTCCCCTAAAATTTTAAAGAAAAAAATTTTAGTTTAAGATATATAAAATTTATGAAGGTGAAATATTTTGAATTCAATCCAAAATAGAGATGTGGTTAAAGAATGAATGCACTTATCAAAAATGAAGTACCAAGATTCGACCTTTTTAAGGTATAAGATCTATATTGTTGGGAAATTCTAAAATTGTCCAATCATTAAGGTAGGAATTTGGTTATATACATAATCCTCTATATTTTGAAAAGAAAAAAGACATACCTCTGAATCAACAAATAATAGTTCAATGGCATCGAGTTTCTTCTTATCATCTTTGTTGTTCTTGTTGCTAAATTCTGGCCTGGACCATTTGTGAACAACCCTAACATTCATTTGAGTAAGTCTAACTCCATACTTGAGTTGACTAATAGTAAGAACATTTGTCATGGCTATTTGAGAAATTGAGAAGAATAATTTGAGAATAGTTTTACTGAATTTTTTTTACAGGGTGAAAGATGGAGAAAGATGTGGAACGTATGAAGAGGAAGTGAATGGGAATTAAAGAGGAAAATAAAGAGGTTTATGGCAACTGTGATTTCCGAGAAGTTTATGGAGAATATAAAGAATTATGGATTGTTTTTTAATAGGGTATATTAAGGGTTTATTGTATAATTTATATTGTTTGTTGTTTTTTATGTAATTTATATGGGTTGTTCTTTTTTCCGGTTTTTTAATAGGGTAGATTAAGGGTTTTATGTGTAATTTATGTAGTTCGTTGTTTTATCTGTAATTTATATGGCCTCTTTTTTTTCCCGGTTTTTTAATAGGGTAGATTAAGGGTTTTAAGTGTAATTTATGTAGTTCGTTGTTTTATATGTAATTTATATGGCCTCTTTTTTTTTAATAGGTTTTTTTTTCAATGGGTACTGCATCAGCCAGCCATTTTTTATGGGTAATTGGGAAGTTGGGTTGAAAATGCAATAATTTGACACGGTTAAATTTGTGAATTCTGATTAGTGTTTTTTTTTATGGAAAATTGGGTTGAAAATGAAATAATTTCACACGGTTTGCAATGTGAATTGTGATTAGTCGTTTTTTTATGGAAAAGTGGGTTAAAAAGGCAATAATTGCATGCAGATTTTTATGAGCATTGAAACTACTCGTGATTGGCTGAGATTTGTGATGTGTAATTACTGAGATTTGTGCATAAAAATTGCTTGATGACACGGCTGACATGGCAATTTGATTGGCTGAGAAAGACTGAGATTGTGAGAGTGAAGGAGAGGGCTTCTAGAGTAGTTTTCTGAAATTTGGTTGCGCCACATCAGCAAAGTTACAAGATTCTTTTATATATAAAATGATGAGAGAAAGATGAGAATGTGAAAGATCAAAGAGTATTTGTGTAGTTCTCCACGTGGCAGCACGAAAGAACAAAATCGTTGCAATTTACGTAGTTTAAGAAATCCTCAACTCAAAGATTATAGTAAGACACTACTAATAGACAAAAACCTCTAAAAAGCTTCGTTCCTAGAGTCTCCTAGGGTTTTGTCTATCTCTTCTTAGCGTCCATCCTTCTTGCTCGAGGCTAATCTCGCGATTTCGATCACGAGATTGTTTTTGCTTTGTTGTCTTTGTTTGTTTTTGTTTTCTATGCAGGGCCAGGTAGAAAGTTTGAGGCGAGGCTTAATCCGGGACGGGAAGAGGCCGATTGCAGAGGATGGTGAGGGTGATGATAGGGTTTTTGAATGGGAAGAGGGGGTCGATGACGGGTTTGACAAGAATAAACTGATTCTCGTTGGTAAAATATGGGCGAACAAGTCTGTGAACGCAAAGGCCGCCATCGACTCGATGATTAGGTTATGGAATCCCACGAAACCAATGATTAGGAATGTGATCGATACGAAGGAGAAGCTTTTTGTCTTTCGATTCGGGTCTGAACGGGACAAGGCTAGGGTTTTGGAGGGCCAACCGTGGCACTTTGACAAATTTCTGTGGTGCTTCAATTAACCCAATTGCGAAGGTAAACTCACTGATGTCCCCTTGTTCTTTTTCCTAATTTGGACTAGAGTCTATGATTTACCTATCACTGGACGATCGTGTGAGACAAATGTTCGTAAAATTGGGGCATCTTTGGGGTCTTATATTGCGATGGATGTAGGGCCTAATAGTGATCTTGATCGAGCTATTCGCATTCGTGTCTTGCATGACGTTAGGGTTCCCCTAAAAACGATGGTATCGATTAGAATGAAGGGAGGGCGAGTTGTTGAGTTCGAGGTAAAGTATGAACGCTTACCCTTGTACTGCTATGGGTGTGGCAAGATAGGGCATGGCGAGAAAGATTGTGACGATGGGCCATACGACGAAGGGGACTTGTGTTATGGGGACTGGCTTAGGGCATCTCCTTTGAAGGTGATCAAAACACCGGTTGAGAGTCTAGGCCGTTGATCGGGTCCGTTTCGTGTTCATAATTAAAGATGTGGTCGTTGGGTCACGGTCGAATCAAAACACAATTTATAACTTCACAAACAACTCTACAATTAGTAAAGAGGCAAGTAAAGGTCGGATCCAAAGGGACGGGAGTTGAGATGAGATTTCTATTGAAACTAGTGGTGTCTTAGGGGTGTCACAATTTGGGTTGATGTAGAAGGTCACTAACTAGAATAGCAATGAAAATAAACTAGCAAGACGAATTAAAAGGGGTGTAAACAATTGATTAAAAAGCACTAGGGTGTCATGGGATCATAGGGAAATCATGGGATATGATCATAAAAACATGTTCTCAAATTATAAGCAAGCAATTATTGTTGTGATGGATTGAGTTGGGTTATATCTTACAATCCTAGGAAAGTTTGGGTCCCGGAGCCGAATCGATTAGATTGTACAACACCTACAAGTCGACTTAGTCTTCCCTACTCAACAACATGCATGGTCTAATGAGACTCGAGTTGGGTTATGTCTTACAAGTCTTATTGAAAAGATAGGTGATGGTGGTAAATGCAAGGATTCATAGGCTTAGCATTTCATCAAACATAACATGTGCATGAGTTGAGATCAAAACAAGCAAGCAAATAAAACATGAAAGCATATTAATTTAAGCATGAATCATTCCCCATGTTGGTTTTCCCTAATCACCCATTAACCCTAGCTAAGAGACTACTCACTCATCATCATATTGAACATGCTAGCAAGGTTGTCAATCATACTAACAAAGTGAAACATGATGAACAAATAAAAGTAATTAGCAATAATTAAAAAGGGATTAAGAGATTACACCTACTAATGATTCCAATAACAAAGCAAGAATAATAGAAGTACTTGATGTTTGATTGAGAGGTTGTCAATCTCCCAATAATAACCCAAATAATCTTCAATTACCCAAAATAAAGGATGAACAAGAGAGAGATTAAAGAACTAAAACTTGGATTAAAACTTGATTAATACTTGATTACAATATTAAAGAGAGATTTGATTGATATTAACTACACTAATTATTGATAAGAAGAACATGCTCCTCTAATTAGACTAATGGGGTATTTATAGTGAAAATTAGGGAGGATGCATTAGGGTTAACTAAGGGCTAAACTAGTAATTACACTTTTTAGATTGAGCAAGGAGGAGCCGGTATTTTTCGAAGGAAGGGCTTCTTTCTTTGTTGCTTGGAGAAGAGGAAATCGGCTGTGAAGGAATCCGTGCGGATTAGGGTCGGGACGGGCGGATTCTGGCGATGGAATCCGAGCGGATTCGAGGGAATCCGGGCGGATTGTGGCGGTGCAATCCGAGCGTCTTTGGAGGAAACCGCTCAGATTGTGCTGTGAGGAGACGGGCGGATTGGAGACAATCCGCTCGGATTGTGGTCCAGCATAATTCCTTCTTCTTTTCTTCCCTTTTCTTCATAAATTCCTTGGGGATTTCCTTGGGGACTCAAGGATCCTTTCTCAACATTGCTCATCTACTATCATATGTACAAAGGCCTTCTAATCTTGTCTCTCCTTGATGCTTGGTCATTGGATTCGATCAATTTAGCCTCGTTTTGCCATGAAAATGCAAGATTCTTACTCCTTTCCTACCAAGGGATCAAAATCTCAAAGAATATGCAAAACAAAGAACTAAAGATAGTAAATGACCCAAATATGCACTAAAAAGCATGGGAACGAGGCTAATTCGGGGACTAAATGTGCGCTAATTATGGTCACATCAAATATCCCCAAACCGAACCTTTGCTCGTCCCGAGTAAAGAGGTGACAAAGACTAGGACCAATACTTAACCTATCCTAATAATATAGCCGATATGAGACAATTAGCGGGTCTCACTCCGCCCCTTCAACTCACAACAAGACAACCATGAGGTAGGATGCCTTCTTGCAAGGCAAGGTGGGTCTTGCCAAAATGGCGACACATCCAAACATTAAGCACACAAAATCACATAATGGATGCATCTACAAAAGGAATAGCCACTTCCTCATCAAGCGGCGGAGGCACTAAAGAGGAACAAATTTAAGAGCATGTAATCCTTCACAAATACTAGTTCAACAAATTACTAAGGCTAAGAGGATGGCACTAAATCACCTCCAAATGGTGTTAAACTAGACTACTTTCGTCCTCAATTTCCAAATGCTTTCGTCAAGAGCGATCGGATGGTGGTGGAATGATGATCCCTATGATGCTAGTAGCATATGACATGACAAGTCTCGAATTCTCTACAAAAGTAAAGGTCATGGATCGTCCCAAGCTCGACAAAGTGGCTTGACAAAAAGGCTTTTTGGGAATGAAATGCTCAAATCTTTATACACAACGGGTGGATATGACTAATATTCAAAATTGTCCTCATTTAACTTTCACATTTCAAAAATTTAAGATGGGGTTTGTCCCTTCCGGGCTAGCTTTCGCCAATCGCTTATTAGGCAACCGGTTAACCTCTAGACAATAATTTTTCGGGGTGATAGTCACTCTGTCTCTGGGCGGCCGAATTCACAACCGTATGGGGGCCCAATTCAATGGATCCCGCACCAAAGCACATCGAAGTGGTACGCCTCCATCAAAACAATTTAATTTCTCAACATTCAACAATTCATAACATTTGAGGTTTCCTTGGCATTAAATTACTTCCACATGACAAAATTCCTTGAAATGAGCACTTCAAGCTTATTGATAGAAAGTATTTTTGGGTTGCCTTACCACAAGGTCAATCAAGGTCACCTAGAATAGTTAACCAAGTCCACATCGCATCACGGGGTTGGATAGGTGACTCACATGCAAACCCTTGACTAGGCTTTGGGTCATGGGTCAAAAGATACTAGTATGACACTATCTAGGGTGTTTTACAACCATTCTAGTAGACAAAGTCTTAAGTTGAACAAGTATTTGTAATGGCTTAGTTGCTCTTGTCAATGTTCCAAGTTAGGCATTTTTCAAAAATTTTCTAATATGCAACTACATGCCATGATGCAACTAATATAAACATCCTAATGCAAATGATTCTATCAACTAATATGACATATAAACTAAATGCAAGTCCTAAGTTCACATTGTTTTACCGCATCAATCAAAATAAAGCCACATAGTCATTAACATAAAGAGGAAAAAGGAGATTGGAAAGATCATACCATGCGGTCTTCAATATCCTCATGTCTCGGATGTGGCGTAGTCGATCAATGTGAACAAAGATAGAACAAACACAATGTATACAAGACAATTTATACAAAAGGAAATAAACATGTTTTTGGGTTTTCAATTTTTCAAATTTTTATGATTTTCGAAATTTTTCAATTTTTTTTGGATTTTTGAATAAGAGTTAAATGTTAGAATTCCCATCCCCACACTAATATGGGCATTGTCCTCAATGGCCAAAATGATGGAAATTATGCAAAGATGATGCATGATTTCTACACTAAATGCAATCTATTCTAAGCTACACTACATGATGCATGGTTTTTGTTATGACGGAGAGGATAATTTAGATTACCTCCCGTTGTGTATGCATTAACTTCCCCAAACCAAGTGAGACACTATTGCTAATGTCTTAGGGTGGGTGTAGTTCATGCATACACTATGCAATGCATGAAACTAATTTGTCATTTTGGATTTTGAAAATGGGAACAATAAAATGAGAACACCTCAATGGTACCGAGGTGTGAGTCCTCTATGGTGCTAGGACTACTCCATCAATGATCAAGAAAAATATTTAAAACAAAGAGAGAAATAGACAAACCATGAGAGGGTAGGAGTCTCCAAGGCTTGCTAGTCTTCCATCATATCATCATCATCATCACTTTCCTCATTAGAAGTGGTCTCATTGCCACTTCCCTCTTCATTTGCTTCATCACTTTCTTCCTTATCTTGCTCATCATCTTCTTCACCATCCTCTCCTCCTTCTTCACTTGCTTCTTCACCAATGTTATCATCAACTTCTTCATTACCAACAACCTCATTGCCACCCGAAACGACCCTAGATGCACCCGGAAATAGGACTTCTCTATCCGCCCAACTAGGCAAAGGACATGATGGATCAAGTAGTCCTTGCCTAGCTAAGTGTATGAGGGGTGGATATTGAGCCAAGTAAGCGTTTTTCCGATCTTCAAAGGCTTGCTTGTGCATTGCTTGCATGAGAAGAGTCACATAGTCATTTCTTGCTTCAATCCCCGCGGGCTTGAACTCTTCATACTCAAAAGGGTAAGGTGGTATGACAATGGAAGAGGAGGGCATTTCAAGTTCACCCTTTTGTTGTTGGATAATATATTCGGCTTCTTTGGAAAGGGGAAGTAGATAATTGGTCCGGTGGACGCTTAGACGACAAATCTTTGAAGGCAAAGTGAACGATTTAGCTTCACTAGTGAGCCATCCATACTTAGTGTCGAGGGGGTTATGGGCAACCCACTTGTACTTGTTTATCATAGTATGCATATCAACAAGATGACCACCCTCCTTCGCCTTATACTTGCTATCCTTATTGAAGTTAGGATCAAAGTGTTTGGCTAGGATAGTGACTAAGCCGCCATTGACAATAACGGTAGTGCCCTTCTTCCCACAATCAATATTGAGCCATCTATCTACCAAGAGCCTCAAAGAATTGTAAGGCTTGGTGTGTACTCTTCCAATATTCAAAGCCGATTCAAGAAGAATAAAATCAAGTCTCGTGAAATGGTTGGTATCTTTCCTTGCAATTATGGTGTTTCCCATGACCTTGTGCCATACTCTTATGCCCGGATGATGGACTAGAAGAGCACGACTCGCATGAAAGTCCTCAAATTTCCTTCCGGAAATTGCCTCCCAAAGAGGGTCGGGGTCATACTTTCCATAATTCTTAAAGTAACTCGGTTCATCACTAAGACCCAAAATTTCACCCAATTCCCTAAAAGAAATGCGTCTACTAACATTAGCTAGATGAAACTCGAGATTCTCCCTATTCTCAACTTTGGTGACTTTCAAAGAACTCAAAAATTCCAAGGTAAGGGAGGGGTATGTCAATTCCTTTGTTTCAAACAATTTCTTCAATCCCATTGCTTTGAAAAAGGCTCTAGTTTGCTCAAGGACACCCAACTTGTTCAAGGTGTCTTCACAAATGAATTTGTTAGATTGAAATGATTTCCTATCAAACTTGGCAAAAGTATTTCTATGGGTTTCGGAAATAAAAGTTACCTCTGGATAATGCAAGAGTTGATCGATTTCCGGAGTAGAAGATGTTTTTGCTCCCATAGAAGGTTGTTATTGTTGTTGCACTTCCAAGTTTGGTGTTGCTACCACCATAGCCAATGCTTTCTTTGTTTGAAGAGCCTTTTGCCTTTGTGAAAGTGTCTTTGGTGCCTTTGTTGCCTTTGTTGCTCCCTTAGTCCTTGCCATTGATGAATTAACCAAGAAAAGAATGAAAAATCTTCAATTTCTAGTATACCCAAATCGATTTAAAGGTGAAAGGCTTTGCCTTTATGAATTCAAAAATCGACTCAAAGGTTGAAGATTTGTGCTTGGTTTTGATTTTTGATGAAGGAGTAGTGATTAATTTGTTGTTAGAAGGATGGTTTGATTTGATTTTGGTGAATGTAGTTGAGGAATTTTGTTTTTGTGATGGAGAGGATGAGGGTTTTGATGTTTTGAAGTAGTGTTATGAATGAATGAATGAATGAAGGTGGGTGGGGTTTTATAATGCTCGAAAAAATTCAAGCTGCAGGGGCAAGACGGGCGGATTCGGCCTTTTCTGGGTTGGAAAAACTCGCCTAAAGACGGGCGGATTCCTTCGAAGACGCTCGGATTTCAAAACACGGGACGGGCGTCTTTTGCAGAAGACGGACGGATTTCAGTCCAGGAATTTTTCTTGTTTTCCTCGGCTGCAAAGACGGACGTCTTTCTTTCAAGACGAGCGGATTCTTCAAGACGGGCGGATTTCTGCCAGGACGCCCGGATTCTCTTACAGTCAAAAATTTTCAAAATTCAGCTGAGTTCAGGACAGGCGTCTTTGCTGCAGTACGCTCGGATTTTCTGAGACGGGCGGATTCTCCTGAATCCGCTCGGATTCGACCCCTTTGTACCCGGATTCAGTTCCATCCGTGTACAATGCATTTCCCTTACCATTCTTCCATTCTTCTTCATTTCTTGTGTTCTTCATTGTGGGGGCATTACTAGGCATGGATATCCTAGGCAATTGTCATCCCCACACTAAGGTAAAGCACTACACATCAATCGAAATTATTAGTCCCTCCCTCACTTCTCTCAAACATGACAATTATCTTGATCAAAGTAAATAAAATAAATCCAAAGATGACAAAAATGCAATACAAGAATTGAAATGCGAGTTAGGGAGTTAGAAATATTTACAAGTGGTGGTTTAGGGAGGACTCCACCAAACTCTCATTCTTGATGAGATGTCAAGGGGGTATGTTCAAGGTGTTGTTGATGTTGCTCAACACCTTGAAAAAGTAATCAAAAGCTTGTTCATTATCATGGTAGAGGTCTTCAATAGTCCTTTGCCCTTGTTGTTGATCTTGATCGATGGCATTACCAATGTAGGGATTAAAAATCCCTTCAAATTCGTCGTCCCAAAGACCACAAACTTCATTAAGTTGATCATTGAAAATTTCTTGTTTTGATGGAGACAACTCTCCCAAGTTCTTCTCTTGGCCAATGAGGCCATCCTCTTCTTCTTTGGTTGATTTTGATGAGCTTTGCAAGCTCTCCTTGTCACATTTCACTTGCTCTTTGAATGGAGCATCTTCAATTTTCTTCTTCCATTGGAGTTCCGATTTCTTCCTCTCATCCTTTCGGCTATAATGATCAATCATGAAACACGGTTCATGCAAATGAGGAGCTCTCATAGTCTTGTCAAGATTAAAGGTTATGCTTTCATCTCCCACTTCTAGAGTGAGCTCACCATGTTTCACATCAATCACCGCACCCGCGGTGTGTAGGAAAGGTCTTCCTAGAATGATCGGAATGTTGGAATCTTCCTCCATATCAACAATGACAAAGTCCACCGGGATGAAAAACTTCCCAATTCGCACGGGGACATCTTCCCATATCCCTAATGGTGTCTTCGTCGATCTATCGGCCATTTGGAGCGTGATATTGGTGCATTTAAGCTCTCCCATCCCCAACCTTTTACTCACCGAGTACGGCATGACACTTACACTAGCCCCTAGATCACATAAGGCTTTGTTGATCGTTGTGTCGCCAATGGTACACGGTATTGAGAAGCTTCCCGGATCCTTTAGTTTTGGAGGTGAACTCCCTTGAAGTATTGCACTACTCACCTTAGTGAAGGCGATAGTCTCAAGTTTCCGGATCGACTTCTTCTTTGTGAGGATATCTTTCATGTATTTTGCATAGGCCGGCACGTGATTGATTAATTCCGTGAAAGTAATCGAGACTTCCAAATTCTTCACAATTTCCATGAACTTTCCAAGTTGATCATCAAATTTGGGCTTGGCTTGGCGACTTGGAAAAGGAAGTCTAATCACAACGGGCTCCTTCTCCTTGACTTTGTCTTCATCTTTCTTTGAACTTCCTTCTTTTGATGATTCTCCATCTTTGGAGTTTTGCACAATTTCACTAGCCTCCACAACTTCATTCTCAACTTGCTTCTTCGGTGCTTCATACCTTGTACCACTTCTCAAGTGAATGGCACTAACCGTTTCATGTCTCGGGGGATTACTTTGAGGTGGTAATTTCCCCTTTTGTCTTTGTGAGTTTGAAGATGCTAGTTGAGTCAATTGGGTTTCCAACATCTTGGTGTGAGCTAGGATGTTGTTGATGGTGGTTTCCTTTGCTTGGCTATCTTTTTGCATTTGAGTGAAAAATTCTTGTTGATTCTTTTGCATTTGGAGGACCGCTTTTTGGACATCAAAACCTTGGTCATTTTGGTGATTGTATGGATTTTGATTTTGGTAACCTTGGTTTTGATTGTAAAAGGGTCTTTGATTTTGGTTTCTCATGGGTGGTGGAGTGTATGTTGTTTGAGGGTTTTGGAAATTTTGGCTTTTGTATGAGAGATTTGGATGGAATTTGGTATTCTCATTGTAATAATTTGAATAAGGGGTACCACTCTTGTATGCTTGGAAAGCATTCACTTGTTCATTTGTTCCGCTACATTCACTTTGGTCATGTCCCAAAGTTCCACAATTCTCACATATTCCACTTGGGATTGATGAGGATGCCGTCATGGCATTAACATGATGCTTTGGTGATTTTGAGACTTCTTCAAGTCTAGCCATAGCTTTTTCGAACTTCAAATTGATTGTGTCAATGTGAGCACTAAGTTGAGCACCCAATTGAGTAACGGAGTCCACTTCATGCTTTCCTCCTCTAGTAGCCTTGCGAGGTCTACTATATTGTGAATTATGGACCGCCATTTCCTCAATCTTGTTCCATGTTTGATTGTCATCAACTTCGGTGAACATTCCATTTGATCCCATGTTGAGAATGTTCCTTGAATCTTCATATAAACCATTCCAAAATTGTTGTACCAAGAACCATTCGCTAAGTCCATGGTGAGGACATGAGCGACAAATTCCTTTGAACCGCTCCCAAGCTTCATACAAAGATTCTTCATCCCTTTGCTTAAAACCCGTAATTTGAGCTCTTAGCATGTTAGTCTTTTCCGGTGGGTAGAATTTTTTGTAGAAAGCTAGAGCCAACTTCTTCCAAGAATCAATTCCGAGAGTGGCCTTATCAAGGCCCTTCAACCATTGCTTTGCGGTGCCGATTAGAGAAAAAGGAAATAAGACCCATCGAATTTGGTCTTGAGTTACACCGGTTTGAGAAATCGCATCACAATAGTCGCAAAAGGTTTCCATATGAGAATGAGGGTCTTCACTAGGCATCCCCCCAAATTGGCTCCTTTCGACTAATTGGATAAAGGCGGATTTGGCAATAACATTTCCGGTTAGATGTTGTGGTGTAGGAGTACCATTGGGGAGGTTCTCCTCGATGGGTACGGAGTGTGATGAAAACTTAGGCATTGTAGGTTGATTTTGTGGGGTATTGTGTAATGGGTTCTCCTCTCCTTCTATTGCGAAAGGGTTGATGAACTCAATAGCTGGTTGAATAACTTCACTAATACTTCTCAAATTCCTCCTAGAAAGTCTCCTATTGTTTGTTAAGGTTCTTTCAATTTCACGATCAAGAGGTAACAAGTCACCTTGTGACCTTCTAGACATGCAAAATATCAAACAACTTGAAAACAATTAGAACAAACCTTGAGGAGTTTTACTTCCCCAAGGCAAAGAAAAGACACAACTAATAACAATGTAAAGAAATCTAAATCAAGCTAACACCGTCCCCGGCAACGGCGCCATTTTTGATCGGGTCCGTTTCGTGTTCACAATTAAAGATGTGGTCGTTGGGTCACGGTCGAATCAAAACACAATTTATAACTTCACAAACAACTCTACAATTAGTAAAGAGGCAAGTAAAGGTCGGATCCCAAGGGACGGGAGTTGAGATGAGATTTCTATTGAAACTAGTGGTGTCTTAGGGGTGTCACAATTTGGGTTGATGTAGAAGGTCACTAACTAGAATAGCAATGAAAATAAACTAGCAAGACGAATTAAAAGGGGTGCAAACAATTGATTAAAAAGCACTAGGGTGTCATGGGATTATAGGGGAATCATGGGATATGATCATACAAACATGTTCTCAAATTATAAGCAAGCTATTATTGTTGTGATGGATTGAGTTGGGTTATATCTTACAATCCTAGGAAAGTTTGGGTCCCGGAGCCGAATCGATTAGATTGTACAACACCTACAAGTCGACTTAGTCTTCCCTACTCAACAACATGCATGGTCTAATGAGACTCGAGTTGGGTTATTGATATAGGACCATTTTGCACTCTTTTTCCCCCTATTTTCATGCTTATTCGACCCCATTTAAGGCGGTTTTGTGCCCCCTTTACTCTCGTTTCTAGTCTCGATTCCCTTTACTATGACACTTTGGCCCCCTTGCAGATATTGAGGCGGGAACGGGCGAAACGAAGCTAGAAAGACGGGATTTCTAAGCTATGCATGAAAGATGAAGGGAATTATGCTGAGGAGTACCCTCAGCCGGTAGGCCGGCAGCCGGCTAGCCGGCTGGGAGTACATATTACAAGGAAATGAAGGAAGGAGTATGGAGAAGCATCCCCAGCCGGTGGCCCGGCGGCCGGCTAACCGGCTGGGAAGACACTACGAGCTTGAAGACAAGAAAATGAAGAAAGTTACAGGAAACTCCCGGCCGGTCAAATGATCGGCGGCCGGCTAGCCGGCTGGGAGTCCCTCAAAAGGCCAAAAGTCAAGATTGAAGTCAAGGGTGCCCCAGCCGGTCAGGGACCGGCGGCCGGTTGACCGGCCGTGCACACTGATGACTTCAAAACTTCAACCAAAAATCCAGAAACTCCCGGTAGGTTAAAGGACCCGGCGGGTTGACCTACGGGAGTGCATATACGTGTTTCAAAGCCCATTTCCAATTTCGGTCCTAATCCTTGTATAACCTATATATACCCCTCTCCTTAAACCCTTTTGCACACAACCCTAGATCCAGAATATTTACCCTTTCAAGCTTTAAACTTTCTTAATCCCTTTGTTAATCTTTCTTTAATTAGAGAAGTTCTTCAATCAATTAGTGATTGAATTTGGGTTTGTAAGAAGATTGAAGGATTTCCTTCTTTATTATTTCTATCCAAATTCCTCTTTCACTATTTTGTTGGTATTAATTCTCTCCCTATTTTCATTTGTTTACATTTTGTCCATCTTTTATGTTTGTTTGATTGTTTATGTTAAAATTGTTGTTGTTGTTTGTTTGTTGTTCCTATTTTCACCATTGTTCATCTTTTCATTGTTCATCTTTGCTTTGATTCTCTTTCATTTGTTCATCCTTGGGTAGTTGTCCTCAAAGACTTAATCTTTGAGTTGATTTGGTTAAAGATTGTGTCTTTTAGTTTAATAAACCTTGTTATTAGATTAATATCACTTTCCCTCTTAATTATTGTCGATTTGTTGCATGTTTAGTAGTAAGATTCATCTTCCCACCATGTTTGTGACCAAAGTTTCCATCTTTATTGTTTATTTTGCAATTAGGACCATGATTAGTGAGTAGTCCTCCACTAGGGCTCGGTTTGACCCAACATGAGTAATTTCACTAATTGAATTTCATAAAGGCTAATTATTTGGGAAATTGGTGAGGGTAGTTTAGAGGATTGACTTGGGTTATGGGTTGACTCTTGGGTAGTGTTGACTTACGACCCTTGACCACCAACGAGAGTTGGTTAGGTTGTGATTTGGATACCCGAGATTTGACCCTATTGTTGACCTCGGTTGAGACCGAAAGGGAGAACCAGGGGAGGACACCTCTAAATTAGCGTTTGAAATCGACCCTCGAGAGAGGGAGTGGGATGACCCGGGAATTGATGGGGCTTAATGACCTTAGCGAATATCGGACTACCTCGGAAAAATGCATGTTTTTGGGGTAGTGGGGTATTGAGTTAGGGATTCCGACCTTCGAACCCGAGAGGGGGGTCGGTGGGTAGTGCTAGTGTCCTATTATGAGCCCGAGAGGGAGTTAGTAGGCGAATTAGAGCCGTCACCTCCTCACCTAACTACCCTAGTGATTAGCCTAGGGATTTAATTATGTGGAATTGCGAATTGTTTGGGAAGAACCGAGTCTTAGGTTTTTAATCCATTTGATTTACAACCCTTCATTCTACCTTGCTTTTTCTCTTATTTCTTCTTTAGTTGTTCTACCTTGTCGTTAGTAGTTCTAGTATAACTTTCTCCCGTTATTGTCGACTTAGCTAAACCATAGAGTTAAAACGATTAGTAGTCTTCCTAGCTCCTTGTGGGATCGACCCTTAATAGTGTACAACGATAAAATCGTGCACTTGCGAGGTATAACTTGATACCACCAAGTTTTTGGCGCCGTTGCCGGGGAGTTCGGCTAGATATTAATTGTTTTCATTCTTGTTTAGACTAAGTCTTTTGTTACTAATCCCTCTCTTAAGTGTGTAGGACTTTTTGCATGAGAAGGAGAACTCGAAGAGGTCATCCAATACGCCCGATTGACCACGAGATCGAAGCAACCGCGAGAAGACTAAATTCACTTCGTAGAAGAGGGCTTATAGAAACACCGATTCCTCAAGAAAATCCAGTAATTGAGGACCTTCAAGAAGAACCACGGGTCTTTGAAGCTTTCGAAAATCCTTTTGCAACACCGGAAACGGAAGTAACAATGGCCGCGGTTCCTATGAGAGATAACTTGGCTCCGAAAAAGGTGGTGAATCCGAGTATTGTGAAGCCACCTATTCAAGCCAACAATTTTGATGTGAAAGCCACCTTGCTACAACTTGTCCAAGGGAACCAATTCGGAGGGGGAGCCACCGAAAACCCCAACGAGCATCTCAACGAGTTCTTGGATAGTTGTGACATGTTCAAGGCCAATGGAGTGACGGAGGATGCCGTACGCCTTAGGCTTTTCCCTTACTCTTTGAGGGGAAGTGCCAAGGAGTGGCTTAAAAGTTGTGAACCCGACTCTCTTCGGACTTGGGATGATGTCTCTAAGGCTTTTCTCAACAAGTATTTCCCACCCCAACGAACCGCAAGAATCAAGAGTGAGCTCCAAGGGTTCACCCAACAAGAAGATGAGACCCTTTATGAAGCATGGGAGAGGTACAAGGGCCTCCAAAGGCTATGTCCTCACCACGGTATTGGGGATGATGAGCTCATCAACAATTTCTATGAAGGGTTAAACAATGAGATGAAGATGAACCTTGATTCCGGCTCGGGGAAGGGAGCTTTGGATAAGATAGACCACAAGACGGCGAAAGAGCTTATTGAAGAAATGGCTTCTCGTACCTTTCATTGGAACAATGATAGGCACAAGAGGAAAGGGAAGTCAACGGTCGAATCGGCCAACAATGTGGAAGTGAAAGAGATGATAGAAGAGCTTAAGCAACAAGTTGCCTTGATGAGCTCAAGCAAAACATCTAGCAATTCTTCTATGAGGAACCAAGTCTATAGTTGTGAGCTTTGTGGAGACCAAGGACACCCACCCAATGAGTGTCCTTTGGTGGTTGGAGATGGCAATTGTATGGAGCAAGTGAACGGGATATGGGAGTCTAGTCCGGCCAAGCAAGCATTTAACAACAACCAATATCACCCCGGATTGAGAGCCCACCCAAACTTCTCTTATGGCTCTCAAAATGTCCAAAACCCAACCTTCCAACAAAAGTCACAACAACCAAACTTCCAAACTCAAAAACAAAACACAACATTCAATCAAGGTCCACCGGGTTTCCAAGGAAGAAGCTTCCAACCAAGACAACAACAATTTCAACCACTCAACCCACCAACCAACCCGCCTTTCCAACAAACCAACCCGCCTTTCCAACAAACCACCCAACCAAAGTCAAGCTTGGAACTCATGATGGAACAATTGATGACTTCCCAAAACCAACTTGTCAATACTCAAACGCAATTCATCAACCATTCCACTCAAAAACATGACGAGACAACCTCATCCATCAACCAACTTAGGACCCAAATGCAAGCTTCTCAACGGATGACGGACAACCAAATCTCCCAATTGGCTACCCAAATGAGCCAACTACAAGCCTCCCAAGGTAAATTCCCGGGTAAAACCGAGGAAAATCCGAAAACCATGAATGCTATTCACTTGAGGAGTGGTAGAGATTTGGAAGACCGGGAATTTGTCAAGAAAAGGAAGAGTAGTAGACCGGGCAATGTCATTGAACCTCAAATGGTGGTTGAACCTCCTAAGGTAATTGAAGAAAAGGAGGGGAAAGATGAGCTTGTGGAAATTGTTGTGGAAACTCCAAAAGTGATTGATGAACCAACAAGGGTGGTTGAAGAGCCTCAACAACAAGTGGTAAGAACTTATGTACCACCGGTTCCCTTTCCACAAAGGTTGGCAAGAGCTAAACTTGAACAAAAGTATGGGAAGTTCATGGACATGATGAAGGGTATCAACATTACCATGCCTTTCATTGATGCCGTAAAGGAGATTCCAAGCTATGGCAAGTTCTTGAAGGAGCTTATCTCAAACAAAAACTCTTTGAGCCCAACAACTACGGTGAGCTTATCAAAGGAGTGTAGTGCAATTCTCATGAATGAAGCTCCTCAAAAGCTTGAAGACCCGGGGAGTTTTTCCATACCTTGTAAGATTGGGACCGTGCACATTGAGAGGGCTTTGTGTGATTTGGGGGCAAGCATTAGTCTTATGCCCCTCAAAATTTTCAAGAAGTTGAAGGGTTATGAGCTTTCACCAACAAGGGTTTCTCTCCAACTTGCGGATAGGTCGGTAAGATACCCTATTGGTCTTGTGGAGGATGTCCCACTCAAGGTGGGGAAACTTGCATTTCCATGTGATTTCTATGTAATGGACATCCCCGAAGACTCAAATATTCCCATCATATTGGGGCGCCCTTGCCTTGCTACGGGGGGTGCCATGATTGATGTGAAGAACGGGAAGCTTTCTTTGCAAGTGGGTGAAGATAAGGTTGAATTCTCCTTGAGCAAGGCTATGAAAGAGCCTTCGGAAGAAAAGTCTTGTTATATGATTGATGTGGTAGAAGAATGGGTTGATATGAAGAAATTTGATGAAGACAAGGGTTTGCAAGGGTTCCTTGAGGGCAAGGTAAAGGATTGCAAGGAGCACCGGGAGTATGCTTTAGCTATGGAAGCAACAATTGAAGAAGACCCGGACAAAGAATTTGAAAGCTTGAGAAGAGATGATAAGAAAGAGGAGAGATCCACGCCTCCTCAAGTGGAGTTGAAACCTCTTCCTTCTACTCTTAAACATGCTTTCCTTGGCCCTAATGATACTTACCCTATTATTGTCAATAGTGCACTCAATGACACCGAACTTCAAAAATTACTTGATGTTGTGAAAAAATACAAGGATGTCATTGGGTACTCAATTGATGATATCAAGGGGATTAGCCCTTCTTTTTGCACCCATCGCATTCACTTGGAGGATGAGAGTGCATCTTCCATTGAGCCTCAACGCCGCCTTAACCCCGCTATGAAATAAGTGGTTAGGAAGGAGGTGTTGAAGCTCTATGATGCAAGCATAATTTACCCTATCTCCGATAGTGCATGGGTGAGCCCGGTGCATGTTGTGCCGAAGAAGGGCGGGGTCACGGTAGTCACCAATGATAAGAATGAACTAATTCCAACAAGAGTCACAACCGGGTGGAGAATGTGTATAGACTATAGGCGCCTAAACAAGGCAACTAGGAAAGACCATTTCCCCCTCCCTTTCCTTGACCAAATGTTGGAAAGACTTGCCCAACATTCTCATTTTTGCTACCTTGATGGGTTTTCGGGGTTTTTCCAAATCCCGATTCACCCCAATGACCAAGAAAAGACCACATTCACGTGCCCATTCGGCACCTTTGCTTATAGGCGCATGCCCTTTGGGCTTTGCAATGCGCCGGCCACATTTCAAAGATGCATGCTTGCGATATTTTCTGAATATGTTGAGAATATCATGGAGGTGTTTATGGACGATTTCTCCGTCGTAGGCACCTCATTTGATAGTTGTCTAGCTAATTTGGGTAAGGTCTTGAAAAGATGTCAAGAGAGTGGTCTAGTCTTGAATTGGGAGAAATGTCACTTCATGGTGACATCCGGGGTCGTTTTAGGTCATGTAGTGTCAAGTAAAGGCTTGGAAGTTGATCAAGCCAAGATTGAAGTGATCAAAACCTTACCCCCTCCCACTAATGTGAAAGGAATTAGGAGTTTTCTTGGGCATGCCGGTTTTTACCGGAGATTTATCAAGGATTTTTCTTTGATTGCCCGACCTTTAACATTGTTGCTTGGAAAAGATGTGCCATTTGAATTTACTAATGAGTGTTTGGATGCTTTCAATAGGTTGAAAGAAGCTATCATCACCGCTCCGATTATGCAACCTCCCACTTGGGGAGAACCTTTTGAGTTGATGTGCGATGCTAGTGATGTGGCGGTGGGAGCGGTGCTAGGACAAAAGAAGAATGGTAAACTCCATGCCATATATTATGCAAGCAAGACTTTGGATGAAGCTCAATCACATTACACTACCACCGAAAAGGAGCTTTTGGCGGTCATATATGCCATGAACAAGTTTTGTTCTTATTTGGTGGGCTCTAAGGTAATTGTGCACACCGATCACACGGCGTTGAGACACTTGCTAATCAAGAAGGAGTCAAAGCCCCGCTTGATTCGGTGGATACTATTGTTGCAAGAGTTCGATATCGAGATTAGAGACAAGAAAGGTGTAGAAAATGTGGTAGCCGATCATCTTTCTCGGCTACTCCATGTCAAGGATAAGGATGGATTGCCAATTGATGACACATTACCGGATGATCAACTATTCGCACTAGCTTTGATGGATACCCCGTGGTACGCGGACTATGTAAATTATTTGGTATCCGGGGTCATCCCACACGGTTATGATTCCCATAAGAGAAAGAAATTCTTCCATGACCTTAAGCAATATTTTTGGGAAGAACCGTGCCTCTACAAAGCTTGTGCCGACGGGATAATTAGAAGATGCATCCCCAATGAAGAAGTCCAACCCATAATCTCTCATTGCCATGACATGCCAAGTGGAGGGCATGGTAGTTCACGAAAAACCGCCACGAGGGTGCTCCAATGTGGATTCTTTTGGCCTTCCCTATTTCACGATGTGGCCACCTACGTCAAGAAGTGTGACAAGTGTCAAAGAAGTGGTAACATTTCAAAGAGGCATGAAATGCCAATGAACTACATACTTGAAGTGGAGGTATTCGACGTATGGGGCATTGACTACCAAGGCCCTTTTCCCTCATCAAATGGGAATGAGTATATGCTTGTTGCGGTGGACTACGTGAGCAAATGGGTTGAAGCAATTCCAACAAAGACTTGTGACGCAAAATCAGTAACCAAACTCATGGAGACAATCATATTCCCACGGTTTGGAGTTCCACGAATTGTGATAAGTGACCGTGGAACTCATTTCCGGGAGAGGACTCTTGATGCTTTACTCAAGAAGCATGGGGTGCAACATAGGCGGAGCCTTGCCTATCACCCACAAGCTAACGGCCAAGCCGAAATCTCTAACCGTGAAATCAAGATGATCCTTGAAAAGACCGTGAGCCGGTCAAGGAAAGATTGGTCTACCAAGCTCAATGATGCATTGTGGGCTTACCGGACCGCTTTTAAAACACCAATAGGAACTTCACCGTTCGGTTGGTGTCTGTAAGCCTTGTCATTTACCGGTTGAGTTGGAGCACAAGGCACATTGGGCCATCCGTCTACTTAACTTTGACTTGAAGAGCGCCGGGGAGAAGCGGCTACTTGACCTCAATGAGCTTGAAGAATTCCGACTAGAGGCTTATGAGAGCTCTAGGTTGTACAAGGAAAAGACCAAGCGGTTCCATGACAAAGCTATTATAAGGAGGGAATTCAAGGAGGGGGACTTGGTTCTCCTCTTTAACTCAAGGTTCAAGCTCTTTTCGGGAAAATTAAAGTCAAAGTGGTCGGGGCCTTTCACCGTGGTCCGAGCTTTTCCCTATGGGTCGGTTGAAGTTTTCGATGGAGACCAAACATTCAAGGTAAATGGACAACGGCTAAAGCACTACATTGCCGGAACCCCTATTATCAAGAATGTGAGCTCAATTGCCACTTTTATTCCAAATTATTGATTGTTATTCATAACTCCGTCGAGCCTACGACATTAAACAAGGGCGCTACATGGGAGGCAGCCCATGCAACTTTGTATATATCATGCATTTAGGTAGAATTTGAGAATTTTGGATGGATACTACTTGTCAATTTGATTGTTGTCGGCCATGAGTGTTGAAGACTTGGGGTTTTTGTTTGATGAACAAGCGTTTGACCATTTATTGGCCTTTATCCGACGTCCCGAGTCGGGTTTGAAAGTCGAAAACACGGAAAACGAGGCCAATAAATGATGGGAATTGGAATAAGGGGTTTATTGGAGAAAACATGAAAGAAGGGAGTCCCAGCCGGGTGACCGGCGGCCGGTCTTCTGACCGGCGGCCGGTCTTCTGACCGGCTGGGAAGTTCCTGTAAATTTGATGGAATATTAAAGAAAACACAAGGAAGAGTAGTCCCAGCCGGCAGGCCGGCAGCCGGCCCACCGGCTGGGAGTGCGTATACAATTGGAAATATAGCAAAATGGGTTGAAGGGAAGTCCCAGCCGGCAGGCCGGCAGCCGGTCCACCGGCTGGGGGTACGCTTATGAGGGATTTTCAACAAGTCGGCTTAAGAGGGAAGTCCCAACCGGCAGGCCGGCAGCCGGCCAACCGGCTGGGAATGCATATGTTGAAGGATTTGAAGGAAGGGTGTCCTCCCAGCCGGGTGACCGGCGGCCGGTCTTCTGACCGGCTGGGAGTTTTCTGTAAAATTCCAAAAAAATTGAAATCCATAGGTTTTCCCAGCCGGGTGACCGGCGGCCGGTCTTCTGACCGGCTGGGAGTACACTGATGCCTAATTTTACACGAAATTGCCCCAAATTCTTCATTATTCTCGACACTTTTCCTCCCTCTTCTCTCACTCTTAACCCAACCTCCCCTACCCTCACCTCACCTCAACCCACCAACCACCACCTTTCCACCACCCTTCCACCGCCAACAACCACCTCAACCTCCTTCCTAACCTTTCACCCTCCAACAAAATCACAAACATGGCCCCAAAGAAAAGAGTGAGGAGAGGAGACTTGGCTCTTCAACAGGCGGAGGCGGTAGCGACGGCGGCGACCGACATGAGCTCCGATCCCGACTTCCCGGACATCCAATTCGTTTCAATCACAATGAAAGGTAAGTTTGTCTTATTCAAGAAACGCCCTATTATCCCTACCCGATTTATTGATCGACAATCCATGCGGGAACTAGGATTAGATCAAGTTACTCTTGAATTATTTGATGGGGTGGGAATGAAAATGATGTATGGAATTCATGAGCGGACCTATGTCCGTCTTACTTGGGAGTTTTTGAGTTCCCTCCGCCTTGACAAGCATCGCCAAACCCAAAAGGTCGCCTTTTTGCATTTCCGGTTGATGAACAAGGACTACTCCTTGACCCTAGCGACCTTTGCTTCCCATTTCGGGCTTGACACTAGCCCTCCTCACAAGGCACCCGAGACATTTGACCATGGGGCCTTATGGAAGGCTATTACGGGTTTAGATGATGTTAAGGGGGTCAAGAGAGCCGCCAACACCGTCCACAATGCGGCTATCCGGGTTTGGCATAGGTTCATGGGGTGGACTGTTTTCGGCCGTGAGGAAAATCACAATTTTCGAACGGAAGAGTTGGAAATTCTCGGCTCTTTTCTTCGATCCAACCCCACCACTTTCAAAATTGACATTGCCCACCACTTGGCCCTTACATTACAAAGGCTTAGCAATTCTCCGACCTCTAATACGGCCGTTGTCGTGGGTGGACTCATCACCCATTTGATGAAGAGGCTCAATCGGAGGGTCAACTTGAGTGGGATGCGGTTCATGATTGGTGATACAATGTTGTTCAAAAATTATATCCACCACAACCTCGGTTGGTTGAAGACCAACCCGAATGATGGCCTAGACTATTGGCAAATTCGGGTGGACGGGGTTGATCGAAATTCTATCCCTCTTCCCAACCCCGACAAAATGAAAGTGGTGCCCAACTCGGAATTTTATTTGCTTGAGATTGAAAATCTTGAAGACCCCTCTATCCCACAACAAATTAACCCTAATCTTCGGTATGCTCGTGGCCGACCCATCATTCCCGCAAGGTCTACCTTGCGGTATGCCACACCGACTACACCTTTTGTCCCCGGGCCCTTGCAACACGGAGAGGGGTCCTCCAGTCAACAACAACAACAATCGCCCCCTCTCCATGCCGACCTCATTTCTTTCATGGCGGAGATGAAGATTAATATGACAAACGCCGCAAGTGAGCGGCATGGGCTTCAACAAAGGCTTGACCGGATTTACTATGACCATTCTCTTGGTCAATTCTCGGTCTATGATGATTGCATGAGGAACCAATACAAACACCCCTCCGGTCTTCACCCCTCCTACTATTTATTCCCGGATGGCGGACATCCGGAAGATGGGACCTTCCGCTATGGAGATATTAACTTGCGGCCCGACTACTTTAGCGCTCCGGTTTTTCCCACCCCGCCTACCACCCAAGGGGAGGGACATGACGCGAGGTGGTTCGGGGGTGCCCCTTCAATCTTCCAAGAGGGCGGGTCTAGTGGTGCCGGAGGGCACCCGGAGATGTTTGTTGGTATGAGCCAAGCCATGGAGGATTTTAGCTCGGATGTCCACTTGAACACGGACGATTTCATTCGTGACTCCGAGTTCGGGACAATTCAAGGTGATGGTGATGGTGATGGTAATGAAGATGATGGAGACGGTGATGGTGATGATGACTTTGAGTAGAGCCTACTAATGAGGGCTCCACTTCTTCTTCCCTTTTCAATCCAAAGCCGTCGGTATGCTCCCCTTAATCAATCCAAATGAAAAGTATGATCACTCCCTTTTATCCAAATTTCTCATTCATATTTAAATTTTTCGCATGCATTTAGTTGATAAAGCATTTAGTTGCATCATATAGGATTGCATTAGATTTCAATTTTGTAACATATTGTCACATTTAGTAATTGCATTCACTTAGCATAATTTGCATTGTCATTTAAATTTTGCATATAGAATAGAGCATGCATTGCATTTTCAAAATAAAAAAACCAACTAAAAATTGAAAAAAAAAATGATGACAAACACCACCAAAAACATGTTATTTTCTTTCACTAAATTGCCCTCCCATGTCTATAAATAAGTGTGGGGAGGGCCTAAAAAAAAAACAAAAATATGTCTTTTAATTTGTACTCCCTCCACACATTTATTTCCATTTGGAAGTAATGTAAATAAATAAGTGTGGGGAGGGAGTTTTCATATCAAAAAACCCAAAAATATGTCTTTTAAATTTTTCAAACCCAAAAATCACAAAAATATGTTATTTTGCCTTTAAAAAATCAAAAAATCAAAAATATGTTCCTTCATTTTTCCTCTTCTCTCCCTATGCTTTTGTCCATTGAGGACAATGTACATTTCAAGTGTGGGGAGGGAAATATCACTCTTGTGAATATTTGTATATATTTGTAAATGCTTGTAAATTTAAAAATTCAAGAAAACGCCTAAAAATTGAAAAATTTCTGAAAAAATTCAAAAAAAAAAATTTGCATTGTATATATATGTTTTGTCTAACCTTTGGCATGGCGCATTGACCACTTGAGGCAAAAAGGAGCTAGAAGACCGCTTGGTATAATCCTTCCTACCTTATGCTCCTTTTTACTATTCTTTCCTCTTGGTATCTTGGATATTTTGAAGGAGAATGGGAATTTTGTTGCTTTGGGTGTCTCCTTTGGAGACCGTTTGGAATTTTGGTGTTGATGTGCTGCTAGGTTTAGCCAACTTGTTGCATGTTTCATTTCGTGTTTGTTTGAATTTCCGCATGCATTTGTTCACATGTAAATACTTGTTGCATTTCTTTCTTTTGCATTGAGTTTGTAAATAAGTTTTTAAGGAAGAACACGGTCAAAGGAAGGGAACCAAGTACCCCCATGATGAACTAATGTGCCCAATTGTGCCTTTCCCCTCCTCGTGACTCGCACCCGTGGCCTCTTAGTTAGCCGAGGAAGGGGGAGCTTGACCAATGAGTCTAGACCGATCTTGTGAGACCTTGGGCCGTAGACTAGACCTTTGGCTCGACTTAAACTACTCAAAGGTAAGGGTAGAGCCTTCTAGGGTGGGTACATTCATACCCTGCCCTCATCTAGGTTTGAGAGTAGGCCTCCTCGCGGGGCGTGTCACATCACTACGCATAAGTGTGTCGCATCGTCCTTAGACCATGAAATTGCATTACATTTTTGTGCACATGTTATGAAGCAAAAATCCGTTTGTTTGAACCTCACAATAGCCAAATAGCCATGTTTTCTCCCTTGCATTGATTTCCTTTTTGATTCACCCCTCCGAGCCTTAGCCTATTCCTTTTGGCATACCCACTAAAAGAGCTACATCCCAAAAACACCCCTCTTTAATCAAGAATGGGTCATGATTTGTAGAAGTGTCTAGGTGGTGGAGTCGGAATTTGGTGATGGACGAAGTACGAGTCCATTGGGTCAAAATTTTGTCTACATTTGGTGTTGTATATAAAATAAGAGGTTGTAAATTGTAATGAAAAAGCAAAATAGAAAAGAGAAAATGTCGTGAAAAAATCAAAAATAGTAAGTCATGTTGTATATATGTTATAAAGAAAAGAAAAAGGCAAAGCAACACCCCTACTCATCATTTAATGGGGTAGAAAAAGCCGTTGCTAAATAAAAAGGGGCAATTTGATGTTTTTCCAAGGATGAGTCGGGTTTACACATTTTTTGCATGGCTTGGGAAACCGAGTCGTTGTTACGGTGTAGACGTTACCATTTGTTGAAATAAAAGGAGTTTTATCAAATTTTTCCTACTTGAGTTGGGTTTATGCAATTTTTGCATAGTTTTGGTCATCATTGCTATGTTAGGGCATAGACGTGTCTCATGTGTTGCAATAAGAAATGGGATGTGATGTGTCGACGATTCTTGATTTGAGCCCCACATGTCCAAATGGTGCTTGCACCAATCCCGTTTCGGCCTTCTCCTTAGCCCCGTTGAAACCCTTGCTTCATGTTTTGTGCATTTTTCCCATTGTTTGCATTTCATTGGACATAGGACGGTTTTACACATTAGATTGCGGGCACGTTTTCGCTAGTCGAGTTAGTTGAGTGGTTTTGGTTACTTTTTGTCACAAAAATCACCTTGTTCTTTCATTGAGTGACGAGTGAAAACCGTGAGGATGTCGTTGCCTTGGTCCCCTTAGTCATGGGTCCTTTGGTCGAATCTTGTGTCGGCCTTGTAATTCTCGGCGGACTTGCCCTTTCTTCCCTTTCCCGCTCTTGAATTTGTTTCTTGAGCATTGGTCACACAAGGGTTGCTTTTGTCACATTTAGGGGGTTGGCACCTCAATTGGCACTTCTGGGACGGTACTCCCGACCTAAACCGTGTTTTGTTGTTTGAAAAATTCGGCCACTTAGATGAGGGAAGTAGATCATTTTGTTAGATGCATTCTACTTGTTGATTACGTGCTTTCATGATGAATGTGTCGAAAGTTTTGTAGCAAGACCCAACTTGCCTTGCAATAGGGCACTCTCCCCTCATGGGTGTCAAATTGTGAGTTGAAGGGGCGTTGAGTGCGCTAATACTCGATCGGCTTAAGTAATAGTTTAGTTGAGTGATGCTTATATTGTGCATCCACTCACCATATCTATCATAATAATGCTTTGTGCAATTGGTTGAGGACTTACTCGGGGACGAGTAAGGTTCAAGTGTGGGGAGGTTTGATATAGGACCATTTTGCACTCTTTTTCCCCCTATTTTCATGCTTATTCGACCCCATTTAAGGCGGTTTTGTGCCCCCTTTACTCTCGTTTCTAGTCCCGATTCCCTTTACTATGACACTTTGGCCCCCTTGCAGATATTGAGGCGGGAACGGGCGAAACGAAGCTAGAAAGACGGGATTTCTAAGCTATGCATGAAAGATGAAGGGAATTATGCTGAGGAGTACCCTCAGCCGGTAGGCCGGCAGCCGGCTAGCCGGCTGGGAGTACATATTACAAGGAAATGAAGGAAGGAGTATGGAGAAGCATCCCCGGTAGGTGGTCCGGCGGCGGCTAACCTACTGGGAAGACACTACGAGCTTGAAGACAAGAAAATGAAGAAAGTTACAGAAACTCCGCCGGTCAAATGATCGGCGGCGGCCAGCCGGCTGGGAGTCCTCAAAAGGCCAAAAGTCAAGATTGAAGTCAAGGGTGCCCCACCGGTCGGGGACCGGCGGCGGTTGACCGGCCGTGCACACCGATGACTTCAAAACTTCAACCAAAAATCCAGAAACTCCCAGTAGGTTAAAGGACCGTGGCCGGTTGACCGTACGGGGAGTGCATATACGTGTTTCAAAGCCCATTTCCAATTTCGGTCCTAATCCTTGTATAACCTATATATACCCCTCTCCTTAAACCCTTTTGCACACAACCCTAGATCCAGAATATTTACCCTTTCAAGCTTTAAACTTTCTTAATCCCTTTGTTAATCTTTCTTTAATTAGAGAAGTTCTTCAATCAATTAGTGATTGAATTTGGGTTTGTAAGAAGATTGAAGGATTTCCTTCTTTATTATTTCTATCCAAATTCCTCTTTCACTATTTTGTTGGTATTAATTCTCTCCCTATTTTCATTTGTTTACATTTTGTCCATCTTTTATGTTTGTTTGATTGTTTATGTTAAAATTGTTGTTGTTGTTTGTTTGTTGTTCCTATTTTCACCATTGTTCATCTTTTCATTGTTCATCTTTGCTTTGATTCTCTTTCATTTGTTCATCCTTGGGTAGTTGTCCTCAAAGACTTAATCTTTGAGTTGATTTGGTTAAAGATTGTGTCTTTTAGTTTAATAAACCTTGTTATTAGATTAATATCACTTTCCCTCTTAATTATTGTCGATTTGTTGCATGTTTAGTAGTAAGATTCATCTTCCCACCATGTTTGTGACCAAAGTTTCCATCTTTATTGTTTATTTTGCAATTAGGACCATGATTAGTGAGTAGTCCTCCACTAGGGCTCGGTTTGACCCAACATGAGTAATTTCACTAATTGAATTTCATAAAGGCTAATTATTTGGGAAATTGGTGAGGGTAGTTTAGAGGATTGACTTGGGTTATGGGTTGACTCTTGGGTAGTGTTGACTTACGACCCTTGACCACCAACGAGAGTTGGTTAGGTTGTGATTTGGATACCCGAGATTTGACCCTATTGTTGACCTCGGTTGAGACCGAAAGGGAGAACCGGGGTAGGACACCTCTAAATTAGCGTTTGAAATCGACCCTCGAGAGAGGGAGTGGGATGACCCGGGAATTGATGGGGCTTAATGACCTTAGCGAATATCGGACTACCTCGGAAAAATGCATGTTTTTGGGGTAGTGGGGTATTGAGTTAGGGATTCCGACCTTCGAACCCGAGAGGGGGGTCGGTGGGTAGTGCTAGTGTCCTATTATGAGCCCGAGAGGGAGTTAGTAGGCGAATTAGAGCCGTCACCTCCTCACCTAACTACCCTAGTGATTAGCCTAGGGATTTAATTATGTGGAATTGCGAATTGTTTGGGAAGAACCGAGTCTTAGGTTTTTAATCCATTTGATTTACAACCCTTCATTCTACCTTGCTTTTTCTCTTATTTCTTCTTTAGTTGTTCTACCTTGTCGTTAGTAGTTCTAGTATAACTTTCTCCCGTTATTGTCGACTTAGCTAAACCATAGAGTTAAAACGATTAGTAGTCTTCCTAGCTCCTTGTGGGATCGACCCTTAATAGTGTACAACGATAAAATCGTGCACTTGCGAGGTATAACTTGATACCACCAAGTTTTTGGCGCCGTTGCCGGGGAGTTCGGCTAGATATTAATTGTTTTCATTCTTGTTTAGACTAAGTCTTTTGTTACTAATCCCTCTCTTAAGTGTGTAGGACTTTTTGCATGAGAAGGAGAACTCGAAGAGGTCATCCAATACGCCCGATTGACCACGAGATCGAAGCAACCGCGAGAAGACTAAATTCACTTCGTAGAAGAGGGCTTATAGAAACACCGATTCCTCAAGAAAATCCAGTAATTGAGGACCTTCAAGAAGAACCACGGGTCTTTGAAGCTTTCGAAAATCCTTTTGCAACACCGGAAACGGAAGTAACAATGGCCGCGGTTCCTATGAGAGATAACTTGGCTCCGAAAAAGGTGGTGAATCCGAGTATTGTGAAGCCACCTATTCAAGCCAACAATTTTGATGTGAAAGCCACCTTGCTACAACTTGTCCAAGGGAACCAATTCGGAGGGGGAGCCACCGAAAACCCCAACGAGCATCTCAACGAGTTCTTGGATAGTTGTGACATGTTCAAGGCCAATGGAGTGACGGAGGATGCCGTACGCCTTAGGCTTTTCCCTTACTCTTTGAGGGGAAGTGCCAAGGAGTGGCTTAAAAGTTGTGAACCCGACTCTCTTCGGACTTGGGATGATGTCTCTAAGGCTTTTCTCAACAAGTATTTCCCACCCCAACGAACCGCAAGAATCAAGAGTGAGCTCCAAGGGTTCACCCAACAAGAAGATGAGACCCTTTATGAAGCATGGGAGAGGTACAAGGGCCTCCAAAGGCTATGTCCTCACCACGGTATTGGGGATGATGAGCTCATCAACAATTTCTATGAAGGGTTAAACAATGAGATGAAGATGAACCTTGATTCCGGCTCGGGGAAGGGAGCTTTGGATAAGATAGACCACAAGACGGCGAAAGAGCTTATTGAAGAAATGGCTTCTCGTACCTTTCATTGGAACAATGATAGGCACAAGAGGAAAGGGAAGTCAACGGTCGAATCGGCCAACAATGTGGAAGTGAAAGAGATGATAGAAGAGCTTAAGCAACAAGTTGCCTTGATGAGCTCAAGCAAAACATCTAGCAATTCTTCTATGAGGAACCAAGTCTATAGTTGTGAGCTTTGTGGAGACCAAGGACACCCACCCAATGAGTGTCCTTTGGTGGTTGGAGATGGCAATTGTATGGAGCAAGTGAACGGGATATGGGAGTCTAGTCCGGCCAAGCAAGCATTTAACAACAACCAATATCACCCCGGATTGAGAGCCCACCCAAACTTCTCTTATGGCTCTCAAAATGTCCAAAACCCAACCTTCCAACAAAAGTCACAACAACCAAACTTCCAAACTCAAAAACAAAACACAACATTCAATCAAGGTCCACCGGGTTTCCAAGGAAGAAGCTTCCAACCAAGACAACAACAATTTCAACCACTCAACCCACCAACCAACCCGCCTTTCCAACAAACCAACCCGCCTTTCCAACAAACCACCCAACCTTTCCAACAAACCACCCAACCAAAGTCAAGCTTGGAACTCATGATGGAACAATTGATGACTTCCCAAAACCAACTTGTCAATACTCAAACGCAATTCATCAACCATTCCACTCAAAAACATGACGAGACAACCTCATCCATCAACCAACTTAGGACCCAAATGCAAGCTTCTCAACGGATGACGGACAACCAAATCTCCCAATTGGCTACCCAAATGAGCCAACTACAAGCCTCCCAAGGTAAATTCCCGGGTAAAACCGAGGAAAATCCGAAAACCATGAATGCTATTCACTTGAGGAGTGGTAGAGATTTGGAAGACCGGGAATTTGTCAAGAAAAGGAAGAGTAGTAGACCGGGCAATGTCATTGAACCTCAAATGGTGGTTGAACCTCCTAAGGTAATTGAAGAAAAGGAGGGGAAAGATGAGCTTGTGGAAATTGTTGTGGAAACTCCAAAAGTGATTGATGAACCAACAAGGGTGGTTGAAGAGCCTCAACAACAAGTGGTAAGAACTTATGTACCACCGGTTCCCTTTCCACAAAGGTTGGCAAGAGCTAAACTTGAACAAAAGTATGGGAAGTTCATGGACATGATGAAGGGTATCAACATTACCATGCCTTTCATTGATGCCGTAAAGGAGATTCCAAGCTATGGCAAGTTCTTGAAGGAGCTTATCTCAAACAAAAACTCTTTGAGCCCAACAACTACGGTGAGCTTATCAAAGGAGTGTAGTGCAATTCTCATGAATGAAGCTCCTCAAAAGCTTGAAGACCCGGGGAGTTTTTCCATACCTTGTAAGATTGGGACCGTGCACATTGAGAGGGCTTTGTGTGATTTGGGGGCAAGCATTAGTCTTATGCCCCTCAAAATTTTCAAGAAGTTGAAGGGTTATGAGCTTTCACCAACAAGGGTTTCTCTCCAACTTGCGGATAGGTCGGTAAGATACCCTATTGGTCTTGTGGAGGATGTCCCACTCAAGGTGGGGAAACTTGCATTTCCATGTGATTTCTATGTAATGGACATCCCCGAAGACTCAAATATTCCCATCATATTGGGGCGCCCTTGCCTTGCTACGGGGGGTGCCATGATTGATGTGAAGAACGGGAAGCTTTCTTTGCAAGTGGGTGAAGATAAGGTTGAATTCTCCTTGAGCAAGGCTATGAAAGAGCCTTCGGAAGAAAAGTCTTGTTATATGATTGATGTGGTAGAAGAATGGGTTGATATGAAGAAATTTGATGAAGACAAGGGTTTGCAAGGGTTCCTTGAGGGCAAGGTAAAGGATTGCAAGGAGCACCGGGAGTATGCTTTAGCTATGGAAGCAACAATTGAAGAAGACCCGGACAAAGAATTTGAAAGCTTGAGAAGAGATGATAAGAAAGAGGAGAGATCCACGCCTCCTCAAGTGGAGTTGAAACCTCTTCCTTCTACTCTTAAACATGCTTTCCTTGGCCCTAATGATACTTACCCTATTATTGTCAATAGTGCACTCAATGACACCGAACTTCAAAAATTACTTGATGTTGTGAAAAAATACAAGGATGTCATTGGGTACTCAATTGATGATATCAAGGGGATTAGCCCTTCTTTTTGCACCCATCGCATTCACTTGGAGGATGAGAGTGCATCTTCCATTGAGCCTCAACGCCGCCTTAACCCCGCTATGAAATAAGTGGTTAGGAAGGAGGTGTTGAAGCTCTATGATGCAAGCATAATTTACCCTATCTCCGATAGTGCATGGGTGAGCCCGGTGCATGTTGTGCCGAAGAAGGGCGGGGTCACGGTAGTCACCAATGATAAGAATGAACTAATTCCAACAAGAGTCACAACCGGGTGGAGAATGTGTATAGACTATAGGCGCCTAAACAAGGCAACTAGGAAATACCATTTCCCCCTCCCTTTCCTTGACCAAATGTTGGAAAGACTTGCCCAACATTCTCATTTTTGCTACCTTGATGGGTTTTCGGGGTTTTTCCAAATCCCGATTCACCCCAATGACCAAGAAAAGACCACATTCACGTGCCCATTCGGCACCTTTGCTTATAGGCGCATGCCCTTTGGGCTTTGCAATGCGCCGGCCACATTTCAAAGATGTATGCTTGCGATATTTTCTGAATATGTTGAGAATATCATGGAGGTGTTTATGGACGATTTCTCCGTCGTAGGCACCTCATTTGATAGTTGTCTAGCTAATTTGGGTAAGGTCTTGAAAAGATGTCAAGAGAGTGGTCTAGTCTTGAATTGGGAGAAATGTCACTTCATGGTGACATCCGGGGTCGTTTTAGGTCATGTAGTGTCAAGTAAAGGCTTGGAAGTTGATCAAGCCAAGATTGAAGTGATCAAAACCTTACCCCCTCCCACTAATGTGAAAGGAATTAGGAGTTTTCTTGGGCATGCCGGTTTTTACCGGAGATTTATCAAGGATTTTTCTTTGATTGCCCGACCTTTAACATTGTTGCTTGGAAAAGATGTGCCATTTGAATTTACTAATGAGTGTTTGGATGCTTTCAATAGGTTGAAAGAAGCTCTCATCACCGCTCCGATTATGCAACCTCCCACTTGGGGAGAACCTTTTGAGTTGATGTGCGATGCTAGTGATGTGGCGGTGGGAGCGGTGCTAGGACAAAAGAAGAATGGTAAACTCCATGCCATATATTATGCAAGCAAGACTTTGGATGAAGCTCAATCACATTACACTACCACCGAAAAGGAGCTTTTGGCGGTCATATATGCCATGAACAAGTTTTGTTCTTATTTGGTGGGCTCTAAGGTAATTGTGCACACCGATCACACGGCGTTGAGACACTTGCTAATCAAGAAGGAGTCAAAGCCCCGCTTGATTCGGTGGATACTATTGTTGCAAGAGTTCGATATCGAGATTAGAGACAAGAAAGGTGTAGAAAATGTGGTAGCCGATCATCTTTCTCGGCTACTCCATGTCAAGGATAAGGATGGATTGCCAATTGATGACACATTACCGGATGATCAACTATTCGCACTAGCTTTGATGGATACCCCGTGGTACGCGGACTATGTAAATTATTTGGTATCCGGGGTCATCCCACACGGTTATGATTCCCATAAGAGAAAGAAATTCTTCCATGACCTTAAGCAATATTTTTGGGAAGAACCGTGCCTCTACAAAGCTTGTGCCGACGGGATAATTAGAAGATGCATCCCCAATGAAGAAGTCCAACCCATAATCTCTCATTGCCATGACATGCCAAGTGGAGGGCATGGTAGTTCACGAAAAACCGCCACGAGGGTGCTCCAATGTGGATTCTTTTGGCCTTCCCTATTTCACGATGTGGCCACCTACGTCAAGAAGTGTGACAAGTGTCAAAGAAGTGGTAACATTTCAAAGAGGCATGAAATGCCAATGAACTACATACTTGAAGTGGAGGTATTCGACGTATGGGGCATTGACTACCAAGGCCCTTTTCCCTCATCAAATGGGAATGAGTATATGCTTGTTGCGGTGGACTACGTGAGCAAATGGGTTGAAGCAATTCCAACAAAGACTTGTGACGCAAAATCAGTAACCAAACTCATGGAGACAATCATATTCCCACGGTTTGGAGTTCCACGAATTGTGATAAGTGACCGTGGAACTCATTTCCGGGAGAGGACTCTTGATGCTTTACTCAAGAAGCATGGGGTGCAACATAGGCGGAGCCTTGCCTATCACCCACAAGCTAACGGCCAAGCCGAAATCTCTAACCGTGAAATCAAGATGATCCTTGAAAAGACCGTGAGCCGGTCAAGGAAAGATTGGTCTACCAAGCTCAATGATGCATTGTGGGCTTACCGGACCGCTTTTAAAACACCAATAGGAACTTCACCGTTCCGGTTGGTGTACGGTAAGCCTTGTCATTTACCGGTTGAGTTGGAGCACAAGGCACATTGGGCCATCCGTCTACTTAACTTTGACTTGAAGAGCGCCGGGGAGAAGCGGCTACTTGACCTCAATGAGCTTGAAGAATTCCGACTAGAGGCTTATGAGAGCTCTAGGTTGTACAAGGAAAAGACCAAGCGGTTCCATGACAAAGCTATTATAAGGAGGGAATTCAAGGAGGGGGACTTGGTTCTCCTCTTTAACTCAAGGTTCAAGCTCTTTTCGGGAAAATTAAAGTCAAAGTGGTCGGGGCCTTTCACCGTGGTCCGAGCTTTTCCCTATGGGTCGGTTGAAGTTTCCGATGGAGACCAAACATTCAAGGTAAATGGACAACGGCTAAAGCACTACATTGCCGGAACCCCTATTATCAAGAATGTGAGCTCAATTGCCACTTTTATTCCAAATTATTGATTGTTATTCATAACTCCGTCGAGCCTACGACATTAAACAAGGGCGCTACATGGGAGGCAGCCCATGCAACTTTGTATATATCATGCATTTAGGTAGAATTTGAGAATTTTGGATGGATACTACTTGTCAATTTGATTGTTGTCGGCCATGAGTGTTGAAGACTTGGGGTTTTTGTTTGATGAACAAGCGTTTGACCATTTATTGGCCTTTATCCGACGTCCCGAGTCGGGTTTGAAAGTCGAAAACACGGAAAACGAGGCCAATAAATGATGGGAATTGGAATAAGGGGTTTATTGGAGAAAACATGAAAGAAGGGAGTCCCAGCCGGGTGACCGGCGGCCGGTCTTCTGACCGGCGGCCGGTCTTCTGACCGGCTGGGAAGTTCCTGTAAATTTGATGGAATATTAAAGAAAACACAAGGAAGAGTAGTCCCAGCCGGCAGGCCGGCAGCCGGCCCACCGGCTGGGAGTGCGTATACAATTGGAAATATAGCAAAATGGGTTGAAGGGAAGTCCCAGCCGGCAGGCCGGCAGCCGGTCCACCGGCTGGGGGTACGCTTATGAGGGATTTTCAACAAGTCGGCTTAAGAGGGAAGTCCCAACCGGCAGGCCGGCAGCCGGCCAACCGGCTGGGAATGCATATGTTGAAGGATTTGAAGGAAGGGTGTCCTCCCAGCCGGGTGACCGGCGGCCGGTCTTCTGACCGGCTGGGAGTTTTCTGTAAAATTCCAAAAAAATTGAAATCCATAGGTTTTCCCAGCCGGGTGACCGGCGGCCGGTCTTCTGACCGGCTGGGAGTACACTGATGCCTAATTTTACACGAAATTGCCCCAAATTCTTCATTATTCTCGACACTTTTCCTCCCTCTTCTCTCACTCTTAACCCAACCTCCCCTACCCTCACCTCACCTCAACCCACCAACCACCACCTTTCCACCACCCTTCCACCGCCAACAACCACCTCAACCTCCTTCCTAACCTTTCACCCTCCAACAAAATCACAAACATGGCCCCAAAGAAAAGAGTGAGGAGAGGAGACTTGGCTCTTCAACAGGCGGAGGCGGTAGCGACGGCGGCGACCGACATGAGCTCCGATCCCGACTTCCCGGACATCCAATTCGTTTCAATCACAATGAAAGGTAAGTTTGTCTTATTCAAGAAACGCCCTATTATCCCTACCCGATTTATTGATCGACAATCCATGCGGGAACTAGGATTAGATCAAGTTACTCTTGAATTATTTGATGGGGTGGGAATGAAAATGATGTATGGAATTCATGAGCGGACCTATGTCCGTCTTACTTGGGAGTTTTTGAGTTCCCTCCGCCTTGACAAGCATCGCCAAACCCAAAAGGTCGCCTTTTTGCATTTCCGGTTGATGAACAAGGACTACTCCTTGACCCTAGCGACCTTTGCTTCCCATTTCGGGCTTGACACTAGCCCTCCTCACAAGGCACCCGAGACATTTGACCATGGGGCCTTATGGAAGGCTATTACGGGTTTAGATGATGTTAAGGGGGTCAAGAGAGCCGCCAACACTGTCCACAATGCGGCTATTCGGGTTTGGCATAGGTTCATGGGGTGGACTGTTTTCGGCCGTGAGGAAAATCACAATTTTCGAACGGAAGAGTTGGAAATTCTCGGCTCTTTTCTTCGATCCAACCCCACCACTTTCAAAATTGACATTGCCCACCACTTGGCCCTTACATTACAAAGGCTTAGCAATTCTCCGGCCTCTAATACGGCCGTTGTCGTGGGTGGACTCATCACCCATTTGATGAAGAGGCTCAATCGGAGGGTCAACTTGAGTGGGATGCGGTTCATGATTGGTGATACAATGTTGTTCAAAAATTATATCCACCACAACCTCGGTTGGTTGAAGACCAACCCGAATGATGGCCTAGACTATTGGCAAATTCGGGTGGACGGGGTTGATCGAAATTCTATCCCTCTTCCCAACCCCGACAAAATGAAAGTGGTGCCCAACTCGGAATTTTATTTGCTTGAGATTGAAAATCTTGAAGACCCCTCTATCCCACAACAAATTAACCCTAATCTTCGGTATGCTCGTGGCCGACCCATCATTCCCGCAAGGTCTACCTTGCGGTATGCCACACCGACTACACCTTTTGTCCCCGGGCCCTTGCAACACGGAGAGGGGTCCTCCAGTCAACAACAACAACAATCGCCCCCTCTCCATGCCGACCTCATTTCTTTCATGGCGGAGATGAAGATTAATATGACAAACGCCGCAAGTGAGCGGCATGGGCTTCAACAAAGGCTTGACCGGATTTACTATGACCATTCTCTTGGTCAATTCTCGGTCTATGATGATTGCATGAGGAACCAATACAAACACCCCTCCGGTCTTCACCCCTCCTACTATTTATTCCCGGATGGCGGACATCCGGAAGATGGGACCTTCCGCTATGGAGATATTAACTTGCGGCCCGACTACTTTAGCGCTCCGGTTTTTCCCACCCCGCCTACCACCCAAGGGGAGGGACATGACGCGAGGTGGTTCGGGGGTGCCCCTTCAATCTTCCAAGAGGGCGGGTCTAGTGGTGCCGGAGGGCACCCGGAGATGTTTGTTGGTATGAGCCAAGCCATGGAGGATTTTAGCTCGGATGTCCACTTGAACACGGACGATTTCATTCGTGACTCCGAGTTCGGGACAATTCAAGGTGATGGTGATGGTGATGGTAATGAAGATGATGGAGACGGTGATGGTGATGATGACTTTGAGTAGAGCCTACTAATGAGGGCTCCACTTCTTCTTCCCTTTTCAATCCAAAGCCGTCGGTATGCTCCCCTTAATCAATCCAAATGAAAAGTATGATCACTCCCTTTTATCCAAATTTCTCATTCATATTTAAATTTTTCGCATGCATTTAGTTGATAAAGCATTTAGTTGCATCATATAGGATTGCATTAGATTTCAATTTTGTAACATATTGTCACATTTAGTAATTGCATTCACTTAGCATAATTTGCATTGTCATTTAAATTTTGCATATAGAATAGAGCATGCATTGCATTTTCAAAATAAAAAAAAACAACTAAAAATTGAAAAAAAAAAATGATGACAAACACCACCAAAAACATGTTATTTTCTTTCACTAAATTGCCCTCCCATGTCTATAAATAAGTGTGGGGAGGGCCTAAAAAAAAAACAAAAATATGTCTTTTAATTTGTACTCCCTCCACACATTTATTTCCATTTGGAAGTAATGTAAATAAATAAGTGTGGGGAGGGAGTTTTCATATCAAAAAACCCAAAAATATGTCTTTTAAATTTTTCAAACCCAAAAATCACAAAAATATGTTATTTTGCCTTTAAAAAATCAAAAAATCAAAAATATGTTCCTTCATTTTTCCTCTTCTCTCCCTATGCTTTTGTCCATTGAGGACAATGTACATTTCAAGTGTGGGGAGGGAAATATCACTCTTGTGAATATTTGTATATATTTGTAAATGCTTGTAAATTTAAAAATTCAAGAAAACGCCTAAAAATTGAAAAATTTCTGAAAAAATTCAAAAAAAAAAATTTGCATTGTATATATATGTTTTGTCTAACCTTTGGCATGGCGCATTGACCACTTGAGGCAAAAAGGAGCTAGAAGACCGCTTGGTATAATCCTTCCTACCTTATGCTCCTTTTTACTATTCTTTCCTCTTGGTATCTTGGATATTTTGAAGGAGAATGGGAATTTTGTTGCTTTGGGTGTCTCCTTTGGAGACCGTTTGGAATTTTGGTGTTGATGTGCTGCTAGGTTTAGCCAACTTGTTGCATGTTTCATTTCGTGTTTGTTTGAATTTCCGCATGCATTTGTTCACATGTAAATACTTGTTGCATTTCTTTCTTTTGCATTGAGTTTGTAAATAAGTTTTTAAGGAAGAACACGGTCAAAGGAAGGGAACCAAGTACCCCCATGATGAACTAATGTGCCCAATTGTGCCTTTCCCCTCCTCGTGACTCGCACCCGTGGCCTCTTAGTTAGCCGAGGAAGGGGGAGCTTGACCAATGAGTCTAGACCGATCTTGTGAGACCTTGGGCCGTAGACTAGACCTTTGGCTCGACTTAAACTACTCAAAGGTAAGGGTAGAGCCTTCTAGGGTGGGTACATTCATACCCTGCCCTCATCTAGGTTTGAGAGTAGGCCTCCTCGCGGGGCGTGTCACATCACTACGCATAAGTGTGTCGCATCGTCCTTAGACCATGAAATTGCATTACATTTTTGTGCACATGTTATGAAGCAAAAATCCGTTTGTTTGAACCTCACAATAGCCAAATAGCCATGTTTTCTCCCTTGCATTGATTTCCTTTTTGATTCACCCCTCCGAGCCTTAGCCTATTCCTTTTGGCATACCCACTAAAAGAGCTACATCCCAAAAACACCCCTCTTTAATCAAGAATGGGTCATGATTTGTAGAAGTGTCTAGGTGGTGGAGTCGGAATTTGGTGATGGACGAAGTACGAGTCCATTGGGTCAAAATTTTGTCTACATTTGGTGTTGTATATAAAATAAGAGGTTGTAAATTGTAATGAAAAAGCAAAATAGAAAAGAGAAAATGTCGTGAAAAAATCAAAAATAGTAAGTCATGTTGTATATATGTTATAAAGAAAAGAAAAAGGCAAAGCAACACCCCTACTCATCATTTAATGGGGTAGAAAAAGCCGTTGCTAAATAAAAAGGGGCAATTTGATGTTTTTCCAAGGATGAGTCGGGTTTACACATTTTTTGCATGGCTTGGGAAACCGAGTCGTTGTTACGGTGTAGACGTTACCATTTGTTGAAATAAAAGGAGTTTTATCAAATTTTTCCTACTTGAGTTGGGTTTATGCAATTTTTGCATAGTTTTGGTCATCATTGCTATGTTAGGGCATAGACGTGTCTCATGTGTTGCAATAAGAAATGGGATGTGATGTGTCGACGATTCTTGATTTGAGCCCCACATGTCCAAATGGTGCTTGCACCAATCCCGTTTCGGCCTTCTCCTTAGCCCCGTTGAAACCCTTGCTTCATGTTTTGTGCATTTTTCCCATTGTTTGCATTTCATTGGACATAGGACGGTTTTACACATTAGATTGCGGGCACGTTTTCGCTAGTCGAGTTAGTTGAGTGGTTTTGGTTACTTTTTGTCACAAAAATCACCTTGTTCTTTCATTGAGTGACGAGTGAAAACCGTGAGGATGTCGTTGCCTTGGTCCCCTTAGTCATGGGTCCTTTGGTCGAATCTTGTGTCGGCCTTGTAATTCTCGGCGGACTTGCCCTTTCTTCCCTTTCCCGCTCTTGAATTTGTTTCTTGAGCATTGGTCACACAAGGGTTGCTTTTGTCACATTTAGGGGATTGGCACCTCAATTGGCACTTACGGGGACGGTACTCCGACCTAAACCGTGTTTTGTTGTTTGAAAAATTCGGCCACTTAGATGAGGGAAGTAGATCATTTTGTTAGATGCATTCTACTTGTTGATTACGTGCTTTCATGATGAATGTGTCGAAAGTTTTGTAGCAAGACCCAACTTGCCTTGCAATAGGGCACTCTCCCCTCATGGGTGTCAAATTGTGAGTTGAAGGGGCGTTGAGTGCGCTAATACTCGATCGGCTTAAGTAATAGTTTAGTTGAGTGATGCTTATATTGTGCATCCACTCACCATATCTATCATAATAATGCTTTGTGCAATTGGTTGAGGACTTACTCGGGGACGAGTAAGGTTCAAGTGTGGGGAGGTTTGATATAGGACCATTTTGCACTCTTTTTCCCCCTATTTTCATGCTTATTCGACCCCATTTAAGGCGGTTTTGTGCCCCCTTTACTCTCGTTTCTAGTCCCGATTCCCTTTACTATGACACTTTGGCCCCCTTGCAGATATTGAGGCGGGAACGGGCGAAACGAAGCTAGAAAGACGGGATTTCTAAGCTATGCATGAAAGATGAAGGGAATTATGCTGAGGAGTACCCTCAGCCGGTAGGCCGGCAGCCGGCTAGCCGGCTGGGAGTACATATTACAAGGAAATGAAGGAAGGAGTATGGAGAAGCATCCCCAGCCGGTGGCCCGGCGGCCGGCTAACCGGCTGGGAAGACACTACAAGCTTGAAGACAAGAAAATGAAGAAAGTTACAGGAAACTCCCGGCCGGTCAAATGATCGGCGGCCGGCTAGCCGGCTGGGAGTCCCTCAAAAGGCCAAAAGTCAAGATTGAAGTCAAGGGTGCCCCAGCCGGTCAGGGACCGGCGGCCGGTTGACCGGCCGTGCACACCTGATGACTTCAAAACTTCAACCAAAAATCCAGGAAACTCCCAGCCGGTCAAAGGACCGGCGGCCGGTTGACCGGTCGGGAGTGCATATACGTGTTTCAAAGCCCATTTCCAATTTCGGTCCTAATCCTTGTATAACCTATATATACCCCTCTCCTTAAACCCTTTTGCACACAACCCTAGATCCAGAATATTTACCCTTTCAAGCTTTAAACTTTCTTAATCCCTTTGTTAATCTTTCTTTAATTAGAGAAGTTCTTCAATCAATTAGTGATTGAATTTGGGTTTGTAAGAAGATTGAAGGATTTCCTTCTTTATTATTTCTATCCAAATTCCTCTTTCACTATTTTGTTGGTATTAATTCTCTCCCTATTTTCATTTGTTTACATTTTGTCCATCTTTTATGTTTGTTTGATTGTTTATGTTAAAATTGTTGTTGTTGTTTGTTTGTTGTTCCTATTTTCACCATTGTTCATCTTTTCATTGTTCATCTTTGCTTTGATTCTCTTTCATTTGTTCATCCTTGGGTAGTTGTCCTCAAAGACTTAATCTTTGAGTTGATTTGGTTAAAGATTGTGTCTTTTAGTTTAATAAACCTTGTTATTAGATTAATATCACTTTCCCTCTTAATTATTGTCGATTTGTTGCATGTTTAGTAGTAAGATTCATCTTCCCACCATGTTTGTGACCAAAGTTTCCATCTTTATTGTTTATTTTGCAATTAGGACCATGATTAGTGAGTAGTCCTCCACTAGGGCTCGGTTTGACCCAACATGAGTAATTTCACTAATTGAATTTCATAAAGGCTAATTATTTGGGAAATTGGTGAGGGTAGTTTAGAGGATTGACTTGGGTTATGGGTTGACTCTTGGGTAGTGTTGACTTACGACCCTTGACCACCAACGAGAGTTGGTTAGGTTGTGATTTGGATACCCGAGATTTGACCCTATTGTTGACCTCGGTTGAGACCGAAAGGGAGAACCGGGGTAGGACACCTCTAAATTAGCGTTTGAAATCGACCCTCGAGAGAGGGAGTGGGATGACCCGGGAATTGATGGGGCTTAATGACCTTAGCGAATATCGGACTACCTCGGAAAAATGCATGTTTTTGGGGTAGTGGGGTATTGAGTTAGGGATTCCGACCTTCGAACCCGAGAGGGGGGTCGGTGGGTAGTGCTAGTGTCCTATTATGAGCCCGAGAGGGAGTTAGTAGGCGAATTAGAGCCGTCACCTCCTCACCTAACTACCCTAGTGATTAGCCTAGGGATTTAATTATGTGGAATTGCGAATTGTTTGGGAAGAACCGAGTCTTAGGTTTTTAATCCATTTGATTTACAACCCTTCATTCTACCTTGCTTTTTCTCTTATTTCTTCTTTAGTTGTTCTACCTTGTCGTTAGTAGTTCTAGTATAACTTTCTCCCGTTATTGTCGACTTAGCTAAACCACAGAGTTAAAACGATTAGTAGTCTTCCTAGCTCCTTGTGGGATCGACCCTTAATAGTGTACAACGATAAAATCGTGCACTTGCGAGGTATAACTTGATACCACCAGTTATGTCTTACAAGTCTTATTGAAAAGATAGGTGATGGTGGTAAATGCAAGGATTCATAGGCTTAGCATTTCATCAAACATAACATGTGCATGAGTTGAGATCAAAACAAGCAAGCAAATAAAACATGAAAGCATATTAATTTAAGCATGAATCATTCCCCATGTTGGTTTCCCCTAATCACCCATTAACCCTAGCTAAGAGACTACTCACTCATCATCATATTGAACATGCTAGCAAGGTTGTCAATCATACTAACAAAGTGAAACATGATGAACAAATAAAAGTAATTAGCAATAATTAAAAAGGGATTAAGAGATTACACCTACTAATGATTCCAATAACAAAGCAATAATAATAGAAGTACTTGATGTTTGATTGAGAGGTTGTCAATCTCCCAATAATAACCCAAATAATCTTCAATTACCCAAAATAAAGGATGAACAAGAGAGAGATTAAAGAACTAAAACTTGGATTAAAACTTGATTAATACTTGATTACAATATTAAAGAGAGATTTGATTGATATTAACTACACTAATTATTGATAAGAAGAACATGCTCCTCTAATTAGACTAATGGGGTATTTATAGTGAAAATTAGGGAGGATGCATTAGGGTTAACTAAGGGCTAAACTAGTAATTACACTTTTTAGATTGAGCAAGGAGCCGGTATTTTTCGAAGGAAGGGCTTCTTTCTTTGTTGCTTGGAGAAGAGGAAATCGGCTGTGAAGGAATCCGTGCGGATTAGGGTCGGGACGGGCGGATTCTGGCGATGGAATCCGAGCGGATTCGAGGGAATCCGGGCGGATTGTGGCGGTGCAATCCAAGCGTCTTTGGAGGAAACCGCTCAGATTGTGCTGTGAGGAGACGGGCGGATTGGAGACAATCCGCTCGGATTGTGGTCCAGCATAATTCCTTCTTCTTTTCTTCCCTTTTCTTCATAAATTCCTTGGGGATTTCCTTGGGGACTCAAGGATCCTTTCTCAACATTGCTCATCTACTATCATATGTACAAAGGCCTTCTAATCTTGTCTCTCCTTGATGCTTGGTCATTGGATTCGATCAATTTAGCCTCGTTTTGCCATGAAAATGCAAGATTCTTACTCCTTTCCTACCAAGGGATCAAAATCTCAAAGAATATGCAAAACAAAGAACTAAAGATAGTAAATGACCCAAATATGCACTAAAAAGCATGGGAACGAGGCTAATTCGGGGACTAAATGTGCGCTAATTATGGTCACATCAGCCGTGCTCGACGAGACCTAAACACTGTTTTTGAGACGGAGAAAGTTCGAGCTGGTGAGATAGATATTGCTAAGATGATCGATAAATTGCAAGCTATTGCTCTTGATTTGAAAGCTAAGAAATCCGTGGCATCTTTGGGCACGGGAACTGATACACAAGCGGGGGCAGCCATGGGGGATGCAGGAAATGAGCTGGTGGTGGGAGAAGGGGAGAAGGAGGGTGAGGACTTCACTGGCGGTAGTGGAAAGAAGTGGCAGGGGGGCAGTGAGGAGGAGGGGGGTTTGATGAATGCTCGGGCAGAGATACGGAGGGAGATGGGCTGTGAGGGAAGGAGTGTGGTAGCGGGGGATGAGATGGGTGAGCAAGTTGTGACACCGTGCTTGGTTCCTGGTGGGTTGAGGGTGGAAAAGGGGCCACGGACGTGGACAAGGCTGGCAAGGGAGGTGATTGAGAGGAGTCGAGAAGGGGCGGTCGGTGAATGTGGGAAAAGAGGCCGTGAAGATGATGTTGGGGATGAGGGCAGTAAGAAGCTAAAACATATGACAGACGGGGACGTCTTAATATCTGAGGCGGAGGTTGAGGGCGCTCAACCCCGCTGGGCCCAATGAATCTCCTAAGCCTTAATTGTCGGGGATTGGGCAACCCCGACACTGTAAATAATTTACGTGCTTTGGTGCGTAAGGAAGCCCCGACCATGCTCTTTTTATGTGAAACCAAGTTGTGTGGTCGTGAAATGCGGAGAGTGAGAGAGAAGTTGGATGGGTATTTTGGTATAGAGGTTGATTGTATGGGGAGAGCTGGTGGTCTAGCTTTTATGTGGAAGAAGGAGCTTGATTGTTCTCTTTTGACGGCATCGATTCATCACATTGATCTGCTGGTGAAGGAGGGAGGTAGAGAGTGGCGAGCTACAGGTTTCTACGGATGGCCTATGGTTTCAGATAGAAACTTATCTTGGGAATTACTTCGACTCCTTAGTGGGCAATCAGATTTACCATGGCTATGTATGGGTGACTTTAATGAGGTCCTTTTTTCGACTGAGATGAAAGGAGGGAGTAGACCACAGTGGCAAATGAACAATTTCCGAACATCTGTAGATGATTGTGGCCTGACTGATATTGGGTGGGAGGGGTACCAGTTCACTTGGGATAATGGGCAAGCAGGAGAAGCAAACAGACAGAGTATGATAGATAGAGCTATGTGCACAAACTCGTGGTTGGAACTTTTCCCGTATGCTAAACTCATCCATTTAACTCGGGAATGGTCTGACCACGCGCCAATTAAGTTGCTCCTGGACAGGCGTGTTACGGTGATGGAGGTGAAACGTGGCTTTAAATTTGAGCAAATGTGGATTGGCGAGGAGGGGTGCGAGGAGGCGATTAGGCGAGGTGTTGGTAAGGGGCGTGGTGAGTTGGGTGCGGCTATTAATGAGTGTGCAAGAGAATTACAGGCGTGGAAGAAATCTAGCATCCGTAAAATTGGGTAAATGGTCGAGCGCAAATGTAAACAATTGGATCGGTTATCAGAAGGGAGTAGGACCGAGGAGGATATTAGGAAGCAGAAGAAACTTGTCTCTGAAATTGCTACTCTTCGACGCCAAGAAGAACAATATTGGAGACAACGTTCTAGGGCTCTATGGCTACATGATGGTGACCGTAATACCAAATTTTTCCATACTTGAGTGGGAGAGAGAAAAAGAAAAAATTACATAGGTATGCTGATTGATGATAACGATGTTGAGAGGACGGGGCAGGAGGCGATTGCAGGGGTTGCTTCGAACTATTTCCAGGAGCTCTTTACTTCAACACAGCCACGAGATTTCAATGCTATGCTGATAGGTTTGGAAGGAAGAGTCCATAATAGAATGAATGAGAGGCTGCGGCTCGAATACCGAGAAGAGGAAGTGGTGGAGGCCTTGAACCAGATGCATCCGCTCAAAGCGCCGGGACCTGATGGTATGAATGCTCTATTCTTTCAATCTTTCTGGCACATTATTGGGTCGGATGTTATTGCGACGATCTTGGGTATCTTACGCGGGGAGCTGGACCCGAATGATTTTAATAAAACTAATATTGTGTTGATACCAAAGAAGAAGGCGCCGGATAAAATTAGAGATTTCCGACCGATCAGTCTTTGTAATGTGGTGTATAAGCTGGTCTCTAAGGTTCTTGCTAATAGGCTGAAAGGGTTTCTTGGAGAGATTGTGTCTGAAAATCAGAGTGCTTTTACCCCGGGCCGTTTGATAACTGATAATGTGCTTATTGCGTTCGAAATGTTTCATCATATGAAGTGCTCAAGCAATGCAGAGGGCGGTATGGCGATCAAATTAGACATGGCTAAAGCCTATGATAGGGTGGAGTGGGTGTTTCTCAGACGGGTTTTAGAGGTGATGGATTTTGACAGGGGTTGGGTCTCGCGGGTAATGGCCTGTGTATCGTCTGTTTCTTTCTCTGTTCTCATTAATGGTTTCCCGACGGATAATTTTCGCCCTCAGCGAGGGCTACGCCAGGGAGATCCCTTATCACCGTATTTGTTTATTCTCTGTGCGGAAGCGCTCTCCAACCTTGTCCGGAGAGCTGTGGAACGGGGGACTCTAACTGGGCTACGGATATCGAGCTGTGCGCGCATTTCTCATTTATTTTTTGCGGATGATAGCATTTTTTTCGTGAAAGCGAATGAGGAGGAAGCGGGCGTGGTGAATGACATTTTGCGACGGTATGAAGCTGCTTCAGGCCAATTAGTAAGTTTGGACAAGACTACTGTTTCTTTCAGTAAGGGGGTCCGGAGGGATGTGAGAGAGCAAATAGCTGCGAGACTTGGGGTGAGGGAGGTGGAGGTTCAGGAGAGATACTTGGGTTTACCGACGGTTGTGGGGCACTCTAAAAAAGTTCTCACGGACATCCTTCGGGATAAACTAAGTAAGAGGTTACAAGGTTGGCGGGGGAAATTACTGTCAAGGGCTGGTAGGGAGGTTCTCATAAAGGTTGTGGCCAATTCACTTCCTACCTATGTGATGAGTGTGTTCAAAATCCCGGCGAACTTTTGTAACGTTCTCAAATCGATGGTGGCTCGGTTCTGGTGGGGACATGAGGAGGGCAAAAGAGGTATATCTTGGGTTTCATGGAAGCGTTTATGTCGGCCCAAGTGTGATGGTGGAATTGGGTTTCGAGATTTCGAGCTATTCAATAACGCACTTTTAGGTAAACAGGCGTGGCGTCTTGTGACTGAACCTGAATGCTTATGGGCTCGAGTTATGAAGGCTCGTTATTTCCGAACGGGAGAGTTTATGACTGCGGATGTGGGATATAGACCGAGCTACACTTGGAGAAGTATCCTTGGCGCCCGTACGGTTTTGGAGCGAGGGTTGCGATGGAGAATTGGAGATGGACGAGATACGAGGGTGTGGGGGCATGTGTGGGTCGAAGGTAATGAGAGTGGTAAGGTTATTTCACCGTGTGGACCGGGGAACGAAGCTATGAATGTGGCTGACCTTTTGAAGCCGTACGGGAGGGGATGGGATAAGGAGCTGGTGGAGAGAATGTTCCTGCCTTTTGAAGCGACCCGTATTTTAAATATCCGCACTAGTCCGAACATGCTGAGGGATGACTGGTATTGGAGTCTTGATAGAGATGGGGAGTATACTGTCAAAACGGCATATGCTTGTTTGGCAGGGGATTTTAATGATATAGGTGGTCCGTCGAACTGGGAGAGAGAAAGATGGTTGTGGAATCGGCTTTGGAAAACTCGGGTGTGGCCTCGCATCAAGCTTTTCTTCTGGCAGCTGTGTAGCGGAGCGCTGGCAACCTTGGATAACATAGCAGCTCGAGTAAGAGGTGAGTCTTCTTCTTGTTATTTTTGTACCTCTAGTTACGAATCATCTTTACACTTGTTCCGAGATTGCAGTGTGGCTAAGTGGGTGTGGAGTTCTCTCAACCTGGATGGGGCCGAGGAGGAGGATATAACGGATGGGGCGGGTGAGGTTCAGGACTGGGTGGAGGGGATTTGGCGGGCTGGTGATGCGCGGGAGGTGGAGAAGTACATGGTTGGATGTTGGGCGATCTGGGAGCACAGGAACAAGGTAGCGTTTGACGGGGCCATGATAGAACCGGATAGAATTGCAAGTCGTGCTAGGGACATCTTTTCGGAGATGGAAACCGGGGGTGAGGGGGGACATGGCTGTCCAAGTAGGAGAAAAGCGAGGATGGAGGAGAGTGAGAATGACGGGTGGAAGCCGGCGATGAATGGCTATGTCAAGATTAATGTAGATGCGGGGGTCAAGGAAGGGGAAGGAGTTAGCACGGGAGTAGTTTGCCGGGATACAAGAGGGGAGGTGTTATGGGGCATGACGATAGTGCGAAGCTCGGAGTGGGATCCTTGGTTTGCTGAAGCGGCTGCAGTATATGATGGTCTGCAAGAGGCACAGATTCGTGGTCACCGAGATGTAGTGGTGGAGAGTGACTGCCTTCAGGTGATTGACGCGCTGCAAGCACAACGTAATGGGAGGAGTTTGTTTTTATTACTTATCGAAGACATTTTATCGCTTTCAACTTGTTTTCATTTTGTAATTTGGTCGCATACGAGTCATATTAATAACTCGGTAGCCCATGCTTTAGCTCATATTTTTCCTAGGGTAGTTGGTAAAACTGTGTGGTCGAACTTGTTACCTCCTGTTGCGGACTTTGCGGTGGCGTATGATTTATCTTTAATATATTAATACCCTTCGGGGTGTTTTCCTCAAAAAAAAAAAAAAAAAAAAAAAAAAAAAAAAAAAAAGAAATCCTCAACTCACCTTTTTATATTAGTAAAGGTTTACCTAAAAACTCACGCCAATATACTGTTAAATACCCAAGTCTCTCTCATCAATACTCCAACAACAATCATCAGTCCAACTCCGGCAGTCCTCACCGGCACCAACTCCGTCACCGTCGCCACCCAAAGAGTCGCACTGCGCCGACGCACCCACCGGCCAACTATTCCTCGTTCGTTCTCCCCTTCGTCGGCGCGGAAATCGTAAGTTTTCCAACGATGTCAACTCAAACCATACACTCCTCTTACCTCCTGTTAACTTCTCCTTCTATTACCTAGGGATGGCAATGGGTAGGGTCTGGGTAGGGTCCGCCTAGACCCAGACCCGACCCGAGATTTTCCCTTTGGACCCATACCCGACCCAGACCCGCAAGGGTCTAAAATTTGAGGACCCATACCCGGACTCTACGGGTAAGGGTAGGGTCTGGGTCTACCCGCGGGTTCGAGTTTCAGCCACTTTAGTAAAAAGATTAACAGCTATGGGGTCTATAATATTAAAAAAAAAATTCATACTACTTTAACATTATGAGTTTATTAATCTGCCGTTAATGGTGGTTGTCGGTCGCCGGCTATTAGAGAGGTGGTTGCTAGTCGCGTATCAGTGATGTGGTGGTGGTTTTCTTGTGTTAGTGGTGGAGTGGTGGTATTGTCAGAAGAGTTTGGTTGGGTTTTATCACTTTATGGGATGAGGGAAGAGAAAGAGACTTTAGTTGGGTTTCTACAGTCTGCAGTATGAATTCAGAAAAGTTATAATTTTGATTTTTTTTTCTTTAATAAAGGGTCTAAGGGTCGGGTATGGGTCTCATAACTTAGACCCGGACCCGGACCCGAAATATTTTCTTAAGACCCATACCCGACCCATACCCATTGGGTCTGAAAAAATGAGACTCATACCTGACCCATTAGGGTCCGACCCTCAGGGTCTGGGTCGGGTCCCCGACCCACTGCCATCCCTACTATTACCTCTTGACGACGGCGCCGGAGGTCGGCAGTGAGCACAAACATAGACTTCCTCTTAATCCCAAAATCACAATGACCACCTAACAATCACTCGATTTCAATCAATAATCAAAACTCAAATTAGTGTTAAGAAATCCTCTTTTACGAATCCTCTTTCACTTGCGCCACCACCGTCGTCAACCGACTTGACGACCCAAATCGTCGTCAGACAAATTTCAACCACAAGAGATCTCCTCCTCATCATCACCTTTGCTTTCTCCATCACTATCATTAGATTCATTACTGCTGGGGCTAACAAAATTAGTGTATCTGGGCTAAATATTGATGTATCTCAGATCAATTTCAATGTACCTAATGACTAGGTTTGTGTATCTATGTTAAGATACATTAAATAATCTATATACATTAAAATAGATAGGAACAAATAAAGGGGAGGTGGTGAGGTCCGTAGATTTTGACTCGTGTCCGACCATCGGAGGTCACTATATATACTGGTTTTCGGCAAAGGAGAGGGCTATAGCAGTTGGATCAGGTCGGCATCGTTGTCGTCGAAACAGGTGGGGACGTGTTAAACGATTTGGACAGTGAGGATGTTTGCAATGAGAAAGCAGAGGTGACCATCGTCGCCTTACAGACGGCTAGCCGCTCCACCATCGCCACTGCCGTCTTCCGATGACGACACCTGAGTCACTATTAACCAACTCCAAAAAAAAAAAAAAAATCACCAACAAACCATGGTTACGTCGATGCAATCAGAGAAAACAAATTTCATTGATTAATGCACATTCTCGAATCTTGATAAGTACTAAACAATAAGAAATGTAAGAAAGGAACAAATGACCAACGACAATGTTTATGCCATAGATCAAAGGTAATCATTTGACAAATTAGTGATACTAGCATTAATTGGACAATGCGCATTAATATAATTATCCATCTAACTACCAGCAATCAAATTGACAAATTCTCAACATAAGAAATAACAATTCAAATGGTAGCAGTGGCTTGCCGGCGTTCGTGGTGGCGATAGGTGGTCGGAATATCCGCCTGTGGTGGTCGCCGGCGCCTGTTAGTGGTGGTGGATGGGTAAGATTACGTTTGGGGCAGTGTGTATATTTACTAATTGGATGGATGTGTTAGTGCTAAATGGAAATGAGAGGAGAGAGATTATTGGTTGGACTTTTTCTTTTATTGGTAATGTCGTGTGATTACTGGTTCAGGATAACGAAATAAAGGCTAGATGGAGTTCTTACTTTGATAATTTATTCAATGGACATCAAGAACAAGGTTTTGGGGATGTAGAGGTAACACCAAGCATGGTTAATCGGGAATTTGTGCGTAGAATACAAAAGAGTGAAGTTAGAAAGGCATTAAGGAAGATGGGGTCAAAGAAAGCAGAGGGACCGGACGGTATACCCATAGAGGTTTGGAGGTGCTTCGGGGAGAAAGGGATCGAAGGGTAATCATGCTCTTCAACAAGATTTGGAGGACCAACAAGATGCCATTGGCTTGGAGGAGAAGCACTCTTGTCCCTTTGTACAAGAACAAAGGTGATGTTCAAGAGTGTTCCAATTATCGGGGAATTAAACTTATGAGTCATACGATGAAGTTATGGGAGCGGGTAATCGAGCAAAGGCTTAGGAGATGTGTAGACATCAACCAATTTGGATTTATGCCCGGGAGATCGACTATGGATGCGATCTTTATCATGAGACAGATGATGGAATACCATCGGGACAAGAAGAAGGAACTACATATGGTTTTTATTGACTTGGAAAAGGCATATGATAGGGTACCAAGAGAAGTACTTTGGTGGGTTTTGGCGAGAAAGAGTGTGTCGCGAAAATATATTGACCTCATAAAGGACATGTATGAGGGGCTAGTGCAAGTGTTCGCACTAATGTTGGGAGAACAGAAGAATTTCCTATTACCATCGGGGTGCATCAAGGTTCTGCACTTAGTCCTTTTCTCTTTGCTATAGTTATGGATGAGTTGACAAGGGATATTCAGGACGACATCCCTTGGTGTATGATGTTTGCTGATGATATTGTGTTGATTGATTAGACAAAAGAGGGGGTGGAGAGAAAGTTAGAATTGTGGAGGCAGACTTTAGAGACTCGTGGGTTCAGGTTGAGCAGGAGTAAGACTGAGTATTTGAGGTGTCAGTTCACTAAGGTGGCGGGGTTGAGATCGACAGAGGCGGGGAGTATTATTTTCGATGGAAATGTTGTTGAGGGTTCAGATTTCTTCAGATATCTAGGATCTATTATTCAAAAAGATGGGGAGTTAGACGGAGATGTGGCTCACAGAATTAAAGCGGGATGGTTGAAATGGAAGAGTGCTTCAGGGTTTCTTTGCGATAAATATATGCCCCAAAGATTAAAGGGAAAATTTTATCGCACGACAATTAGGCCTTCCCTATTTTACGGCTCCGAGTGTTGGGCGTGAAACATTGTCACATTCAAAAGATGAGTGTGGCGGAGATGCGCATGTTGAGGTGGATGTGCGAACATACAAGGAAAGATCGGTTAAGGAATGAGGTGATTAGGGAAAAGGTAAAGGTGGCGCCAATAGAGGACAAGATGATGGAAAACCGACTAAGATGGTTTGGCCATGTGAGAAGGAGACCTATGGACGCACCAGTTAGGAGGCTGGAGACTTAGAGAACAGAAAAGGTCCCTAGAGGCAGAGGAAGACCGAGACAGACATGGTTGAGAGTGATAGAACACGATATGAGAGTTTTGGGGCTTGAGGAGAGTTTGGTGACGGAGAGGGCACAATGGAGGGAAAGGATACATGTGGATTTTTAGTATTTGATGTTTTTTGACAGATTTAGTGTTTTTTTATTTAATTTAAAGAAATTAATTTATTTATTTTTCTCACCTTTATTACACTTTTTCACCAACCACTTTCTTATAGATTTTACCGGGTTCATTCCGGATCCTTAACTCTATATTTCGGGTTTTAAAAATCGTTTTCATCTTTTCTCTCGATTTAAATTTTAAGTTTTTTATAAAAGAGAGACGGAATTCGATTTTAAAACCCCTAAGTTCACCTTGACTTTCCATTACATTTTCGTTCTTTCTTTTTGTTTTTCATTTTCCCTTTTTTTATTCGCATTTTGAGGCGTGCGTTCACCCATAGACGCTTCGAAAAGATGATTCATGTCAGCCGACCCCAAATCATTTTGGGATTAAGGCTCTGTTGTTGTTGTTGTTGTTGTTGTTGGTAATGTCGTGTGTTAATAGTCTGTTTGGTCTATAATAGTTCTCATCGTTCTCACCGAATGATCGTTTTCACCGGATCTTGATTCTATTGTATAGATATATATAATAATAGCCACCACCAACCCCACTAGTATCCATATTACACTAAATGATATCAAATCGCCCCTTCTTCATCTTGTGACGAATAGCGTCCGTCACACGGGAGACTACTTGAATCCTAAAACCCTTCTTCAACCTCTCAAATAAAACACACACACATTTTCTCCATCCGGAAAAAATAATTAAAAACCCATAAATGGCTTCTCTAATTCAACAAACCCTAAAACTCAACCGTTGTCTATATTCTCTCTCCGGCAATCTCAGCTACATTCTCCGGCAAATTCCTGCTGGCAATCGCCGTTTTACGGTGGAATCTCCGGCGTCTTACGTCACTGATGCAAAAGCTCGATCACCGTTTGATTCCAACATTATTAGAATTCTTCGCACTGAGATTGATTATCAGTATGATTATGGTCCTCCTAATGAGGTACATATTATTATTCTACTTTATTCTCCGGCGTTGATTGTTGAAAAATGGAGCTGTGAAAATGTGTGTTTGCTATTATAATTATGTATTGTATTAAGCTGATTATTTTGATTTTTGAAATTTTTGTATTTAATTTGTTGTGAGGGCCAATTTCCGTGTATAGTTCTGTAGTGGTTTACATGACACATTCATGGTAATTTGAATTTTCAACGTTGAAGTCGTTTCATTACTTACACGGGCGATTTTGAGTTTTCGGGGTTGCTTAGGAGGGTGTAATAATTGGTAATCGGTGGTAGTGGAAGGTGAGAAAGAGGTGAACAACTAGTATTATTTACACGGGTCATCTTGATTTTGAGGGATTGTTTGGGATAGTGTAACTATAACCGGCGAAATAGAGCTGAAAACAAAGGGGAAGACGGAAAAAAGAGGTTGGAAATGGTAAATGGGGAACTATTACTCTTAGATAAGGGTAATATCCTGGGATTGTGAGTCACTATTAAGTGTCCCTAAGTATAGTAGGTTTGAAAATGTTACGAGTATTGATCCTTTGGGGGAGTGGTACATGATTAATACTATTCGAGTCTGGTTAAATTTCGTTTTGTGCAACCGAGCTCAGAAGAATGAGAGAGCCTCTGCGCATTAGTTTGGGCTGTATGGAATAATAGAAAGAAGTCCAAGCATGGGTTGGATGCAGGGTACCCATAAAACATAATAGCGGAGTGTCTTAGCTATGTGCGTTATTACCATGACGCTAATTAAAGTCTGCCAGTAGTCTTGAGCAATGCCTCTGATCAGTTGATGTCTCCTTTCTTGTCTTTTTGTAAAGTAAACTCTGATGGAGCATGCTTCTGTTCATTAGGATGAGGGTTGGTAATTGTTATTAGAGATGTAGAAGGAACAGTTGCCAGGTCTGCATGTAAACAAGTTTTCTTTCGGTGGGATATGGACATATTCGAAGTGAAGGCGATGGAATTTTGGTTGCTGATGGCTATTCAGCAGCGTGTGAAGAATAATGTTGTGAAGCTGGACTGCAAGGCACTAACACATTTGTTGTCCTATAAATCCTTTTCTGCAAATTATTTTGGTAGTGTGGGGAGATTCTATTAGTTAGCTAGTAACTTTGATGTAATTTCTTATTTTTTTGTTCGTAGACAAGGAACCGAGTGGCACATACTTTGACTTTTTCTACTCCCGCTTGACTTTTTCTATAGTTGACCGGATGAGGTGGCTTATATTGCTTCTTCAGACTTTATGTTTGCATTGTCGTAATTATAAGCACCCACATTCTATCTCATACAAACACAAAACACTTTTAAAATTTCCTTTACGGGCTTGTAATTACCATCTATTCCTCATTTTCTTCTCTCCGCTACCACCACGCCTCACAATTTTTCTTGTTTAAGCTATAGTTCTTGTAATCCTCATGCCAAGCAAGCCTTATGAGTTCATTGGTCATTGTATACCGTGGGACTATCTCATATTTTCATTTTATATATATATATGGAATTGTGGTTATTGTAGAGTATTCAACGGTGTATTCTCTAGCTAATGGGAATTTATAATCATGAATTCACAGTCCTGGGTTCTACCAGTAGAGAGAATTGAATCATTGAAATGGTAGGTTTTTTAAATGGGTGATTTTTGTGTCTTGAGTTTGGTTACATGGTTGTATGAAGCATTTGATGGGCTTAAACTTTCTTCTTCTTGTGACAATGCTTTGTAGTTGAGTACTAGGCGTTTATTTGACAATCTAACTACCATTTTTTTTATTGTGCTGTGTTTGTTGAAGAAATACATCTATAGCTTGTTCGAGTATGATTCCTTCGAATAAATCGGATTTGCTTAGAGGTTTTATATTTTCATGTGTTTTTGATTGCAAGTGTATGGAGTTGTGTCGAATTCTAAAGGAGAGAGGTCTGAACTTGTCTCATGTGTTCAAAGATGTGTTAAAAAATGGTTTGACTAATTACTACACTGTACTTCAGTGGTCAAGTAATTCAGTGAGTCATTTGCTTTATTTCAAGATACTCCCAACTCCCAAGGCAATAGAAAATCTATCATTCATTGTGAATCTGTGGAAGAAAAGCCCATTGGAAATGAACTGTCTGTCTGTGTGTCTATCATACATGGAATTCTTACAGTGAAGCACTTGCAGTCATGTTTAGACCTAACACCTATGTATCTTTGGGTCTTTGTCCTCATTAGACTGCTTCAGTTTGGTGTATATAATGTGTGTTTTTCCTCGGAAAAAGTTCCTAACTGGTTAGGAAGTCATTTTTTTTCCCAAGGGACAAGGTAAGTGGTTTGTGTTGACTTTTTATACAACTGGTCATTAACTAGAAGGATTAGTTGAGGAAAAGGGTAAAAAGGTTGTAGATTGACATAGTTGTGCAACCCAATTTTTTTTAGACCAAGTCTTTTGTAAGGCGTTCTTACAATAACTATCATCAAACCACATCACTTGTAAAGCGAAACGAGTCACTTGCAATAATCAAATGATCTTTAATGACATAAAAGGAGATTACTAACTAATGTAGATCATTGCCAAGTTTAAAATGGTCATTACCAATGGGAATATGGTTTACTAACTGAAATGGATAATGGGGGCAGTGGCATTAAAAGGGTTCTTGAAATTATATAAGGGGCAATTTATTGTGGACTAGTGTTCTCTCTAAGACTTACGAGTTAATGCTTGGAGTACTGGTATATTGACACCAGCAGTTAAACTCAAGGTTTTTTGCTGTTTACATTCAAGCTGATTCTTAGCTAGTTAGCTTCTAGTTGGTTCGTGTCTACTTGCTAATTTTGAATGTGCAGGCAACTCCAAGTTACGAGTCCTTTTCGATTGAAGAACGTCCAGGTCAAGAATTCATAAGGCTTAAGCGTAAATTTGGAGAGAATGAAGATATTAAAATTGAGGCTACAATGTTTGATGGCTGTGTTTCTCATCCCAAAGCTGGTGACGATAATGATGGTGAAAATATTCAGCTTCACATCAGCTTGTTAGTTGACATATATAAGGGCGAGGGATCTGATGGACTGGGATTTGTATGCTCTGCATGGCCTGATGGTTTGGAGATCCTGAAAGTATATACATTACGTAGCAAATTACTATCGCCAAAAGCTCACATGGGACCTAATCTACGGTAATGCTTAATCATATATTAGTTTTTTTCTTTTGGCATTATGGTAAATTTATGTCAAATAGCCCTGTTTGGTAAATAGCATATTGGCCATAAATTAGTACAGTAGATTTGTAGGGCTAGAAAGTGATTGACCAATCAACTTTCTAAATGCAAGTGTTTGCTGTGTAGTAGATTCCGAAAGTTGATTGATGTGAATCCACTCTATTACCATAAAACATGATAATCATGGCGTTTATTGATTTAGCAAACACGTTTTTCATAATTCTTTTAATAAAATAGTCAAACTTGTTACTACAAGCCAGTAAATTTTTTGCTTGCATTATTTATTATCTAAAAAATGTCACTGGCAATTGCCAAGCATGGCCGAATGGCCAATATCAGTTTTTTGTAGCTTTTGCTTCTTTGTTATCAAATGCGTTTTTTGAGTTAGTAAGCAAATGCGTTTTTTGAGTTGACTTGTGCATTGGTTGTTTTGGTAGACTGGTCAACCTTGCTGCTAATGACCGAGGTTAACTTGTGCAGGGGCCTTTGCTATTTCCTAGAGTTCCAAACATTTGATATGGATGAGTCATGAGCATGTGTTGTGTATCATGTGAACAACTGCAATTTGATTTACAAAATCTTTTGCATGAAACATCTGAATTCTAGATATCATTAAAGGCTGCATCACTTTCTGTTTATTGTTTACTGGCTTTGGCATCCACGAACTTTATTTTCTTGCCATATTTTCAGCAAAGTGGATCCCAAGCTTCGGAAGGCACTGCATGATTACTTAAAAGCTAGAGGAGTAAATGAAGAACTTTCTTGTTTCTTACATCATTATATGGTCAACAAGGATAGAAGTGAACTCTTTCGATGGTTGAACACACTCAAATCGTTTGTCGAAATGTGAAGATTAGACAGCCAGGCATAGCTTCCCCAGCAGATTATTTTTATGGTAATGACACTAACACCCCTTAAATTTAAAGGGGAAAATGAAAGTTTTTTAAGCATCGTTATTGTGTTCTTGAACATCATTACTGTGCATGATATCCAAATTATGATGAAATCCACTTGTTTACTAGCATTCGATAACCTTTTTCTTCTGTTTGTTTGAATGAGTCTACTTAATGAACGAGTTTCCATACTTCTCCATTTGTCGGGATTGCTCAGTTTCTATCCCTCTTTTTTATTGAAAGGGATGAAGTCCACTTGTTTACTAGCATTCTTCCCGTAATTAGTCTTTAAGACTGAAAATAGGATCTTTGTTTGGGATTTTTTTTCTTGTTCTTTTCATCATGTTTCTTGTCAAGTCACTTATAGATAAGGCACTAGGATTCAACCAGTGCAGCAATTAGAGCTGCTCAAACGTGAGACAAGCTTACTTAAGTAGCCTTTCCTTCCGTACATTATTCCATCCAAACTAGGATATATACTACTAGGTATTAGTACCCGTGTTCAACTTTTCAAGCAGAGATGGTTTTCAAGACCAAAGGATTTACTATATTAGCTAAGATATGTCGAGGTTGGGAGTCCATTTTTACCTGGTATAATGGTGTTGATGCCATTATTTTACTTGAATGCGGACCGTGTTTGAAGAATCCTATCCTAGAATGAAGATATGGATATGGAATTTCTTTAGAACAAAAATGAAGTCTTAAAATTGTAATGTTTAGACTTGTAAAAATGAAATAAAAAGATGCTTGATAAAGTAAGGCTTGAAATTAGTAAATGATATACTAAGGCTTCTTATACATAACTTTTTTTTTGCTTTTCTGGGGAAAATGTCAGCGTGACAGTGGTCGTTCCATAAATGTATCCTTGAGTGAGACTCGAGTACAACCCAAAAGTGAGGAGTCATAGTAGTACAGTAATAAAGACTGACCAATCTGCATTGTTTGAACTCATAACTATCACTTAAAGTTCCATAGTTCCTTTTAGAATGATTTATGTAGGAAGAACTTGATTGAGGACCATGCAATATGTTTTGTATGATACAGTGACCGACTATCCACGTGAACCGTATGACAATGCCTATTTCCCCTACCTTTGATCACTTGAACAAGTAGAGATATTTTACAAAGACCTTAACTACAACATGCCAAAATCAGTACTTGTTTGGTCAAGTGTTCCTTACTTTCCTCGTCATGCTGTCTATAATTGCAATATTATAAATCAATCATCTAGAAGCTTAGTACAAACATATATGGTGTTGTTTATTCCGCCCCATCTCTCTTGGTTTTCTATTAGATTTTCTGTAATTCATTGGCCCACTTTGCTTAGTGTTTGTGGCACATCACATGCTTATATGTCATTCATTTCCTTTTTTTTTTTTTTTTTTTTTAAGTCAAGATAATATATTCTCATATTTGTACTGTTCTCTTATCTTTGGTTTTGTCCCTTTTCACTTTAGCTATGAATTTGCGGCAAGCTATCAGATGTGTATGAGGTTCTATCATAGTTAATTCTTTGAAGCTTCATGTTCTCGGAAGACTGATAGATTACGAAAAATTTAGTCATTCAGGAGTGCAGAAATCACTATATTTATTTTCAATAAACTTGGTCAATTATCGTTCTCTCTTATATTAGTAGGCTTCTTATGCTGTGTAGTGTGTAGTAATAATGGTTAACGCAACACTTTAGTCATCTAGAAACAACATATATGTGTTTAAATTATGATGTGAAGGTCATGCATATAGGATCCCTTGCCTTAGCTGACACAAGGGTGTTTGTCCGTTGACTGTTTAGAGAGATGTACCTAGCTAATTGATCATAAAATTGCTGAATGCTTCTTAGAAATTAGAATAAGAAATTCCTCCCTCATATTGTTGTTCGAGATTTACACATATTTTCTACGTAAGAAAAATGGGGAGTGGTCTTATCCATGAACCAAGCTGAATGTTTGTTACCTGCTGGAAAGAATTTTATAGAATTCTAATTTTGGGATAGGAGAACAGTTAGTACTTACTATGAATGTCAACTAAAGAACTTTTTGACAAGCAATAATCTTTTCAGCTGATTTGGTCATCAAAAAATTTTACATGAAACTATCCCAGAAAGGGAAAGGAGAATCTAAATTCCAAGCATAAGTAGCAACCCCCTATTTCGAAAAGGAGAAAAAAAAGTTCCTATGAAAATGTACTCAGAGCTTTAGGGATAGATCAAGCTTTATGGGGTCTTCCTGATTAGCTTTCCCTGAAGTGTTACCAAGCCACCAGCCACCAGCTTCACCTCTTAGGGCTGTCTCTGCTACAAGCTTCCCAACAGCTGCTTGTTGCTCAATAGGCAACCTCAACCACCCATGTCCGTACACATTTCTGAAATCAGGAGACATTTTCATGTAAGTACTAGGTTTATTATGATTCATTGAGTGTACCTGAATTCCGAGTGATCTGTTAGGAGAGAAATTGTGTTGGTGGTGGTGTATTTGTTGTTGGTGATGGTGATGGTGATGGTGATGGTGCAAGTAAGGGTGGCCAAAGGCGGCTGCGGTGGCTGCTATGGTAGCTCCAATCCTCTGGTTTTGCTTTGCTATTGTCCTTTCTCGCTTGTGAGCATTCTGATGCCCACCTAAGGCCTGTGAACTGTAGAATTTTCTGTGACAGTAGTTGCATGAGAAAACCCTGGACTCACTTTCTGGTGCTTGAGGAGTTTCTGATGAACTTTGATCGGATGAACCCATTTTAAAGCAATCGATAAGATTGAGTTCGGTGTTGGTTTCATGGCTTGAATCTTCTTCATCAAACAATTCGAACTCCAATGGAATTCGGTTCTTTGAGATAGTCTCTTGTATATCATCTTCTTTATCTTCATGTCGTCTTAGATTCTCGTCTCTATGCTGTACAAATGGTGGCATGTACAGGTATGACAGAGCAACTTCTTGCGGCGAGATATTACTTGACGTACCGGAATGACATAGTTCTTCTATCTCTGCTTGCTCCATTGTATATCAAAGGAATTTGCTGCTCAGTTCTCTTGTATTGTTATGAACCCAGATGAAACAAATAACTTGTGGCATGAAGAAAAGTGTATTGGGTTTAGCCGTTTAGGTAATGGGTGTTAATGTTGATTTCTGAGCAAAAGGATTATTTATTATTTATTCGCTCCAAAAAGACCACCAAGTTTATTTTATTGTTAATCTCACGTTATGCCTAGTTGCCTACATATCTAAGGAGAGCCTTTGTCATGTTTTTTTTTACACAAATTCTTATTTGTGACCGGCATATCCGTCGCAAGCTTATGACGGGTCAAGTAGTACCCATGTGGGGTGGATAAGACAAAAGTAGAATGCCTAGGGAGTAGCAATCTGTTTTGTTTTATTTAACCACATGGATATTACTTAACCCGTCGCAAGCTTATAATCGATATGTCTGTTACAAGAAAGACTTTTTGTTTTTATACAAAACTAGTTGAAAAGCTCGTGCGATGCACAGGGCTCCCATTAGGATCATCTGCATAAATATATTCTATAGTTGATAAAAAAAAGTTCAATTATGTTTAAATCATTGATAAATAAAAGTTCGTAATTGGTATAGTTGATCATCAATGAACTATTAGTGCTTTTATCATAGAAGTTTTGTCATTTAGTAGTTATCATTTCAGTTGTAAAACATCAAGTAACATTGTAAGAGTATGTAGTTAGTTTTGTCATTATTGTTATAGGCATCACTGGTTTTTAATTAAATACAAAATGTTATCTCCATAAACATAGTGCAGCTTACCAAGTAAACCGCTCTTAATAATTAAGACAGGCCTTTATGAGTTTTACAAATTATTTTAACCTATAACAATTACGTAAAACTAAATGGTGTTACATAAAGCAACATGTATCATAATTATCTATATTTAGTGTGTTTAGAGAAAATGTTAGATCTCTTATAGCATAAGTTTACTTTGACTATCTACAATTAAGAGTGTTTTGGTCTATATACTTATCATAAAATCAAATTCATACTGAATTCCAATAAAATTAGTAGTCTCTAAACAACAGTACAAAAATATATGTGATTCTATTACATAGAATGCATGAGGCTTCCATTAGAATCATCTTTTACAATATGCATGTTGAATGTTCTAAGAATATGTTGAACAATAGATTGCAAACGTTGGTTTAATTTACGTTGTCATGGTTTGGTAGTAGAATTCTATTAAGTTGATAAAAAAAAAAAAGGGCCTAACTATGTTGAAAATAGGAACACACAAAATTATTGGGTTGATTTAGTTGATTATTGATGGATCATCGGTCCATTTAACATAAAATCTACTCTTTTTGGTTTACGTTAATTATATTATGTAGTTACCTATTTTTATTGTTGTACGCACCACCGATTTTAGTCAATTTAAAACGTCCTTTCCAAAAATGTGGTTTAATTCCTTAAAATGAACACATGATAACTGAGACTGACTTTTATAAGATTCACAAATTAGATTAACTTACAACATCTACCAATATATTCCATTTTGTAAGCATACGATAGTGTAAATGTTGAATGGTGGTACGCAAAATAACATGTATCTCAATTATATATGTAAACTGGTTGAAGGATTTTGTTAGATCTCTAAATAATAAATTTGTTTTTGACTATTTACCATTAAGACTGGTTGTTCCCTATGAACTTCATGCGAAATATATAATACGACATCTAATTTTGTAGATGTGAGATATATTTTTGAGTGAATTAATGATCAACTTTTCAAAGTCTGACCTCCAAAAAGCAAATGAAGAGTTTTGTGTGGATTGGAGGGAGTAGGATATTAGGAATTAGGATACAACTGTTAAACTTGATTAGTTTTAGATTAATTTTATTAAAATTATAACTCATTTTTGTTTATTTGAAATTTTGTCTATCAACAAAATCAAGTATCATTATCTTACATTATTATTCTACTCTTTATTTATAATAACAAAATGAACAAATTTTCAAAAAAGAGTTTCAATTTTAAGAAAATGGCTTCAAATTATATTATATATGTACAATCGTTTCACTTCATAACCAATATATATGCAATTAGTTGTCTTTATTTTAACCTAATTTATATTTTAACCTAATTTATTACACTAAGCAGTACCTTATATTCAACTAAACACATATGCGATACCTCATAGTTAGCCATTAACACAAAAAAGGAATATTTTTTTCAAAACCGAGTTACCAAAGTGGGAAGTAGTCGAAACCTCAGGACACCAAAGTGGAATTATGCAAACCTTAGGGCATTAAAGTGGAATTAAGCCAAACCTCGGGGCACCAAAATGGAAATTTTCCAAAAAAAAAAAAAAAATTATGAAAAGCTACTGCAAAAATTATTGCACTTTTAAATATACAATCAGTGCATGACATAGTAATAATCAGCCATACGCAAACCGCGGTAAATAATTAAGTGAATAAAAACACATAGATGAATTGGAATTAAGAATGTAAAAATTGATGTAACCGAATAATTTTGTATATTTGGCAGTTCAATACATTTTTAACGTCTATTATGGATTTGATATGAATTTAAAACTAGTTTAAAGAAAATATTCGGTGATATAATAGATTATATATAGTTTGCACAATTTTTCTATATATTTATCGTACACTGATTCATTCATAAAATCATAGTTAACTGGTTCTTGGATTATTAGTCCCGTATAAAATTGTAATTCTTGACTTTGTTCATTTGTATTTAAACTTTTGGCTTGACAAAATCGATATGAGACTTATTTAATATTTTTAAATGATAGCTCAATTTTTTTTAATCTTATGTGAATATTATTGGTAACTAATCATATTCAGAATTAAAACTATTTCATGCCACCGTTGAAGTTGTTTAATTATAATATTGTCATTATAAAAAAATTTCTCCTCCCGCCGCCATTGTCAAATCCAAATGCTAAGTAAATGTCATTCCTTACTTCCTAATATGACATGTTACTTTTTCTGGAGTATTTTTTTAAAATAAAAATCAGCTTTTTCTTAAGGTTTTTGGAAGATAATTAGGGGTTTGGTTATAATTAACAACTCGAATATTTTGTAAATCTTTTAAATATTCAAAAAAGTTTTAAAATGAAATTATTTTATTACTACACGGGTTTCACTAAGGGGGCGTTTGGTTCGCATAAAGGTATCGGTATGGAATCAGGAATCAAACCAGGGTGGTATAGGTTTGGAACTCCATTCCTGATACCTTGTGTTTGGTTAAACTCCGGAATGAGGAATGAACTTTTTTTTTTGTATGTCTATTATTATTCATTGTACCATTTACTTATCTAATAATTTTCTCCAATAATTTTTCATATATTAATCAGTTAAAAACTTGAATATATTTTTTTATATATATTTTAATTTTTTTTGATATCTTAATACTTCTATTCGTAAATATTATTAAAAATGTTCAAGAAAAATCATCGTTTGTATTTTTCACGGAAAAAAAAAAGAATTCAAGAAAAAAATAATTATATGGATATATTTAGTTTTGTGGGGAAAAAATAATTTTTTTTAATGCTAATTTTTTCCCGAACACTTCTTTGATATGATACCCAAGGTATCATTCTCATACCCACCTCACCCCTTGGGTATGAGAAACCCATACCTCATGGGTTTGAGGTATGGGTATCAAATTACAAAAATAGTTAACCAAACACAAGGTATGGGTTTAGCTCATTCCAAACCCATACCTTATACCTATAATGCTTGAACCAAACACCCCCTAAGTAGTTAAAGTCAAACAACTTAGGTTTTGGAGAATATTTTATATTTGTAAAAAATTAGGATCTCTTTTGTTTTTTTTTTCTCACAATTAGTAATTGTATGTTTATAAAATATGCAGTTTTAATATTTTTATACGTTTATTATAACTTTTTTTGCGTTATAAATATTTCTAAAATAAATATTCTTTATAAAGTTATTTTCCTATTATTATTTTAGTAAAGAATAATAAATAAATTATTAGATCCACTTCTATTATTATTATTTTTCTGATAAATAATTGATCTACTTCTAGTAGGATTATTTTCTCATAAATTATTAGATCTACACTTATTAGGATAATGTTAATAATTTTATATAAAAATTATTTTTTATATAGGAATTCTAAAAAAGTTGGACTCTCCAATATCTCTTATAAATTATTAAGAGGAAAAAGCTAGATTTAACTTATTAGGATAATGTTAATAATTTTATATAAAAATTATTTTTTATATAGGAATTCTAAAAAAGTTGGACTCTCTAATATCGCTCGAAAAGTTTCTGCTTTATATATATGTATTGATGATTACTAAAGATCGCCCCTATATTACTTATCCCATCCCTAATATTCATTTCACTTTCCAATTTTGCCCTTTACTCTAAAACATTCTCAAAACTATTTTTTATCGGTAATTCAACATATGAATGACGGTGACCCATTTTACGATAATTAATAATCAAGCACGATTAAATTTGAAACAAAATTGACGATTAGAAACGTAAAAACTTCAAACGATCATAACTTTGTACTCTGGTGTCCGATTTTGATGATTTTTTTTTTCAAATCACTTAACTCGACGAGACGAACGCTATGGTAAAAAATAATAATAATAGTTGAAAAGCGGGCCCATTCGTGTGAAAAACACGAACTGGCCTAGGCCGGTTCATGTGGTTTACATGAACCAGCCTTGGCCAGTTCATGTAAATCTCATGAATGGGCCTAGGCCAGTTCATGTGAATTACATGAATTGGCCCAGGCTGGTTCGTGTAAACCACATGAATCAGCCTATGTCAATTTGTGTTTTTTACACGAATGGACCATTTCTCAATTTTTTTTTTGCATTGCGTTCGTCTCGTCGAGTTAAGTGATTTGAAAAAAAAATTCGTCACAATCGGACACCTGAGCACAAAGTTATGATCGTTTGAAGTTTTTTGGCTTTTATTCGTCAAATTTTGTCCAATTTAAATCCCTATTTCATATTATTTTGAGACGGTTTTGTTTTTGTTAATTTATGAAGCGGTTTTTTTGAAATTTTAAATTTAAAATCGAAAATGAGTAAAAAGGAAGGTAAATGGGGTTTTAATTACACAAGGGCAAAAAGGTAATATTTAGGAACGAATGAGTAAAACTAGGGGCGATCTTTAGCAAACCCGTTTATATATTGAGGGAATATATGAATGTGTGCCACCTAGGCGTTTACGATGCTATTAGAAAGTAGAAAACTAGAAACCAACAAAAATAATAAAAGGAGATAAGGGGAAACAAGAAAGAAATGGTGTACTTTTATTTTTCTAAGTGTCGAGGAGCCGTTCAAAGATTATATATAAGTATATAACTAGGTTTGATGCCGGTTATCCCCGAACTATATTTATTTACTATTTAAATTTTATTTTGTATGAAATATATAATTCACTAAACTTCGGTTAACACGTACATTTACAATTTATATCTTGAAATTATAATGAGAAGTAAAATTAATCAACAAATTATGAGACGTTCACCACTCCCGCGGCTAATATTATTACTTTCACTACAACCCTGTTATTAGGTTAACGGTTTTTCTAACGTGTGCCCTAAGGGCACACGTTAATAATCCTCTATCCACATGAAAACAACATAATAAAGAATCTTTGAAATTAATTTAAGGAAACTCTACATATTTTTCCTAATTTACTAGTTTATTATCTTTCACTTCTCTCCAATTAATTATTTCCTTCCATTTAAATTCACACATATATTTTGAATTATTTACAAAATCTTCTATCAATTACCTCCTCCCTTTTCAATAATCTTTTCTCCATTAATAACCTGCAACTAAGATAGTATTACCAGTAACATGCCGACAGACCATTGGTTCCCATATGGTTAATTGTCACTTGAGATATCAAGGGAATCAATTTATCCATCACTTTTACTCTTTATTTATCTCCTTCCTACCATGGTTAATCTGACACTACCTTAATCGTCGTTTTAAGGAAATTTATAATGGCAAAACTGGCAGATTCTATCGGAAAAGGGCTTAGGGTTCAATTTCCGGCACCGAAAATCGAACCATAAGCCCTTCTTTGGCAACCTATAACGACTAAGAATAAGGGACGCCTTTGAAATGGCCATGGAAATGGAACTCACAGCGAAAAGATAAAAAATGGGTGCAGTACAAGTTAGTGGATGAAATATTTATGGAGGAAAATTTAATGGAGGCAAATAATATACGGATAAGGAAATTAATTATAGGAGAGAGAAAATTTGGTTAAATCTGAAGAGTTTCCTTTAATTAATTTGATAGATTCTATATTACGTTGTTATCAAGTGGATTAAGGGATTATTAACGTGTGCCCTAAGGGCACACGTTAGAAAAACCGTTATGCTAACGATACTATTACGTTCACTGCGTCTTTGGTTACTGTTGTTTCATTAACTACTCCTACTATTTTTATTTTTACGGTTAACCGGTTAGTTTTGTCAAACTCATATATTTAAATAAATTAATCTTTCCTAAAATCTAATTTAGTTAATTTTTCATACTTTCAACCTTGTTTCTATTGTTACTTTTATTACATGTGTTGTGACGACTATTACTCTCACTTCTCCCGTCATCAATTTTTTTTTCTTTCACTACTCCCGCATTTATTATTGTTAATTTCACTATTCTCGTTGTTGCTAGTATGGCTTTCACTACTCCCGCTACTATTATTGTTACTTTTACTACTCACATGGGTGATTACTATCATATTAGTTGATTATCTAGTTGTATTAGAGTTATATATTTAAATAAATCTGAAATATTAAATTAAAATATTATTTAAGAGCAATCATTATTATTTAGTGATTAAATTACAAATCTAATGATTTATGAAATATTATATTTTTTGAAAATCTAGATTGATTTATTTACCTTTTAATATTTTTCAAAATATAAAATACTTTATATTATAATTGTGTATGTTAAATAATTAACATCTTTATTATAATTAATACCATAAGTGGAGCCTGTTTATTTTAAAGAAACTCACCATATTTTGGTATTCTCTAAATTTATACTTCAACCAAAACTATATAATATTTACATTGAAGTCTCTTATTCAGGTCCATCACAGAGTGTTATCGATTTAAAACTATATAGTATAATTAATTTGTATAAATTTATTTAAGGAAAAATTACAAATAACCACCATGTATTTGCCTTTTTTTAAAAATTACCACCACGTATTTGCATTTTTACAAATAACACCCAACATTTACCGTATATTCCCCAACCACCACCGTATTTTAGTCCCGAACATTGTTTTTCTTGTTTCCGTTTCGTTAAGTGACAATGTTGTCATAATACCCAAATTACCCTTCTATGCTACAACATTAATTACTCCAAATACACTTTACTTTGTTTGCCCAATTCAATTACCCTAAATTCCCAAATTATATCACTATCCCAATTCTATTGATTATATTTGGGGTATTTATTATCTCTACCTAAATCACTCAAACGATTTCCAGGACATATTCTGCTCTTTATCCCTATAGTACTTGATTAATCAGGTGACATCCATGCTTTCTCGCAGTTCTCCACCCCAATTATTTCTGCTTCTCTCTTGCTACCTTCGAAATATCACACTCCCCTGCTTCATAAAACACACTAATGTCTCCATTTTCCACTATTTTGTAAAGCTCTAATATTTCTTAACCACCCACATTTCATGGACTTTAGTGTAGCAAGTTTTGATGGGTTTTCCATAGATCATCAAAAAAACTCTTGCCCATGATTTTTCACCCTCTAACTGCCTTCATCTTAAACATTCCTCCTTTGTTCTTTCACCCTCTAACTGCCTTCATCTTAAACATTCCTCCTTTGTTCTTTCTGATAAACTACAAGAGCAGAATATATTGAGTGATTATAACGTTGATGTAGAGAGCAAGCCCTCTATTGATTTCATTCAAAAAAATTCAGATCTGGAATATGGTGACCATGATTTCAAGGAGGAAGTTGAGGAGCTGCTACAAATGGGTTCCGACGATGATGTTACTAACCGATTATTTGGGGTATTAGTCATGAATAACATTAATCAGAAACTCAAATTATCAATAAGCGATTGAATTGGGGGGAGAGAAGTGATTTGGTGATTTAGGGTTAGGGGAAATAAATGAAATATGTTTTGGGGATTAATTAATGTGAAGGATAAGAGGGTAATCTGGGTATTTCATTTAAATCTTCACTTAACGAGACGGAAAATTAGAAAAACGATGCTCGGAACGAAAATACGGTGGTGGTTGGGGAATATACGGTAAATGTTGGGTGTTATTTGTAAAAATGCAAATACGTGGTGGTAATTTGTAAAAAAAGACAAATACGTGGTGGTTATTTGTAATTTTTCCATTATTTAATTACATAGAAGTCTCTTGATTTTACGGAATATATATATATATATATATATATATATATATATATATATATATATATATATATATATATATATATATATATATATATATATATATATATATATATATATATATATATATATATATATATATATATATATATATATATATATAGTTTCAAATGAGTCCACTTAAAATGGTGAGTCCCTAAGTCCTAATCTAAGCCATTAGATCTTCTAAGATTGATGGTTGAGATTTGAAACTTCTAAACAATTTCTGAATTGAAACTTTAATGTTTTATAAGTGAAACTTTAATCTGTGAATATAACTTTAATTCTTTACGATTGTAACTTTAATTTTGTAAAGTCATTTTGTAAATAAAAATTTAAATTTATGTATTTATGAATATAACTTTAATGTTTTACGAGTGAAATTTTAACGCTTAAAAGTGTAACTTTAATTTTTTTTAGGCAATTTTCTAATATAAAAATTTGAATTTATGAAATTATGTAATTGTGACTAATATTTTCTTAATTTACTTGATTTTTGACTGTAACTTTAATAGTATACACGTATAACTTTAATGCTTAAAAGTGATACTTTAATGTTTTTTAGGCCATTTTCAATAAAATTTTTTTGAATATATGCAAAAATGTAATTGTGACTAAAATTTATTTTATTTCACTTATAACTTTAATGTTTACTATCGTAACTTTAATTTTTTTAAGCCATTTCTAATTTAAAAATTTGAATTTCTATAATAATGTAATTGTGACTATTATTTAATTTTCACTGATTTATGAACCAAACTTCAATGTTAAACTAGTGAAATTTTAATGATATACGAATGAAACTTTAATTGTTTTTAATCCATTTTGATATAAGAGTTAGTAATAATGTAATTGTGACTAATTTTTAGTTAATTTTCATTGATTTATGAATGAAACTTTAATGTTAAACGAGTGAAATTTTAATGATATACGACTGAAACTTTAATTTTTTTGGGCCATTTCTATTAAGAGTTTGTAATAATGTAAAAATTTATAATTTTTTTAATTTAAGATTGCAACTGTAGTGGTCTAGGAGCGAAACTTTAATGGTATACGTTTATAACTTTAATGCTTAGTGAGCCATCGATACTGATAACCACCATCACCGCCACTAACAACAACCCCACCTTTGTCGCCCACCTGAACCACCACTACCTCCACCAAACACCCATCACGACCAGCTGCACCAACTACCACGCACCAAAAAAAAAAACGAGGCAGCAGCATAAAAAAACCACCACCGCCACCACCCTTTTACTACCACCACGACAACTCCAACTAGACCGACACATGTCACCCCCAACCACAGATCTGAAAAAAAAAGGGAAATGAGAAACGTGGTGCGGCGACCTTAGCAACCAACAACCACCACGACATCTGAAAAAAAAAGAGAGAGCATAAATCTGACCACCTCGACCAACAACCCACCAAAATAAAAAATAAAACGACAACCACCCTTCTAACCCATACACACGGCCAACAACACAACTCCGACCACCACCACCACCAACCCCAAAAAAAAGCAAATATGGAAAAAAAAAACACCACCACCGAACAGCCGCCATTCACCAACACTCAGATCTGACAAAAAAAAAAAGAAAGATTTCATATTTTTATTTGAAGATCTAAAATTTTCGAAACAAGAGAGAAAAAGGAGTAAAATTTCGATAAAAATTAAAGATCTCATATTGTTATTTGTAGATCTGAAATTTTCGAAAGAAAAAAGAGAAAGAAGAAGGGGAGGCAGGCAGTTGATGGGGGAAGGAGGTGTTCGCGTTGGTGGTGGTGGCTGGGGATGACGGTGATCGGCAGAAAAGGAGAAAAATGGAGGTTTTGTGTTGTGGTGGCGTCGGGATGACGGTGGAGCAGGGGTTGCTGGCCTCGGTGTGGTGTGGTGGCGGCGAGTCCAGGGTAGGTGGCGCCATCGGCATGGTTGAGTGGTGGCAACGGCGTGGTGGCAGCAGGCCGGCGGGATTAGGAGCGTTTAGAGAGAGAGTGTGTTTAGAGAGATTATATGAAAATGGGAGGAAATGTGTGAGATTAGGGTTTGTTTGTCTTTTATACCTGAACCTTTAATTTTGTTTTAATCTTGGCCCTTTATTTTTTTGATCCAAAGGCTTAGAATAGGACTCATGGACTCATCTAATCTAAGGGGACTCATTTGATCCTAATTATATATATATATATATATATATATATATATATATATATATATATATATATATATATATATATATATATATATATATATATATATATATATATATATATATAGAATTAGGATCACATGAGTCCACCCTATCTTTTTGAGTCCGTGAGTCCAGGGAAACAATATCACAGGTTATACTAAACAATATCACGCGTCATATTAAACAATATCACTCTTGCTGAACCAGATTCGCCCTCTGTTATTAACTTCTTTCTCATACTTTTTCTTACACCCATCAGTGCTAGGGACGGAGCTCCAACAAATACCATCATCCTCACGCACTTTCCCGCCGGTGAGTCGATTTTGGCGGCGTGTTCGTCGGAGTTATTGCATATTACTTCTTTTATATTTTTTCCTCTCTTGTTCTCTTCTTTATATTCGCCTATTTCCTTCATCGCCGGCGATGAGACCCCTAATTTAACAGCGGCGGCGTTGTTCTTTGATGGAGGTTAATGGAAGAAGGATCATTGATTGTATGTTAGTGAGGGGTGGTAGCGATGGTCGTGAGACGGATTTGTGCGCCGTGGTGGTGGTTGTTGTGGAGGTGAACGTGTGGTGGTGGGTCGTGGGTGGTGGTTGTTGGGGAGGTGAAGGGGTGGTCGTGGGCCGTGGGTTGTTGTCGTCGACGATTAATGTCACTGACTATAGTTTTAAGCCTTCTTTTTACTGTTTTCGTTGTATATTTTGCGTGATATTGTTCAGTATAAGCAGTGATATTGTTTCGTGTAGTGTTTGATATTCTTGTGTATAGGCTGTGATACATAAGTGGACTCACGGGACTCAAATATTTAGGTGGACTCACCGGATCTTGCCTCTCTCTCTCTCTCTCTCTCTCTCTATATATATATATATATATATATATATATATATATATATAAGAGATCTAGTGAGTCCACCAAAAATTATTGAGTCCATAAGTCTCCATTAGAGCCATCGAAAATATGAGATGGAAGGCTGAGATTGAAAGGGAAAAAGAGGTGATTAATGTTAAAAGGAAGGGATTGATGCTAATTAATTACTTTCCCTCACTACCATCACTAATCAAACCCCTAATTTCACTATATAAGCCTTATTTTTCCACTCACTTCTCTCTCCTATCACACAAATATCATCCCTCTCATCTCTCTAAAAACCAAAAAAATCCCCTAAATCCAAAAAATTCAAAAAACCAAAAAAAAAAAAATCCCTCCTCTCATCCTCACCACCACCTACTACACCGACCCACACCCACCACTATTTCCAGATACGACTACCACCCCGACCATCACCACCATTCTGCCTCACGCACACCATCCCGTCCTCCACTATCCCCACCATTTCCAGATCTGAAACACAACACCACCCCCGACTATCACCCCGACCACCACCACCATTCCTTTTCACGCACACCATCCCGACCTCCACTATTCCCACCATTTTCGATCTGAAACACCAAAACCCACGCCCATAACTACCCACAACCAGTCAACCACCCACACCCACAATCGAAACACAACAACCTCGACCTCACTGTTCTTTCCTGCAACACCAGTGTCGCCACCATCCCGCGTCGTCTGTCGCCACCTAACGCCGCCTCATGTAGTATTGTCGAGGGATTTGTGTTTTGTTTTGTGGTTTTTTTGTTTTGTTTTCTTTGTTTTATAATTTTTGGTTTGCTTTGTTTATTTTTCACGGTTTTATGATCCTGTGGGATTTGTGTTTTGCTTTGTTTGTTGTGTTTGCTTTTCACGGTTTTACCACCTTTTTTTTTTTTTTTTCTTTTTGTTAGATTTCCTTTATCCTAAATATCGTATTGTTATAGATTTCAAATTTTGTATTTCAAATCTCGTCTTGTTATTATATTGTTTTGTTTCAGATCTGGTTTTAAAAAGATACACTCGCATTTTTTAGAATTTACACTCGTATTAAATTTACACTCGTATTTCTTTAAATTTCCACTCGTATTTCTTTACATTTACACTCACATTTCTTTACATTTACACTTGTATTTGTTTACATTTACACTCACATTTCTTTACATTTACACTTATATTTGTTTACATTTATACTCATATTTCTTTACATTTACACGCATTTTTCAGATTACACTTGTATTTCTTTACAGTTACACTCGTATTTCTTTACATTTACACTCATATTTTTTACATTTACACTCATATTTCTTTACATTTACACTCGTATATCTGTACAATTACACTCAAATTATATAGATTTGCACTCATAGTTTTTGTGGATATGAGTCGGTGGTGGAGGATGACGTTGGTGGTGTTTGTTGGTAGTCGGACTAAAATTTTACTCGTAAAGGACCAAAGTTAGATTTGTAAATGACCAAAGTTACACTCAAAGGACCAAAGTTACACTCTTAAACCTTCAAATTTACACTCGTAGACCTTCAAATTTACACTTAAAATACTATATTTACACTCGTAAAACATCACATTTACACTTGGTAACATGTTAAGATTATATAAATTCAAAATTTTATATAGAAAATTCCCTAAAAATCAAATTTACACTCGCAAAACATCAAATTTACACTTATAAAATGTTAAAATTATATAAATTTAAAATTTCCGTCACAAAAAATCAAATTTACACTCTTAAAATGTTACATTTACACTCGTAAAACATCAAATTTACACTTGTAAAATGTTAAAATTATATAAATTCAAAATTTCCGTCACAAAAAATCAAATTTACACTCTTAAAATGTTACATTTACACTCGTAAAACATCAAATTTACACTCGTAAAACATCAAATTTACACTTGTAAAATGTTAAAATTATATAAATTCAAAATTTCCGTCACAAAAAATCAAATTTACACTCTTAAAATGTTACATTTACACTCGTAAAATGTTAGATTTACACTTGTAAAACTCATACAACATTACATTTACACTCCCGAAATCTGAAACTCAAAACTGATTAATTAGGGCTAGAGAGAGAAAGAAAAATTAATTAGTGTATAGAAATTTGATTAGTGAAATAATTTTTTTGTTAATTTCAATCTCAACCATCAATTTCAATCCAACCATCCACATTTTTTTCCTTTTCTTTTTAATAATCCTTAATCCATCCCTTCTCCATCCATCTCAACCATCCATTTTTTCATCCAATGGCCCTTAAAGGGACTTAGGGACTCAATGACATATGGTGGACTAATAAGAACTCACCTCTCTTTCTCTCCCCCTCTCTCTCTCTCTCTCTCTCTCTCTCTATATATATATATATATATATATATATATATATATATATATATATATATATATATATATATATATATATATATATTAAAGTTCTCCTAAGTCCCTTACATTTATTGAGTACTTAAGTCCTTATAAGGGCTCTTGGATGAAGGGAATGAAGGGAATGAAGGGATGAGATTACATCTCAATGGATGACCACAAATCAATCTAGTCTAATTAGCTCCTCATTGCAATTAAGTTACCCACTAATCCATTCATCCCTCATTATCACACTCATTCCCTCTCTCTAAATCTCACAATCTCTCCTTTTTCTCTCTTCCTCTCATCACCAAACCACAAAAAAGAAAACCCAAAAAAAACCCAAAACCATAACAAAAATTTCTGAAAAATAAATTCATCATCCCTCCTTCCCTCCCTCCCTCCGTTCAGATCTGCCGCCACAACCATCTCCCCTCATTCCCTCTAAATCCCGTCCCTCTCTCATTCTCCCTCACCACGTCCACCACTAATCCCACCATCGACAACCCACAACAACCACAACCAGGGATGTTCAAACAAACTGTTCATTGGCTACCTAGCATGTTCTTTCTTGTTAATCATTCTTTTACCAATTTGACTTTATGGCTGTTAGATACTTGAGCTATTTGTAATAAACCTCGAAGTATAGGATGCGTTCCTCTACATTTAAAATAACATGATGCTTTTATATTTTCGGCAAACATGATATTCGTTTTTTTTTGTTGAGGTTTCCAATGTCTCACGCCACCACCCAACATTTCAGATTCGTTTTTTTTTTTTTTTAAATTTCAGATCCGGTTTTTGTACCGGTTTCCAATGTTTATATAATTTGAATTCCGTGTTTACTTGTGTCGGATTCCGTTTTTTTAAGGTATAGATTCCGTTTTGTAAACGGTTGTATTTAAGATTTCGCTTGATTTTTTCATTTATTTTCATCTACTTCTTATTTTGTTTTTTTTTTTTTTTTATTTTAGATCTAGTATTCTTGGTTTTTATTTTGGTTTTTTATTATGTTAATGTTGTAGGTGTTATACTATATTTTAGATTTGTTATTTTGGTTTTTATTAAAGTTACAATTACACTTTTTTCTGCTACAATTACACTTTTTTTTGGTTAAAATTACACTTTTTTTGGTTAAAATTACCCTTATTTCTGTTATAATTACACTTTTCCCTGTTACAATTACACCTTTTTCTATTACAATTACACTTTTTTTTTTGTTAAACTTACACTTTTTTGGTTAAAATTACCCTTATTTCTGTTATAATTACACTTTTCCCTGTTACAATTACACCTTTTTCTATTACAATTACACTTATTTCTGTTACAATTACACTTATTTCTGTTACAATTACACTTTTTTACTTTAAAATTACACCTTTTTCGGTTAAAATTACACTTTTTCCTGTTAAAATTACACTTATCTCTATTAATGACTAAAGTTACACTCTTGGACTAAAGTTAGACAGACTAATTTGGACTATTTGGACAATTTGGACTAACTAATTTGGACTATTTAGACTATTTGGACTAATTAATGGAGTTATTTACGACTAAATTGAATACAATATTTACAACTAAAATTGGACTAAAATTATACAATCTTGGACTGAAAATACACTATTTACGAATAATTTTGAACTAATAATACACTATTTACGACTAAATTTAGAGTAAATTACACAATTTGAACTAAAGTTACACAACTCATTTATTTTGAGTCATTGAGAGTGTGAAATTTCAATTATTGTCCACTAAAGTGTAACTTAGTAAATTGATAGTTTGTGTATCTTTTATCATTTTATGAGTGTAATTTTAGTCCAAAAAAGTATAATTTTAGTCCAAAAAAGTGTAATTTTAGTCTACAAATGGTTAACTTTAATCCACAAATGTATAACTTTAGTCTACAAAAGTGTAATTTTAGTCAACGAAAGTGTAATTTTAGTCCATAAAAGTGTAATTTTAATCCAAATTGTATAACTATAGTCCAAATTTGTGTATCTTTAGTCCAAATTGTGTAATCTTAGTCCAAATTGACAAATTTTAGTCAAAATTTGTGTAAGTTCAGTCCAAATTGTTCTAACTTTTGTCCAAAAGCGTAACTTTAGTCATTGAGAAGGTAACCTTAGTAGAGATAAATGTAACTTTAATGAAGACAAGTGTAATTTTAAAGGAAAAAAGTGTAATTTTAACAGGAAAAAGTGTAATTTTAACGGAAAAGTGTAATTTTAACCCGAAAAAAGTGTAATTTTAACAGAAAAAAGTATAATTTTAACGGAAAAAAGTGTAATTTTAACAAGGAAAAAACTGTGATTTTAACCCAAAAAAAGTGTAATTTTAACGGAAAAAAGTGTAATTTTAACGGAAAAAAGTATAATTTTAACCGATAAAGTAATTTTAATAGATCATAAATCACACAATACCAAAAGAAAATTTTAACTACGAAATTTGGCAAATATATATAACAAGAAGGATATTAACAAAGTGATATCAACAAGAAAAAAGTAAAAAATGAGATTTCATAACTAATAGATTTAGTACTATAATTTTAACCGGAAAAAAAAGTGTAATTTTAACACAAAAAAGTGTAATTTTAACGGAAAAAAGTGTATTTTTAACAAGGAAAAAACTGTGATTTTAACCCAAAAAAAGTGTAATTTTAACGGAAAAAAGTGTAATTTTAACGGAAAAAAGTGTAATTTTAACCGATAAAGTAATTTTAATAGATCCTAAATCACACAATACCAAAAGAAAATTTTAAATACGAAATTTGGCAAATATATATAACAAGAGGAATATTAACAAAGTGATATCAACAAGAAAAAAGTAAAAAATGAGATTTCATAACTAATAGATTTAGTACTAAAATCAAACTATAATTTGTAAGAATGTCAATAACCGGAAAAAAAAGACCAAAACATGAAAATTGAAAAAAAAAAAAAAAAACGGAAATGAACAAAAAAAAAACGGAGATGGGTAAAAAAAAACAAAATATTAACTACAAAACGGAAATGAAAAAAAAAGACCAAAACATGAAAATTGAAAAAAAAATAACAAAACGGAAATGAACAAAAAAAACGGGTCAATGAAAATTGATCTATTTTAGTAGATCTAAGATTAAAATAAAAAAACTCACAAATTTAAAACAATATTATATAGCAAGACAATATAAGGAGAAAAAAACAACAAAAAAAATAAAAAGAACACCCAAACATCAAGTTTAAAAAAAATAAAATAAAATAAAAATAAATAAAAAAATGACGTCGTGGCGGCGACGGCGGTGGTGGTGGTGGCGGCGGCGGGGGTGGCGACTGTGGCGGCGGGGGTGGCGACTGTGGCGGGGACTTACATGATCTTATTACTATATATATATATATATATATATATATATATATATATATAGAGAGAGAGAGAGAGAGAGAGAGAGAGAGAGAGAGAGAGAGAGAGAGAGAGAGAGAGAGAGAGAGAGAGAGAGGGTTCTTATAAGGGCTTTATACCATATAAGGCCCTAAGTTCTTATAAGAGCCCTTGGATGAAGGGATTGAATGGATGAGATGAGGAGAGATGGGGTCTTTTTTAGAGCAAAAAAAAAAAAAAAGGAAATGCTTGTTATATGAGAGAGGGTCCACTGGCACTGTTTTCTGTACTTCCTCCACTGCATATCCCGCGGACAATAGGAATAAACAAACACAAATATATCATTTTGCATGCTTTCCCTTTTCATTCACCATTCAAAACCTCTCAACAAGCAAAACCCATAAAAATCACCACAAAAACGATCCTAAATCCTGTAAAATCCAATATAAATCATCAAAAAAAAAGAGAAATTTCATCCCAAATGTAAAACAACTTCATTGATCATCAGATAAATAAATTGTTATCAGATAAACTACTTCATTGTTCATCCGTTAAAATTCATTTGCTTTGTTGAAGACAAAATAAATTGTCATTGTTCATCAGAGAAAGAAGCGGGAAATGACAGTCAGTGTTTGTGAAATGGATCATATGCAGATTGAAGTTGCCGTCGATGGTGAGTTGTTTACTTTCTTATGTGTGTCTAGGTTATTATTGTAGCTTGATGTTCAAATATAAAGTGCTATATGTAATTTTGGATTGATGTTCATTATTGTAGCTTGTAGTTATTTCATTTGTGTTCATTATTCTTAATGGTGTTGTACTTTCATTGTGTTCATCAGATTTGTTCTTTCATTTTGGTAGCTTGTTGTTCATGGCAAAAAATGATGGAAATTTAAAAGCTTGATAAAGAACGAATTATAACTTCAGTGGGTTTTAGTAAAACTCTGACTATAATATGTATAACTTCAATAATACAGTGTACTCATGCAGTTCTTATATTCATCGTGTTATAACTCCACTGGTTTTTTGTAAAACTCTTTGACAATTTCTGCGACTTCAGGTAATGAGTAATTCAAACCCTAAATTGTGCGTAAAAACTCTTACTAAACAACCAATTTTGATATAGTTATTCATGTTATAGCTTAAGTTATACATTCATTAAGTGAAGTTATAGGATTTGGAGGGTTGTACATTATATGCCTAGAGTTATACAGGCTGTGTCTAGAGTTATACATTGTATGATTAGAGTTATACAGACTGTGTATAGAGTTATACATTATATGCCTAGAGTTATACATTGTATGATTACAGTTATACAAATTTTGTACAGGAGTTATACAACACATCACTGCAGTTATGAAAAAAGGCAAAATTTATTAGACAGCTATGAGTTATACAAAAAATATCAAGAGTTATACAAATTGTGTACAACAGTTATACAACACATGACTGTAGTTATGAAAAAGGCAAAATTTATTAGACAGTTATGAGTTTTACAAAAAATAACAAGAGTTATACAAATTGTGTACAAGAGTTATACACTCTGTGAAGTACAGTTATCCATATATGGGTAAGAGTTATACATTGTATGACTAGAGTTATACATTACGAAACTACAAGAATCTGAGTCTACAAATGTATAACTCTAGGCATATAATGTATAACTCTTAGCATATACAGACTGTGTTTGGAGTTATACATTATATGCCTAGAGTTATACATTATACGCTAAGAGTTATACATTATATGCTAAAGAGTTATACAATATGTGCCTAGAGTTGTACATTGTATAGCTAGAGCTATACAGTCTGTGCCTAGAGTTATACATTGTATAGCTAGAGTTATACAGTCTGTGCCTAGAGTTATACATTGTATAGCTAGAGTTATACATTGTATGACTAGAGTTATACAGACTGTGTATAGAGTTATACATTATATGCCTACAGTTATACAGTCTGTGCCCAGAGTTATACAGTCTGTGCCTAGAGTTATACATTGTATGACTAGAGTTATACAGAGTGTGACTAGAGTTATACATTATATGCCTACAGTTATACAGTTTGTGCCCAGAGTTATACAGTCTGTGCCTAGAGTTATACAGTCTGTGCCCAGATACAATCTGTGCCTAGAGTTATACAGTCTGTGCCCAGAGTTATACAGTCTGTGCCTAGAGTTATACAGTGTATGCTTAGAGTTATACATTCTATGCTTGGAGGTACAAAGAAAATGCTAAGTAGCTTGGAGTTATGTATTTCTTAATCATTTCATGGATGTTTGATTACGCTCGGATGGTCGTAAGGTAGCGGCGAGTATTGTAAGCATTTGGCGCGGAGTTTACACCTTGTGTAGGGCAACAATTTTTGAAATCGATGAGGCGGTGACATTTTATAAAATTTATGCATTGGCGTCGGGGTTTGATGTTCGGAAGTACTCGACGAAAAAATGGCGCGACGGTGAAATCAAGTCAAAGTTCTTTGGTTTGCAACAGAGAGGGATTCACATATGTCCCAAAAGGAGAGGCGGTAATTAAAAAAAATGAGACCGGGATTAGGGAAGAAGAAATGCAATGGGGAATAAGAACTGCAAAACAGAGGAAATATACGATCAAGAGGGTAGGGTGTAAAGCACATGTCGGGCTATTTATGAAGGATGGAGTATTAGTAATTGACCGATTCCACATGGGGCATAATCACGAGCTTGTATCCGGTGAGGATCGTCGTTTCAAAAGATGTCGCGGAACATAGAAGATTTTCACAAGTACTTGATAATGTACAACTCAAGGGTTAGTTTACTATTAATCAAACCTCCAGTAATTGAATGGCAAACTTCTAAAGTTATACACCGAGATGATAGAGTTATGTAAACCTCGAGTAATTGATTGTGAAACTTGTAAATATTTTTTAAAATTCTAGAATAATTTTTAACAGCCTTAGAGATATATAGAACGTTGTTAGAGTTATACATATTCGCATATGTAAGAGTTATAAATAATAAGAAGTTGCACAATCAATCAATGGAGTTATCCATATGTTTCATGAAGTTGTATGAAAAGATGAAAGAGTTATAGTTGAGGAATCCTTGATTATTAATCAGCACTGATCAGGATTTTTTGTCTACTACAGTTGAGGATAGGAGCAACTAGGACGTACAACATGTGTAAGGAACTCGTAAACGGGTTCGAGAACATTGCTGCATCCTTAACTGATTTTAAGAACTTCCACCGAGATGTGAAGTGCTTCATCCATAAACGGGACGGTCAATTGTTCATAGACCGGTTCAAGAATATGGCGCAAAATAGACAGGGGTTTTATTTTGATTATGAAGTTGACAAGGATAACAGCCTTCGAAGGGCAATATGGGCTGACAGAACCGCTAGAAGGTACTACTCCGTTTTTGGAGATGCAGTGTCGTACGACCCAACATACTCAACAAACAAGTACAATATGATTTTCACGCCATTCACTGGCATAGATCACCATAAGCGATCAGTGACATTCTGTGGGGCATTGATTGCCCATGAAGACGATGAATCCTTCCAGTGGGTTTTCAACAGGTTTCTGAATGCTATGGGTGGAAAGAAACCCAACTACATTGTCACAGATCAGGATGCGGGCATTATTAAGGCCGTACCCCTTGCCTTCAAGACTGCACGCCACCGATTTTGGATGTGGCATATAATGAACAAGGTGGCATCGAAGTTCGGGGTGACAAGGGAGGATTATAAGGAGTTCCTTGAGAAATTGAACAACATTATATGGGACGACAACCTAGAAGCAGACGACTTTGACTGTAGGTGGGCAGAAATAATGGAAGCGCATGGTGTTGTGAACGAAGAGTGGTTTACAGAAGCGTACGATAAAAGGAGCCAATGGGTGATGGCGCATTGCAGGGACTTGAACATAGGTGGTGTAATGAGGATAACCCAGAGATCAGAGAGCATTAATAGTTTTTTTAAGAAGTTCGAGCAGAAGTCAGGTACGTTAGTGGAGTTTTGGATGCGTTTTGAAAGCGCTATGGACCATCAACGGCATACTCAGAAGAGACTTGACCATGAAAACCGACACTCAACACCAGCAAGGGGAACGCATTTACCCATAGAGGAATATGCGTCAAATGTTTATACCCGTGAGGTTTTCAAGGAATTCCAACTAGAGGTCATTTGCTCAATCGATACATGTAAGACCGGGGCTATCTTTGAAGTCGATGGAGTTGAAGTGATTGTCGTTAAGGATTCAATCAGAGAGAAAAGTTTCAACGTAGAGTACAACCCAGTGTAATGACATTTTGGCATAATCTTGATGTGGTAGTTGATGAAGTTGCTAGATATAGTGCCAAAGTTACATTGTTCGAACATAGAAGTTATACAATTGTTCATCGAACTGCATTATCTTTGTATAAATCGAAAACATTTTCAATAACTTAAGTTTTCTGAATGTATAACTCTTCTTATTATATGTATAACTCTACTTGCAGAATGTATAACTCTTGTTGCCATATGTGTAACTCTGCTTTCAGAATAACATTAGAAATTCAAATTTTCACTGAACTGCAGTTATTTGTAGTATAACTCTGATTACATTTTGAATAACTTTAGCTTTCAGAATGTATAACTGTTGTTGCCATATGTATAACTCTACTTTCAGAATAACATTAGAAGTTATTCATTTTTTCACTGAACTGCAGTTATTTGTAGTATAACTCTGATTACATTTTGAATAACTTTAGCTTTCAGAATGTATAACTCTTGTTGCCATATGTATAACTCTACCTTGATAATGTTTAACTCTTATTATTATATGTATAAGACTACTAACGGCATAATTTAACTTGATTACAGGTACACTGGCTACACGTTGCAGCTGTATGATGTTTGAAAGGATGGGATATCTGTGCCGACATATAGTATGGATTTTGTCGGCTAACGGGAAGAAGACAATTCCAGATGATTACGTTTCTACAAGATGGAGAAAAGATGCATTGCAATTCAGATTATCAGAATGTGATGGCGAACAAACGGATTCAAATAGTAGCGCTGATGGAAAAGAAGTTGCGATGGTGAAGTTGTGGTCAGAAGTTCATGCAACCATTGGTTTACTTCGTGGCACGAGTGTGACTGAAGTTGTGAACTTAACCTCCTTAATTAGAGAGTTCAAGGAGAAACTTTTACCGTACAAGAAAGATTTAACTAAGCAGCAGGAATTCGAGCAAATCCTTGGTTGTCCCGCCAGTGACGAGGTAATAATATTTCCACCAAAACAATCGAAAAACAAAGGCAGCGGTAAAGAATGGTGTCCGCTAAGGCGAAAGCCATTTCCTTGGCTTGTAAGCCAAAACGCTTGTGTAATAACTGTAAACAAATGGCACACCACGATAAACGGAACTGCCCTAACCCATTCTCTGAGCATCCACCGTCTTCACCAGCATCTGAAGGAGTAGAAGAAGAGGAAGAAGAGGAAGAAGAAGAAGAAGAAGAAGACGACGACGAAGAAGAAGAATAGAGAAACTTAACATGCTGTAGTAGTAGGCAGTAGAAAAATACCTCCGTCTCAACAAATTATTTACAATCTTTTTTTCTTTAAAAGGTAAAAAATCTGGTGAGACGGAAGGGGTATTTAATAGCTAGCTTTTGTCTATTTTGAAGGGGGATTGCACCTTCCAGATTGTATAACTTCAGTAATATGGTGTGTGAAATTTCAAGCTAATGTTGTCTAACTCTTTTACACAATTTTGATGACTTCTGTTCATGGCAAAAAATCCAATATTTAAAAGTTTGATAAAGAACGAATTATAATTTCAGTGGCTTTAAGTAAAACTCTTACCCATATATGGATAACTGTACTTCACAGAGTGTATAACTCTTGTATACAATTTGTATAACTCTTGTTATTTTTTGTAAAACTCATAACTGTCTAATAAAATTTGCCTTTTACATAACCGCAGTCATGTGTTGTATAACTCTTGTACACAATTTGTATAACTCTTGATATTTTTTGTATAACTCATAGCTGTCTAATAAATTTTGCCTTTTTTTCATAACTGCAGTCATGTGTTGTATAACTCCTGTACATAATTTGTATAACTTTACTTCACAGAGTGTATAACTCTAATACTTATCTGTAAAACTTGGATTTTAATTATGACTGACCAAGATGATATAGTAACAATCTATTCCAAAAAGTTGTCTAAGTTGTTAAGGAGTTTCTTGACAACATAGTAGAGTTGCAAAAAAAGAGAATACAGAATCAAAGGAAATACATTCTATTTTTTCGCAGTTTTTTTTATCGCTCTCCGCCGCTTTTAAATGGCTTCTACTTGCTTCAGGATCTGTAATTTCTCGCCAATGAAACCGTTGACCTTGGTCAGAACTCCTTCCCCGATGATGTTCATGTCAGCTAGGACAAGCGTAGCTGCCAGCTGGATTACCAAATATCGACGGTTCACCTTGTAATACCCGCCCTTTTGGGGATCCTTTGACCAGAGTTGACTGTCCTAGAGAGCGGGAGTAACCTTAGGGAAGTATGCCAAAACCATCTTGGGGTGCGTATTAGGAGTGGTACTCGATAGAGTAGAGGCTACTCGATCGAGTATCTAGGGTACTCGATCGAGTAGGGGGTTACTCGATCGAGTATGTTGGGTACTCGATCGAGTGCCCGGTTTTATTGGGGGTTTTATATCGCGTTTTGTTAAATCCGCAAATCACTTTCGCCACTTTCCTCCTATCCTTCAGCCGCCTCTTTCCCTTCCCTTCACCTCAAAACCTCCATGGATGTCTTTTGATGATTCTTGAGCCTTAGGAGAGCGTCTCTTGAGTCGGGTAGCGGTCTCTTGCTGAGTTTCCCCTATTAGGTATGTCATAATCATCATCTGTGCCTTTGCTTCTATAGTTAGGGTTTTGCTTGTAGTAATAGATATTTGCATGATGGTAATAGGCTTTGCTTGGGTGCTGGATGTATTATCTGTCGGCATGGATTGGTTGCGGTCGCTTAAAGGTAGGTTCGCCTACTCAGTTTCTGTAGACGGTCTAGTGTGTCGGTAGTTGTGGTCATATTGCAGTTGTTTGGTATAGCGTTTTGTATGTGTTGTGATTGTGGTTGCGGTTGTGGTTGACGGTTCTCGAGATGCGTTCTCGGCTGAGTGGAGTCACTTGCGGGAGTGGCTTCACGCCCTAGTTTCGCCCTTCGTGGAACCCGCCACGAAAGGGGATGTGCACATTAATGGACAGGGTTGTCGCTCGTACGATGAGCGGGGCTTAGGTGGGAACGGCTGCGGTCCCCCCCGGTAGGCTGGTCCAGGTGGACGATCGATGTGAGTTGGTTGGGTTGTGGTGACTGTGTTTGGAATTGGTAGCGTTGGTTGTATTGTTGTTTGTAGTTGTCTCTGTCTTGTCTTGTCTCAGTACTGACCTTGTGTGGTTGTTTGTTTGTTATGTGTCTGCCGTGATCCCTTATGGTGAGCAAATCGGTCTTAGCAGTGTTGATGATGTTGATAGCTGATTTCCGGGCAGGGATGAGTCTTCACGAGTTATGTTGGTTATAGCGAGTAGTCCTTGAGTTGTAACATTGTATTGTATTTTTGGTTTAAATCACTTGTAACACAACTTAATAGTTCTTTTGTTGACGTTTGATAATTACTTACCTCGGGCAACCGAGATGATAACGCCCTTATATGCTAAGGAAGGCCTAGTTAAGGCTCCTCTGAATATGGGGGTGTTACAAAGTGGTATCAGAGCGACGATTTTGGAACCTGTAAACAAATGAACACAATGAATGTAGAGAGTCTAATAAAATGAACCTGGTGTATGTGAAATGGGAGCCCCGGCTGATGCTAGATTTTGGGTGAGTAGGCGCCCTCATTTCAAAATCTTGGCCCCATGACACTTAAGCCAGTCACATGGGATGGGAATGTGGAGTCCGTATGTCTATGTGCGCTAGGTATGTTAATTGTGCCGGAGCTACCTCCGGTTAAGTTTTGTTAGAACTAATAGAGGTGTGATAGTAATGTTTGGGCCGAGTATGGTAATTATTGACGAGATTATTGAAGCTCGTTGGATGATTAGTGAGCTTATAGGATAGCTAGGGGTTATGTGACGAGATTACTCGTCATGGAGATGCGTGAAAGTGTGAATTTGAATGTGTAATATAAATAGCAAACACGTAGGTGTTTGTTATAAAATTTATGATGACAAAAGTTGTAAGTGAACTTGTAGATCCTACCGCGATGACTATAGTGATAATTTTAGTATGGATGGGTAATAATTCGAATCACGGTATATGGTAATGTGTATATGCTTTATTAGCTAGTTGAAATTTTTCCGCTGCGAAATATTTGAAGTATGCAAAATAGATTGCTTAGAATAACATATAAACATAATTGATTAAGTGATTTGCAAAGTATATAATTGTGTGATAAGTAAATATGGGGAATTAATGTTAATCATACGTTTCAATTTGATGTAAACACGAGTTTAGTAATAGCATGTAAAGCAAGTAAATGTAATAAAATGGCACGGCTAGGTTTATACATAACTCGGTGACAGGTAGACCGAGTTGAGTAATTTGTGTAACGTAACGTGATATGTCTCTTAGTTGTTGAAGAGTTGTATTTTGTGTGACAATGGTTATAAAACATGATTGAATGCGATAATTAGTGTCGAATTCCGAACTTAGTTGGACTCGACACGTGGTGTTGTTTTGCAGGTATTCTTGACTTACTTCGTACTTATGATCGAGCACTTAGCTATACTTGACCGAGTGCGAGTGCTTACTTGACCGAGTAGACCTCACTCGATCCATTAGGAAGCCATGATATCGGAATGTGGGAGAATTCCCGCAGTTACTCGATGATTCAGCTCCTACTCGATCGAGTAGGGTGGTACTCGATCGAGTACCCAAGGCACTCGATCGAGTAGGTTACTGTGCAGTAATTCCTACGGGTTTTCTTAAAACCCTCCACCTTTCTATTTCTTCTTCTTACCTCTCTATTTTTCGACACACCCATCTTAAAACACTCTCAATTCCTTAATTCTCCTCTCAAATCCTCTCTTTATTTTGGGTTAGTAGTGATTCTTGGGGGTTGATTTTCTTGTTTAATTCGTTTCTTTACCTTACTAATCAATCAAGGTATGTTATTCTTCTTAATTTGTGTGATTTGTTACTTTGAATGTGTTAGAATGATGAGATAATCTGAAATTTTCGATTCACATGATGTAATAGTTGCTTTAGATAGTTGAAACATGATTCACATGCCTCTTTTCCATGAATGTTGGTGATTAATTGCTGTAAAATAGGCTAGAAATTGCCAATATTGAAGCCGAAATTTCTAGGGTTTACAAATTTGAAATCGATTTTTGATTGTTTTACATTGATTAGATGATGGAATTAAGTACTATACATTGTTTATATCATGTGGAAGAATGAATTTTGATGATTATCACCTTAAAAAGTTGCCTTAAAACCCCGTCTTAAAAGTGCCTTATGGGGAAATCGTGACTTAGAATTGGAAAATTGATGTTGTAATTGACAAAATAAGCATGAATTGAACTTCAATATGATAATAGAAACAATGATTGATGAATACATGCCACAATTTCCACAGCTGTAAAGACCGTCTGAAAATTTTAATTGAGTTGTTTTACATAATAGTGAAGGGTGATATTGAATTGTCATAAATTAGTTATTCTCTTGAATTAGTAGCACGTAATTAGCAATGTACTAGAACAACCCTTAGAAGCATGATAGGGTATTCAAATTCGCTGAGCATATGCGGCCATCATGATAATTACTTTCACCACTTTGGATTATGAGTAGTAGTAATATGAACTTGTATGTTGGAATCGTAGAAACTGCTAATGAGCATGTATACTTATCTTAATACTCAAAGTAACAACGTGAAATATGTGCTCCACATGCTGAGGATTGTTGGTAAATTGGTGTGTACCTAGCTGAGCATCTAAGTCGGGTGGCATGATTTTATGTGCTTCAAATATGAAACTGGTTGATGAATTAGTAAAATTTACTAAGTATAGAGAACCCAAATTACATGAAGTATATGCTTGCATGATTATACAAATTGTTGAACATATGCCTGAAACAGATGCCGAGACTAAACCTGGGACTCCGCCAAAGTAAGAGGGGGAGGGGTAACCCACTTGAGACAGGGGAGGGGAGCGGGCCCGTGGTACCCGCGGTCCCCGAATACCCTACGGTTGTGTTTGTTGACTTCAAATAAAGGGAGCGTTTTGTAGCTTTACAAAAACGCAAGATGAGACCCACAAAGTGTATTGACACCGCTGTGTTAGAGGAGTTGGAAATAGAGACGGATGTCCGTCACATATTCGAGACCTTGGGGTTCACGGGTTTGTACCGGCTGAGGAAGCACACTTACCCCTTCCTTACCCTAGAATTCATGAGTTCCTTTAACTATGACCCAGCGGGTAAGACTGTTGAGTTTAGACTGATGAATACCAGTTTTCTGTTGACCATGGATTTGTTTGCCTCTCACCTTGGGTTGGCCAAGCCTCCCAAGGACTCCATCACCGACATCCCAGCTGAGTGCGGCGTCTGCCGCCTAATGCCTTGCTTGACTGGGAAGCAAGCTCCCACTTCGAGTAACATGCTGATTAATGACGTTCAGCACATCACCTTGAGAATCTTCCTTCGTTCTCTCTCGAACCTCCTCTATGACCGAAAGGATATCAGTAAATTGAATAACCATGAAGTCTTGCTTTTGATGTCGTACCTCAATCCGGAGCGGGCCAAGAAAGTGGTCTTTAATGCTCCCTCTATAGTTTGCGCTGCCCTTGCCTTGATGGCTTCCTCTCCTTCTCGGTACCTGCGCTGTGGTGCCATTGCCACTCGGTTAGCTGAAAAGCTAACCTCCTTTGAGGCTTCTTCGGCATACGTGCCTCTAGCTACTCCTGTGCCTACCATGGATCGTGAATACTACCTCGACCTAAAATGGTTGAGAACATTGGCTGACGGTAGCCTAGCATGGAGAGTGTATGGCATGAGTTGGATGAAGATTCCAGCTCCTGAGCACCTCCCGCTCTGAGCCCTTGGAGCCTATTTGTGGTGGACCTGTGAGACGTGGACGATGAGGAGGAGGAGGAGGAGGATGAGGATACACCCCCGCCGTGCAGACCTATCTCATTGATGGCACCATCCTCCAGGAGATGCCGGAGCCGACGAAGGGCGAGAATGCGGGAGTTCAGGTGGCAGAGAGACCTAGAGTGGTGAGGGGACCCCGTCGAGTGAGAGAGAGGGCCCCGGAGGCTAGGCCACAGCCGGTAGCACCACCACAGCAGCAGCAGCCCTTCCCATGCTACCCTTACCTTGACACCCCGGAGACGCGATCCAGTTACCTGGCAGAGAGGGTGTCATCCACCTTGACACTCCGGAACATGCACGAGGTGGCGTACACTCAGGGGATAGGGACCGAGGGACCGCATCCAGTTTGGTGGAGTGGAGTTGGGAACTACTCGGGGGTTTTCCATGCCTACGGGGTGGAACAGTCCACATGGGGAGCACCTCAGTCCTTTCCTTATGGAGGCTTGACGCCATGGTACGTGGGCCCGGGAGAAGGAGCAGGAGGTGATGCGGGAGTAGGTTCATCTGGAGGTGGTGGTGGTGATGATGAGGTGATGTTCGAGCAGCAGCAGCAGCAGCAGGAGTGATACTCCTTGTTTTTATCTTCGTTCGTGATTGTTAGTAGTAGTTGTTGTTGATAGCGTGGTTGGGTTTTCAGTTGTTTTAGTTGAGACTTTATTCATGAACTTGTATTGTTAGGCCATAAGGCCGGATTTGTTACTTTTACCTTAGGCAGGATGATGGAGAGTCGGGGCATCAGCCCGACTCAATTTATGTGATGATCATGTTTATATATGTTGGTCTTTGACGAATTGTGTAGAGTACTTGACCTGCAGGTACTCGACAGAGTACCCCACACTCTATCGAGTAGCTGCAGGAAGGAAAGAAAGGGAGCATTCTGATCTCGGGCTACTCGATCGAGTAGCCAAGACACTCGATCGAGTAGCATGGCACTCGATCGAGTACCTATACATACTCGATCGAGTGACACGGTTACATGAGGTTTTTGAAATTTAAAAGGTTCAAATGTTTTATAATGGCAAGTTTTATGTTTAATGTGCTTATTAGCGCGTCGTAACACCTTTGAACAGTTAAATTCATATGTTAGAAGTTCTAGTTGGAGTTTATAAGCGTATTTGTCACAATTAGTAAGGCGGTAATAATTTCTGGTTACTTTTATTTTGCATACGCCTCATTACGATCTATTTATCGGAGTTGTAGCTTCTCGTACATTTGTACATACCATGTTAATATATGTTATCAACGGTGACTAGTTATTCCGGTGGCGTGTGTATGATTTTAATCTAACGAGTGTGCAATTAGTGAGTAATGTCCATAATAATGTGGTTTTCTGTCATGTTTTGATGCCCATAATAAGTAATACGTGTCGATATTTGGGTGGTGAACTTCGGGGACGAAGTTCCTTTTTAGAGGGGAAGAGTAATGTCGCGAAATAAAAAGGTGGTTTTCGAATAATGTTTTGCTTGTTCATAATATTGTTGGAAGTCGTTTATAAGGTGGTTGGTGTCATGTGTTTAAAAAAAAAAAAAAAATGGAATTATAACGACTTACTTTCTTTGGTCCTTTATTGGTCCTTTAAAGTGAGTGTGATCGTATTTGAATCACGTTGCCAAGTAACATGGTGGCGTTAGTTGTACCGCATGAAAGTTGATATGAGACATGTTCTAGTTTGATAGTTGTTACAGTATGTTGGGAGATCATGAGTGACGATTCGCACTGCGCGTCGGATGTTGTATGTGTATATAAAATAACGGTTGACTGTGATAAAGCTCGCATGATAGTGGCAAGAGTCGATAGGTTTATTTGTGGACGGTGATGATGATGACTTGGGGGGGGGGGAATGGTGTTTACAAGGAGTGATGGTCTGACCGGGAAGATTGGTGAGATTGTGTTGGTTCCGTGCCATGAGCGGGAGAGGCTTTTTAAGGGGGGAAGACTGTAATACCCGCCCTTTTGGGGATCCTTTGACCAGAGTTGACTGTCCTAGAGAGCGGGAGTAACCTTAGGGAAGTATGCCAAAACCATCTTGGGGTGCGTATTAGGAGTGGTACTCGATAGAGTAGAGGCTACTCGATCGAGTATCTAGGGTACTCGATCGAGTAGGGGGTTACTCGATCGAGTATGTTGGGTACTCGATCGAGTGCCCGGTTTTCAGCGGGGGTTTTATATCGCGTTTTGTTAAATCCGCAAATCACTTTCGCCACTTTCCTCCTATCCTTCAGCCGCCTCTTTCCCTTCCCTTCACCTCAAAACCTCCATGGATGTCTTTTGATGATTCTTGAGCCTTAGGAGAGCGTCTCTTGAGTCGGGTAGCGGTCTCTTGCTGAGTTTCCCCTATTAGGTATGTCATAATCATCATCTGTGCCTTTGCTTCTATAGTTAGGGTTTTGCTTGTAGTAATAGATATTTGCATGATGGTAATAGGCTTTGCTTGGGTGCTGGATGTATTATCTGTCGGCATGGATTGGTTGCGGTCGCTTAAAGGTAGGTTCGCCTACTCAGTTTCTGTAGACGGTCTAGTGTGTCGGTAGTTGTGGTCATATTGCAGTTGTTTGGTATAGCGTTTTGTATGTGTTGTGATTGTGGTTGCGGTTGTGGTTGACGGTTCTCGAGATGCGTTCTCGGCTGAGTGGAGTCACTTGCGGGAGTGGCTTCACGCCCTAGTTTCGCCCTTCGTGGAACCCGCCACGAAAGGGGATGTGCACATTAATGGACAGGGTTGTCGCTCGTACGATGAGCGGGGCTTAGGTGGGAACGGCTGCGGTCCCCCATTGGCGGTGGTCCAGTGGACGATCGATGTGAGTTGGTTGGGTTGTGGTGATTTGTGTTTGGAATTGTTAGCGTTGGTTGTATTGTTGTTTGTAGTTGTCTCTGTCTTGTCTTGTCTCAGTACTGACCTTGTGTGGTTGTTTGTTTGTTATGTGTCTGCCATGATCCCTTATGGTGAGCAGTCGGTCTTAGCAGGTGTTGATGATGTTGATAGCTGATTTCCGGGCAGGGATGAGTCTTCACGAGTTATGTTGGTTATAGCGAGTAGTCCTTGAGTTGTAACATTGTATTGTATTTTTGGTTTAAATCACTTGTAACACAACTTAATAGTTCTTTTGTTGACGTTTGATAATTACTTACCTCGGGCAACCGAGATGGTAACGCCCTTATATGCTAAGGAAGGCCTAGTTAAGGCTCCTCTGAATATGGGGGTGTTACACACCTTCCTCTCAAGATCAACGTGACCAAAACTCTCACCCTCGTACATTAGCATGTGCATCATGGTGAACAAGCCAGACTCAGTGTCGTTAATCGTTTGCTTATGCCAAGCAAACTGGATCCGGCGAAACTGGAACTCCGGTAGGTTTTTCCCTCTATCCTTGTCCTCGTCCCTAGACTCCAGATAGTCGCTCATGAGGCTCGCCTGGCACAAAGTCAGAAACGTCATAAAGTGAAATTGTATAGCGGTGACAACACTTTTGAGTTGAACGTAATTACAATTTAATTCCACTTACAATTACATGACACGCTTTGCATATCTCCGACTGGCCCGGACTTGGGTAGTACTTATTGTCAAGAAGATCAATCGTCCTAGAATTAAAGTTGATACACGCACATGCATAATGGGCTTCAATCTTAATGGGTACGAAGATTAAATCAGCCTTCAAGCTGAAATCTTTGCCACTGTTGTAACACTCCGTAATTTCGGACCGTTAATATATTTCGGAAGTAATTTATTAATCAAGTAAAATTTGATATTAATGTATTTGAAGTAATAATAATTCAAAGAAATATAATTTTATTATATTTTGAAGTAAAGTATTTATTTTGATAGTTTCGAAACGTTTAAAAATAGTTTAAACCGTGTAAAAACTTTTTATTTCGAAATAAGGGCATATCGGGGAAAAATGACAACTCTATTGAAAATTGGGCAAACGATTTTGGAAATGGGTCATATGAATACTCAATTTTCTTGTAATCTCGTGTTTAAGAACTTTGGTCTTGTCGGAATTTGCATTTGACAAACGGTTCTAATTATTATCGAAACGAGCCAAAACCGACTCGTAAAATCCCGACTAAAACCCGCTCCCTTCCTTTCCTCCTTTCCTTTCCCGCGGCACACCCCCTTCCCCTTCCTTTCTTTCTGATTTTTCTGTCCAACTACACCTTCCTTAACATTCTTAAACATTCCAAAACAAAACACCATTAAAACTTAAGATTTCAAGCTAGTTTTCGCCATAACTTCCTCATTTCTTGTCGGATTTTCACAAAATTTATATTTCCGGAATCCTCTCTTCGAGATCTACAACCTAGTATGTTTTAATTTCAGTTTTCATTAAGTTGTTTTAAGACGATTTTGGGCAAATTTCGGTTTTTATACTTATTATTGTGTTTTTATTGTTTATTTAGGTGAAGATTTGGAAGACGAGTTTGGGGACTCGTATATTGTTGAAGATAGTGGCTAGTGTATATTAGGGTTTGGTATTCAAGGTGTTAATTGCTCATTTTCTAGCTTAAGGTAACATATTTCGAGTTACTCGACGAATAATCGTCACATTCCTTGCTTTTTGTATGTTTTTGTGATTTTTGTTTGAGTAGTTAATTTTCACATGATAAAATGGGTTGCATGCATGTCTTTTGTTAGTTTAAATTCTCATAATAGTATAGAAATAGAATGGGAACGATTAAGTAATGCTTAAAACGGAGTTAAAATGAACAAAAACGGAAAAATGGAGGAGTGGGGGTGGCGGCCAGCAGGCCTGGCAGGCCCGTGCAGGCCCACGGCTGGCCCGGGTCAGCCCGTTGCTTGTTTCGCGGTTTTCATGCAATATTTGTCATTTCGGGTTCATTAATGTTATAGTTAGTATAAGTTACATATGAGTACACTTTTGAATTGAATCATATTAGTAGTAAAAATTATGTTAATGGTAAAAATTATGTTTATATTGGTAGTTGCACATGTTAGGGTAGATTATAAAATGAAATTGTAATGATTAGGCTCAAAATGAATTTTATAGCGATAATTGTAATGTTTTGATGATTGTCAAAACCGAGCCTTAGTCCCTTTGATCGATTCGATGTCGATTAATTGAGTGATTGGTCACCGCAATTTAACCGCACTGTCGCAGGCTGGGGTTGCGGGTAAAAATTCGGTTGGATGAAATTTTATATGAATTGGATAATCGGCCTTTTTCTTGTTTTAGGCCATTTATCAAGTTTTTAGTTCACATGTATAGTTGGTTGAATTTAATAGTTTCTTATATTGTAGAAACGGCCCTAGATTCCCTGAAGCCTTTAATATTGTTAATATTGCTAGAATTGGTATTGAATACTTCTTGCAGGTTGTTGTGTTTGTCATAGATAGGTCTTTATAGTCTCTGACGAGTATATGTTCACTGCTTAATAGCCTTTGTGTTCCTGACTTGGTGGGTTTATATCCAAGTTGGGGCATGACCTCGTTACTTATTTTGATAGTAAGTGGTCAGCTTAAGTACTAGCCAACCCTTTGGTGGACTCCTTAGGGTACTCACTTTGTTTTAGAAAAATTGTGGGTCTTGGGTGCGGTGGTGTGTATCCGCATGTCTAGGTCGCTTGTGATTTTAGGCTAGGGTTGTGTTATGTCTTGGCCATGTTTTGATAGAACCTCCGAGCCAAGATACCGGTTCGATTACCTTCCCTACCTCGTGGTATAGACTCGATTCTGAGTGACTATTGACGGTGCTAAGAACTTATGCCTGTCTTTGATATATTGCCCTTTCTTGTATGGTGATTTTATGAATTGTAATAGGTGAGATGTAAGCCGGTTACAATTGATAAAGTTTGGATTACTGTTTGTTATATTATTCACATGATAGTTTAGTTTGGTCAGTTTAGTGTTCACATGTTAAAATACTCGATAGTTAATTGATTTATCATGTTGTTTACATGTTACATTACATGTTACATTAAATATGACGTTTCGTGGTCGGGAGGACTCAAGTTACTCCCCATTTGAATTGTGGCTTTCGTGTTTGTATTAAATGCGATTGTGGTTGAAGATGATTAGATGGGGTATACGAGACGAGCTAGTGAGCAAAAGGACCTTGGACCTAGTTTGGCTAGTTTTGTAGTAAACCTTTTAACTTTTAGTTGTGTATATATTTTGAAGGGACATATGTCTCCCTCTTTGATTTTGGTTTGTATCATTATATTTTCTTATCGTTAGCTATGTTATGTAAATTAGTTGGTTAGCATTTGCAGGTTTTGGCACTCTTCTTTCGGAATTGTTTGTGAATGGTTTAGGAAAGTTTTAAAAATTACAGGTTTTATCTAGTTGAACCAATTACAAACATATCCTGTCAGTTTTTCTGTAGATTTTACGTGTTTAATTAACGCTAAAATTGAGGGTGTCACAACTGTCGATTCTGAAGACGTCCCACATATTGTACAACCTTTCGGTGTCCGGTGTTTGTTGGACAGGGTTACGTACAAGGCTCAAGATTGTTTCCTGTTCAAGTAGAAGTATATGTGTGAGGATACCAGAGGAGTTATAGGGGTTGTGCATTTGTAACACCCCGTAAATTTGAAGACCTTTATTATATTTTAAGAGTAATATTTTAATCTATTTTAATTTAATATTAATTTATTTGAAATAAAACTTATTTGATAAAATATAACCTTATTTTATTTTGAAGAAATGTAATCATTTTTGATAGTTTAGAAATGTTTAAAAGTGATTTAAACTATATGTAAACCTTTTCCTTTGATAAAATAGATTTCGGATAAAAGTCGTAAAATTGGGATTTTCCCATTTCTTACGGTCGTTGGGTAAACAAGTTTGGATATTGGGCATATGAGTACTTAATCTTTTAGTAAAATCGTGTTTAAGAACTTTAATTTTCTCGGAAATCGCGTTCGACGAATATTTCTAATTTCCGTCGAAACGAACGAAAACGTAAACAAATGACCCATCTCCCCATGCCTTTGGCTGGCCACCTACCCTCCATTTGTCCCCTCTTCCAATTTTCATTTCCTCCATAACTCAATCTATCTCCTCCTTCTCTCAAACACCAAAAACCGTCGAGTTCCTTGCGTCGAGGGTAAGATCTATGTACCCTTTTTATTGTCTTTCCTTTAATTTGGTTAAACCCTAATATAGGGATTTGGGGGTTTTTGAGTAGTATGTGATTTGGTAGCATTTATATGTTGTATGATAGGAGGAGGGTTCATAGAGGAAGCTTTTTGATACGGCCAGAGAGACCGTCGACGAGTGTGCTTTCCGGTAGGATTTCTACTCGGTATTAGTCCCATAATGGGATGATTGTTGATGTGTTGAGATTGATTGTTTGATATAGTAATTGTATTGTGACGGTTGTGATTGTGATTGTGATTCTTTGTCTGTGGTTCTCGAGGCGTGTCCTCGGGAGTGGGGTCACTTGCGGGAGTGGCTTCACGCCCTAGTTTCGCCTTCGTGGAACCCGCCACGAAGGGATGTGCACATTAATGGACGGGGTTATCGCTCACTATGTGGAGCGGGGATTTGGTGGGTATGGTGCGGTCCCCCTGCGGCGGTGGTGGTCTAGTGGACATTCGGTGATTGAGATGATTGGAATTGGTTGGTTGTGTGTGTGTGTGAGTTAAGTCGTCTGTTTATTTTATTGTTGATATATATATTGAGTTGTGTGATTAGTGCGACCCGGTTGTTGTTTTGTAAAACTGCGCCGATCCATTCGGGGATGGTGAGCAGATATTGAGGGTATGAGATGAGTCGGGATATTTGGGATTGCCACGACATGATGATAGGAGTCTTCCGCTGTAGCTTATTAGTTTATTTACATTTCAGTTAGAACAGTCAGTTTGAGAACATGTATTACACTTTTGATTTGGTTTTGAGAATTGTAACTCTTCACTAAGTATTTATATTTAAACGTTGTTTCTTCATTGTTTATTTGATTATCATTGCCTCGGGTAACCGAGATGGTAATATCTTCATACCTGAGTGGTCCTGGTAAGGCACTTGGAGTATGGGGGTGTTACAGCAAGTTTGGACTCTTTGCCCCTCTTATGGTTAATTGGGTGTCCTACTTGTCTTGTGTGGTGTGGGCTAAAGTATTCAAGCTGGGACTAGGTCCTAGGCGAGTATTTCGGCCTTCGTCATAGATAGGCCCTTATAGTCTTTGACGAGTGTATATTCACAGCTTAATAGCCTTTGTGTCTTAGCTTGGTGGGCTTATATCCAAGTTAGGGTATGACCTCCTGACGTACTCTTAGAAGTATGTGGTCAGCTTAAGTACTTGCCAACCCTTTGGTGGACTCCTTAGGAGTACTCACGTGTGTGATCATGGGTCTTGGATGCGGTATTTTCCGCATGTCGCTAGGTCTGCGCAGGTTTAGGACTAGGGTGTTTACCTTACCTCGTGGTATAGACTCGAGTTACAGAGTGACTATTGACTGTCCTAAGAACTTATGCCTGTCTCTAGATATATTGTCCTTTCTTGTTTGATGATTCTATGAATCATAGAAGGTGAGATGCAAGCTGGCTATGGTTGATAGAGTTTGGATTCCTGGATGTTATGTGATTCACATGATAGCGTAGTATGAGTCGGTCTAGTATTCACATGCTAGGACTATGTGTTGTTTTATTGTTGTTCACATGATAAGCACAATTGTCTAGCATCTATATGCTAAGGCTATGTGTTATTCATATTCATATTCTTATGTTTACATGTTATATTAATTATGACATTTCGTGGCTGGGAGAACTCGGAGTTACTCCCCACTGACTGTGGCTTTCGTATTTGTATAAAATGCGATTGACAGGTAGGTGATGCATATATGGGGTACATGGACGAGCTAGCGAGCAAAGTAACCTTGGGACCTAGATTGACTTTATTTTATTGTGACCCTTAAACACTTTTTATGTCATATACGTTTTAGGGACATATGTCTCGCTTTTTCATATTTGGGTTGTATAACTTTGTTTCGCGACTTTAGCGATGTTTTATTTATGAGATTTACTTTAGACGTTGCATGTTTGACACCTTCTCATTTGGATATTTTTATAACAAGTTCAGGTTTTTAAAAATTACAGGTTTTCACCCAAATGAACCTATTACAAACATATCGAAGAAAGTTTTAAATATCATACCCTCAAAGTACAACTCTAAAGAGGGTATGTGAAACTCTTATAGCATATTAAAGGATTGATTAGGACCATACCATATGACGGATACCAAAGAAAGACGAACGAAAAATCGCGCAATCCTCTGCCTCCAAACGATTAAGCAACAAGGGCCGGCCATAACTCACAAGTGGTTCACTGTAGTTCAGACAGCAGGTGTTAATCAGGCTATAACGTATACTAAATGGGAAGGTAACTGCTATTAAAATGACTGCATAACTTCACTGATGAAACGTATAACTGCAGTTTAGGAATGTGTAACTCCATTAACGATATATATAACTTCAGTGTTGAAACATATAACTCCAGGTATTACTCTAGGTATAACTCCAGGTCTCTAATGTATAACTCCAAAGTATATATTGTACAACTCTGAGTATATACTGTAAAACTCTAGGCAAATAATGTAGAATTCCAGTATGAAAATGTCTCTATATTGATAAAACTTAATATGATAAAACATTAGGATTTTAGACAGCTTACTCATTTGGAAATTTGTAGTCATCAAGGAAAACGTAATCAGCCACTTGTTTGCGATACACCGGGATATCCCTAATTAATGCCTTGTTCGACTTCATCATCTTGGCGACCACTGTAAGGTCGGCGTCTGGTTCCCCACAATATGTGGTGCAACCAAGGCCATCGCCCTTATCCCGGGGGCGGCTATTAACAGCTGAGAGGGCCCGACTAGAAGGCGTCCGGCCCAGGGCTACTTTGGAAGGTGGAGTCTGATAGCTTGAAATGACTTTAGAGCAAGGGCGTTTAACAGAACTGTTTTCTCCGACAATTCCAGCACCTCTCTTCCTTCCACTTGTGTTGCCGGCTAACCTCTGTTTATCACGCAGCTCCTCCATTTCACGGTCTTTAAGCTCCTTAAAAGCTGTTACCCTAGATAACACAGCTTCCCTGTCCACGTTAATGTCACTGAGGACAAGGGTGGCAGCAATTTCCGCTCGCATGAGGTCATTGCTGTCCTTTGTTCCTATGGTACAGTCGAATGGCTCTCCACGGTACAACAACATATGAACCATGACGTAAAGACCACAGTCATTGTCAGTATACCCTGATCCCTGCCAGTTTAATTTAATGTTGACAAAAGGAAACCCTTCAACTTTCTTCCCTTTGTCGAGCCCTTTGTAGGCCATATATTTTCCCATTGCGTCAGCCTGGCAGAAGTTAGGCAAGGCGTTTAAAAGGGGAAGACCAATTAACAAAACAATGGAGCTGATAATTAATCTAGTCACCAGTTTTATAAGACTTACGATGAATACGCGCAATCCCTCCGTATGGTAATTTCGGAAGATCGTCCTCGTAAGAACGATTATCAAGGTACTCGATCTGCTCGGAGAGGAAATTTATGCAAATGCAAGAGTAATGATCTTTATCGCCAGTGCTTACCGGGACGAAAACCTACAAACATGCACCAAAAGTCTAAGATTTATAAAACATAATTAGCAGATTAGAGGCATACATATTGTGCATAATTGGAATTATACATTCTATGGTTAGAGTTATACATTATATGTCTAGAGTTGTACATTCAATTTCTAGAGTTATACAGTATGTTCTTGCAGTTGTACATTATGTACAGTAAGCAGATGCCTAGAGTTAAATAGTATATGCTTATAGTTGTACATTATGTGCAGTGAGTTATACATTCTATGCCTAGAGTTATGGAGTGAAGTTAGCCACTCATCAAAACTCTAAGCATATACTGTATAACTCTAGGCAAATAATGTATAACTTCAGCCCTAGAATGTATAACTCTAGTCATTCTGAATGCTAAAGTTATATAATGTATAACTCTAGCCATAAAAAGTATAACTCCAGGCCTCTATTGTATAACTCCAAAGCATATATTGTACAACTCTAAGCATATACTGTAAAACTCTTGGCAAATAATGTATAATTCCAGTATGGAAATGTCTCTATATTGATATCTGAGCTCACCATATCAAAGTCAAGTTGGAATGGACTAGAACACGACTCTTGCCACATGTCCCATGAGGCACAAAAGCCTTCAGAATTATCAACAACCAAGTTTTTTTTCCTGCCTTGCCAAATTGCAATTGCTAGGTCCTATAAAAATGATAGACGGGGGTTGGCAGCTTGTATCACAGGTTACGTACAGTTTGTCACAAAATAACTTGCGGTAGTTCGAGCACACTTACAGCGTGACCTAGGCCAAAGAAACAGCGCGAACTTGCAATAGCTGCGGTGTTCGCGTGCGTAAGCTGATTGAGTAGTACATACCAGCAGTCGATGACATTGGCCATAATCTGAGACCCGGGCATCAACGTCTGGAGATCAATACGCGTTATGCAGTTTGGACAGGCATATGTGACCAATTGTTCCCTACAAAGGATTATCAAAATGAGACACGCAGCAAGGGAAAAGATTCATGGCCTGTTTCACTGTCGTATTGAAATATAGGTAAAACTTATCTTTTACTTACTCTTTATTATGGTCGTGGAATTGATCAAAGACATAATCCATTACATCCTTCCTCACCCTGAACACCGTCCTGAAACATTCCTTGTTAAATCGCAGCAACTGTGAGCATACGTGCCCGTCAGGTTCGGGTGCCCCGGAATCCCGAGAACAACCTAGGTTCTCAGGTACAATGTCTATACACGAAAGGGGGGCAGTTGAATGCAGTAAGAAAGGATGGTGGATCATGTCACATCGCGGCACATAAATAGGGGGCGGGGCTGGTGCAACCGGCTCAACCCTAGCACCAGCGATTTCAACTACCACACCTTCTTTGGGCGCACCAATCATTCGCTCCTCAACCCCGGCAAATTCCTCATTCACATCTGCCGTGCTCATGAAAGTCAGAGGGATTTGATTTCCACTCAATTCCGTTGAAGGATCCTCCGGGGTGACCTCCGCACCCTCGACAACATCTATGTTTTCACCCCCGTTGTTGGAATGTTGTTCAACATTCTCAACTACATCCTTTTGACCAGTGGCCTGAATGAAAAATAATAAAATTAAACACCATGCTTTTGTATCAAAAAATATACAGGTATAACTCTAAAAGTGATACAAAGAGGTCACGAGTTCTGAGACCCAATGAATTACGATTATACATATAAGGGCAAGAGTTATACACATGTGTGAAGTATTAAAAATATGCTATCAGAGTTATACATATTTGAGTTAGAGTTATACACATATGGTTAGGAATTGTACCAAACGGCCGTTCTGATTGTTGATTGAAAGATAAAGTTATACAAATAGGCACTACAGTTACAAGGCCTCATCATAAGTTTCAACAAAGTTATACTTTATCAACTTAGAGTTATACACGACCAATTAAAAAAAAAAACGAATGTATAAAAAGTATTTAGCGCAAATTAACAAACTTACCTCGCCACCAGGACCACTCCCGTACGCTGGAAGTCCACATAAAGCTTCCTTGATTTCAGCAGTAGAAAACATACACTCCATCAATTCTTGTGTCTCCATTGGCAATTCTGGGACCGTAGATTTTTCCATCTCCTTATCTGACGGTTGATTGTCTGACAATCTTTCAACATTTTCTTTCAATCCCTCCCCATGAACTTGCTCATGCACCTCATCACCTACCCCGGGCCGAGTTTCAGCATCCTCTGACCGTCCGTCAGCTTGGTCTACAATGTCTGATAATCTTTCATGGTCAATGTCTGACAATCTTTTAACATTTTCAACATTTTCTTTCAATCCCTCCCCATGAACGTGCTCATGCACCTCATCACCTACCCCGGGCCGAATCTCAGCGTCCTCTGACCGTCCGTAAGCTTGTTCAATTTCCTCCTCGGTATAATTCGCCTCCAACAACAGCTCTCTGACAGTTTGGACGGGGATGCACACAACTTGATCCTCTAACCCTGGGCTAGCATCTGACAACGGATTAGAAACTACTGTATCACCTCCCACTTCCTCCATAATATTTGACCATGAAACTGCAACTGATTTCGTTAGCGCGTCGGCCTTGTCCGACTCTTCACACGGCTCAGCATGAGCATTACCACCCCTCCCACCCCCATCATTGGCGAGACTAGACAGAACTTCACTTATTTGACGCGTAGATGCATCGATTCCGTCAAATTTTTTGGGCGACTCACTAAATACCTCTCCAAATGCAGGAGCGTTACCAACAGAAACCTTGACCTTTCGCAACTGCTCGCTTAAGCGACGTACTTTTGAATATTTTCACCCTCAAAGAATTCTTGAGAGGCCTGACTAGGATTTAGGCCCGTCGGATCACTAGTTATAGCTTTGATCCTTGCGGTTGCATCTGCGTACCATGAATATAACACAATAGCGTTCCTTTGCATCTGTAGATAAAGCTCGTGAGTACGCTGCATTCAAGAAGTACAGTAAGTTAGTTATATTATAATAGATGGGTACGTTCAGCTCAAACAGAATCCATCTGCAGAAATATATAATAGTTTGAACTTACATCGACAACCCTAGCTTTCAATTCCTGGTCATCCTTGACACTTCTTTGGTAGTTCTATCGAATGAACTTCTTCTCGAAGTTGAGTAGGAGAGAGGGGGTGGGGGCCGATAGCAATGATAGTTTGGGTTCACGCGGGTCGCCGAGGCTAAATCTTTGTCCAAACTCCTTCTATAAGAGGGGTCTTGAAGGCACCTCGGGTACCTGGTCTTAGACAAAGTTAAAGTACCCAATCCCCCTTGAGCCACCTCAAATTTTACCCTATCTACAAGCGAAGTTTCATCCCAATGCTTAATCAAAGGTAGATCGTGGGGGCACGTCCTACCATTGTAATCATATCATTTGAAAGTAGCTTATCATGAGGAAGGGGATACTGACCACCCAACATCGTTACCCCCTTTTACTGATCTGTCCCCGCTTTCACCATCATTTCCAAAATATAAGAGCACCAGTCAAAATGCGGAATGGCTTTAGGATCTTCTCTGACCCTTAATGACTTCAAATCTATCCCGTTGTTTGGGGTGGGTGCGAGGAATAAAGACATACAGAAATAACAAATAGCCGACAAAAATGATCGTCCGCCTCCTCGTACTCCATAAGTTGCTTGTGAACTTTCCCTAAACTTATTGCACTATTTGCTTTGCCCACCCCGTACGCTTGCCGCCATTTTCCTTCAGCTCCTTATTCTCGGGATCGTTGGACCCCTTTTGCGAACCAGTAGGCACCAACGGGAGACGGTTGGGTCCAAAAGGTATCAAGAAACAGTCATGCACGTCATGCTTACTGATCATAAACTCCTTCTTCCGAGAGGCCCTGAACACATATGACCCATCCGAAAAGGACTCCAAGAATAGGCGAATGTGTGTAAGTGGGAAGCTGCTAATCTTAAGCTCCAAAAGGCCACCAAACCCAATTTTCTTAACAGCGGACACCTGATCCTCATTAAGCTTTTCAATGAGAGAGACAAGCCTTTGAGGTCGACACGAAACCGTGATTTCATGCACCCTCTTCACCCTTGGCTTGGCCTCAACCATCTGGGGAAAAACAAGGACAACACACAAAATTAGACATACTGTAGTTGCAATTAGAGATATTTGCAACAAAGAAATAGACATACTGTGAATTAAAGTTATACAATAGATAGTCAGAGTTATACAAAATATAAGTAAAGTTATACATTCTGACAGCAGAAGTTATTCAAAATGTAATCAGAGTTATACAACAAATGACAACAGTTATAAAAAAGTCAAACTTTGAACCTGGGAATTAGGTCCCTCTCAGTACTTGGTACATCATCCATCTGTAGCTGACAAACAAATAGGCATTCAGATTATGTATAACCAAAATTCTGTTAAATCAAATTTCTATAAAATCCAAAATTCTTTTCACCATTCAAAAGAAGAGATAATCAGGAGAGTTATACAGAATAACAGTAGAGTTATACATATAATAACAAAGGTTAGACAATCTGAAACTAAAGTTATATAATGTGTAACTCTAGCCATGAATGTAAAACTCTATTATTAAAATGTATAACTTCAAGTATATACTGTAAAACTCTAGGCATATACTGTATAACTCTAGGCATATATTGTATAACTCCAGGAATAAAATGTACAACTCTAGGCATATATTGTATAACTCCAGTTATACATTATGATAGTAGAAGTTATTCAACATGAAATCAGAGTTATACAACAAATGACTGCAGTTATAACAAAAGTCAAACTTTTACCCTTGGAATCAGCTCCCCTGTCAGTACTTGGTACTTTTAACCATTCAAAAGAAGAGATAATCAGGAAAGTTAGCTATACAGAATAACAGTACAGTTATACATATAATAACAAAAGTTAGACATTCTGAAAACTAAAGTCATATAATGTATAACTCTAGCCATAGAATGTATAACTCTGGCCATAAAATGTATAACTCCCGAGTATATATTGTATAACTCTGGTCATATACTGTATAACTCTAGCTATATATTGTATAAATCCAGGTATAAAATGTATAACTCTAGGCATATATTGTATAACTCTAGGCATACAAACTAATTAGAAGTAGAGTTATACATATAACAATTAGAGTTTGACATTATGAAAGAAGAGTTGGTCAAAGAATCAGAAGAGCTATACATCTAGTAACCAGAGTTATACATCTAGTAACCAGAGTTATACATATTGAGTACTAAAGTTATACATTTGGTAACCAAAGTTATACATCTAGTAACATATAAATAAAAATCAAAACTTTTAACCTGGATATCAAGTCCCTTGTCAATACTTTCTACAACATCCATCTGTAGATGACAAACAATTGGGATTAAATTATGCATATATTTAATTGAAGTTATACATCATTCTATAAGAGTTATACCAACAAGACGAGATTTTTTACCTTTGATTCAGATTTCTTGGAAGTTTTCTTGGCATTTTTCTTGGCAAAAACCATTGTTAATTATCAAATGAACTCGAATTTGATCTGCACAACCATAATTAACAATTGAACAAGTCAACATCAGCAAACCCATAATTGAAAATTGAAAAATCAAATGAACTCTTATAAAAAGTACAAATCACTAAATAAGGAATGGAAAAAAATACCTTATAAAAAAATGGAGACATGCGAGTTTGCAGGAGAGTTGGAATTAATTGGTAGTGATGAAAATGGCGTCTGTTGAGATGGAATTTAATTGGTAGTGATGAAAATGAAGTTATCAGCAATGTGAAGAAAGAAAAAGAAGACGAAATGACAGGAAATAGAGGGAAAAATACCCGCAAGTTGTTTTAAATTGTCTAGAAAATGAGGAGGGAAATGATGATGGACTGATGGACATAACAGTGTAGCATGCATGGGTTAGTGAGTAAGAGGAGAGAGGTAAATCAAAAATATTAGTTGAATGGGGTTTGACTGCGAAATCTTGGCCATTGGTTTGATTGATCCAACCGCCCACATTAGGACTTATGGACTTAATATGATATAATGGCCTTAGTTGATCTCTCTCTCTCTCTCTCTCTCTCTCTCTCTCTCTCTCTCTATATATATATATATATATATATATATATATATATATATATATATATATATATAGTATTAGGATCATGTAAGTCCTCCTCTTACATGTGAGTCCATAAGTCTCATTGCGAGCTTTTGGATCTTGAAAATGAAGGGTTAGGATAAAACACAAAAAAGATGGTTAGTCCTCTAATTTTGTTCTCTTCCTCTAATTTTCTCATTAACTCCATTAGTCCTCATCACTAATCATTCACCTCTCATTATCACATCTCCTCATTCTCTCTCTTTATCTAACTTCTCCATATTCTCTAAAAAAACCCAAGAAAAAAAACCCAAAAAACCAAACAAATAAAAAACCCAAAAAATCGAAATAAATCATTTACTCATCTATTCCTCATTCACCATCCACCTACCACCACCCACCAGACACCACCGCAGTCGCCAACCCCGCAACCGTCGCCGCCACCACCACCGCCGCCCCCACCGCCGCCACGACGTTATTTTTTTTTAGTTTTCGTTTTTTTTTTTAAAACTTGATGTTTGGTTGTTATTTTTATTTTTTTGTTGCTTTTTTTTCTTAAATATCGTCTTAATATATAATATTGTTTCAAATTTGTGAGTTTTTTTTATTTTAATCTTAGATCTACTAAAATAGATCAATTTTCATTGATCCATTTTTTTTTCATTTCCGTTTTTTTTTTCAATTTTGATGTTTTGGTCTTTTTTTTCCGGTTATTGGCATTTTTGCAAATTATAGTTTGATTTTAGTACTAAATCTATTAATTATGAAATCTCATTGTTTACTTTTTTTTCACTAGATCTTTGATTTGTTTTACAATTTTTCAGATTTGATTTTTTAAATCTCATTTTTTACTTTTTTCTTGTTGATATCGCTTTGTTAATATTCGTCTTGTTATAAATATTTGCCAATTTTTGTATTTAAAATTTTGTCTTGGTATTGTGTGATTTAGGATCTATTAAACTTACTTTTTCGGTTAAAATTATACCTTTTCGGTTAAAATTACACTTTTTACCGTTAAAATTACACCTTTTTCCGTTAAAATTACACTTTTTTCGGTTAAAATCACAGTTTTTTTCCTGTTAAAATTACACTTTTTTTCGTTAAAATTACACTTTTTCCTGTTAAAATTACACTTTTTTTCCGGTTAAAATTACTTTTTTCCGTTAAAATTACACTTTTTTCTGTTAAAATTACACTTTTTTCCTTTAAAATTACACTTGTCTTCATTAAAGTTACATTTATCTATATTATTAAAGTTACACTTATCTCTACTAAGGTTACCCTCTCAATGACTAAAGTTACACTTTTGGACTAAAGTTAGACCAATTTGGACTGAAGTTACACAAATTTGGACTAACTAATGGAGTTATTGTAATTTACACAATTTGGACTAAAGATACACAAATTTGGACTATAGTTATACAATTTGGATTAAAATTACACTTTTATGGACTAAAATCACACTTCCGTAGACTAAAATTACACTTTTGTAGACTAAAGTTATACATTTGTGGATTAAAGTTACACATTTGTAGACTAAAATTACACTTTTTTGGACTAAAATTACACTTTTATGGACTAAAATTAAACTCATAAAATGATAAAAGATATACACTTTCAATGTACTAAAGTACACTTTAGTGGACAGTGATTGAAATCGCACAATCTCAATGACTCAAAATAAATGAATTGTGTAACTTTAATCCAAATTGTGTTTTTTTACTCTAAATTTAGTCGTAAAATAGTGTTATATTAGTTCAAATTTATTCGTAAATAGTGTATTTTCGTCCAAAATTGTATTTTAGTCCAAATTTAGTCGTAAATAACTCCATTCGTTAGTCCAAATTGTCCAAATAGTCCAAATTGTCCAAATTAGTTAGTCTAAATTGTCCAAATTAGTTTGTCCAAATTGTTCAAATAGTCCAAATTAGTCTGTCTTAACTTTAGACAAAGAGTGTAACTTTAGTCATTGAGAGGGTAATTTTAACCAAAAAAGTGTAATTTTAACAGAAAAAAGTGTAATTTTAACGGAAAAAAGTGTAATTTTAACAAAAAAGTGTAATTTTAATAGAAAAAAGTGTAATTTTAACAAAAAAAAGTGTAATTTTAACAGAAGAAGTGTAATTTTAAAACAAAATGTAATTTTAACAGAAAAAACTGTTATTTTAACAAAAAAAAGTGTAGTTTTAACAGAAAAAAGTGTAATTTTAACAGAAAAAAGTGTAATTTTAACAGAGACTGTAATTTTAACAAAAAAAAGTGTAATTCTAACAGAAAAAAAGTGTAATTTTAAGGGAAAAAAAAGTGTAATTTTAACAGAAGAAGTGTAATTTTAACAAAAAAAATGTAATTTTAACAAAAAAAAATGTAATTTTAACAGAAAAAACTGCTATTTTAACAAAAAAAAGTGTAGTTTTAACAGAAAAAATTAATTCTAACAGAAAAAACTGTAATTTTAACAAAAAAAAAGTGTAATTTTAACAGAAAAAAGTATAATTTTAACAAAAAAAAAGTGTAATTTTAACAAAAAAAAGTGAAATTTTAACGGATATTAACAAGGCGAGATTTGTAAAACATAAAACAAGACAATATAATAATAAGACGAGCTATTAAATACCAAATCTGAAAAAATATAGTCGTATAACCTAACAAAAAAAATATAAAACACCCACAACATTAAAGATCTAAAACTTTAATGTTTGAAGGTTGTGCAATTCTTTTTTTTTTAAAAAAAAAACAAGATCTATAATTTTAGCACAAAATAAGACCAGCAATACTAGACCTAAAATAATAAAACCAACATTAAAAATAAAAAAACCAAAATAAAACAAACAATACTAGACCTAAATAATAAAAAACCGAAAAATAAAAATAAAAATAAAGAAATCGAAATAAGCGAATCTAAACAAATCATGACCAAATCAGAACAAAAAAAGAAATACTCGAGATTTAAACACAAGAACAATTATAATACTCGAAATCGAAATTATAAAACAAGAACAATTATAATAAAAATTGAAATAAGCGAATCAGAACAAAAACACGAGGAAATCAGAACAAAAAGAAAAAGTGTATTGCAAATCTGAAATTTTAAAAAAATGAAATGAAGTAGATGAGATTTAAAACGCAAGATTTAAAATGAAATACTCGAGATCTAAAACGAATAAAAATACTCGAGATTTAAAACGCAAGAGTAATTATAAAACTCAAAAAAAAAAACAAATAATACTCCAGATCTGGTGGCCACAGTGGGTGACGATGGGTGATAGTCGTGGTGGTGTTCGGCGTTGGCATGTGAGAAAGAGGGAGAGAGCGACGATGACGGTGGTGGCAGAACCGCTGCGGCGAGAAGGAGTGCAGAGGAGGTGGAGGGTGTGGGTTGGAGGCGCGACGGAGAAGAGTGGTTGGTAGAGGGTTGGTGAACCGGTGAGGTGGTCTGGTTAGGAAGAGTGGTTGGTGGAGGGTTGACGAACCGGTGAGGATGAGTGTTGTTTTTGTTTTTTGGGTTTATTTTTTGTTGGGAATTATAGCTAATAACAAGTCGAGATTTGGTTTTATTTGTTTGATTTGGTTTTTTTTTTTCTGAGATTTTTTTTATGGTTTTATTTGTTTGATGAGAGGAAAATGAGAGAAAGTGAGATTTAGAGAGGGAGAGGAGGGGTATGATAATGAGGGAATGAGTGATTAGTGAGAAACTTAATTGAGTTGAGGAGGTAATTAAGGGAGCTTGATTTCTAGCCCTCCATTGAGATCTAATCTCATCCATTGATTTCCTTCATCCAAAGGCCCATATGAAGACTTAGGAACTCATTTGAACTTTACTCTCTCTCTCTCTCTCTCTCTCTCTCTCTCTCTCTCTTGGTAGAATGTGAGCTTTTCATTAAAATAAAACAATTACAATATGATTCAATACATTAAGAAGCTACAAAAGCTGAATACTAAACATGAATATCCCTTTGAGGCATAACAGTCTGAATTTTCTGAAGAATTCGTGCCTTGACTATAGATTGGATCTCCTTAATCACTCTTCTTGGTGTAGCTAGTGTTAAGGAGAGTCTGCATTCATTTCTATGTTTCCAGATACAATACCAAGTAGCCATTAATGTCATCCTAACCACAAGTTTCTGCAACTTTGTACAGTTCAGATTAGAACCAGAAATCCTCCTGCATAACCAATGTTCAACCCCATCAATAATCTGTGAACTATACACATAGCTGCCAAACAGATGCTCATGTGTCTTAGCAGCTTGCTCACAATTCACACAACTGTTGCTGTCACAAATCTGCAGCTGGAACAGCTTATCCCTTAGCTGCAGACCCTTATGCTTTACCATCCATCCAACTAACGAGTGCTTAGGTATGTTCCAAGCAGCCCAAACACTATTGTACCACTGGACTAGGGGGTGTGGACCCTGCAACCAGTAGTAACCAGATTGAATGGAGTAGCCCTTAGCATCAGATTGCCAGTGACCACCCACAAAACCAGAGTTCAGAAGATCCTTAACTTTACAGATATTCCTCCAGTTCCAATTGGAATCAGGAGGAGGTTGATAACTATGCCAGTCAGCTCCTTTTAGATAGACATGATCAATCCATAGAACTCACAACCTGTCAGCTTTAATATGTATCCAGTTAACTAATTTACCAACAGTAGCCTTGTTCCACACGTCAACACTTTTTATATTCAGTCCACCTTCCTTCTTCCTACAACAATTTTCTCCCAAGCTATCAGAGGTACCCTGTGATATTCAGACTCCCCACTCCAAAAGAAGTTTATACAAATGGCTTCAATTCTACTAATAACACCTTTAGGGATAAGAAATATGGAAGCCTAATAATTATGGAGAGTATTTAACACAGAGTTGATTAAAACAAGCCTGCCTGCATAGCTTAATTTCCTTGCACCAATGCCTCTGATCTTATGAACCACCTTATCCAGAAGTATATGACAATCAGCTTTAGACAATCTGCCAGGTTGGATGGGCACTCCCAAATATTTGAATGGTAACACCCCTTGTTGGAATCCTGAAACCTGAACAACATCCATTTTCACTTCATTAGGGACCCCATTAAACACCACCTCTGACTTAGCAGCATTGACCCTCAAGCCAGAAGTTGCAGAGAAAGTAGATAAGGCCCTCAGAAGTAGCATAATTGACTTGATATCACCCTTACAGAACATTAGCAAGTCATCAGCAAAAAGAAGATGTGTCAACTTCAGGCTTTTACAAAGAGGATGATATCTAAAGTACCATCTTCTAGTGGCATACTCCATAACCCTAGTCAAGTACTCCATACAAATGCAAAAAATGAGTGGAGAAATAGGATCTCCCTGCCTCAATCCTCTTTTGCCATGAAAATATCCAAAGTGTGAACCATTTAAATTGGGAGTATAAGATGGAGTAGTAATGCATAGCATAATCAACTTCCTAAAATGCTCAGGAAAGTTAAGAGCATCTAACATTTGGTCCACAAACTGCCACTCAATTGAATCATAGGCCTTCTGTAAGTCAAGTTTGAACATACATCTTGGTGAAACCATACCTCTATTATACATTCTAACCAGATCTTGACAAATGAGTATGTTTTCAAGTATACTCCTCCCCTTAACAAAAGCTCCTTGATTCCTACTAATAATGTCTGGTAAAATCCTTGCTAGTCTATTGCACATAACCTTAGAAATTGCCTTATAGAGGACATTACAGCAAGAGATGGGTCTGAAGTGCTTAACACTTGTAGGTCTATCAATTTTAGGGATGAGGGTGATAACAGTTGAGTTAACCTGAGTCAGAAGCCTCCCAGCCTCAAAAAAATTGATAACAGCAGCTCCAACCTCATCTCCTATAATATCCCATGTATCTTTATAGAATTGACTTGAGTAGCCATCAGGGCCAGGAGATTTACCATTAGGAATACTGAAGATGCATTGTTTCACCTCTTCAATAGTAACTGGCTGGGCTAGAATAAGCCAGTGTTCCTCAGTACAGCAAGGACCCCCAGCCACCACATGCTGCTGTACAGGAAGAGTCTGAGTATGAGAACCCAGCAGAACCTGGTAATAATCCAAGAATGCCATCTGGATATCATCTCCCTCAGTACAAAGCCTCCCATCCTTATCCTCAATTTGGAAGACCTTATTCATCATTGTTCTCTTTTTAATGGCATGATGAAAATAAGCAGTGTTTAAATCACCCTCAATAGACCACTGGATTTTAGCTTTCTGAGATAAGAAACTATCCCTTGCCACAGTTAGCTCCTTAAGATCCTTAACTAAGTCCAATTCCTGTTGGATTAGATTTACATCCTCAGGATTGTCCACCAAGGCTTGCTGAATATTAGCCAGAGCCAAACTAGCAATAGTAGTAGTGTTTTCAATATCAGAAAAGCATGCAGTATTCAACCTCTTCAAAACTTATTTGAGAGCTTTTAACTTCTTAATTACTCCAAACATTTTAGTGCCAGGGAAAGATCTACTCCAAACATGAAGCACACTAGGTTTGAATTTAGCAGCTGTGCCCCACATATTGAAATACTTAAAGTTTTTTTTTTCCTCCCAAATCAGCTCTCCTATTCACCACAGTACAAGGACAATGATCAAAAAGACCCTCAGGATGAAAATGTGCAATATAATCACCATACATAGCCATCCATTCAAGATTCCCCATTGCCCTGTCCAATCTGCTATACACTCTATCAGAAGCAGCCTGCTTATTAGACCAGGTGTAAAGTGCCCCAGTAGCAGAAATATCATCCATACAACATAAAGAGACACATTCTTGAAACTGTTCCGTTTCAATCTCAGTAGTGTTTCCACCAAGTCTTTCAACAGGAGAAAGAACAGTATTAAAATCACCCAGCCAGAGCCATGGGTCAGTACAATTAGTAGCCACTTGTTTAAGAAAATCCCACAGCTCCACCCTTTCATGTAAGTCATTAGAAGCATAAATCATTGTCAAATAAAACTTCCTACCATCAGTTTGAGACTGTACAAACATATGGATATATTGAGCATTATAAGCCAAGAATTGGATATCAAAACAATCAGATTTCCAAAAAAACCAAATTTTCCCCCCTTTATGCCACCTGCAGTTAGTGGTCACACTCCAACCATCACAAATAGAAGTAGGTCTCTTCAGTAAAGTACTAGGCTTTAGTTTAGTTTTTAGCAATCCAAATAAACCAACTCCATTATTGTGCATAAACCATTTGACCACTTTCTGCTTATTCAGGTCATTAAGACCCCTAACATTCCAGAATCCAATACTATGCATCAGGAATGATTACTGGAGGGTCCTTTCCACTCTCAACCACTCCCCCTCTAGGAGTAGCCTTATTAACCAAGACATCAGCAAAGGTATATGGGCTAAATTTCCCAGACAATCTGACACCAGCCAACCCTCCTTGCCTATTGATCCTCATAATTTGCTTAGCAGGTGTAGATTTGACTACAGGAGTCATTTTAACCTGACCCAAAGGAGGGAAAGCCTCAGGTGTAAGAATAGTAGGGGACTGGACACTAGTATGAGCTTTCTGAATTGGCTTCCAAACTTGTTGTGGAACATGTTTTGATTTAGGTACACTTCCTAAACCCTGCTTTTTCCCTTTTTTAGGACCAGGCTTCCTGCACTGTGTAGCAAGATGACCTATACCTTTACAACTAGTACAAGTAATAGGTTTCCACTCATAAGAAACAGAAACATTAACCACCTTGCCATGTTCATCTAGAAACTTAACCACATCAGGCAACCTCTGATCCATTTTCAATTTTACCAAATCCCTCGCATAGCTTAACTGAACTTTATCAACAGTAGGTTCATCCAATTGAACAAAGTTCCCCACAAGACCAGCTATCTTAGGTAAACATCTCCCCCAGAATTTCAGTGGAATACCAGCAAGACGAATCCAAACAGGGACCACATCAACCTTACCCTTCTCTAATTCAGACGAAACTTCCAAAGGTTTAATAACAATGGGTTTATTGTCAAACAAATAATACCCAGATTTTAACAAAGCATCCCTACTACCCTGTTTAGTAAACCTAACAAGAAAAATTCCATTGTCCAAGAACGACACTCTGTCAACGCCAAAATCTCCCCAAACATCATATACATAGTCCTCAATAAGCTTCCATGGCGGATTAGCGCCTAAAACATAACAAAAGACAGAGTTTTTCCAAAATTCTACCTCAGGTTGTATGTCCTCTGATGTAAACTGAAGCAGCTCCACCAACTCATCCTCTTCTGCAATAGGCTCCATGACTGGTTGATCTTTACCATTTCGTCTAAGCACCCACCCATCCTGGGAATTGATTTCTTCTTCCTCAGACAGGTTAAGGACAGGGATCCCCTGCATCTCATGTAAAGACCGCACCTTTGTAGCTTCTGCAGAAGTAGGACCCCTAAAGGTAGGAACTTTAGGTCCCAGCTGTGAAGATCCTGCTCTAGAATTACCCAGTAACGCATTCTTAGCAACAGTAGCCGAAGACGAAGCTGAATTTTTTTGTAATGGTGTAAAACGGTTATGGTTATTGAGCTTAACGGCTGTCATGTTTTTTAGGTTTCCTGAATTTTGGAGCTTTTCTCTCTCTAGTTTATCTCTCATCATTCAACATTTAAAAAAATACATTCTCTCTCTCTCTCTCTCTCTCTCTCTCTCTCTGTCTGTCTCTCTCCCTTTCTCTCTCTCTCTCTCTCTAATGAGTCCTCTCTTCAATTGAGTCCATAAGTCCCTCTAAGGGCCATTGGATGGACTCAATGGATGGTTGAGATGAATTTGATTAAAGGCTATTAAAAAGAAAAGGTAAAAAATGTGGATGGTTGGATTGAGATGAGTGGTTGAGATTGAAAATTACCAAAACAAATTACCACTAGTCAAATTTCTATACACTAATTAATTTTTCTTTCTCTCTCTAGCCCCTAATTAATCAGTTTTGAGTTTCAAATTTCAGAAGTGTAAATGTAATGTTGTATGAGTTTTACAAGTGTAAATGTGATGTTTTACGAGTGTAAATGTAACATTTTAAGAGTATAAATTTGATTTTTTGTGACGGAAATTTTGAATTTATATAATTTTAACATTTTACAAGTGTAAATGTGATGTTTTACGGGTGTAAATGTAACATTTTAAGAGTGTAAATTTGATTTTTTGTGACGGAAATTTTGAATTTATATAATTTTAACATTTTACAAGTGTAAATGTGATGTTTTACGAGTGTAAATGTAACATTTTAAGAGTGTAAATTTGATTTTTTGTGACGGAAATTTTGAATTTATATAATTTTAACATTTTACAAGTGTAAATGTGATGTTTTACGAGTGTAAATGTAACATTTTAAGAGAGAAAATTTGACTTTTTATTCAATTTTCTATATGGAAATTTGAATTTATATAATCTTAACATGTTACCGAGTGTAAATGTGGTGTTTTACGAGTGTAAATGTAGTATTTTAAGTGTCAATTTGAAGGTATGCGAGTGTAAATTTGAAGGTTTTAGAGTGTAACTTTTGTCCTTTGAGTGTGAATTTGGTCCTTTATAAGTGTAACTTTGTCCTTTACGAGTAAAACTTTAGTCCGACTACCAAAAAACGCCACCATCATCGTCCTTCCCCACCAACTCATATCCACAAAAAATATGAGTGCAAATTTATATTATTTTAACGAGTGTAAATGTAAAGAAATACGAGTGTAAATGTAAAGAAATACGAGTGTAAATGTAAAGAAATACAAGTGTAAATTTAAAGAATTATGAGTGTAAATATCCACAAAAATTTTATTTTTTAGGCAATTCATATCAATCACCATGTAGTACAACTTTGATAAAGAAATACAAGTGTAAATGTAAAGAAATATGAGTGTAAATGTTAAGAAATACGACTGTAAATGTTAAGAAATATGAGTGTAAATTTAAAGAAATACGAGTGTAAATGTGAGGAGATACAAGTGTAAATTTAAGAGAAATACGAGTGTAAATGTGAGGAGATACAAGTGTAATTTAAATAAAAACGAGTGTAAATGTGAGGAAATACAAGTGTAAATTTAAAGAATTATGAGTGTAAATCTGACAAAAATGTATAGAATACGAGTGTAAATCTGAAAATAAATATATTTATTAGATCTAATAATAAAAAACATGGCAATATGATTATTTTTCAATATAGATCTACAAAAATAGAGTGTATAATACAGATCTACAAAAAAAAAAAAAAAGTAGATCTGTAACTTTAACAAAAAATTTATAACCCCCACAACAAACAATAACCTATTAAATTAAAAAAAAATGAAAGACAAAGACACGACTAACACATAAAAACAAATTGAAAGAACAAACCCATCAAAACAAATTAAAAGACACATGACAAAACAGGCGACACAACACACAAACAAAGATGAAAACTATTTTAAAAAATAAAAAATCCTATTAATCTGGAAAAAAAAAACATGAAACAGCCGATCTACAACAACAAACAAGAACAATTTTTTTTGAAATTGAACAAACAAACAACAAAACAACAACAACAACACAATAACTTGAACAAACAACAACAAAAAAGATCCCGGCGTGGTGAGGACGGCGTGATGAGGACGGCGTGAGTGCGGCCAGATCTGAAAAAAAAAAGAGAGGAGGCGACGGGAATGGTGGTGAGTGCGGCTGTGGTTGTTGGAGTGGCGGCTGTGGTGGTTGAGGTGTTGAAGGTGCTACTGTAGTGGGGTCGGGAATGGTGGTGCCGGTTTGTGGTGGAGAATGGCGGTGGTGAGGGAGGTCGGGGCTGTGGTGGTGGCGGCTGGTCGGTGTGGGGTTGTTGGGGGAAGAGGCGTTGTGGCTGGGTGGTGGGTGGTGGTAGTCGGGTTGTTAGGAGGGAGTTTTTTTTTTTTTTTTTTGGTTTTTTGAATTGTTTGGTTTTATGGATTTTTTTGGTTTTTAGAGAGATGGAGGGAGGATATTTATGTGAGAGGAGAGAGAAGTGAATGGAAAAAGAAGGGTTTTATAGTGAAATTAGAGGTTTGATTAGTGATGGTAGTGATGGTAGTGAGGGAAAGTGATTAATTAGCATCAATCCCCTCCTTTTAGCATTAACCCCCCCCCTTTTTTCCTTTCAATCTTAACCCCTCATCCCATTTTTTCAATGGTCCTAATGAGGACTTATGGACTCAAGGATTTTAGGTGGACTCCTTGATCTTTCTTTTTTATATATATATATATATATATATATATATATATATATATATATATATATATATATATATATATATATATATATATATATATAGGCGGGATCTCGTGAGTTGGGGTCTTATGGTGAGTTGTGAGTTGGGAAAATCAAGGGCTGAGATTAAATGATAAATTAGAAAAAAAAAAGGAAAAATCGAAAAATACAAAAGCGTTGAAGCATGAAAACAGAAACCTCATTCTAACGATATTCTCTCTCTCTCTCTCTCTCTCTCTCTCTCTCTCTCTCTCTCTACATCTCTCTACAAATCACAAACAGAGAAACTCAAAAATCAGAACGCCGACTATAGAAAATTCATAAAAAACCTAATAGAATTACACAAAATCGTTGATTTTTAGCTGCAATCGAATTACAGGTAATGTAAATTCGTTGATTTTTAGTATATTCAATCGTATTTTCGGAATTAATGTAAAAAACCTAGTTAATGTAAAAATCGTTGATTTTTAGTGTAAATTCGTTGATTTTAATCGAATTCAATACTTGATTTTACTGTTTTCAGGTATAAAAGATGGACAACGAGATCAATAACAATGTTAGCGAAGAAATCAACTCGACAGTGAATATGGAAATAGGTAATCTCGCTTATTGATTCTTATCTCTTCATCCGCCGTTGTTTATAAATAAATTATTGATTTCTATGTGTTTCTCAAATTTGTTATTCGATATTTTTGTCTTTGTCGGCTTGTATTAGAGTAGAAAAAGAGAACTCGTTATTCGATATTAATGTACTATTATTAGCCACGAGTGTTTATAAATCAATTATTCATTTCTATGTGTTTTGTTTACTGTTATTCGATATTATTGATCTTTGTCTGGCTTGTATTAGAGTAGAAAAAGAGAACTGTTATTCTGATATTAATGTACTATTATTGTAACAGTACAGTAACATGATTATATTATTCCACTGTTATTGTGATATTATTGTAATATTATTGTGCTATTATTGTGCAGTAGCATGAAAATATATGCCTTGCAAAAGAGTAACATAATAAATACAGTATTATCTGTATGTAATAAAGTAGAATCGAAATCGTTATTTCGATATTCTTGTACTATTATTGTAAAAGTAGAGAAACATGATGATATTATTGTCTTGTTATTCTGATATTATGATACTATTGTTGTGATATTATTGTGCTGTAGCGTGAAAATATACGGCTCATAAGAGAGAAGCATAAGATAAACACATTTAGTGTTATTGTGATGTTATTGATTGTCGCCTGCATTTCCACCTTTGTTATCATATCGTTATTGTCACATTTTTGCAATTTTGATCTCTCCCCCATGCTCTTTGTTATTGTGATGTTATTGTAATTTTGTAGTCCACCGATCGTACTCATTATATTAATTTTCTTGTCGCAGATCTTTCTCTTTGTGTCTATTGTTGAAGACAATGCAGTTTTAACTATTGGGGATTCTTCTAATAACAATATATACACCAGCCCAACCTGTTCGATTTAAGAAAACGATGAGTTTGTTCCAACTCTTCATTACAAAGAAGTACACAGGGGGGGGACCGAGTGGGTAAGGACTGTTGAGAGTGATTTCACGCCTAAACGTGGCATGTTCTTTCTTACCTTGGACGATGCAAGACGAGTTCTACAAAGATATATGCACTGGCTATGGATTTAATGTGAGAAGGTACACAAATGCGCAATATAAGGGGGCGCGTCGTCAAATCACCGGGTCTCAGAAGCAGGGGGGTATAGGGATATGAAAAGAAAATGCGACTTGAAGCAACAAATCACGAAGTCGGGTAATTTGAGTACAAGAGAGAACAAAGAGCGACGAATTAGACAACCAAAGAAGCATGCTCTGACAAGGTGTGGCTGCAAGGCGCACATGAGGTTGAGAACCTGTGACAAAACAGACGACATGACCTTGGGTATATTCTCGATGTCTTTGTAGACGTTCACAATCACTCTCTTTACTCTGTCAAAAACAGGGAGTTCCAGAAGCTCTCAAGGGACGTCCATGACTACATTAAGAGGACCATAATTGATCATACTAAGCTCAACATAGGTCCAACATTGAGCTTCAGAATTCTCAAGGAATACTCAAATGGTTATCAGAATATCGGTGCCACTTTGCTAGACTTCAAAAACTTCAAACGAAATATCAAGTGTTACATTGGGGATAACGATGCTAAAATGTTCATTGGGCATTTCAAAATGCTGGCTGAAACAAAGGGGTTCTATTTTTCTTATGATCAGGATGAGAACAAATGCTTGACGAAGGTTATTTGGGCTGATAAGGAAGGGATAAACAACTACAAGTTATATGGAGACACGATCTCGTTTGACCCTACTTATGGGACAAACAAATATTTCATGGTGTTTACTCCCTTCACTGGAGTAAACCACAACAAGAAGACGGTAACTTTTGCAGCTGGGTTACTTGACTTCGAGAGTCAGCATTCATTTAAGTGGATTTTTAAAAAATTCCTCGAAGCAATGGGGCAAAGAAAGAACCTCAATGTGTAATTACGACCGAGTGCCCTGGAATTAAGAAAGCCCGCCCAAATGTCTTCAACCATTCGTCCACAATATCGCATGTGGCATATCATGCGAAAATGCCCGAGAAAGTGGGAAGGGCAATCTGCAATGATACGGAATTTATGACCGACATAAATGCCGTTGTTTGGGATGTCGACCTCGAGCAGGGCATTTAATTTGAACAGAATCTGGAAAATCGTTATTGAAGCCCATGGTATGGAAAGCAACCGGTGGTTGAAGTATGTCTTTGCAATCAGACAAAAGTGGATACTGGCAAGCATACTTAGGGATCGCCTCTAGGTTGTTTGTTGCGAACAACCCGAGAGATCCGAAAGTTCAAACAGCTATTTCAAGCGGTTTGAAAGCCATTTTGGAACCCTCGTCGAGTTCTGGATGAGGTACAATTCCGCAATAGAGCAGCAAAGGCATACACAAAGGAGGGTGGATAATGCCAATGAACATAGTATGCTCGAGAAAGTAGGGTCGATGAAGGTAGAGATGCATGCCTCACTTGTCTACACTCATCCTATCTTTGCGGACTTTCAGAAAGAAGTCAAACATGCCATATGCAGCATGGGGGTCGGGGGTTTGACAACAGTAGGGGCAGTGGAGTACCATGACGTTCGTGATGGACTGAAGCACAGGAGCTTCCAAGTTGAATTTAACACCAAAACTAACGAGAGCAAATGTGCATGTAAGCTGTTTGAGAGGCATGGCATTGTCTGTCGCCATATACTGTGGGTGTGGAATGGTAGGCAGGTCCACAGGATACCTGACCCTTATGTCCTTGCTCGATGGACAAAGAAATCCTACAGGCCAGTTGTCCGAGATGAAGATGGAAAAGTGATAGAAGACATTGACGAAGCTGACATCAAGAAAGCCGAGATGTCAAAGGTTTGGTCCGAAATTTATGCAATCGTCGGGGTGATGGACGGTTATGCTACGGTTAAACAAATGAAGCAATCTGCAGAAAATCGACACGTTCGGGGAGAACATCACACGGGACCAAGTGAACCAAAGACTAAAAACCAGGAAATCGAGGCTCTTCTCAAAGATCACGACTTCAAATGATATTGACCTTCGACCGCCAAACAAGGCCAAGAATAAGGGCAATGGCAAAAGATTAAGGTCCTCCAAAGAAAAGGCCAAGACCAAGCAACAAAAGAGGAAGCGAAGATGCGGTAACTGCAAGAAGTGGGTGAACCACAACAAAGAGAACTTGTACTCTTCCATTTCTTTGAAAGTCCCCCTTCGATGACGATGATGAAGAAGAATCGAAATGAAGAGGTATGAATCGGACTAATACTCTCCTATTATTCTAATGTTATCCTCTTATTCTACTGTTATTCCCCTATTATTCTGGTGTTACTCTGTTATTCTGCTTCTTTGTTGTGTTATTCTACTTTGCTATTCGCTATTAATGTGTTGTTATTTTTTAATAGAAAACGGATATTCTTTGTGGAAATGGATAGTGTCTGCAATAACAGCAGAGTAGCCGCTAAATTTAGTCTACTGCTATTCTGCTATTAATGTGTTGTTATTCTACTGCTATTAATGTTATTCCTTTGCTATTCGCTATTAATGTAGCTTCTAAATACTAAGCAAAAATTGCAAAGAATATAAATCAAATGCATGAACTAACAAAAATTGCAGGAATATGTTATCCTTTTATTCTCTTTGTTATTCCCCTATTATTCTGTGTTACTCTGGTATTCTGCTGCTTTGTTGTGTTATTCTACGCTATTCCGCTATTAATGTGTTGTTATTTTTGAATAGAAAATGGATATTCTTTGTGGAAATGGATAGTGTTCGCAATAACAAAGCAGAGTAGCCGCTAAATTTAGATTCTTTCGCTATTCTCGCTATTATTAATGTGTTGTTATTCTACTGCTATTAATGTTATTCTCTGCTATTCTCGCTATTATTAATGTAGCTGCTAAATACTAAGCAAAAATTGCGGGAATATGAATCGATGCATGAACTAACAAAGACAAAAAGAGACGCAAAAGACAAATGCTACAATGAAGACCTCGCCTAAAAATGTCAAAGACTTTTACTATTTGTCATTGTTTGAATTACATTTTAACCTAAAATGTATCTTCTAGATAATAAAGTGAGACCTACATTATATGAGAATTAATACTAGTTACTTTAATTTTTTTTTGTTAATATTATCCATTTGTTTTTCACAAACCACCCACAAAAATAAAACTGCAAATTACACACTACAATAATAGTTGAATAATAACAGATTAGTAATATTTATAAAAAGCAGTTCCACTTTTCAGTTTTTATTAAAAACAGTTACCTAACCTAATCTAATGTAATTACAGGAAAACTGTTTGTATTCCCCAAGCCCCTATAAATACTGCTATTGCGTGGTTTTAAAAAAAAAACACACACACACTGAATAAGTACAGAAAAACTGTTTGTATTCCAGAAAAAACTCTGCATCTCCTCTGCAAAAGGTAATTTCTTATCTTTTTTTTTTGGTAGACAAGTAATTTCTTATCTTTCTATACTTTATTACAGAAAAACTGTTTCTATTCCCCCAAGCCCCTATAAAAATACTGCTACTTCGAGTAAAAAAATAAACATACACACTGAAAAAGTCTTTTCCAAAAAAAAAACTTTATCTCCTCTGCAAAAAGGTAATTTCTTATCTTTGTATTCTTTATTTTTCTTTCATGTTTATTTTTCTTATCTGTCAACACTATACTCGATGCTGCAGAAAAGGTAATTCTCTTTCTTCTGTTTTGGTTTGCTTTTAATTTGGTTGAAATGTTTTAAACTTCTTTTTATAATGCAAAATGTTTCATACTTCCAATGCTGCAGGATGAGTGACGTAACTGACGATAGCCGAAGGTCCCCGACAAGGGAGGAAATCGATGAAGCCAAACAGACGATAGAGTCCCTCACGATAGAGTTGATCGACACAAGGACAAATTTAGAGGCAGCAGAAAACCGTGAAGAGGCCTTAATAAGAGAGGTCGACAGTGTTAGGCACACGATTGAAGGTTCTTTGAACTTCAAAATGAACGTATGCGTAGACAGTTGAAGGAAAAGAAAAATAGGAACTACACGGAAGCCGACATGGACAATCAATTCATTGCTGGTGTGAATGCTCGAGGAAGTATTTACTGGGTTTGAAGCCGATATTTCAATCTCTCGGCAATTGGACACCGATTCGAAAGCCATGGAACTTATGGAAGCGTACAAAAACCCTTTTGAGGATGAGTCGGTGGAAGTTGAGAGCACTTTGTCCAAGGACCGATGCGCAGCGTCAGAGAATAGAATAAAGATATAAAAATCTAACGATGATGGTCCAGGGCTGCTGCTTTAAAATATGTTTAAAATATTTATTACTTTAAAAATAATGGTGTGGACGGCGGGCCGCCCACGGGGGCGCTTGGGTTGGAAAAGAGAAACAAGCGTTTGCATTTTGTATGGAGTCGCCACCAATTTTTATGGGAAATTGGAACCGTTCGAATACCTCGTGTCATGTCAAGACACAAAGTAGAGACATGAACACTAAGCAATCGTTACCCTTAGCATTCTATGTCTAGAATGACTCTCGTGGATGCCAATGAACACGGGTGTTCACAGAGATCTGGAGTAAGGGGTGAGGGTACGTATTAGGAAGCTCTTTTGATCGAACACCTAATCCCGCCCGCCTCGATAGCGGCCTCTACTAATGATTAGGGAAGTTATTCGTACTCGATATATCGTCGGTTATATGCATGCAATGCAACATCCAAGTTTTAATCCTAGCATGTGAAGAATTAATACTAAGTCGGTTAACAATTAATTTAGCATACAATTTGGGTCGAAGTAGGAATTTAATGTTCAGTTACATGTGGAAACATACAAAGAAATCATACAATTGCGATAAATAATACAACGAAAATTACAATAATGAAAATTACATCGGGATAGGCGATTTACGTCGAAAATACCTTTAAAACGGATAATTTGAGAAAAGGGAATAAAAGAAATAAATAAATAAATTAATTAACAGGAATTAGCGCGATAATACGAATAATAGTGATATATGTATGCTAATTAAACTAAGTCAAGGCAAAAAAACGGAAGTTCGAGATTTAACTCGGCCCAGAACAAAAAGAGAGCGTGTCCTTTGGAATAGCGCAGACGCTGCGTCGATTTCCTGGCTCTCGCCCGTCGAAGCCGTAATTGCAAGCCGTTAATGTCAATTGGTGATTTTAATGATGGATTAAAATTATTTACTCGGATGAAAGTGATTAATAGGTTATTTAACATACGAATGATGGTCATAAAAGGGATAAAACATGAATGAGACGGAATTAAACGAATTAATTACATGGATTAATTACAGGAGTGAAAAATATTAACAAGCTAAACAAATTAAATCAATTAATTAGGTTAAATACGATGGATTAATGACGAATATGCGATGAATACAACAAAAGACAGGTAAAAACTATATCAAAGACGAATTCCAGAAACCCAATATTGATGAATTGAATCTCTACAACCCGGAATTGAATTTAATGATGAACACCCGTAAATATTGGATTATTTGGGATTTAAGTCGGATTTGTGATGATTAAAACATGTTAATGATGATGATTATAATACATGTGAATTATTATGCTATAATGATGAAGAATTGACAAAACAAACGAAACAAATAAAAGGATTTGATGAATTACAGAGGACGAACGAAGAAGAAAGGAAGCAGGAACTGCGGCAGCCTCACGAAGAGGCGCAGCAGGTACTGCGCTCCTTCGAAGAGGCGCGCAGCGATTCTGCGTCCTTTCTCGACTTCAAGTTATCACCGGAAACCGTAAAAAGAGGTTTTTAAGCATGGTTTTAGAAATCGGTTATAATGGTATTTTCGACATGAACCTTACAATCGTGATACAATAATTAAAATACAATAAATAAAGGAGGATTATACACCCTCAGACTTACATGTTGACGAAACGAGAAGGACTAAGATATCGATTAGTGATGCTCGACGCGAATGCAAAGAAAGTGCCCTCGTAAGAGGAAAACGATTAAGTTAATTAAGTTGATTGATGTGTAGTTTGTCAAATTGGTCGGTCATGCAAATGGGGAGGCTGGTACTCAGAAGGATCCGAGCTTACGTGGTCGAAAGTTCAAGCACGTAGACGCCAAAAAGTAAGAACAAAGTCTAGAATGCAAAGGGAGAAGAGAAGGGCGGACACTCGCGTGAGAAATATGAGGAGCGAAGGCTGCTATTTATACTAATCACGTGGAGGAATTAGGGTTTCGGAGACTCTTTGGAAGTGAATCTCGGAAAGATATGAAAAAGATACGAGAAATACGCAGAAAGGGCCTGGGAAGAGGCGCGCCCACTGCGTCTCTTGGAAAGAGGCGCAGACTGGGCCTGCGTCTGTTCCCAAGGGGTTTCCTCCTGCGGAAGAAAGATTTCCGTGTTTGAGTTATGGTAGGACGGAAATAATTCGATTTTCCTTAATATCTTATGTGAATATTACGGGAAATTGTTTACTAAAAGATAAAATTTATGAAATATGGAATAGAAATATCCGGAACATTCCAGAACATTCTGACTCGGGATTTAACGGTTGTCAGCAAATGGAGACGGTTTTAGGCCCGGACTCCGAATGTACTCTAATTACTGCCAAAACGACCATATCGGGACGTAGATGACAACTAAGAGGTAGACATTAATATTTGGGCAATCACTTGACGATAATATTACGAATTGTCACAAATCGTTCCGCGTGTCAAACATGCGGCCCAATCATCACCGGGTGGTTTGCGGGAGGTGCAGAAATGAGGTATCTACAGAGCCCCCACTTTGACTGAGGCTTGGACAAGGCGAAAGTCAAAGTATAGCCATCAGGTCAATCGAAGATTACAACCTGACGACTATGGCGACGCGAGGCGGCTCAAGGGGTCTGAGCCAAGGACCTGTCGTCGGGAACATTTTAGAGTCTGTCAACTATCGAGGAGGGTCATTTAAAGTCCATTAAACTACGTAAGGAGGCTCGCCAGCCATAAGAAGAGACCATACCTGAGACTTCTTCTCGAGATGCTTCCGGAGGTGCGTAGGAGCTAAGGTTAAGCATAGGAGCTAAGGTAAAGCGTAGGAGCTAAGGTTAAGACCTAAAAGATATATAAGGGTTGGTGCTAGGGTGTGGGACCCTAAAGGAAAACATTGACGGGAAGGAGGCCAAAAGTAAGTTCAACTTAAGGGATAACTGAAGGTTGGGTATAGGAACTCTATAGGTTTGGGAACTTCTGGAGAACGACTCCTTTGTCGAACTCCGCGGGGAAACACGAAATAGTGTGAGTAGCAGGACACAGGCGGGAACTGCTGAGAGAAAACTGCTCGGGTAGTCTTCGAGAAACAATTGCGAGTAGCAGGACACAGGCGGGAACTGCTGAGGGGAAATCTGCTTAGGTAGATGTCAATCCTGACGTCTGGAGAGGGACAGTACGTCCGCTTACTCTCGCTGGAGACATTATTAGGAGTTATTCTTCTTGTCATGAGAGGGAAAGTATATCCGCCTACTCTCGCTGGAGACACAATGAAGGTGTGCCGAATTCTGTGAAGGAATAAATGCTCGTTGCGACAAGCAAAAGGTCTTGGAAGGAATAAATAACGTGCGACAGTCTGCTGCTGGCTTGGAAATGCGGACCGGAACGAAAGAAAATCGTCAAGCGGACCAAAAGAATAAAAATAGCATCGGGGAAGAGGCGCACCAAAGATGGGCCCACAAATAACGAACTCATAACGAATTTTTGAAAATCCGTATGAAGGGAATAAAAGGAAAAGGCGCAGCAAGAGCTGCGTCTCTTGGAAGAGGCGCAGCGCCTGCTGCGTCTATTCCCCAAAGTGTCTTTTCTGCGTAAAAACGCGATGAATCAGAGGTTATGTTCATTATTATTTCGAAACATAAATCACTCATTTCTCTCTCAAATCTTCACCATTTCCGCCAAGGTTTGATCCAAAAGCTTGCATTAAACATGACTAATCGAGGTATGAGTCTCAATCTTGCATTAATCATCCATATTTGTCCAATTTTGAGCCGAAAAAATTAGAGTTTACGACCCATTTGATCGAAATTTTGGGGCTTTTCCCCCAAATGCATTTGCCTTGTCAAATTGACACTAGAAATGGATAGTAGGTAATATTAGGAACATAACCATGTATTTGTCTCGAATTTTCGTTGAGTTTTGAGCCTTTGAGTGAAATTTGAGACGGTTTTACAGCTAAACCGTAAATCGTTTCGAAAATAGCCTTAGGATTGCCCATTTGCGACGAAACTTGATATTTTGGATCCTTGAATGATGGGTAAACTTTCTACCATCTCGGAATTTTGGTTTGTGATGGCTTTTTCAGGACACTTTTCTAGGGCATAATCGTCATTATAACGAAATGCTGCCGGAATTTCGACTCGAACCTGGAACTAGGCTTCAAATTAGGCTTGACTTGACCCAAATTACCACATGAGTGATCGGGTAGGTGGGAATATGGCCAAGGATGGCGATAAAAAGCGGTTTCAGGGCTTTGAAGGCTCGAAAATCCCTTAACCAAGGCTTGTCGTCACGTGACGCGGCCTAAATTTGCTTTAATGTTGCAGGTGATGAGGCTTCTACTTCTGGGAGAGCTCCCATGAAGATCGACGCTGCTACTGTCGAGGAGGCTTTAGAGCAGGCCTTTACCGCTGCGGTGATGGCTGCTGGGGATGAGATTCACGAGGAGGAGGCCCTCGAGGAGGAGGAGGCCCCGAGACGGGCCAACGTCGGACGAGGAGGTCGTCAGCTGAGAGGGGCTCCTGCGTGGGCTGAGACTTGGGAGAGCAGGCACCTGGTGTGGGCTGCAGTGGGTCACCTGTCCTACAGGACGGTGAAGATCTTGGTAAATAGGAATTCACTACTCATTACTCATTCATTTGTTCAAATTTCTTTCAAATTTCATTCAAAACTAAAGATAGCTTTGTTTCAAATCACAATAGGAGGCCGGGAACATCAGGTCGTTCTCGGGTTACACGTCAGCGATGGAGCACTACGAGCGGCTGTCGGCGGTGGAGAGGGCCATGATCGAGCGTGGAGAGTTCGGTCCTTTGGTGCAGGTCTGGAGGGACATCGCGAAGAGGAAGTTGCGGGCTAACCTTAGCCTGGTCCGCGCTTTCTTGGACCGATTCTGGGATACGACTTCCACGTTTCACATGCCTTTCGGTGAGGTGGGAGTCACTCTAGAGGACTACGACATGATTTCTGGTCTGCCGTGCGGGACCGAGGAGGTGGAGTGGCCGGAGACTGCTATGAGGGCGGATTCGGCCGAGGCGAGGAGATTGATCGGCTGGAACTTGTCGCCGAAGGCTGTTCTGATCGGGTTTGATACCCAGTTCCTACGTTCGAGACTACTTCGCGGGGAAGACCCCGGGCCGGTGACGATTGACGGGAGGGAGACGGCTCCTCCTCCTGTCGCCTAAGCGAGGGCCTGTCTCGTGGCTCGGTGGTTTTGTCTTCGATTTACCTCGGAGACAAGGGCGAGAGGTGTCGACGAAGCTTCTTCCCTTCCTTTTTCGACCGAGTTCCCTAGGGCATTGGGACTGGGTCACTGCTGGTTTTGCGGTCCTCATCCGCTTCATGAGGGCCATGGTTCGTCCGGAGTTGATGGAGAAGGGGACTTCTCCTGGTGCTGTCGGGCCTAGACTACCGCTGGAGGTATGAACCTTCCTTTAGACCAAAGTAAATTCCTCTCTTTATCAGATCACGAAAGATCGTCATTGATTATTTTGCTTTACAGGCGTGGGTGTACTCCTACTTCCCAGGCCTCGCGCCCAAGAGGACGGAGCCGCTGGAGAGGGCCTATCCCGTGGTGAGGGATTGGGTGATGTGCCGAACGAAGAGCAAGCGTTCTTCTCACAACGTCTACCGGCGGGACGTGAACGCTCTTCAGCTGGATAGCGTGAGTATCTCACTTATATTCACTCGTGCTTCTTATATTTGCTTTTAATTGATCGTAGGAATGATCCTTGTTTTATCTTGTCACAGTGGGTGCCCAGACCTTAGGCGGAGTACGCTGGAGCACCTCCTTTCGTGGCTGAGGTCCTTCGACCTAGGAGAGCCCGAGCCCGCTCGCCGTTGAGGACGTCGATGGGTCTGTGTGGTACTTGGGCGAGCGCTTGGCTCGTCGGTGCTCGCGGGACGTGTTGATGGTTCCGTCGATCCTCCCAGGATGATGTTTAGGGAGCCTTCTGAGGCTGAGAGGGAGGCGGACTTGGCTGGTGCCAGTGGCGACGCCCTTCTTCTTCCTGGCAAGGACTACTCGGCGTTCCTTTACGGGAGGTTGGCGTACTGGCCGGTAGTGGTGAGTATCTTTTACTTTTCCTCTTGATTTGATTTTGAGAATTATGATGAAAGATCATCGATTAATGAGAACCATTTGTCTTTGCAGGAGGTCGAGGCGGCGGGCATCGAGCCCCCAGAGTACCCCGAGACCCTCGAGTACACTGACGCGACCGGGAGGACGACGATCTCCGAGCTGCGTGACTTTGACGTAGAATCGTGACGGATCTTTGGCTTGGACGATCGGCAAAAGAGCATCGATTCGGAGGGTGAGCCTCTAAATTGTATAACTTTTGTGTAAGAACACATTTGATTGAGTTTGTTCAATTGTTGAGAATTTCTTTTTGAAAATGCAGGTTGCGCCGTCTCGGTTTATGGCGTTGTGGAGGGTGGCCAACCGGCTGCGAGCTACTGCCGTCGAGGCACTTGTTGGCGGTCGAGGTCGTCAGGTATGAACCTTACGCCTATTTCATTTTTGATTTTTTGATTTTCCGATTTTGCTTGAAACGATTGACATGAGCCAATTTATTGTTTACAGGGTGACCGCGAGCTGGAGCGAGAGTTGACCCAGTCTCGGGAGGAGACAGCTCGCTTGCTGAGGGAGCTCGAGGTTCGGGACGCCGAGATCGCCGTTCTTGTGGCGAGAGTTGCAGAGTTGGAGGGCGCCCAGCAGTAGTTTTGTGTAGCTTTTGTCATATTTTTCACATTTGTACATTTGGACATTGATCTTGAACATTTTTGGACTTTGTTTGGGGCTCGAGCCCCCAGTCTGTACATTTCCTTCGTTTGGTATATATACGACGGCCTGAGTGCCTTTGCTGTTGGGTTGTGTTGCTTGTATCTGCAGGTTAGTTTCGAACAGGTTTGGTAGATGACGGTTTACGCCGTCATGCTGCCGAAATTTACATAGAAAACACGCAAGGCATACATTCATATATACATACGGCCTTAATTAGCGCAAAACGAGAGACTCAAAAGAATGCAAAAAATGCAAAAATTTTGCCGAAAATGACCGGACGGTAGGGAGGGTTACCCCCTAAAAAAAAGAAAAAAAAAGGAAATCTATAAGTTAGAAATGTAGAAATGAAATTAAGAAATAGAAATTAATATATACATGTTGAGATTCGTTAAAATAAATGAACTAAAATGAAAATCATTTCCTAAAAAGGAAAATGAAAATTATTTCCTAAAATTGAAAATGAAATTTATTTCCTAAACTTGAAAATGAAATTTATTTCCTAAACTTGAAAATGAAATTTATTTCCTAAAATGAAAGTGTGCACATGTGGTAAAATGGCGAAAATGTCGATGTCGCCTCGAAATGCGTGCCCGCGAAATTAGAAGTGAAGCTGAGGAAGAGGCGCAGCATGAGCTGCGTCCCTTTGAAGAGGCGCAGCAGGTGCTGCGCCTGTTCCCAAGGTGTTCTGTTCTGACGGATTTTTGGAAACAGAAATTAGTATAAATAGAAACGTCGATGGAGCTTTTATTCACACAAATCTTCCGTCTCTTCTTCGTCTATTTGCATAAAATTCTCAAAATAAATTTTTTTATCATGAATACTTTGGAGATCCGCTTGAAGGAATGGACCAACGAATTTTCGAATATGGAGAAGCATGATATGGGCTCTTATAATTTTGGATCGTTGTTGAGTTTGAAACTCATCAAGGTTGTTAGACCGTTCTTGGATGCTTGCCTTGACTATTGGGACCCAAACTACCATGTTTTTGCGTTCCCTGGGGGTGATATTTGCCCCTTTCCTGAAGAAATCGCTGCTATTGGTGGGTGGGACCCCGAACATTTGCCTGCCATTCCTTCTACTTCGCAAGGGTACAAGAGCAAATTTAGAGATTTGCTTGGATTGACTAGACTTGAGGTGGACCGGCTAGTTACCTCAAAGGGTGTGAGAATGTTGGACTTTATAGATCGATTCATCAACAGGGCCGACCCCACCGTTTCTCATGTTGCTAGGCGGAGGGCATTTGGCTTTTGCTTGTTGCATGTGTATGTCTTCCAAGGGCATGTCGATGAAGACTTGAGAGGTGATCCCCGTCTTCTGGGCCTTGTTGAGCAGATGGAGCTGCGCAGGAGCCCAGCTTGCTTATGCTTAGGAGAGATTATTTTGGGCTTGGATAATAGGAAATCCAACCGTGATCTGCCGTATTTGGGGAGTCCCGTCATTTTGCAGGTAAAAGACATCTTTTCTTTTCTTTCTTTTTTTTTTCGTTTCTTTTTTTTCGTTTTTTTTTTTTTTTTTTTTTTTTTTTTTTTTTTTTTTTTTTTTTTTTTTTGATGTCTAATACCCGCTTTTGGTAGGTTTGGCTTATGGAACGGCTCCGATTGATCGAGCCCCCAGTTCATGCGCTTTCCTATCATGCTCGCTCGTTTGCGATGAGGACAAGGTTGTACATGGTGGACTTCACTCGGGTTTGTGATTATTGGAAGAACAAGCTGAAAAGCGACGATGGCCCGTTGATTAGGTGGGTCGTACCGTGGTGGCACCTCAATTCCGTCACTGGAGTGTCTTCTTTGGATCCCACTAGATCTGTGCGCATCCCTGGATTGGAGTTTATGGTGTGCATCTTCCCGGAAAGGCTGATGAGACAAGTTGGGCTGAAACAGACGATCCCGAGGCTTGATACCGTCCCGCAGACTGCTATGGCGCTTACTACAGAGAGCCGAAGAGAGTGGGCCATTAAATGGGCCCAAAGAAACATGTGGTTCTTGAATTTCTCCGCCAATGCTTTATGGGTGTCGGATTCTTATCTGAGATGGAGAAAGGCTACTACTCCGGAAGAGCGCGAGAAATTGAGGAAGCGCGAGCCTGTTGACTACATGGTGCACGAGGTAGAGAAAGAGAAAGAGAAGAATCTGACAGAGGGAGAAGAAGAAGTCGGGTTTCAAGTTGTTCATCCTTCGAAGAAACCAAAGACTACTCCTGTCGCGGAAATGGTGATTGGCAAGAATGGAAAAGCTAGGCCTCGAGAAAGACCGTTGATGATTACGTCTGAAGTGGCGCAAGAGCGTCCGGCTCGAGGTCGTGACAAGAAATACGACAAGAACGACAAGGGCAAGTGGAAGATGGAGGAATAGCCCGAGTCTCTTTATTATTATTTGATTATTATTATTATTGTTGTAATAAAAAAGGTGGGGTTTTTAGAATCCTAGCCTATTCTATTTTTATTATGTAGCGTACTATTATTATTAGAAAATGAATGAAATAAAAAGGTTAAATGGTTATGAAACCGTTGTGATTTTCTATTTATTATTCTTGTCGAATTTCAAATGCAATGCAAATGTCCTTCTATTTACATTTTAGATATAATGGGTTGAATCCTGTGAAGGATTGCCTACGTATTCACTTAAAAAGCGAAATCAAACCCTTGCGCGTAGTTCGAGTAAATGTAAAAGAATAATTGTTCTAAGCAAGAGCTTGTAATGAACTTTAGAAAAGAAGCATGAGCTTTTGCTTACTCTGAAGGTGCATATTAGTTTATTTGATGATATGAGGATGACGAATTTGTCAAAATGCAAGAGCACAGTGACATTAGCTTATTTCAGCTTGGCCAGGGGCCGTTTATTTAGTGCCACAAGAGCAACAGGTGGGGTTACGCGAGGCGCGTTTTCGTTCCTATTCTAGGCATAGTACCGTTTCAGTTGGTCAAGGTTTGTTGGGTTTGAAAACTCATTCCCGTCTAGGTCTGTTATTCTAACCGCACCCCCTGGGAGTATGGATTTGACTAGAAATGGTCCGGCCCAATTAGGTTTGAATTTTCCCCGTGGGTCAACAGGTAAAAGAGCTCTAACCGATTTAAGCACTAAGTCTCCTTCTTTGATGTTTCTTGGCCTAACCTTTTTGTTGAAAGCTCGTTTGATACGTGCTTGATATGTTTGGACATTATGTAAGGCGCGTAGCCTACGTTCATCCAAGATGATGAGTTCTTCATATCTATCCCTCTTCCAATCGGCTTCCGGGATTTGACTTTCTAGTAAAATACGCAAGGATGGTATTTCTAGCTCGACTGGTTGTACAGCTTCCATGCCGTAGGTCAAATAGAAAGGAGTAGCCCCAGTGGGCGTCCTGACAGATGTACAATACTCCCACAGAGCGAAGGGTATCTTGCTTGGCCAATCTCTGTAGTTGTCAATCATTTTCTTGAGAATCGTGACAACATTCTTGTTTTCCGCCTCTACCGCGCCGTTAGTCTGTGGTCTATAGGGCGAAGAGTGGTGATGCTTAATCTTGTATTTGGCTAGCAATTGCTCGGTCTCAGCTTGGAAATGTGATCCGTTATCGCTAATGATCTCATGTGGGCAACCATATCGACAGATGATGTTGAACTTTGCCACATTTTTAGCTGTAAGACTAGTGTAGGAAGCCGCTTCTACCCATTTGGTGAAATAGTCAATTGCTACTAGAATGAAACAGTGACTCCCATGCAGAAAATGGCCAAGGGGATGTCATTGTATAGAGCAATGAAGGAGGGACATGTTACACATTCCCGAAGATTTGGCAGTTGTGGCAATGTCTTACATATTTGATGCAATCGGACTCCATTGTGGTCCAATAATATCCCAAATGTGTGATTTTCTTTGCCATCATGGGCCCACTCATGGGAGGACCGCATTCTCCGTCGTGGACTTCTTCCATCACCTTTCGTGCCTGTGAATGATCAAGGCAACGTAGGATTATACCAAGAGGTGTTCTTTTGTATAACTCTCCTTGCATGAGAACGTATTGGGAAGCTAGTAGGCGTATAACACGTTGTCCCCTCTTGTCCATATCCGGTGGATATGTACCATTAAGCTTAAAATTCAGGATTGCTTGGAACCAGGGTTACGTGATCAAAGAATTGAGCGACTTGGTCTATTCTAGCCTGATAAGGTGCGAGGCTTTTGCTTCGGATTTTCCAAGATCCTGTAACTTGGTTGATGATCAGTGATGAATCCCCATGTACTCGGAGGTTTTTAATGCCTAAGCTCACTGCCGCTTGTAGCCCAATGAGACAAGCTTCGTATTCTGCAGCATTGTTTGTCACCTCAAAGTCGAGTTTGACAGCAATTGGTGTATGCTCGCCTTCAGGAGAAATGAGCAACACTCCTATTCCGAATCCTCTTAAGTTCGATGCCCCATCAAAGTACAGGTCCCAGGAGTCTACATCAGTTTGGAGTATATCCTCGTCTGGAAATGACCAAGTATCTATTGTTTGTGCGTCATTGATAGGATTTTCTGCGAAAAATTCGGCGACGGCGCGACCTTTTATAACCTTCAGTGGCACGTATTTGAGGTCGAATTCAGAGAGCATTGGGGTCCATCTTGCTAGACGTCCGTTGAGGACGGGTTTCTCGAAGAGGTATTTGACAAGATCCATTTTGGAGTATATTTTGACGGAGTAGCTAAGCATGTAATGGCGTAGCTTCTTCGTTGCCCACACAAGAGCGAGGCATGTCTTTTCGAGTTGTGAGTATTTACACTCGTACTCCAAGAACTTCGTACTAAGATAGTAGATAGCTCTTTCTTCACTTCCTACAGTTTGAGCCAGCATGGCACCCACGGCTGTTTCAGTTACTGTGAGATATAAACCAAGAGGTTGATCTCGTTGTGGTGGCATGAGCACTGGTGGTTTAGCCAATATTTCCTTGATCCGGTCGAATGCCTTTTGACAATCATCATCCCACATGGTGTGGTCCGTTTTCTTGAGTTTCTTGAAGATAGGCTCACAAATCATCGTAAGTTTCGATATGAATCGACTTATATACTGCACCTTTCCCAGGAATCCTCTGACTTCTTTTTCTGTTTGAGGTTGTGGCATTTCGATCAGAGCTTTGATTTTGGAAGGATCTATTTCTATACCTCGTTGGCTAACGACGTATCCTAGGAGTTTGCCAGATGTTACCCCGAATGTGCATTTCTGAGGATTGAGCCTCATGTTGTACTTTCGTAGTCTTGCGAAGAACTTGCGAAGGTTCACAATGTGTCCCTCTCTTTCCTTGGATTTGACAATCATGTCATCTACGTATACCTCAACTTCTTTGTGCATCATGTCATGTAGGAGTGTAGTTGCGGTGCGTTGGTATGTAGCTCCGGCGTTGATTAATCCAAACGGCATGACCGTATAGCAATAGGTTCCCCATTGAGTGACGAAGGCGGTCTTATGCATATCTTCCATGGCCATCTTGATTTGGTTATAACCCGCATACCCATCCATGAAGGATAGTAACGCGTGGTCAGCGGTGTTGTCCACTAATATGTCGATATGAGGTAGAGGGAAGTCATCTTTTGGACTTGCTTTATTTAAGTCCCTAAAGTCAACACAAACACGGATTCTCCCATCCTTTTTGGGTACGGGTACTATGTTAGCTACCCAGTCAGAATACTCGGAAACTTTGATGAACCCGGCTTTGAATTGCTTGTCAACTTCTTCCTTAATCTTTAGAGCCCATTCTGTTCTCATTCGTCGAAGCTTCTGTTTCACAGGTTTGAAACCTGGCTTAATCGGAATCCTATGTTCGGCCGATATCCTGTCGATCCTCGGCATGTCTTTGTAGGACCAAGCAAAAACGTCTTTGAATTCATTTAGGAGGTCTATGAAATCGGCCCTTTCGGTAGAGCTCAAGGTAGTCCCTATCCTGAGTTCTTGGGGTTCTAGTTCGGTTCCTACATTGATGGGTTCGGTGTCCTCTATTACTGGTCCCCCTTCCCCTTCTTGTAGTATTTCTTTGGCTACGTAGGGAAGTATTTCAATTGAGTCTGGGTCTTGGTCATCCTCAGTACCATCATAAACAGAATTGCACTCAAGATAACACAAAGAGTAAGCAGAACCTGATTTATTCATATTAAAATTTGAGTAAAGTTGAAACAAAGAAGCCAACTGATCCATGGTCAGTGGCGGCAAAGGGACAGTGGTTGGGGCATTTCCCGAACTACTGTGACTACTCGAGGCTAAGCTAGAAGAAACAAAGGGAGTGGGGATGACGACAGGAGTAGATTCTCTAATGACTTCTCTAGACTCCGACTCTGACTCCGACTCCGACTCGAACTCATCGTCTTCTGGTTCTCCTTTGAACATCTCTCCTTCTCCAGTGGTGAGCTTGAAGAGTCTTCCTTGATTGTTGGTCCATTTGATGGATTTTCTCCATCCTTTCTGCTGTCTTGCGTCGGTTTCTGTGATTAACGCGGTGGGGTTGAAACGATCGTCTTGAAGTATCATGGTAATGATCTCATCCTGCGCAGCCCTAACGAATCGATCTTCTCCAAACAATAGGCTAATAGCTTGTTCGTCTAAGCAAGGTGCTTGACGGGTTTTGACGGTAGGAACCGTTTCTGGAGGGATAAAGTAGCAATCGTGAAAGATCTCGATTCCGGCAAGTTTCCTCTCGAGATAATGCCAGGGCTCGGGAAATCCGTGAAAGAGTTCTAGACATCCTTCTTGAACAAAGTACCCATTTAAAGTAGGGAGATAGGGTCGCATTTTAATTTCTACGTGCTTGCGGTTTTGGACTTGGGCAAGCATTTCGAGAACCTCCTCTTTCGTGGGTTTGTACCCTAGTCCAAGTGGTATCCTCGTTGAGTTGCCTTCCTTGTATGGTGCGAAGGTATTCTTCCAAATAGGGTTCAAAGGCATTCCAGGGAAGTATCCCTGGGATTTGAGTATGTGGTTGACCACCAAGTTGGAGTAGGGATTATAGTATAAGGGTGCCAACTCACTTTCTATGACACTTACACTTTGGAAGCCCCCAAGTTCGTATACAGGATCTGCAAGGACTTGATTGTTCGACTGTTTTTCGATTATTGCCTTGATGGGTGACGAAGTGATCGTCACTACTTTGCCATTTAGTGGGATCTTGATCTTTTGATGAAGGGTGGATGTTACCGCCTTGGAAGCGTGAATCCACGGCCTTCCCAGAAGTATGTTGAATGAAGCTTCAATGTCCACTATTTGGAAGTTAACCTTTCGTTCGATTGGTCTCGTGGCTATGGTTAGGTTAACAAGTCCTACTACCTTTCGTCGTGTACCGTCATACGCACGCACACCTTGATTGGTAGGGGCCCAATCCGACTCTTTCATGCCTAGCTTGTATGCCGTTTTGAGGGGTATGACGTTGACTGCGGAGCCATCATCCACCAAGGTCATTGGCACATTCTTCTTTAGACAAATGACAGTGATGTATAGAGCAAGGTTGTGACTAGCGCCAAAAGGTGGCAAATCTTCGTCCGAGAAAGTAATAGGATTACTTAGCTTCGGTGATTCTTGGAAGACCAAGTTGACTACATCTTCGGTTGTGGAGTTATGTGCTACATTTAGTTTGGCCAAAGCTTGCAGTAAAGCTTGGCGATGTGGGAATGAGCTTGCTACTAATTGCCAGACTGAAAGATCAGCCTTTGTTTTTTGTAATTGCTTGAGCAAATGATCAGTGGAGTCATCTTCGTTGTCATTTGGTGTGATGACGTTAGTTGGACCATTTTGAGTAGTGCTTTGATATGGACGACCCGAACGAGTTAGGTGGTCCACATCTTGGTCTTCACCATTTTGGACTATTTCTGTGACTAGGGAGTTTTCAATGAGATACTCGTCCTCATCATCGTCGGCCCAAACTCCATTGATTGCAGTTAGTTCCCTCATTCTCATGATATCATCTTCTAATCGTATGATTTGGTCGACTAGTTTATCCACTACGGTGACTACTTCTTGCATAGTGGCATTTTGAGAGAAGATTAGTGGCACATGTTCTTCGGGTGTTGCGTTGGGATCATGTAGAGTTGTCACCATATTTTCTAATTCCCAAACTTGCCTATCTACACTCCTTGCCCATGTGATGAAGTCGGAAACGGTAGGGGAGATAGTAGAGTAGAACCCTTCATTCTCGATTACATGAATTTCATTTTCGATTGGAGAAATGAGGTGTGAGCAATCTAAGTTAGATTCATCACTTGTGATCACTAGAACTCCAAGAGGATTCTGAGTGTTGTTGGGTTTACCTCCCGGTGGTATTGGCAATCGACCATCTCCAATCATGTCTTGAAGCACGTTTTTCAACTTGTAGCATTTTTCTGTGTCGTGCCCCTTGCCCCTATGGTATTCACAGTATGAATTCTCGTCCCAGAACTTGGACTTTCTTTCGGGTTCGGGAGTAGGTCCAATGGGTTGGAGTTTACCTTGTTTCATCAGCCTTTTTAGAGCGTTGGAGTAAGTGTCCCCAAGGTTTGTGAATTTCCTTGGTGGGGTACTTTTCTTGGATGGCTCGAGAAGGTTAACTTCATCGGTCTTGCTAGTGGAGCCGTATGAACGACTTGTGGACCCTTGATATCCTCGACCTACCGTTTTGGACAAGAGTCCTTTACGGATGTCATCTTCAATCCTTGTCCCTAGTACGGTTAAGTCCTTGAAAGTCTTGATGTTTTGGTATCTCAAATGATTGGCATAGATGGGTTTGAGATTATCCACAAACTTCTCCACAAGGGTAGCCTCATCCGGGCGTTCAACTAGTTGAGTGCTAGTCTTCCTCCACCTACTTAGGAAGTCGGTGAATCCTTCTTTGTCATTTTGGATAAGAACCTCTAGAGTACGCATATTTACTTGGATCTCGGCATTATCCGCATATTGTTTAGAGAACTCGATTGCGGCATCTTCCCAAGTAGCGACCTTCTTGTGATCTAAAGAGTAGAACCATTGCCTCGGGATGGTATCAAGAGATGAAGGAAAGATCCTTAAGAACATCTCGGGTTTGATGCCTTTGATAGACATGTAATCCTTGAAGGCACGGATGTGGTTCAAAGGGTTCTCGTGTCCCTTGAACTTAGGGATATCCGTCATATTAAAGTTAGTTGGCAATTTTGAATTAACGGCCTCATACTTGCGATTGTTCTCCCTATAAATGTCATCCCCCTTAAGGTACATCAATTGCTCCTCCAAGTATTGGAGTCTTTTCTCAGCTACAGTTATCCCCATGAGAGGATTTTCATCCCTAGATTCATCATCGGAGTTACGTAGTACTTCACTTTCATGAGGAGGCAACCTTCCCTCTACGGCATAGATACGGCCCTCGATGAGCTCAAGGCGGTCATAGACTTGTTCTTGGGTAGCTTGCATTTGGGCTAGCGCGGCTAGGATTCGAGCATTACCATTTTGAAGTTGGTGGAGGTTTGTTTCATCACTTGATACGGGCATCTTGAAAACTGGATAAGAGATCGGCGACGAATCAAAACACGATCGACCATTGTAACACACTTGCTAAAAGAAAGAAATGTTTTGACTCGTGAAGTGGGTGTGTGCCACTTGTGTTGAGTGAGCTTTGAAGAAAGACAAGGTTTTTGAAAATGTGTGTCCTAGTCAACTATAGTGTAGTTGTAGGAGTGGACTCGAAGTGAGGTTTTGAAATGGGCTTGTGGCCCGAATTTTGACGCGACAAACGGACAGAGTTTTGACCGGATTTTGCGCTAATTAAAAGCCTATTTCGAAATTTTGTTTGAAAAATGGGTTTAGATTTTTTCGAAAAATCGTCATGGTTTCGTTTAGTAATGGTGATCACGTAAGGTATACACATTTATACAAGCATTATAACGGGATGCTGAGTGCATTTAAAATGGTTTTGGTTTAAAGGGTGGGTTGCCATACCGAACCATCAAACCCGAAGTCTGTGGAGAGGCTCGTACCAAACAAGAGTAAGGCCGATTCCTAGTCCATTTCCTCAAGTAGTGAAGGCCCTTGATACAAACAAGAGTAAGCATCATGGTATGGATGACGTCAATCGCTATCCATCCTTAGGCCCAAATAAGAATTAGGACTGTTTAGACGGGACGATTGGTCGAATGGGTTGGGTTGGGCCTAGGAAGGCCGAATAAAACGATCTAGGAAGACCGAGTTATGAAAACCGACAATTATCTTATACAAATTATTCCCTAACCTTGTTCAAGTTTCACCCTTGCTACACGTAAGTGTATTATCCCCAGCAGAGTCGCCAAACTGTGGACGGTGGGCCGCCCACGGGGGCGCTTAGGTTGGAAAAGAGAAACAAGCGTTTGCATTTTGTATGGAGTCGCCATCAATTTTTATGGGAAATTGGAACCGTTCGAATACCTCGTGTCATGTCAAGAGACAAAGTAGAGACATGAACACTAAGCAATCGTTACCCTTAGCATTCTATGTCTAGAATGACTCTCGTGGATGCCAATGAACACGGGTGTTCACAGAGATCTGGAGTAAGGGGTGAGGGTACGTATTAGGAAGCTCTTTTGATCGAACACCTAATCCCGCCCGCCTCGATAGCGGCCTCTACTAATGATTAGGGAAGTTATTCGTACTCGATATATCGTCGGTTATATGCATGCAATGCAACATCCAAGTTTTAATCCTAGCATGTGAAGAATTAATACTAAGTCGGTTAACAATTAATTTAGCATACAATTTGGGTCGAAGTAGGAATTTAATGTTCAGTTACATGTGGAAACATACAAAGAAATCATACAATTGCGATAAATAATACAACGAAAATAACAATAATGAAAATTACATCGGGATAGGCGATTTACGTCGAAAATACCTTTAAAACGGATAATTTGAGAAAAAGGAATAAAAGAAAGAAATAAATAAATTAATTAACAGGAATTAGCGCGATAATACGAATAATAGTGATATACGTATGCTAATTAAACTAAGTCAAGGCAAAAAACGGAAGTTCAGAGACAGAACTCAGCCAGGAACAGGTGCAGCAGAGCTGCGTCCTTTGGAATAGGCGCAGCAGACGCTGCGTCTGTTCCTTGGCTCAGTTCTGGCTGTGAAGCCGTAATTGCAAGCCGTTAATGTCAATTGGTCATGCAAACGGGGAGGCTGGTACTCAGAAGGATCCGAGCTTACGTGGTCGAAAGTTCAAGCACGTAGACGCCAAAAAGTAAGAACAAAGTCTAGAATGCAAAGGGAGAAGAGAAGGGCGGACACTCGCGTGAGAAATATGAGGAGCGAAGGCTCCTATTTATACTAATCACGTGGAGGAATTAGGGTTTTGGAGACTCTTTGGAAGTGAATCTCGGAAAGATATGAAAAAGATACGAGAAATACGCGAAAAGGGCTGGGAAGAGCGCGCAGCCATAGCCACATCTGCGTCTCTTGGAAGAGGCGCAAGACTGCGCTGCGTCTGTTCCCAAGAGGTTTCCTCCTGCGGAAGAAAGATTTCCGTGTTTGAGTTATGGTAGGTCGGAAATAATTCGGTTTTCCTTAATATCTTATGTGAATATTACGGGAAATTATTTACTAAAAGATAAAATTTATGAAATATGGAATAGAAATATCCGGAACATTCCAGAACATTCTGACTCGGGATTTAACGGTTGTCAGCAAATAGAGACGGTTTTAGGCCCGGACTCCGAATGTACTCTAATTACTGCCAAAACGACCATATCGGGACGTAGATGACAACTAAGAGGTAGACATTAATATTTGAGCAATCACTTGACGATAATATTACGAATTGTCACAAATCGTTCCGCGTATCAAACATGCGTCCCAATCATCACCGGGTGGTTTGCGGGAGGTGCAGAAATGAGGTATCTACAAATGGCTTTAATATTTTAGATCGTTAATGTTTATTATGTAATTACTATCTTTAACTACTATTTACTACTATGTTTAAGTAATGTTGGAATAACAGAAGTCTTTGCCAGAATAATAGTGCAATAACAGCATAATAACTGCTAATTATGCAGGATAATACTGCAATAACAGCAGAATAATGGTAGAATAACAGTGTAATAAAAGCAGTCTAAACCACTGCTTTTACACTTGACTAAATTTACACTTGAATAAAAATGAATAGTTTTAACAAAATAATCCTGGACTAACACTGGAATAACAGCAGAATGAACTAGTCCTTTTGTGGAATAATACTGCAATAACAGCAGAATAAACTACTTGTTATGCGGAATAATAGTGCAATAACAGCAGAATAACGGTGCAATAAGAATAGAATCACAGTTGAGAAAAAAAAATTGCCATTTGAGTTGAATAGAAAATGCATATTCTTCGTAGAAATTGGATAGTGTTTGTAAACCTTAATTAAACTAGTGGAATAATAGCAGAATAAGTGTAGACTAATAGTACAATAAAACAGAGTATCCGCTTATTATGCGGAGTAATCGCAATACTTGTGAGAATAATGGTAGAATAACACTGGGAAAAACGCTTGATCTAAAACCAACGCTTTTACACTTGACTAAATTTATACACTTGAATAGAAATGGATAGTGTTTCTAGAAAACAAAGGTAATAAGAAAGCTTAATTAGACTAAAATAATTGTAGACTAATTGTGCAATAACAAAGACAACAAACCGCTCATTATCTCGAATAATACCGCAATAACAATGAGAATAACAAAGTGGGATTAGAGTAAAAATGGATGGTGTTTGAAAAAAGTACAAGTAATATGAAAACTCAATTAAATTAGAGTACACACTGGAATAACACTAGAGTAATACGGGAATAACAGCACAATAAACTAGTAATTATACGAATAAAGTCTGCAATAACATCACACTAATTGTTTAACAACACAGTTTACACTAACTTAGTCTGACTTCCCTGGATACACAACATTCAAAGGTATCGCATTCATGACGATGCCCGACTCTTCACTACCAAAGCAGATGATTGGGGTTGCACTTGGGGCACCGGCAACTTGTTCCTTGCGCCGCCAAACCCAACGTCTTGGCCTTTCGTCTCACAAGCCGTCACTTTGTCAAGAACTACTTGCCTATGAAGATTAATATCCGCCAAGATCAGGGAAGCCGACATTTCAACACAGAAGCTTCGACGAGCAATCTTGCTATGAAGATTGCACTCAAACACGCTTCCACCATATTCCGCCATCGTGTACAGCAAGAAACACCCCGACTCCGAATTCAGCAGTTCCTTCTTTTTCCATTTAAAAGGCACATCAACGATTTCGAAATTGCGGCAATCTTCAGACTTCAGAACATTATGACCCTCCATAAAAACATACATATAGTTTGCCACAATCTCGGCCAATCTTCTGTAATTGGCTATTGATAGGTCCATTTTATATACATTTTAACCCCCTATTTTACCTCTATTTTACATGTCATTTGCACTAATGTTAGTGTTTGTGAGCTAATTCCGTGTTCTAATTGTGCTTGCTTGTTTTCTATTGTGTTTTGTAGGAAATTAAGCTTTTAGTAGCTTTTTTCCCGTCAAAGTAGCAAGTACAAGAGTTCACGAGGCTAATGAGAGCAAGTCTTGATCATGCAAAGGAGTTTCGGGAAGCATAGGGGCATTTTGGGAAGAAATTGGAAAACCCGAGCAAGAGAAAACCAATCTTAGTTGGTGGATATGTAAAGAAATGAAATCCAAATGAAAGCCCATGATAAGAGTTTGCATTGGATGCCAAAGGATGCTTAAGATACCTTAGACGGACGCATTAAGACATAAGCATCGGATTCCGCATCAACATTAAGTGCAAAGTTAAGATGGAATTAAGAGAAATTTGAGAAATACCACGACCCCGATCGGGGTTGGGTGGCCCCGATCGGGGTTAGCCCCCTGTAGCTTATTTCCGTTACTCCCTTCACTCCTATAAATAGAAGCTTTGGTCGACACTTCTTGGACATAATTACACATATTTTTTCATCTAAATTCTCTCTAAATCTTAGTAGTTAGTTTAGGTTAGCTTAGTTTATTTTAGTTTGTTTACATTTCCTTTTAGCAATTACATTACAATTACATTTCAAGTTTAATTCCAAGTTACATTTCAAGTTTGTTCTAGTTTCATTGTTCTTCTATTTCCATTTCCACCTCCATTCAAGGTAATTCTTATTCTATTTTCATTATGTTATTTATCATTTCATGTAGTATTAGTTTAGTTTATACTTTCAACATGTTTGAGTAGTTATATTTGTCTAAGGAGTAAGGGAAACCATGCATGATTAAGTAATATGTAAATGTGAAAATAAGGATAAGTTAATATTGTATAATTGTTTCTATCACATGTTTGCGCCACAACGTTTAATCTTTGGTTATTGGCCATAATCGTAGATTAAGTTTGTTAATTCATTCTATAAGTCGAGAGGCACGGAACCGAATTAGACTAAGCATGTGTAGTAGGACGACCTAGTCATGGACGAGAGTTTCTCTAGGACCCTGTCTATGGTTGACACTAATATCGTAAGCAGGGTGTCTTTAAGCCTAAACATTTATCGTAAAATCAACTTCCTAACTTAACATGAGCATTTACATAATTAGCATGTGTGACCTGACCTCCCTAGACATTCTCTTTATTATTGTTTTATCATCACATCAAACCAAACTAGTCAATCAACCGTTAATCTACCAAGGTAAAATTCAATCCATAACAACTAAATAATAACTCCCGTCTCCTTTGGGTTCGACCCCTAAGTACTGTTGGGGTTGGTGTCCTTAACAGTTAGTGCAAGGACTTATAAATCTCTAAAAGGATCAAAGGGCATACTCTTGGTATTATTATCAGTTGATCCACGTTTATCAATAACGGTTGGCTTGCTAGATAAGTTTGACGTTATTGTCATACAGATGGCGGTGATCAACTGGTCCCTAAAAGTCACACCTATAGGATACGTTTGAGAGATGTGACGGTATGAAAATACAGTCATGTAGATGCCAATTTTGACTAACCAGTTAGTCTGAGTTATTTGACTAATAATTAGTCAAAAATGTGATGTTGAGATATTTTATTTAATACGGATTAAATAATAATGGCTAAGGCGAATTAAGCAGTTAATTCGTAAAATTGAATATAAACGTTTTATATTTAATTCAATGTATATTGAATATAATTATACAATACTGTTTTGTCGGACACGTATTAATAATTCAGCTAACCCGTATTATTAGTTGATGCCTTAATTTCCGATAACCGATAATGTGAGTTTATAATCGACCGTGTCATATACATTTAGCAATTGGGATTCGGACCACGAGTTTATATGAAGAGGAAATGAAAAAGCCCATGAGGCTCCCTCTCACTCGGTTTGGCCGAGCCAAACATAGACAAAAGGAGCCATCCCCTCTTTTGTTAACCTAAGGATTTTCATTTGTATGAAAACTAGGGTTTTGGGAATTGTGCCTCTCGAAACTCGGATCTCTCATCCAACACAAACTCACAAAACAATCCCCTCAATATTGCAAGGCAATTAGGGGATTCTCTCTAGCACAAGGGCATTTCTCGGACCATCTTGGGTGCATCGTTTAGGAGGAGATCTATCTTGATCTCTCATTGCCATATTGCACTAGGACCGAAGGTTATTTCTATATCTTAATCGTTTCATTATGTTTTTCGTTTTATGACTATAATCACATGTAAATTTTGCGTTATAGTCCTACAATTAAAGGTTAGTATACGGATATTAACCCACAAGTGGTATCAGAGCAAGGCCACGTATTTTTTTTCTATGTGATTTTCATCAAACGATTTTTGAATCGATGATTTTTGTTCAAAAAAATGTCACGGCTGGAATTTTTTTTTTCCCTCGGCATTTAATTTTTTTTTGCTGCGTGCTGCGTTTTTTTGAGCCTTGGGATCCGTGTCAAGTTTACACGGTAACGTTTGTCTTTTGTTTTGTTTCATTTTCGATCTTTGCATATTGTATTGTAATCGATATTCATTGCAATTTGTTAAAGATCGATCAAAATGATTGCATAAAATTTCGTGTGGCACAAATTTTTGTCTCGAAATTTTTTTTTATGGAAAACCGTGTGGCCTTCATGTTCACGGCCTGATTTTCTGTTTTTTTTTTGCATTGATTTGCGTGCTACACAATTTGTTAGATCGTTCGATCTCTTGTTTTCATTCGTTCTTCACATGTTGTAATTTTAACTGATAATTATTGCAATATGTTGAAGATGTAACAATTGTAATTTGATTTCTATACGGATTAGATTAAAATTGCAATTGTGTTTTATCAAACCGTTTTGTTTTGAACTCTTGTTGCTCTCGTTTTAGCCGATTAATTTTTTTTTTTGGCCTTTTTAGGCTCTCGGCTTTTTAGCCTTTAATAAAAAAAAAAAAAAAAATTTAAAGTTTCTGGTACTGTTCACGTACAGCAGTACAGGAGAAAAAAAAAAAAAATTGTTTTTTTTTTTTCGGCCATTTATGCATAAAACGGATTTATGCTCTCGCTTGAAAGTGAAACGGTTCACCCACGAACAATTAAATTACTTTAAAACGATTTAAAGTAACGGATTATCACGAATTAAAATTAACTTGACTAAAGCGGTTTTGTCATATAATTTTAATTATCTTTGGTGGTTTGGATAAATTTAACATAATTACGGAATTATGTCACGAACAAATTTAATTTAGTTAATGCATATTATTTATCGTTCTTGTTTAATTTGAATGCTTTTAATTACGTATTTATTTATTTTTGCAAACGGTTGTAACTTAGTGTGGCCTTAGTAGAACGTGTTACCGTAATGATGGAACACGGTCTTGGTTGTATTATGAGATCTCGTATCTCCATTTTTATTTCTTTTAATTACAGTTTTTATTTAGAATGTAAATAGGTTTATATTTGTAAATTTTAATTTGTAATTTTTGAGAAGACTAAAGATGGAGACCGGATGCTCACTCCCGCTACATGGATCAAGATGGAACATCAAGACAAGCTTCTCGGGTCCAACGGTGGATTCCAAAGTTGTTTTATGTTTTATTTTACTAGGATAGGCCACACTAGGAATTTTTATTTACGTATTGCATTCATTTATTTATTTTTCGTAACGATAATATGCATCATATTCCGCCTAAAAACCAAACCACCTAATTATTGCATGAAAACTGACACATATAGAGGTCACGAGTTAGTTTTCATTGACATTCTCATGTCACACGATTTTTAAGCCATCACCCAAATTAATTCATTCACGCAGACGCTAGTTATTCGTTCACTTAATATGAATTATAATTTAGTTGATGGGATCTTCCTCGTATAAACAAAAATTGAGAACGGTCTTTATAGGTCAAACTCCAATGAGTCCCTTCTTCGTCGGTAGGCATAATATGACCCCTTCTACGTCGGGTAAGTTGGAACTGATTGACCTATTTTATCTCAACACTATGGCCACTCGTACGATCCTGTGACTATGGTGGACTATAGATAGGATTTACGGAAATCTATCGACCAAGAGTTCTTACGAAAGAATTAGCTAAACAGTTGGCTTATCAATTTACGGAAATTGAGTCTTGGGATCACTTGTATTATTCTTGAGGGAGATCAATTATACAAGTGCAATGAGTCTACACGATTAAAATGAATTTTAATAGACTTAAATCACCTCGATGAGTTGCTTATTTCGTTTTGTTTTTCTTTCTTTTTCAGTGTAGATCACGTTAATTTAAACTGCTAATAACAAATGGTGGTTCTACGATAACCCAATGCCAAGTGCCACATTGGACCGTGAGTCCGGGCTTCGGATCTTCATGAATCGGATGAATCGGTCCACTCGATCGAAGAATGATGGATCAAACTTCGCGGATTGGGAGGCGGCATTACGGAATTTGCCGCGGTGATGGGAAGCTCAAATATCTATTGGAGCCCCTCCCAAGCAAACCCAGGTCCCACGGTGGAGCTGAAATCACCAAGTTTAATGATTTTCGTATGGAAGCGGGTGCGATTAAAAACGTACTCATTTTTGCAATGGAATCCAATTTGCGGAAACGCTTCATAGCCCATGGTGCAAACAAGATTTTCACCACGCTCACCAAGGAATTCTCGAAAGCACCGAGAATCGTGACCTATGAGCATACCACTCGCTTCTTTGATGCGAGACTCCAGAAGGGCCAACCAGTTAGCCCACACATTCTCAGCATGATTGAGAATGTCGAGAAGCTGGAGACCTTTAATTGTAACATCAGCGAGAACATTGTTATCGACCGCATGCTTCATTCACTCCACGATGGTTTTTCGCAATTTAGAGCGAATTACTATATGAATGATTTGAAGAAAACCCCACATGAATTGCACTCCCTTCTCGTACATGCACCGAGAAGGACATGAAGTGCAGTGGGAGCTTGAAACAGGATGTTCTCGTTGTGTCAAACAAAGGGAAAGGTAAGGGCAAAGCTCAGGCAAACCTAGCGTGAGGTAAACCGAAGTTCAAGAAGTCAGGTTCAGGTAAGAGTGGGCCTGGTGAGTCGAGCACCTCATCGGGCGCGACAAAGAGCAAGAATGAAAACATGGAGTGCCATCATTGCCACAAGACTGGGCATTGGAGGCGTACATGTCCTGTTTATCATGAGGACTTAAAGGCAGGTCGTGTTAAACCTGTTGGTATGTCTTCTCTCTCTTCTACTTTTATTCATATGATTGAGATTAACCACGCAAGTTACGGAACTTGGGTACTTGATCCTGGTTGTGGTTCTCATCTGTGTAATCATGTGCGGGGGCTCCGAAACATCGAACCCCTCGTAAAGGGTGAGGTGGACTGCGTGTCGGGAATGGAGCAAGAGTGGCTGCCATCTCAAAGGGGACATATGTGATCCAGCTTCCTAGCGGATTTGAGTTGTCATTATATGACTGCTATTATGTACCTAGTCTTTCGAAAAACATTATTTCAGTTTCTGCACTTGATAAACTTGGTTTTTCATTTGTAATAGAAAATAATACTTGCATTTTCTCATTACACGATATGATTTCTGACAAGGCGAGTCTCCATGAACGGAATTTATGTTTTAGATCGGACCACCGAAATATTACACGTAATGAATAAAAAGTTAAAGGTTGGTGACAAAGATCAAACGTATCTATGGCACTGCCGTATGGGACACATTAATGAGAAACGCGTAAAACAGCTCATAAAAAATGGAGCTATCTCGGCCTTTGATTTTCAATCATTTGGCACGTGTGAATCATGTCTCATCGGTAAGATGACTCGGATTTCCTTCAAAGGTGTTGGAATGCGCGCTGCTGACCTATTAGGACTCATACACACGGATGTATGTGGTCCTATGTCAATCACCGCACGAGAAGGTTATAGGTATTTCATCACTTTCACGGACAATTTAAGTAGATATGGCTATGTCTACTTAATGAAGCACAAAAGTGAATCCTTTGAGAAATTCAAGGAATACCAGAATAGGGTACAGAACCTATTGGGTAGAAAGATTAAAACACTACGTTCAGATCGTGGTGGCGAGTATCTTTCTCACGAGTTTGATCAACACCTAAAGGATTGTGGGATTGCCCTACGATTAACTCCACTGGAACACCTCAATTGAATGGTGTGTCCGAACGGAGAAATCGAACTTTACTTGATATGGTTCGATCCATGATGAGTCACACCGTGTTGCCTGACTCATTATGGGGTTATGCTCTTCGTCATTTGCTCTAATACTTAACCGAAGTCCGTCTAAAGTGTTGACAAGACTCCATATGAACTATGGAAGGGAACGGTCCCTAACTTGTCCTTTATACGGGTTTGGGGCTGCGAGGCTTATGTCAAGTGGAGACACGAGGATAAGCTCGGCCCGCGATCAGTCAAGACATTCTTTATAGGTTATCCTAAAGGAACCCTTGGTCATTAGTTCTATTCGCCAACCGAACAACGTGTTTTTGTTGCGGCTAGTGCGACATTCTTAGAGAAGGAATTTCTCGAGAATGCAAAGAGTGATAGAACCTTCGACCTGTCGGAGGTTCCAGAACCAAATACCGAGCAACTATTGGAGGAACCTATTCCTTCAATCCCGGCTGCGGTTAACATTCCTGAAGAACCTAGGAGGTCGGGAAGAGTCTCTATTCCTCCGGACAAATACATTGGTATGGTCGAGGAACATGACATAGATGACATTCTACTCTTAACGAGTAGTGAACCCGCAACCTATAAAGGTGCCATGACTAGTTCCGACTCAAAGCTATGGCTTGAGGCCATGCAATCCGAGATGGACTCCATGTATGAGAACAACGTGTGGGATCTTGTTGACTTACCTGCTAAGGTTCGTCCCCTTCAATGCAAATGGCTTTACAAGATAAAGCATTCTGTGGAAGGTCAACAAGATATCTACAAAGCACGACTAGTTGCTAAAGGTTTCACCCAAGTGCCAGGTTTGCACTACGATGAGATTTTTGCACCCGTAGTCATGCTGCGTTCCATTCGGATTATCTTAGCGATTGCCGCTTTTCATGATTATGAAATTTGGCAAATGGACGTGAAAACCGCCTTCTTAAACGGTTTTTTGGAGGAAGAGTTGTACATGGTACAACCCGAAGGTTTCATCGATCCGATACATCCTAAGAAAGTGTGCAAGCTTAAGCGTTCCATTTATGGACTTAAGCAAGCATCAAGGAGTTGGAATCATCGCTTCGACCAAGTGATAAAAGAAAATGGATTTACTCGATCGGTCGAGGAACCATGTCTATATATCAAGTCGAGTGGGAGCAAGATTGTCTTCCTAATATTGTATGTTGACGACATACTCCTGATTGGGAATGACATACCTCTCTTAACTTCGGTGAAAGTATGGTTGAAAAACCATTTCCAGATGAAAGATCTGGGAGAGGCACAAAGAATTCTAGGCATCCGTATCTATCGAGATAGATCACGACGTATGCTATCTCTCGATCAGAGTCTTACATAGACAAAGTCCTAGAGAGATTCAAGCATGACTAACTCCAAGAAGGGGTTCCTTCCTATGGCTCCAGGGGTGCATTTGAGCAAGTCTCGTGCACCGAGACACCGGAAGAGAAAGAGCGCATGGCACGGATTCCTTATGCCTCGGCAATAGGATCTATCATGTATGCCATGATATGCACACGTCCGGACGTGGCATATGCATTGAGTATGACAAGTCGATTCCAACAGCATCCAGGTGAATCACATTGGCTGGCTGTCAAGAACATTCTTAAGTACCTACGGAGGACTAAAGATTGGGCATTGACTTATGGAGGCGATCAAAAGCTATGCGCAACCGGTTCGCAGATGCCGCTTCCAAACGGATCGTGATGACTCGAAATCTCGATCTGGATTCGTTTTTACTCTTAATGGCGCGATCAGTGGAAGAGTTCGAAACAAAGTTACAAACAGATTCTACGATCGAGTCCGAGTACTATGCCGCGTCGAAGCTACAAAGGAAGCGATATGGATGCGTCAATTCTTACATAGGCTATCTGTAGTGCCTAGTTCGAATGACCCGATCACCATCTATTGCGACAATAGTGGTGCCATCTTCCAAGCTAAGGAGCCAAAGTCTAGACATGTACAACGGAAAGCTCATCTAATCAGAGATTACGTGGAGCAAAAGGAAGTAGTGATAGAAAAGATTGCTACAGATGATAACATAGCAGATCCTCTCACTAAAGCATTACGACAAGATAAGCATGAAGGGCACGTCAATTCCATGGGAATTAAACGTGTTCCTAAGTTGTAGTACTCTTTTATGGATCAGATTCATTCCCTTTTGTACTCTATACAACATCATCGTTTTGATATTTATATATTTTGTTTTTCATGTGGAATTGTGCGACAATTTTTGAACACCACAAAGTGAACTGAACGAACATTATATTTTTCAATCCTTAATTGCCCACATGAGCTGATAACTCTGGCAATTATTTTGTGACGTTGGTTGATGGTGGGTTCAATGAGCCATAAGTCAACCGGTTGACTGACCAATCACAGAGGCGATTTATACGGATATTTCGTAGGACACAATTGTGACATCGACGTGGAGTCCTAAATGTTTTATAACATTCGTTGCCCGGTCGTGGATAGGACTTCCAAGGTGATCCTAAGAGTCGATTCTTTTGACTATCGACTGTCTCTTGAGACTAAGGCAGATTTTGGGTGACTTTGGTTTCTTTCTCACGGTCATCCGTAACAGGGGGCCAAGTAGATTTTTTTCTGGGTCATTTCATGCCGTGCTTAGATCGGAAGGAGTTCGAGTTGAAGGAAATATTCAGCCTTTATCGGGTACTCGATATTTCTCAGGGCCACTCGAGGAGTCAGAATCGAAATGCATGGCCATGCTCGGATACGGATTCGTTTTATCAGTTAAGTTACTCTCTAGTCGGGGAAACCACTCTAGATACAGATCGATTGTAAACTACGACCTTTGCGGATCCAGATCTGCAAATTGTTTTACATTGAGTGGGAGAAATTTTAAATGAATATGAGAATCGGTTATCGCACATACACTTGTACGGACAAGTAGGAGTTTGTTGGAGCTTGTGTCCTCCAGTTAGTGCGGATAATGTCATTGCACATACACTTGTACGGACAAGTGGGAGCTTGTTGGGGTTGGTGTCCTTAACAGTTAGTGCAAGGACTTATAAATCTCTAAAAGGATCAAAGGGCATACTCTTGGTATTATTATCAGTTGATCCACGTTTATCAATAACGGTTGGCTTGCTAGATAAGTTTGACGTTATTGTCATACAGATGGCGGTGATCAACTGGTCCCTAAAAGTCACACTTATAGGATACGTTTGAGAGATGTGACGGTATGAAAATACAGTCATGTAGATGCCAATTTTGACTAACCAGTTAGTCTGAGTTATTTGACTAATAATTAGTCAAAAATGTGATGTTGAGATATTTTATTTAATACGGATTAAATAATAATGGCTAAGGCGAATTAAGCAGTTAATTCGTAAAATTGAATATAAACGTGTTATATTTAATTAAATGTATATTGAATATAATTATACAATACTGTTTTGTCGGACACGTATTAATAATTCAGCTAACCCGTATTATTAGTTTATGCCTTAATTTCCGATAACCGATAACAGTTTATAATCAGACCGTGTCATATACATTTAGCAATTGGGATTCGGACCACGAGTTTATATGAAGAGGAAATGAAAAAGCCCATGAGGCTCCCTCTCACTCGGTTTGGCCGAGCCAAACATAGACAAAAGGAGCCATCCCCTCTTTTGTTAACCTAAGGATTTTCATTTGTATGAAAACTAGGGTTTTGGGAATTGTGCCTCTCGAAACTCGGATCTCTCATCCAACACAAACTCACAAAACAATCCCCTCAATATTGCAAGGCAATTAGGGGATTCTCTCTAGCACAAGGGCATTTCTCGGACCATCTTGGGTGCATCGTTTAGGAGGAGATCTATCTTGATCTCTCATTGCCATATTGCACTAGGACCGAAGGTTATTTCTATATCTTAATCGTTTCATTATGTTTTTCGTTTTATGACTATAATCACATGTAAATTTTGCGTTATAGTCCTACAATTAAAGGGTAGTATACGGATATTAACCCACAAGTACTACATTCATTTGTTGTCTAGGGTATAAATATTATTTTTGCATAGGTGTGCGATAGCCTATCAAATTTTGGCGCCGTTGCCGGGGAGACGGTTTTGTTTGCTAATTAGTTGTTGAATTTTATCTTATTTTATTTTGTCTCGAGGAACACTTGTTCCTTGGGATCATCTCACGGTTTCTTTGTAGTTTTAGTGCCTATTTTTGTAGGTTATAAAGCTATTGGCCATTTATAATGAATTACGAATTCGTCCCACAACTTCAAGATGAGCCTTTTCATGACTATCTTGCCCGATTCTGCCATTTTTGCGATAGTCTCCTCTCTCTTGGATATGTCCTTGATGGGGATTACATGGTTCAATTCGCGCTTAATGGCATGAATTTTGAGACCCGGGAAATAGCCCTAAACTTGAGTAATGGGAGTGTCTACTACATGATGGGGCTAGAACTTTGGGATTTCTTTGATTTCATGGCTAGCCAAAGTCAATTGCGGGAGGTAGCTCGCCAAGAAGAATTGAGGCGTGCAATGCTTCTTCAAGATTATTTGGAGCAACAAGCGTCCGAGGCTCGTATCATAAAAATGCTCGAAGACATGCTCACAGAAATGCGAGAAGGAAATGAGCGATTTATCAAAGTTTCTACTCTTCCACTTTCCCAATGTGAGTCTTTTGTAACTAATAATTTAGAACTATTGGAAGATGATGATGATGGTCCTAATTTTTGTTTTAAAATTCCCCATAACATCACTCCGATTGACCATTTAGAGACTCATGACATTAATCTTGTAGTAGATAACACACTCACCATGGACGATGTTGGGCTCGAATATAGTGAAAAGGATGAGGTTTTACACGAGACCTTAGACCCCTTTGAAAATCTTTTCGTGGAGGATGTGGTTGACCTTTTTAAGGTTGATGAAGGACTTAGTGATGCTAATATAAAGGTTAAGTGGGATGAACCCCTCATTTTTTACGAGTCCTACCACTTAGAGTTTTCATACCACCAATTTGAGACCGATTATAATTATAATTTGTGCACTAACGATTATTTTTATGGTCTTAAGCATGATGCTCCTTTTCTTGCTGACGAGTGGAGTACGGTGGTTCTATTTGAAATCTCTCATGGGCAATTTGATAAGATTAATCCTTTCTTGCCTTTGATCTTTCATACTTATATCTTATCAATTGCTTACATATGCTTGTGTATTGCTCATGCACAGGTATATGATTTACTTCTAAGGGCATTAACGTGCTTTTTAGATGACGATGGAGGATCCATTAGAAAAAAAATAGTTTGTTTTTATTTCACTTTTTACGCAATTTCATGTTTTATTAGAATTATGAATAAATTTTAGACTAATTAGCTATTTTGAGTTGTGACTTGTAGGTGTTTGAAGAGGAGAAGAGGCGTTTTGAAGGATGGCATACTACCCCATGTTGTAACCCCGTTCGGGGTCGTAACATTTACGTTTTTTTCCAAAAAATTAAAAAAAAATTAAAAAAAAAAGTCAACGGTCAACTCTGATCGGGGTCGTGACTTTCTTCCTTATTACGCGTTTTAATAAAAGACGGGATATGCTAATCTTTTCCATATGCTTCAAAAGCAAAGGACGGTACTCCTCCTCTCCATTTTTCTTCATTTCCCAATCAAATCACCTCCGAAAACCTCTATTAGCATCAAGGACAAAGTACCCACCGAAATTTTGACCCATTTTAATTTGTGATGAGATGCTAAATGGAGGAATCCCCCAATGTTTATGCTAGCTTGGGGGAGGCTCGTTAGTCTAGTAAGTTTTCTTTGTTTTGCACTTTAGTTTATTTCTCGCAACCCATTAAATATGACCTCTTGTCCTTCTTGTTTATGTGCTTTGCGCCATTTTTATGGTTTAGTTGGGTAATTTGATTGTTGGCACATTGAGAACAATGTTATGTTTAGCTTGGGGGGAGATTGCATTCGCATATTAGTTAGTTTGCATTTAGTTAGTATAGATTTAGTGAGAATTTTTGAAAAATTTGTGTGAATTTTTGCTTCTAATTCTTTGCTTGTCCTACTTATGCCCTCTTGTTTGTCTCATTTTTTGCTTGATAGCTCTTGATTCGCTACTTTTGACGGGATATAGCATGCATGGGGATGTCTTGACATAGTAGGTGGGAGATGGAAATTAAACCAAGTAGGCTTGATCTTGACTTTTGGCAAGCTACAAAATTGGTAAGGTAGAACCTCCTTAAAGGCCATTTCATCTTTATTTGGTCTCACTTAGGTGAGTGGTAGGTCTCCTTATGGTGTGTGTTACATCAAAACGCACAAATATGGTCTTCTTTTCATCTCTTTTAAGCATTACTTTCATTTTGCTATGCATTTTTGAAGCCAAATTCACATTGATAAATTTGCCCATTTTCTAGCCCCCTTCACATGTTCTTGTTTCCCTAGCTACAATATAAATTGCCTACCCTTGTTAAGCTAGTAGCTATGTTTTGGTGTTGGGATGCTCAAATTGGGATGTTCTCTAAAGATTATGTCCTTGTGAATTGGTTGTCGGATTGTTGTTTTTCCATAATTGTGAAGGTAGAATTGGAGCAAGAAAAAAATGATGAAATCCAAATGAAAGCCCATGATAATAGTTTGCATTGGATACCAAAGGATGCTTAAGATACCTTAGACGGACGCATTAAGACAAAAGCATCGGATTCCGCATCAACATTAAGTGCAAAGTTAAGACGGAATTAAGAGAAATTTGAGAAATACCACGACCCTGATCGGGGTTGGGTGGCCCCGATCGGGGTTAGCCCCCTGTAGCTTATTTCCGTTACTCCCTTCACTCCTATAAATAGAAGCTTTGGTCGACACTTCTTGGACATCTTTACACATATTTTTTCCATCTAAATTCTCTCTAAATCTTAGTAGTTAGTTTAGGTTAGCTTAGTTTAGTTTAGTTTGTTTACATTTCCTTTTAGCAATTACATTACAATTATATTTCAAGTTTAATTCCAAGTTACATTTCAAGTTTGTTCTAGTTTCATTGTTCTTCTATTTCCATTTCCACTTCCATTCAAGGTAATTCTTATTCTATTTTCATTATGTTATTTATCATTTCATGTAGTATTAGTTTAGTTTATACTTTCAACATGTTTGAGTAGTTATATTTGTCTAAGGAGTAAGGGAAACCATGCATGATTAAGTAATATGTAAATGTGAAAATAAGGATAAGTTAATATTGTATAATTGTTTCTATCACATGTTTGCGCCACAACGTTTAATCTTTGGTTATTGGCCATAATCGTAGATTAAGTTTGTTAATTCATTCTATAAGTCGAGAGGCACGGAACCGAATTAGACTAAGCATGTGTAGTAGGACGACCTAGTCATGGACGAGAGTTTCTCTAGGACCCGGTCTATGGTTGACACTAATATCGTAAGGTGGGTGTCTTTAAGCCTAAACATTTATCGTAAAATCAACTTCCTAACTTAACATGAGCATTTACATAATTAGCATGTGTGACCTGACCTCCCTAGACATTCTCTTTATTATTGTTTTATCATCACATCAAACCAAACTAGTCAATCAACCGTTAATCTACCAAGGTAAAATTCAATCCATAACAACTAAATAATAACTCCTGTCTCCTTTGGGTTCGACCCCTAAGTACTACATTCATTAGTTGTCTAGGGTATAAATATTATCTTTGCATAGGTGTGCGATAGCCTATCAGCTATTTGCTTGGAATCGTGAGTCATGTTGTCCAAAATATCAATCGATTCATTCAAAAAGTTGATGCAGAAACAAGAGTAGTGATCATTGTACAGAATCGGCAAAAACACAAGGTCGGAGTTCAGACGACATCTTCCATTGCAGGAATCGAAAAACACATTCCAGAATGCCAACAGCTTCTTACCCGGACCGTCAAGAGGACTTGAGGAATCAAAGTTCTCTAAGAGTGAATAAAGAGGATCCTTCAAAACAGAAAGCATAAACAACCAAAAATAGTGCACAAGAGTGAATAAAGAGGATCCTTCAAAACAGAAAGCATAAACAACCAAAAATAGTACAACCAACAGTTCGCTGGACTGTTGCTTCAAGAACAATGTTTTGTCAACGGAGCCTCTTTTAAAACCATTTTCAATAAGAAATTTAGACAATCTATCATACCAACACCTAGGTGCTTGTTTTAAACCATAAAGAGCTTTGTCTAATTTAAAAACATGGTTAGGCAAGTCATTATTCACAAAACCTGGTGGTTGCTCTACAAAGACATCTTCTTCCAAATATCCATTTAAGAAAGCGGTTTTAACATCCATTTGGAAGAGTTTAATGCCTTTGTGAGCCGCAAAAGCTATAAGCAATCGTATGGCGTCAAGTCTAGCTACCGGTGCATAGGTTTCATCGTAATCAATACCTTCTTGTTGGTTATAACCTTGCACCACTAGTCTAGCCTTGTTCCTTACAATTTCTCCCGAGTCATCAAGCTTATTGCAAAAGACCCACCTAGTATCAATGACCGTACGATTAGGCGGTCTAGGGACTAAGTGCCATACCTTATTTCTTTTGAATTGATTGAGTTCTTCTTGCATGGCAAGCAACCAGTTTGCATCAGTCAGGGTGACTGTTACATTTGAAGGTTCAATTTGAGAGAGGAAGGCATTGCGGGCACAATACTCATTGAGATGAGCGAGATTGTTGAGGGATGATCTTGTTCGAATTCCCGAGTTGAGATCACTTGTGAGATTAATGAGTGGATGAGAACTTTGATGTTTCCACTTCTTTGGAACAATGGTTTCTTGTTCCCCCTCAACAAAGACATCGATCCACATGGATGTTTCTTTTGGCCTGGAAGGATCTTCATCCTCACTGTTTTGGATTGCTTCAGTTCTGGAGGTGGAGGCAACAGTCGTTGGGTCTGTTGCTTCCAGAGAAGAAACAGTAGCAGAGGTGCTATGTGTTCCCCCTGAGTTGCTGATCTCCTTTGATGGTGACATTCTCTGTGTCTGTTGCAATTCAGTGCTGGGAGCTTCTTCATCCTCGAACACAAAGTCCTTTCGAACAAGGCCAATCTCAAACTCATCGCCATCACTATCATCATCATCATTCACGTTTTGTACCTATCCAAGCACACTAGACTCATAAAAAATGACATGAATGTTTTCTTCAATTAACAAGGTTCGTTTATTGTAGACTTTATAGGCCTTGCTATGGTCGGAGTACCCAATAAATACTCCTTCATCACTACGTGGATCGAACTTACCCAAGTTGTTTTTACCATTGTTATGAACAAAACATTTGCTTCCAAAACATCTAAAATATGAAATGTTGGGTTTTCTTCCACGTAGCGATTCATAGAGAGTTTTATTCAAAATACTCCTTATCATGACACGATTATGAATGTAGCAAGCGGTATTTACCGCTTCGGCCCAAAAGTTCTTAGGCAACTTACTAGATAATAACATTGTTCTAGCCATTCCTTCAAGGGTTCTATTCATCCTTTCAACCACACCATTTTTTTGTGGGGTTCTAGGAGCCGAGAAGTTATGGTCTATACCATTGTCATCACAATAAGCACCAAATGATGAGTTTTCGAATTCGGTTCCGTGATCGGTTCTCATTGAAACAAGTTTTAAACCAAGTTTATTTTGAATCTTTCTTAACCAAATTAGAAACTCATCAAATGTCTCATCCTTAGAGCTTAGGAAGAGTGCCCAAACGAACCTAGAGTAATCATCAACAATGACACACACATAACGACTACCACCTCTACTTCTAGTTCTCATTGGTCCACACAAGTCGATATGTAAAAGTTGCAAGGGTTGAGTTGTACTTAAAATTCTTTTAGATTTAAAGGAAATTCTAACATTTTTACCTCTAGCACATTCATCACATACTTTATCAAAATCAAACTTTATGTTGGGAATACCTTCAACTAAGTCAAGTCTTTTAAGAGTATTAAGAGTTTTTGTACTAACATGGCCAAACCTTTTATGCCATAACCAAGGATCATTGTTCATTACACTCATGCAAGACATGGTGTGACCGGATAGAGTGTTCAAATTAGTTAAGTATACATCTTTGACACGTCTTCCTTCGAGTATTAGTTCATTAGTAGTGGCATCAAATATTCGACACAAATTAGCACTAAATTCTACAATATTACCCTTATCACAAAGTTGAGAGATACTAAGGAGATTATACTTCAAACCTTTGACAAGCCGCACGTTGTCGACACAAAGTAATGATGACTTACCAACTTTTCCAATGCCAATTACTTCACCTTTCTTGTTGTCACCAAACCTTACCGTGCCACCATCATATGCTTTAAGTGAGAGGAATTGGCTTCTATCACCCGTCATGTGACGAGAGCATCCACTATCCAAGTACCAATTGCGGCCACGTCTCACCAAGCCCTACACAAAATTAGTTTTTGAGTTTAGGAACCCAAATGAATTTGGGTCCCTTTTTGTGATCAACATGTCTTGTGGTGTCTTCCTTAATGCACATTTGCTTTATTGTTTTGGTATTCTTGTTAATGTCATCAAATCGTTTTGTACATCCATTGAAAACATGACCATTGTCACCACAATAATTGCAAATGATGTATTCGGGAAGACCCACGTATTTCCTTCTTCTAAAATCAGTTTTAGGCTTCGGGATGCAACAGTCAGTCTGACTGTTCCATTTGAAGCCCAAACCAGCAACTTTATCACATTTCTCGGTTTGATTCGTGAGGAAGTTTAACACGGTTTGACTTCCTTCCCATTTTTCAGTGATGTTTTTAGCAATGACAAGTTCATTGGTCAAGTCTTTAACCCTAGAGAGGAGATGCAAATTCTTTTCTTTTTCCCTCTTGAGTTCATCATTGTTAACACTTTCTATGGACAATCTTTTCTCAACAATGAAGTCATGGGTGTGGTTGTTGAGTTTAGACACGAGATACATGATTCTTTCTTTGGACTCTTCATATTTAGATGTCATCTCGTCAAGTCTTTTGTTTAGATCAACGATTTCATCGGATCTATGATGAGGAGAAGACCTAGAAGTGCTACATTCGGGCATACCTTTTTGAAAGAAAGTAAGCCTATCATGAAGAACTTCTATTTCATTCTTGAGGCAAACAACCTCACCTTTTAGACACTTGTTTTCATTTTCCAAACATTCAATCTTTTCTTTAGACTTGTCTAAATCTTTGTCAGAAGCAACAGTCTTAGACACTGTTTCTCTTAGGTCTACAACTTCAACTACAAAGGCATAGATCTCATTCTCAAGAGCATCTTTGTCCTTCAAAAGATCATCACGATCCTTGGTTAGTGAGGAAACTTGCATCACCAAGGTAGTGTTGACATTTTCAAGGTCAGAGACGTCCGTGGGGGTCAACCTAAGACGTTCTAGTTCTTTAGTCAAATGTTTGTTTAACTTGTTGAGTCTTTTAACCTCATCATATGCCTCAGATGTGACAGTGACGTTGTCTGTTGCTTTTAGTTCATTTTTCAGATTAAAGTTCTCTTGAGCAATTTCCTCAATCTCATTTTGCATTACCTCAAGCTTATCATTTTGAAACCGACACTTATCAAAAAGTTGGTCAAGAAGCTTACATACTTTCTCTTTGGAGTAAGTTCTAGCCTTGGCCTTTAGATGATTTACCTCGTTGTCGGAATCGGAGTCGGAATCGTCGGGATTAGCCATGAGGCATCTTAAGTGTTCAAGTTTTGAGGTTTTTGAGACTTTTTCTTTACCATGATTTGTAAGACACATTTTAGCCTCTAGTTCCTCCTCGATGAGTTCCTCATCTTCCTCGGAGTCGGACATTCCCCAAATAGCACTCATGACTCTATGTTTATAGTCCTTTTTAACCTTTTCTCTTCTTTCCTTTGATTTGATTTCTTCCCACTTGGGACATTCTTTAATTTGGTGAGTTTTATCACCACATTTAAAGCATCCCACGGTGGAGTTAGGTCGTTTCTTAGGAAAGCATTTTTTCGAGTAATTATTAGTGAACCTTTTGTTTCCTTGTCCATTGACCAACCCGGCTAGATTCCTTGTGAACATAGCAAACTCGTCTTCCTCCTCATCTTCTCCATCACTTGGAGAGGATGTGAGGGCGAGACTCTTTCCCTTTGAGGACTCACTAGAATGCTTATCGTGGTTAAACTCGTGAGCCATTAGTGATCCCATTAGTTCATGAAGAGATAGGGTTGACAAGTTTTTAGCTTCCTCTATAGCGGTGACTTTAGGTTGCCATTTAGGGGTTAGACTACGAAGGATTTTTCGAATGATGTCCTCGGACTCGAAATTCGTTCCTAGACTTTTAAGCTCATTAATAATACAAGAAAAACGTGAAGAGAAACTATTTAAGGACTCGTCTTTTTACATTCTAAACATCTCATATTGTTGCATGAGAAGATCAATACGGTGTTTTCTTACTTGGGACGTCCCTTCATAGGAAAGTACAAAAGAATCCCAAATAGATTTTGCCGTAGGACATCCGGAGATTCGACTAACTTCCCCCTCACCAACACAACGTTGAAGAATCGACATTGCTTTGGAATTCTTTTCGGCGAGCTTGAAGTCGTTTTCATTGTAATTTCTTTCCTCTTTTGTCTTGGTGAAACCGTTTAGAATATCGGTTTCCTCAATGACGAGAGGTCCATTTTGGATGATGTTCCAACATTGATAATCAATACTTTTGATGTAATGTTCCATTTTGAGTTTCCACCATCCAAAATTCGAACCGATAAAGACCGGGATCTTGGAGTGTTTCTCGGAATCCATTACCTACGAATCAAACTCTAAGGCGATTAGCCTCGATCAAGAGCACGAGGCTCTGATACCAATTGTTGAGTTTATGGATTCAAGTACCTAAGAGGGGGAGGGGGTGAATTAGGTACTATTTTAAAAATTTAACTTCAACTTTATTGAATTAAAGTGAGTTAAGAGAACAAAAGAGATGAGAGGATACTTCGAATAATATTGAAAGACTAAACGAGTATCAAGATGAATGTTTGCTGAAGTATGAAAGTAACAACTGTTCTGACTGTAGCTATTTGTCTCAGTTTATGGAATACGGACTGCAGACCAAATGTGACAAAGATGATGAATGAATTACTTCTAAGGTTAAGCAAAGCAAAACAAACAAACAAAGTAAATTGCAGCGGAAATAAAGTAAGACAATGGAACACGAGATTTTTGAATTGGTTTGGCAAGAAACTCAAGTGCCTACGTCCAATCTACCTTTTTATTGCTTTCTTTTAGTGATTTACTCCGACAACTAAAAGACCCTTACAATAAAAGACACCAACCTACTCCGGTTGTAAAGCAAGTACAAGAACTACTCCGTTCTTATGACAAGCCAACTCGCAACCTACTCCGGTTGCCAAGAGTTAAAGACTACTCCGTCCTAAACTCTACTAACACACTTAGAATGTTATAGGATCAAGTTTCCACTAACATATTCTTAGCAAAGAATAGAGATGGACAACTTTTACAAGATCAACAATTCTTAAGCAAGAGAGTTTAGTATGATAAAGTAACAGTAGCCACGACTGTAACAACTTGAAGACTTTTAAAGGTTTTTGCAAAGACACATGGTTTTAAGATTTTAAAAACAATTTGCAAAGTTTGAAAATATTTCAGAAAAGTCTTGGGATTTTGTGAGGAGGATGGCTCGCCTTTTATAGAGAGAATGGGTGAGGAGGTTGCTAGGGTTTTGAAGGGTCAAAGACCACACTTGTGAAGGGCATTAGCAACCACCCAAATCTTGCACCAAAGAAGGCTCTTTTGTAAAGGCAAGAATAGAGAAAGAGTGTTTGAAAGATATCCTTAAAAGCTCATGCAAATTCAGAAAACAAAGGATGTGAGACAAGTCACATGATGACAAGTTAACACAAATATGGCAAAAAGCATTTCTTGTTTTCTAAAAGACCAAAGGGTTGAATTTGCATAAATAGGAAACATTTTGAAATTAATAATTATTCAAACCACTCTTTATTGAAGACCAACTCCTAATAAAATCTGAAGTTTTATCTTTGAAAAATAAGAGACACGTGAAAGATTTTTGAAAGATAAAAAGGCTTCAAGTGTTACGAATTGTGGCAACAATCCAAGCAGCTGTTTACTAATAAAAGTAACAGTCGTCTTGACTGTTTCTATTACTCTAAGATACTCTACTTTCTCACTTGTACATTAGATGACACTAAGACTCAATACAAAGGGATGATTAACAACTTCAACACTTCTTAATCCATGCTTGATTTAATCGTTAATCCTGAAAAGGTAAACTAAGATAGCACAAATCAAATGGGCATGTTATCATCAATCATAAGGAACCCAACAGATGACATCTTCATGTCTAGCTTTTTTGGAAGCTGGTTCTTCAGGAACAGTTGATCGCGATTTATTGGCCGCTTGCATAGCCAATACATGCTTTACCCGTTAAATCACTCACGGATAACTTGATCCGTGAAGAAAGATGGGGTGGCAACCAAATTCTCGGACCCTTCACAACCAACTTTTTATGATTGTTTGTTTGTGCTTTCTTTAGCAGCTCGTCGGGTTACTTGGCTGGGCAACTTAGCAGCAGGTGCTTGACGCATAGCCTGCTGGGTCTTCTTCATCATCTTCGACTTTATAAGTTCCGCCCGTTCCAAGTATCGGCGGCATAAAATCTGAGAGTCCCTCTCATTAAGCAATATAAGTTGATGAACATCCTGTCAAGTTAATATCCCAAAATTTTACGTAAAACAGTACAATAATAGTAGAATAACAGAGGAATAATAGTACACTAATAGCAAAATAGATAACAGTGGATTAATAGTAGAATGACAGTGAAGTAATAAAATAACAAAGGAATAACAGTACACTAACGGCAGAATAAATAACCTTGGAGTAGTAGTAGAATAACAGTGGAGTGACACTTGGAATGAAAATTAGAATAACAGTGGAATGACAGTAGGAAAACTGAGGAATAACAGTGGAATAATAGTAAAATAATAGCAGTATGACAACTAATGCTTGAAGACAATAACAGAATAACATTTTAGAATGATTCGTTTAAAAACAATCAAACAGGTGCTTACGTCGACGCGCGGGACTGTACTTGCTCATCCGTAAGAATATCATCAGGTAGATCCAAAGACAAGACATCGACGTTGAGTACGTTGACCGAGCCAACGATGTTTGGGCGAGACAATGGGAAAGCAACGTCACGAACGCTCCCAGTGCCCAGAGAGCACCGGCGGTGACTCACGCTGCAACCTCTCATTGAAAGACTTAAAATCCCAATGTTTAATGAGCGGCAGCTCATTATTCACCTGATCACCGCTAAAGAAATAACGGTGAAAATAGGTGATAGCCAACAGCACTACACTACAACGAATATTTTTCCTCCCGATAAGGGCTTCACGCACAGAAGTCACCAAGTCTGAGAAGACAAACTGACACCAATTAAATTCCTTGATCCTAGAAACATCTTCCACGGCGCTTAGAAGTCTAAGATCAAGCACATAACCCGACACAGGAGCAAGGAAACACGACATGGCAAGCAGAACAAAAGTCTTCTTAAACTCATCGTCCGCAACCAAAGACTCTAGCAGCAGGTCTCTCCGAACTTTGTTAAGTGGTATCCCACTTTTGTTATTGGCGATACCATACTTCTCACGCCAAGCACGCTTCAAAGCTTCTCCCTCAGCGTCTGCAGAACCAGGAAACCCAGTAATAACCAAATCCACTTTCGGACCAGAATTTGGTAAACCAAACACATCGTGCACATCATCTGCAGTTAACTCGAACTTCTCCGTTTCAGATATTTCAAAATACTTCCCACTCCTAAAAGCATATATAAACTCCCGGAACATGGTATGGGGGAGGGAAGAAAGCTTCAACTCAAGTAAACCCTCGAATCCCATTTCCCTAACAGCCTCCTTCTGCTCCTCGGTGAGGGCTTCAATAACTTTGAAAAGAAAAGCAGGCCGACAGCAGCTAGTAAATGGATCGGCACTGTGCACACAAAGGGGAAAAAAATATACAATGCATTAAAACATTTAAGATAACATAAGCAAAAGCAGCAGAATAATAGCAAAGTAACATGAGAGCATCAAAAAATAACACGAAAAGTAACATATTAATAGCTAAATAACAGCAAAATAAAAGTAGAATAACAGTAGTACATACAGTGGGATATTTCCTGCAGCAACTCCAGCCTGAGGTTGATTGCTACTTACCACAATTCCCTTCTCATGCTTAACTTTGCCAGCCAACTTACTACTAGTCTTGGGTGGACTAGACGACAACTTCGCAAGTTGGGTCTCGGCCTTTCGTTTGATTTTTTTTGTGGGTGGTTCGGTTGTACATATTTCTTGACTACGAGTACTCCTTCTCTGAGAAGCAGTGCTCTTTGATGGAGATGTGACACGGGATTTGGATGGAGACGGACCCGGAGAATTTGATGATGACGGTTGAGGAGACTTTGATGAAGCGGTGGATTTGATTCTTAACTTCATTTTTACGCTTTACTATCCGAAAATAAAGATAAGGATCACTTTCAATGATAAATAGGTATTGACTAGACTTTTTAATAATGACGCTTGAGAATGAGAGTACCGTAAAATAGCAATGAGAATAACGAACACTAACAATTAGTAAAACAAATAACAAAGAAAGCGAAAAACACAAAAAGAACATGATGGATGTGTAAACAAAAACACGAAAGAGAATCAAAAGAAAAGCCTCTTTGAATAAAGAGTCAAAGACAGTTTCAAAATTACATACGGCCTACATAAGCCTTCATAAAAACAAAATAACGTACTAAATTACAGCCAGGAAAGGTTTCGAATTACATAAAACCCAAAATACATTCTATCCGAGGAAGAACCAAAATGTACTTCCAAAAATACAGGACATAACGTAAAAAGTCAGTCAACGTCAACAACATCGACTGACTTGTAATACAATTCGTGAGCAAGATCATAAGCAGAAGGATAATCCCTGAGTGAGTCAAAGTACTCGTGAATTAGCCTGATCCGTTCAGATACAGGTCCATTAAGGATCTTGTCATAATCGTATATATACTGGCAAGCATACAACACCGCCTTTGCTGGCTCACTTGCAAGCATATAGCACTTGCATCGTTTGGAAACTACTGTCGAGCCCCTTGACAAAATCTTAAAACCTTGACTGTGACTTTTAGTTAGAACTTTCATATATTCGGCGTGAACATCGGGCGCACTTTTATGAAATAGGAACATTTGTGACAATTTCTTACAAACAAGAGACATATTGCTCTTGTCCAAAGTAGTCTCTACATAATCGAAAACTCTTTCCATTAGGTCCTGGCTATTTAAAACTGCCGACATTGATTGATTACGACGACGAACTCGTACATTAACTTCAAAGCACTTATCAGTCTTATCGTCCAATAACCATCCCAATTTTTTTTTCTTTTGAAAGAGCGAACTCTCTAGCAAATAACAATTTATCTTCATTCACTATATTTATTGCCCATCCCTCACAAACTAAGTCCATTAGTGATGCTGAAACCTACAAACAAAGAAAGCCAAACAAACAAAAACCACTAGAATAACAGCAGAATAACCGGAAAAGAATAATAGAAAATTAAACACAGAAAAAACAGTACAATGATAGCAAGAGTAGCGCTGCAATGACACCATAAGACCAGTATAACAGCGGAATAACAGAAGTACTGAAAAGTGAAGACAACACGAACAAACACAAAAACCCTAGAAAAACACATTAAACAATTAAAACATGACAAATAACAGCGGAATAACACAAAAACTAAAGTCTGTAGAGAACAATAGTAAAGTTCTCAACACAACGCGTCACATAGAACATGCGAATCACTTCAAAACTATAGAAAACTGCAGAAACGACTAAGAACATGCAAATCAGTTCAGGAAAAATCAGAAACTAAAAAATGCAGCATAATATTACAATGAAAAAACTGCATAAACGCAATAACGACATTAAAGTACTTGATTAAGTAAGCCTAGCGATAATTAAACTGAAAAACGAATTAAAAAGCATACAAAAGCATGAAATAAAACAAAATAACAAAATAACAGAGGAAAATGACATGAAATTACCTTCAATAGGAAGGAAGATGATGAACGTCGAACAGAAAACGGGAGAAAAAGCGAAGGAGACGAACAGTTGAAAAAGAATAACACAATAATAATAGCAGAGAGATGAACGCTTGCAGTTGTGATGATTATATAAACCGTTTAGCAGTAATGTGGATAATTAATTAGAGAGGGAAATCAGTTAGAGAGTAAATGAGGGAAAGAAGAGAGAGAGAAAAAGAAAAAAAAAAGAGAAAATAAACTAAATAACAATGCTTTTATATGACAACTAAGATTAATCTTGGCCACTCATCTCTAATTTAATCTAATGGCTGAGATTCACCCAACTCACAACTCACCATAAGAACCAAAAACACCAAATCTAATCTCTCTCTCTCTCTCTCTCTCTCTCTCTCTCTCTCTCTCTCTCTCTCTCTATATATATATATATATATATATATATATATATATATATATATATATATATATATATAGGCGGGATCTCGTGAGTTGGGGTCTTATGGTGAGTTGTGAGTTGGGAAAATCAAGGGCTGAGATTAAAAGAAATGGACTGATGAGATTGAATCTAGTAATAATAAAAAAACACGTGGCCTGCAATATGACGAAGACAATTTCACGCTCTATTTTTTTCCGTCTCTCTCCTTAGTAAATTTACCCAACACAATCCTCAAAATCGCCATTAAAGAGCATTAAGAATCCACCATTTTAATCCTTACCTTCTTCATTTTCTCCATTTTTTCTCTTTCTTGAACAACACCACCAGATCGAAGATGGGTTCGAAAACCCCTTCGATCAGCTCTCTTCTCTTCACTTTCTTCATCTTCTTCGTCTCCCATGTTCATTCCTTCTACCTCCCTGGGTTCGAAAACCCCTTCGATCAGCATTTAGATCTTGTTTTAGTCTTTAATTTTCGAGTTAATGAAGAATAAGTTGGAGAAGTATGTGTACGAGGTGAAGAAGATAGTTAGCGTAAGTGGGCCGAAGATTAATTTGATGGACAAGAGGAAGGTTGGTGATGCAATTGAGCAGTTAGAGTAATGGCTTGACTGGAACATGTTTAGTGCAGCTCGATTGTTCGAGGAAAAATATCTGGGAGCCTGTTTTTAATCAGATGCGTAATGACGCTGAAACATTCCCGTATATTGGAGCTTGATTGATCTTCAATCTGTTCTTCAAATATAGCAACGTCCAGGTCCGGTAAGCTTTTGGTTGAATACTTGAATGCTACCACAATGATATGATGCCATCGGTTGGTACGAGTTTTAGCGATTTTAATTTTTGATTTTAGTCGGAATAACCTTAGATTTAGATCTTGTTTTAGTCTTTAATTTTCGAGTTAATGAAGATGAGAATTTCAGGTTTAATTTCTCTGTTCTGTTCTTAATTGTTCAATCATTTGAAGCAGACATTAAAGTTGTACTGCTGCCCATTTTAGAATTCAGACAAACAAAGACTTCACAGCAATGACAGCATTTTATATATGGATGACCCGACCCATTTGCTGCATTATTTGATATTCGGGTCATAAATGGATACGTATAGAAAACAGACGACACTCCGACACTCGATCCTTTGGCAGAAATGCTTGTCTGGATGCCACTACCATGCCACTACCCCTGGTTTTTAATTACAAATTGCATGCAAATGTTTCTTTACTTCATTTATCCTAGGCGAGATAGGCGTCAAAGTCTCACAACTCGAATAGGAAATATGGGACTGACTTGGTGTATTTTGTCATTTATTGGGCAGCAATAACATTACAATAACACCAGAATAACAACACAATAACATGCGGTTAAAAAAAAGAGAAAAAAAATCAAAGTGATACCGGAATAACATCACAATAACAGCAGAATAATAGTAGAATAACAGCACAATAACACGTGGTAAAAAAAAAAGAAAAAAATCAAAGTCGTAAACAAAATCAAAGTGGCACCGGAATAACATCACAATAACACCAGAATAACAGCACAATAACATGCGGTAAAAAAGAATAAAAAAATCAAAGTAGTAAAAAAAAGTGACACCGGAATAACATCACAATAACAGCAGAATAACAGTAGAATAACAGCACAATAACACGTGGTAAAAAAAAAGAAAAAAAAATCAAAGTCGTAAAAAAATTCACAGTAACAGCAGAATAACATCATAATAACAGCGGAATAACAATAACAACACAATAACATATGGTAAAAAAAAAAGAGAAAAAAAAATCAAAATCGTAAAAAAAAAAATCAAAGTAACAGTAGAATAACATCACAATAACAGCGGAATAACAATAACACCACAAAAAAAAAAAGAAAAAAAAAATCAAAGTCGTAAAAAAAATCCAGGTAAAAAAAGGACAATAATAGCATAATAACACGAGGTAAAAAAAAATAAGAGAAAAAAAATTCAAGTAAAAAAAAATCCGGTACAAAAAGAAAAAGAAAAAAAGGTAACATAATGAGTAAATTAAAGAAAAACATAAGAGAAAACAAAAATCAAAGTGGTAAAAAAAAAGCATAATAACACGAGGTAAAAAAAGAGAAAAAAAATTAAAGTAAAAAAAAAAGTAACATTAGAAAAAAGAGAAAATAAGTAAATGACAATGGTTTTATATGACATGTAAGATTTGATCTTGGCCACTCATCTCTAATATAATCTAGTGGTTGAGATTTCCCCAACTCACAACTCACCATAAGAACCAAAATCACCAAATCCAATCTCTATATATATATATATATATATATATATATAGTATTAGGATCATATGAGTCCACCTCTTACATGTGAGTCCATAAGTCTCATTTAGAGCCAATGGATAGAGAAGATGGAGGGTTGAGATTGAAAGCAAAAAATGAGGGATTAAGAAGCTAAATTAACCCAATCTCTCTCTTCCCATCTTAATTAATAACTACCCTCTAATTAACCACTAATCTAACATATATACCTTTTCATCCACCCATTTCTCTCTCATCTCACACAAATTCAATACTCCCCTTCTCTCTACAACTCAAATATCTCACAAAACCAAATAAATCAAAATATCAAAAAACCAAATAAATCAAATCTCAAAAAACACCACCATCGGCCCCACCTCCATCACCGACAGCCTCCACCACTACCTCCGCACCACCACAACCCACCACCCTCAACTAACCGCATCTACTACCACCATCCACGGCCCCTCTCCGCCGCGCGCCAACACCACCATGCACCCACACCACCACCGCACACCCAGATCCGCCGCACCACCACACACCCGTACCACCGCACACCATCCACAGCCACGACGCCACCTCCTCTCCCTCACCAGCCACCTACACACCCACCGCACACACGACCACTCACCGCACACACGACCACCCAGAGCCACCAACTACACCACCTCCTCCCCCTTTTTTTTCCAGATCTGTTCCCACACCACCATTGGGTTGTCCTTCAACCACCGTACAACAACAACACCCGCCACTACCACCACCAACAACAAACGCGCCTTATCCCACGCAAATCACGACGACAAGTCGTTCTTCCTCCCTCTGGCTCGTTTCAGATCTGATAGGATTTTTTTTTTTTAATTCTTTCTCAAAATATTGTTCTTTTCTTGCAACGATAGAGTATGAGTTAAATTTCAATGAAAATGTGTGTCACGTTTGAATTTCTGCATTAATTCATTCATTTCAAAAACTGTACCATTTTGCAGATGAAATATCAATACTATTGCTAAACGTCGCCCCTATTTTACTAAACGTCGCCCCTATTTTTATTTCATTTTGACAGGTTTGCCCTTCTCTCTCTAAAAACTAAACACATTTTTTTTATCTTGAGTCGGAAATGGGTGACGAATCTGACGATAACCCATTTTTCCGATATATGTGTGAATCGTATACATGTGTGAATCGTATACTAATGAAATACCCGTAATTGTATTACTAATTAAATAATTAACAATTAACTAACTACGAAAATAATTTAACATAATGAATATAATTATACAAAAATACGTAAAACTAATTGAATAAATAAGTAAATTAATGACATTAAACTAATTCAATTAAAACATATTTAACATAATGCTTTTTTGAAGAAAAAAAACTAATTCAACTAATTGAATACACGTTTTTTTGAATTAAAAAAAAAACAAAAAAAATATTATATTTTCGAAAAAAAAAAAATTGGCTCAAACGTGTGAAATACACGAATATGCCCAGGCACGAACATGTGGAAAACACGTTTCTGCCCAGGCACGAACATGTAAACCACACGTTTCAGCCCAGGCCCGAACGTGTAAAACACATGTTTCTGCCCAGGCCCAAACGTGTAAAACACATGTTTCTGCCAGGCCATTTTCGTGTAATTCACACGTTGGGGCCAAATCGATTTTTTTTCCGATTTTTTTGTTGTTGTTGTTTTCTTGTCCCGTTTTTCTGCCCTTTTTTCCGATTTTTTTTGTTATTTTTCAAGCGTATTTGAATTTCTTGTTTTTTTGAAGCGAGTTTTGAAGCGGAAATAGTTTGAACACGGAAATGAAAATAAAGGAAGTGACGGTGTATAAAGTAGCAAAGGTCAAAATAGTAAAATTAGGGGCGACATTTAGCAAAACTAGGGGCGACGTTTAGCAAACCCCAATATCAATCTGTAGGGTAGCCTTGCACTCAGAATGTGCTATAAACATGTGGTACCACTTGTGTTTGGTCCATTCTTCAATATTTTTCTTTTAATAAAGTTGTGTTGGTGGTTATCTTTTCTCGTTTTTGTTTTTTTTGTTTGTTTTTTCGTTTGTTTGGTGAGTTTCTCATTCAGTTCTTTTTTTTTTTTGTTTTTTTTTTTCTTGTAAGTTCCTTTTAAGATCTATTTTTTGATAGGGTGATAAGATGATTTCAGATTTCATTTTAATTTTCTGTTTTGCTCTTTTTTTTTTTTCAGATTTCGAGTTCTAGTTCTCGTTTTTCTAGATCTTGTTTTTATTTTGTGAATTTTTTTTATTTTAGTCTTGCATTTACTAAGTACATCTCATATAATTTGTTAATTTTAATCTTAGATATATTTAAAATGTCGTATCCTCATTTTTCTTCAATTGTTGTTATATTAGATCGTTTTATTTTAGTCTTAGATCTAATAAATAGATCCAAGGTTAATTGTTGATTTTCATCTTAGATGTGCATTTTTTTCTCCTAGAATTACTCTTTTTTCTGCTAAAATTACTCTTTTTTCTGTTAGAATAAAACTTTTTTTCATCTTAGAATTACACTTTTTTCTACTAGAATTACAATTACTTTTTTTGCTACAATTACACTTTTTTTTTGCTACAATTACACTATTTCTGCTAGAATTACTCTTTTTTGCAGTTAGAATTGGTCTTTTTCTACTAAAATTAGTCTTTTTCCTGCTAGAATTACTCTTTTTCCTGCTAAAATTACTCTTTTTTTCTGCTAGAATTACTCTTTTTTTTTTATAGAATTACTCTTTTTTCCGCTAAAATTACACTTTTTCTTCTAGAATTACACTTACTTCTATTTGACTAATGTTACACTCTTAATTGACATGGTTATATTTTCATTGGACTAATGTTGCACTCTCAATGGACTGAAATTACATTCTCAGTGAACTGAAATTATACTTTTCTGGACTAAAATTACACTTTTCTGTACTAAAATTACACTTTTCTAGACTAAAATAACAATCTCATTGGACTGAAATTATACTTACTTGGACTAATGTTACACTCTCTGGACTAAAATTACATTCTCAATGGACTGAAATTACACTTTTCTGGACTAAAATTACATCCTCCTGGACTAAAATAACAATCTCATTGGACTGAAATGACACTTACCTGGACTAAAATAATATTTTTTGTCGTTAAAATAACACTCGTAAAATGCTAAAATTACAATAACTTGTGATAAAATTACAAAAATTCAAAAATATTATTCGTTAAAAACTTGTAAAACGCAAATTTCTCGTAAACATTCCTTAAAATTACACTTTTTGCTGCTAGAATTACACTCGTAAAATCCTAAAATGTCGAAAACTTGTCTCGAAAAAAAAACGAAAAAAAACGAAACAGGAAAAATGTTAATAAAATTTTCATAAACTTTGAAGTATAAGACAAAAGATGGTGTTAATTGTGTATGATAATGAATTAGTGAATGTATTAATAAAACTAGAGAGAGAAGTGAATTAATTAGTGTTAAATGTGTTTCTTGCTTTCAATCTCAACCTTCCACCATGCATGATCCAAGAGAGAGAGAGGTTCAAATGAGTCCACAAATTTGGTTGAGTCCCTAAGTCCTATTCTTAGCCAATCATTTTCTGATTGTAACTTTACTACTTTATGAGTATAACTTTTGTCATTTATTGATTTATGAGTGAAATTTTTGTCTTTAAGGTCATTGTGTATATGAAAATTTGAATTTATAAATTTGAATTTATGTAATTTTAACAAAAGTATATGTAACTTTATTGTTTTACGAGTATAACTTTAGCCGTTTTAGGTGTAACTTTAGCCGTTTTAGATGTAACTTTAGTCGTATGGTGGTTTCTATACTTTTACGGGTGTAATTTTACCCCTTTCAAGTGTAACTTTAGTCATTGGAGTCGTAACTTCAGTCATAATAATAACTTGTATGTATAAATTTGAACACTAAAACTTAGGAGAGACGGTCTCTCACTAAGTTATTGAGAGACCAATATTTCGTACCCTTTTATTTGTATTTCGTACCCTTTTTATTGTTGATCGTTACATAGTAATTTCGTACTTATTTACATAATAAATGTACCCATTTTATCATTAATCATGATTTGTACCTATTTTATTACTTTTAGTATCACTTTTTCTTAAAATTATACAATGGTCTCTCAATAAAGCTTATTAAGAGACCGTCTCTCAGGAGACCTACTCAAATTTGAATTAATAGACTTTACTATTGTAACTTTAGTCCTTTCCGGTGTAATTTTTGTCCTTCTAGACGGTAACTTTAGTCTCAAGGTGCAAGTTTAGTCAAAGAGGTATAATTTTATTGTCTTAAGAGTGTAACTCTAGTCCGTAAATTTGTAACTTTAGCCCTCGGAAGTGTAACTTTTTACTAATAACTCTTTTTTCACCATCACCGCCATCCTACCACCTCCTACCCCAAACACCACAGCAACACCACCTCCAAACCGCAACAACCATCACCACCACCAAGCACTTATTATCTCAGAACTGAAAAAAAAAAAAAAAAAAAAAAAAAAAAAAAAAAAAGACGGCAGACACACCACCAGCCGCATCTCGCACAGCACCACCAACCCACTCCCACTCCCATCACCACCTCCAAACCGCAACAACCAACAACAATACCATATACATCTCAGATTTGAAAGAAAAAAAATGGAGGCGGCAGCCACGCACCAAACAGCCGCAAAAACGCCACCACCGCCATTAAAACACAACAACCAAGAACACCAAAAGCTTCTGAAAAAAAAAAAAGAGAAAGGAGAAGTGAAGAAAGGCGGCAGACGGAAATGGCGGTGGTGGTGCCAACAAACCTTTCAGATCTGGAAAAAAAAAAGTGGTGGCAGAGAGGAGGCAGGCGTCGATAGAAGGCGAGCCTAATGAAGGTGGCGTGGTGGTGGCGTCGGTATGGTGGTGCTGAGGGCGGCGCGGCCGCGCAGGTGGGGCGTTGGTGGGCTGCCGCCTATTGTGAGAGAAGGATGAGAGAGAGGTGAGTGAGATGTGAGAGAAGGAGAAATGAGAGAAATGTGAGAGAGAGGTAGGGTTTGGTTTGTTTTAATCTTGGCCATCCATGTAAATTTAATCACCACCACTCATCTAATAGATCCAAAAGCCTATATTAGGACTTATGGACTCAACCAAAAAAGGTGGACTTACATGATCCTTTCTATATATATATATATATATATATATATATATTGAAGAGTTAAGAACGATAAACACCTAAGAGGGGGAGGGGGTGAATTAGGTGTACCTTTTAAAAATTTTCTCGTTTACTTGGTTAATGACTAACAAAATTAAGATCTATTAGGTACGAGTTTGAGAAACTTAATGGATTGTAAGTTCACAAACGGTACAGCAGGTCTACGCAACAGTATGATGAACTGTTGCACAGCACTGGCAACGAGATAGGTAGATAAAAATGCAAAGGATAAACGAATGTAAAAGTAAATAAACAAACAAGACGATGTTTTAAAAATTGGTTCAGCTCCTACTCCGGAGCCTACGTCCAACCGTTATTTTATTGCTTGTTTAGAAATTTACTCAAACTTAACTAAACCCCTTACAATGAAAATAACTCGCAACCTACTCCGGTTGCAATTGCTTGAAGCTACTCCGCTTCAAGACTTTCCCTTGCTCAAAGCTACTCCGTTTCAAGACTTAAAGTTCTATCTCAACGGTTTACAGAGTCAGAATCTCAGTGGTTCACTTAAGAACATGGAGATTACAATTAAGACCTAAACACGAGAATCATTAAACATATTCTTTATGCAACATTATTAACCGATACTTGGAGATTTTCTGACTTTGAAAAACAAGTGAAGACTTTTGAAAACAGAAAACGGTTTTGCAAATATTTGAAGAACAAAGCTTAAAATGCTGAAATGATTTTGCAAATGTTTTACAATGAGTGTTCTGAAAAGTCTTGCAATAAATGAAAAATAAAGTGGCTATTTATAGAGAAAGGTAGTGTGTAAGAGAAAGATCTTAACACTGCATTAATCTAATATCCACAAGTTTGTAGTATGCATTTTCATTTAAAAAATATAAAAGAACAACCAGGTTTGAGAGGCTCAAGGTGGCTGCATTTTTCCAAAGCAAAGGAGTGTTTCCCATAAAATATGGGAACTCACAATTTTGCCACAAATAGAAAAAGCATAAGACCTATTTTTAGCATGAAAAACAACTTGCACAAATGGGATTGGCATCTTTAAATTATTGTGCAAGCATATTATTTTTATTCTTTTTGTTCTTTAGTTTTGAAATAATATTCCTATTGAACATAGAAAGACTTTATAAAGAATTTCAAACACTTGTGAATTTTTCGGAAAATTCTCAATACGTTAGTACCAGAAACCTTAGTGCAACAGTCACAGGAACTGTTGCATGGTTTTGCAATCTCTTATGCATAAAGAGAATATGTTTAACTACCTCATTTACAACATCCATTCTAGGCAATGGGCTTTCTTGTCTTGCCTTCATCTTGATCATCTTGTTACTTTGATTAGTTTGTGGACTCTTTGATTGATCATCAATAGCTTCAATTTTGCTAAACAATTTAACTAAGAGGCAAACAATTAAATAACAAATGAAACTTGGCATCATCAACCAAGTGTGTTCTAACAAATTCCCCCTTTGATGATGGCAAGTTTTAAATATGTGTTAAGTTCCCCCTAAGCCCATGGTGAGTCGGTCTTTGAACCATATTCAATAAGACATCAAATAAACATGACATGATCAAGGTGAATGAGGGTCAACATGCTTATCCTAAGTAGAACATCTAATCATTATAGCTAAGACATTTCCACGGTGAACGTTAGCCTAAGAGTCATTGAATGAACATAAACACATAATTAACATACTTCCCCCTCTTGACATCATCAAAAGAAGGATGAAAACATGTTCAAGTAGTACAAGATAAACCACCAGCAAATTGTTCGAGAAAAACTTAAAAACAGTTCACAGATTGCATGAGATATTAAGACAAGAAGCCAAAAGGGTTAGGAAGGCAATTTAGGCAAAAGATGGTTCGTTCATCATCATCGGGAACATTTCTTCCAAGGATTTGGACACGCTCTATGAGATATTCATTGATGGTTTTGAGCGCAACAACTTACTTCTTAAGGGTCTCATTATTGACAGCAAGCCTAGTCATAATGGTCAAAAGCTTATCTAACTTCGCATTTACCGGACCCATTGCAACAGTTGATCCAACTGTTGCACCAGACTTAAGCTTCTTGGCCGCTTTGGGATTTGATCCTCATTTTCTTTTGGTAATGGGTTTGGGTTTTGTGTTTGGTTTGAGATGAGATTCAACAAGTGGTTCATCACCATCACCAAAAAGTTCTGTGATTTTGGATTTGGATTTGGATTTGGATTTGGATTTGGATTTGGGGGTTTTCGGTAAAGAGGGGATCAAGACCATTATCAAGTACCTTGTCATAATTGTTTGGTTCATCAATTTGTTCATCATTTGGGATGAACTCATCTTCATGCATAACCTCCTTTTTCGATTTTTATTTGGAGTATCCATATTTTCAGCAACATCATCATTTTTCCCACCTTCGGTTTCCTTTTCGTTTTCAACATTTTTTTTTACTCACTCTATCTTTTTCCTTTCCTTTTTCTTTTTCGGCATCAACTTCCTTTTCAACAATACTTTCAGCTTCTTTTTCTTTCTCAACATCATCAACATTCTCCTTTTCTTTTCCTTTTTCGATAACAACCACTTCTTCAAAAACATCTTCAACGATCACTTTCTCTTTGTTGATTTCACTTGCCAATTCATTAAGTGTAAGCTTATCTTTCTCAAAATCAATATCGACATTAAAGTCCAACATCATTGAAATTTGGGGACTCCTCTTTAATCCACCACGACCTCGCCCTTTGCATGTCATGGTTTTCTTTCATGCAACAGTGGACTTGACTGTTGCAGGCTTGGTAGGGGACGGTTGGGTTTTGTCGGATTTTTCGATATATGCAGCGGATTGGGTGGCCATTTTTTCTTTTTTTTTTAAAAATTTGGCAATGTATTCTGGGTTGAAGGAGTTATTAGGAAGGTCGGTTGGCTTAGTGAGGGTGTGGGTAATGAGCGCTAGTTGAGTGTAAGAGTGAAGAATTGATGCTCAAAAAGTGGGCTAGATGGAGGGATTATCTTGATTTGAGATAAGGTGAAGTTGAGAGGCTCAAGGAAATAATTCACATGCAAGTGCAAGATTTTAATTAAAATTCTCGGTCCATTTTGCATGTTGGAGATTTTGACATTTTAAAACTTTAGACATATACATCCCTTTTTCTAGTCAATCATATAGGAAAAATAAATTCATTAGAGTCACATAACACCCAACAAACCAATTTCCAACCGAAGTTTTACGAACTGTTCTCTTTCCAACGGTTTTGTAAAAATGTCCGCAATTTGATTTTCTGTTTTACAAAAGTTAAGACTAATTGTTCCTTTTTCAACTTGATCACGTAAGAAATGATGCCTAATCTCAATATGTTTAGTATGTGAATGTTGTATTGGGTTCTTTGAAATGTTAATTGCACTAGTATTATCGCAAAATATCGGAGTTGTTTCGAAGATCATACCATAGTTGTGCAATTGTTGACGAACCCAAATGATTTGTGTGCAACAGAGCGCTGCACTGTTGTATTCACTTTCAGCCGTGGACAATGATATCGTGTTTTGCTTCTTTGATGCCCAAGTGGTTAAACAAGGGCTCATGAATATAGCAATTCCGGATGTGCTTTTTCTGGCCATCGTGCTGCCCGCGTAATCCGCATCATAGAATCCTATAAGATCAAGTTCGTAATGAGATGGATACCAAAGATGCAAGTCTTGTGTTCCAATCAAATACTTAAAAATCCGTTTGACGGTTTTAAAGTGTGATTCCTTAGGATTTGATTGGAAACAAGCACACAAACATACGCTAAATTGAATGTCGGGTCGACTAGCGGTTAAATAAAGCAATGAACCAATAATACCTCGATACACCGTTTCACTAACACTCTTACCATTTTGGTCTTGATCAAGTTTAATGTTATATACCATTGGTGTAGCAATGGGTTTGGCATTAGTCAACCCAAACTTATTTCCTTCAAATACTTTTGTTGATGGATCATGGTGCCTTGTTCACTTTGTTTGATTTGGAGACCAAGGAAAAATCCTAGTTCTCCCATCATACTCATTTCAAATTCAGAGTTTATTAGATCCGAAAAGTATTTGTAAAGAACTTCACTTGTTGCATTAAAAATAAAGTCATCAACATACATTTGCACAAGCAACAGTTCATCGCACTGTGACTGATAAATAATGTTTTATCAACCGAACCACGATTAAATCCATTTTCCAATAAAAACTTTGAAAGCCTATTATACCAAGCTCTAGGAGCCTGTTTTAAACCATAAAATGCTTTATCAAGTTTATAGACGTGGTTAGGAAAAACATTATCTATGAAGCCCGGTGGTTGTTCAACAAAAACTTCTTCATTTAGATAACCATTTAGGAAGGTGGTTTTTACATCCATTTGAAAAAGTTTAATACCATGATGTGATGCAAAAGCTATGAGTATTCGTATGGCCTCAAGCCTAGCTACCGATGCAAAGGTTTCATCATAATCGATTCCCTCTAGTTGGTTATAACCTTGCACCACTAGTCTAGCTTTATTCTTTACGATTTCTCCACTATCATCAAGCTTATTGCGGAAGACCCATCTAGTACTAATTACAGTACGATTAGATGGTCTAAAGACAAGATGCCATACCTCATTCCTCTTGAATTGATCTAGCTCCTCTTGCATGGTCGTCACCCAACATGAGTCATTAAGAGTAATGGTGATGTGGCTAGGTTCGATTTGTGAGAGGTAGGCATTGTAGGCACAAAAGTTTTGGAGGATGACCTGGTTTTACTCCTTATTCAAGGTCACTAGTCTGATTTGTGGGAGGATAGGAGCTTTGGCGTTTCCATTTTCTTGGAACAATGGTGTTGGAGGCTTCATTTGTTTCGTTTGGTTCTAATGCAACAGTTGCAGTGACTGTTGCATGAGGGTGATTTTGTAAGGGTGATTGTGGATTAGTTTTTGTTTGAGTAGTGAATGGTTCACTACCATCCTCATTCCCCCTGGATGAGTTAGCTCTATTTTTTTGGTGAAAATGTGAATATCATTAAATCAATCAACACCACCATACAACTTTCCAAGCTATAATCAAGCTAAGCTACTGACCCTATTACATTGATTTTTTGTAGCCAAGCCATACACTTCAATTTCCCCTTACCAAAATCTCCTCTGTTAACTCTACATGTAACCAACTTCTGAACATTCTGCACAACACGAGTTGGTTGCGAAATGTGCTTGACTCCACTCTACATTTGTTCCTACATTCCCAAATATGGTATATAAGACCTGATATTGCTGCCATAACCACCTTCTTTTTCAGCAGAGAACAACATCTCCATCGAAGAAGCCAATCCATCACATCTCCCTGCCACTGAATCTGTAACCATGCCTGCAGTAGCAGCATGCATTGCAAGCTAAACGGGCATTCAAAAAACAGATGCCTGTGAGTTTCCAGTTGCAACCCACACAAGTAGCACAGTCCAACAGTACAAATACCAAACTTATGCATCCTATCTTGAGTGAAGAACCGTTGTTGAACAAAAATCCAAGTACTAAAGTTATGCTTGGGCACACAAACTCTATTCCATACCATAGGAACCCAATCCTTCTTCTGATATGAACCAAGTAACCAAGTATAACCCTTCTGAATAGTGTATTTGCCATCCCACGCACCATTCAAAAAACCAGGCTTGAGTAAATCCTTAATCTTACAGATTTGTCTCCATGCCCAGCTGGTATTCTGAGAAGGCTCATATAACCACCAATCACATTGCTTCATATAAATGTGATGTACCCATTGAACCCAGAGACTCTCCTTTTTGCTATGAATCCACCACGCATATTTGCCAATTAGAGCAGCATTCCACAGATGACAGTTGATGATACCCAAACCACCTTGCTCCTTGGGTAAGCAGCAAGTCTCCCAAGCCACAGGAGGAGAATGCTTATACTCTGCACTCCCTGCCCATAAGTAATTTCTGCAGATACTTTCCACCTTGTGAAGCACTCCTTTTGGTAACAGGAAAATCCTAGCCCAATACACATGCATCTGAGTTAAGACAGCTTTAACCAACACTAGCCTCCCAGCATAGCTTAGGTGTTTAGCTCCCCATCCTCGAATCCTTGCTACAATCTTATCCACCACCCTACTGCAATCTGCAATACTCAGTCTTTTAGAAGATATTGGCACACCCAAATATCTAAAAGGGAACTGCCCCAATTTAAATCCTGCAAGCCTGACAATTTTGGTAGCTAGAATGTCATTAACACCATTCAAATACACATCAGACTTAGTCTTATTCATGCATAATCCAGAAGCTTCAGAGAAAGTCATAAAAGCTCTCAGCATAATAGTGACAAAAGGAATATCAGCTCTGCAGAATAATAAGAGGTCATCTGCAAAGGCAAGGTGACTAAGCTTCAACCCCCTACAAAGAGAATGATATCTGAAATCAGGCTTCTCAGTGACAACCCTGAGAATCCTGGAAAAATACTCCAGGCATAGAGTGAAGAGCAAGGGAGACATAGGATCCCCTTGCCTCAACCCCCGTTTACCCTTAAAATACCCAAACTGTGAACCATTCAAAGAAATGGTGAAAGAAGGTGTGGATACACACACCATAATCCACTGAATCATCTGCTCAGGGAACTCTAAGGCTAGCAACATATCTCTAAGAAAAGCCCATTCAATGGAGTCATAGGCTTTTTTGAGATCAATTTTGAGCATTGCCCTAGGTGTGCAAGTTTTCCTCCCATAAAGCCTCACTAAATCTTGACAAATAAGAATATTGTCCACAATCTCTCTATCTTTAATAAAAGCACTTTGGTTCATGCTAACAATATCCATCAGAACACCAGAAAGCCTGCTACAAATGATCTTGGAAATGCACTTGTACATGACATTACAACAGGCAATGGGACGAAAGTCATGGACTGAGGAGGGACAATCCATCTTTGGAATAAGAGTGAGCACAGTTGCATTGACTTGCTGTAACAGTCTACCAGAGCTAAAAAATTCCTTTACAGAATTAACCACATCACCACCAATGATGTCATAAGCATCTCTGAAAAACCCAGCAGAATAACCGTCTGGACCAGGGGCTTTCTCCACTGGAATAGAGAATAAAGCTTCCCTAATCTCAGCATCAGTGACCTGCTTAACCATCCCTCTGACATGCTCAGAACTCACTACCCTGCCAGTTTTAACAACAGTTCTACAAACAGGAGTAACCTTTGTAGAACTACCTAGCAAAGCCTGATAATACTCCACAAAAGCATGTTCAATGGTATCAATCTCAGTACACATCACCCCATGCATATCATTAATCTTAAGGACCTTATTCTGGGCACGTCTAGCTTTAATGGTACTATGAAAATACCTAGTGTTATCATCAGCAAAATTGACCCACTGGGTTTTAGCTTTTTGAGCTAGGAAAAGAAGCCTGGCATCATCAAGCTCCTTGTAAGAGTCAGCTGCTATTCTCTCCTCATTTTGAAGTTGCACATTCCTAGGATCATTATGCAACTGAATTTGAATACTTTCCAGCAACATTTTAGCAACCAAGGCAGTGTTCTCAATGTCCCCATACCTTCCATTATTCAATTTTTTCAGAGGATGTTTCAGATACTTAAGCTTTTTGACCAGCTGAAACATACAACACCCAGAAATAGGCTGTCTCCAAACATCATTAACAATGTTCTTAAACTCAGCATGCTTCCCCCACATATTAAAGTACTTAAAGTTACCCTTCCTTCTCTCAATATCAGCTCCTAGCTCAATCAAGCAAGGACTATGATCATAAAGACCCTCAGGCAGAAAAGTAACAGACCCAGTAGGACCATTTAAGATCCACTCATCATTGGCCAAAACCCTATCAATCCTACTGAATACCATAGCATCACCCTTCTGCTTATTGTTCCAGGTAAAATAGGCACCAGTAGAGACTAAATCATACAAACCACACACATCCACACAATTCTGAAACCCCTTAACCTCAGCATCAGTCACTTGAGACCCAATTCTTTCATCCATATACAGAACATTATTAAAATCTCCCATTACAAGCCAAGGTCCAGAAATATTACTTTTCATATCAATGAGAGAATCCCAAAGAGCAGCTCTATCAGAGTTAGCTCTATTTAAAAATGAGGAAAGGTTAGTTCCCCCTGAATTTTGGCCAGCTTCTTCATGCAACAGAGGCTCTGACTGTTGCACAACTTCCTCAACCTCTTCCACCATGTCCATGTCATGACAAATCATTCCAATTTCGAAATCATCATCCTTCTCTTCATCATCAGCCTGTTCATTAGACATAAAAAAGACTAGATTCGTCAAATATTACATGAACGCTTTATTCCATTTTCATAGTCCTTTTGTTGTAAACTTTGTAAGCTTTACTATGACTAGAATAACCAACAAATACTCCTTCATTACTACGAGCATAAAATTTACCTAGGTTGTTTTTGCCATTGTTGTGAACAAAGCATTTAATATCAAAGCATTTTAAATGTGAGATGTTAGACTTTCTTCCTCGTAGTAATTCATAAGGTGTTTCGTTAATTATTTTCCTAATCATGACTCGGTTGTAGATGTAACAAGATGTTTACAGCCTCGGCCCAAAAGTTCTTTGGCACTTTAGAGCTAATGATCATAGTCCTAGCCATGTTTTCAAGAGTTCGATTCATTCGTTCCACAACCCCATTTTGTTGAGGGGTTCTTGCGGCCGAAAAATTATGGCTAATACCATGATCATTACAATAGTCCTCAAATGATGAATTCTCAAATTCGGTTCCATGGTCGGATCTTAAGGATGCAAGTTTTAGACCAAATTTGTTTTGAACCATTTTAACCCAAATTAAGAATTCATCAATTGCTTGGTCTTTGGAACTTAAGAAAAGTAGCCAAACATATCTTGAAAGGTCATCTACAATCACACAAATATAGCGACTTTCACCCTTGCTAACAATACGCATGGGTCCACATAAATCAATGTGAACAAGTTCAAGGACATGAGAAGTGCTAACACAATTTTTGGATTTTAAAGGAGCATTTAACTTGTTTACCTCTAACACAATCATCACAAAGTGATTTAAACTCAAATTTCATGTTAGGCATGCCATATACTAGGTCAAGTTTCTTGAAAGTATTAAGGGTTTTAGCATTAACATGACCCAACCTTTTATGCCAAAGCAAAGGGTTATTTTTGTGAACACTCATACATGATAAAGTTTGACCCGACAATGAGCATAGGTTAGTCATGTACACATCTTTGACACGCTTACCTTCAAGAATTAACTCTCTAGTTTTACCATCAAGTATTCTACATATACTAGCATGAAATTCAACAATGTTACCTCAATCACACAATTGTGAAATGCTTAGAAGATTGTGTTTCAAACCTTTGACAAGCAACACTTTGTCGACACATAGTGACTTTTACTTACCAACTTTTCCAATAACAATGATTTCACCTCGTTTGTTGTCACCAAAAGTCACCATGCGACCTTTGTAGGCTTCTAGCGAGAGGAATTGGTTTTCTTCTTCCGTCATGTGACGAGAGCATCCACTATCTAAGTACCAATTGTTGCTGCCTCCCACTAATGCCTATACAAGATCAAACAGTTAGTTTGGGAACCCAAACAAGTTTGGGTCCCTTCTTGACACTAGCTTGTTTCACCAAGTCTTTCTTGATCCATACCTTTTTAGCTAATTTAGTGTTCTTTTCTAGGTCACGTTTTCTCTTTTCACAATTGTTAAGCTCATGACCAGTATTACCACAGTAGTTGCAAATAACAAAATCAGGAAGTCCAGCGTACTTTCGTCTTCTAAAATCAGTTTTGCTTGGGTCTTGGTTTCATATGCAACAGTGCGTGCTACTGTTGCATTTGAAACCAAGTTCAGCATTCTTTGCAAACTTTTCATACTCTTGGGACTGTTTTAGAGGAAATTTTAAAACATTCTGACTTCCTTCCCATTTTAGGTGAAACATCTTAGCCTCATCTAGCTCTTTGGTTAATGTATCAATTTTAGCAAGATGATTAAGATTTAGTTGACCTACTTTGTCGAAAGCGTGTTTAGCATGTCTTACTTCATCACTAAGCAATAAACCAATTTGCTCAAGTTGCTTGTTATCTCTTTTACACAAAGTGAGGTCAGCTAGCAGAGAGTCATGTTCCTTAATTAGCGAGGACACATGTTTTGTGAGAGTCTCAATTTCCCTTTTAGACTCAGATGCAACAGTTGTATCATCTGTTGCATGGATTTGTTCAGCCTTTTCCAGAGTTTCAATTTGAACAAGAAGGTCATCGTTTGATTTTTGCACTCGATCTAAAGCACTTTTAACATGACTTGACTCGTCGTTCAACATTTCAGCAATTTTGACAAGATCATTTTTTTGAATTTCGCATGTTGCAAGATCAATCAAGAGTTGGTCACGTTCTTTTGTTAGTGAGGACACAGTTTTGACGAGGGATTCATCTCCTTTGTTAGACACAGATGCAACAGTGCAGTGCTCTGTTGCATGCGTTTCATCAACCCTTTTAGCAAGAAACAAATTCTGTTTTCGGAGCTTTTTAATCTCCTTTTCAAGACTCAATGATGTACTAGGTTGATCAACCTCATTTAGACATTCTTTCAAACCAACATTTTCTTCGGCTATGTCTTCAATTTCAGTTTGCATAGCCTCTAATTTATTGTTTTGGACACGACACTTATCAATGAATTGGTCTAAGAGGAGACAAACTTTGTCTTTAGAGAAAGATCGAACCTTTTTCTTGAGCTTATTTACCTCATTGTCTGAATATGAATCTGAGTTCACGGAGTGAGCCATAAGACATTTGACATTTTGTTTCTTTGTTGACTTTGGAACATCATTGATTGATTGAGAAGAGATGCACATTTTGGCGTCTAATTCTTCCTCAAGGACATCGTCCTCATCGGAATCGGACATGCCCCAAATGGCTGTCATTACTTCATTCTTGTATTCTCTTTTAGCAAAATCACGCTTTTCTTTAGATTTGATGTCATTCCACTTAGGACATTCTTTTATTTGGTGACCGTTGTCACCACATTTGAAGCAACCTATAGTGGAACTAGATCTTCTTTTGGGAAAACGTCTTTTGCTAGTATAGTTATTTGACCTTTGTGAGTTTCGACCATTAATCATGCCAACAATATTTTTGGTGAATATTGCAAACTCATCATCTTCATCCTCCTTATCACTTGAGAGAGCATTGAGAGCGAGTCCTTTCCCTTTAGAGCTTTCACTAGAGCGCTTCATGAGAGTTAACTCATGAGCCATGAGTGAGCCCATAAGTTCATCAAGGGACAATAAGGAAAGGTCTTTAGCTTCCTCAATAGCCGTAACCTTGGTTGCCATTTTTCAGATAGGCTACGAAGGATTTTACGGACTAAATCCTCGGATTCAAAGTTTCTACCTAGACTCTTGAGGTCATTAACAATACTAGAGAAGCGTGAAGATAAAATATTAATTGACTTATCTCTTCCCATGTTGAACATCTCATATTGTTGCATGAGAAGATCAACACGGTACTTTTTGACTTGTGACGTTCCCTCATAAGCAAGATTAAGGGTGTCCCAAATTTCCTTTGCCGAGTCACATCCGGATATCCGGTTAATCTCTTGTTCACCGATGCCATATTGAATGATGGACATGGCTTTAGAGTTTTTCTTGACTTTCCTATAATCGGCTTCAACATATTTGTCCTCACTTTTGAGGGACTTAGTGCCATCGGCATTAGTCATCTCAATTTTGAGGGGACCCTTTCGAATGATCAACCAACATTCGTAGTCCGCACTTTTGACATAGTGCTCCATGCGGTGTTTCCACCAAGCATAGTTTTCCCCCTTAAAGATGGGAAACTTAGTATGTTTTGAATCGTCCATAACTATAGGATCAACTCTTTGGTTTTAACCAATATCAAGAGCATGAGGCTCTGATACCAATTGAAGAGTTAAGAACGATAAACACTTAAGAGGGGGAGGGGGTGAATTAGGTGTACCTTTTAAAAAATTTCTCGTTTACTTGGTTAATGACTAACACAAGTAAGATCTATTAGGTACGAGTTTGAGAAACTTAATGGATTGTAAGTTCACAAACGGACAATGCAGTCTCACGCAACAAGATGATGAATGTTGCACAAAGACTGCAACGAGATAGGTAGATAAAAATGCAAAGGATAAACGAATGTAAAAGTAAATAAACAAACAAGACGATATTTTAAAAATTGGTTCAGCTCCTACTCCGGAGCCTACGTCCAACCGTTATTTTATTGCTTGTTTAGAAATTTACTCAAACTTAACTAAACCCCTTACAATGAAAATAACTCGCCAACCTACTCCGGTTGCAATTGCTTGAAGCTACTCCGCTTCAAGACTTTCCCTTGCTCAAAGCTACTCCGCTTCAAGACTTAAAGTTCTATCTCAACGGTTTACAGAGTCAGAATCTCAGTGGTTCACTTAAGAACATGGAGATTACAATTAAGACCTAAACACGAGAATCATTGAACATATTCTTTATGCAACAGCTTGATTTAACCGATACTTGGAGATTTTGACTTTGAAAAACAAGTGAAGACTTTTGAAAACAGAAAACGGTTTTGCAAATATTTGAAGAACAAAGCTTAAAATGCTGAAATGATTTTGCAAATGTTTTACAATGAGTGTTCTGAAAAGTCTTGCAATAAAAGAAAAATAAAGTGGCTATTTATAGAGAAAGGTAGTGTGTAAGAGAAAGATCTTAACACTGCATTAATCTAATATCCACAAGTTTGTAGTATGCATTTTCATTTAAAAAATATAAAAGAACAACCAGGTTTGAGAGGCTCAAGGTGGCTGCATTTTTCCAAAGCAAAGGAGTGTTTCCCATAAAATATGGGAACTCACAATTTTGCCACAAATAGAAAAAGCATAAGACCTATTTTTAGCATGAAAAACAACTTGCACAAATGGGATTGGCATCTTTAAATTATTGTGCAAGCATATTATTTTTATTCTTTTTGTTCTTCAGTTTTGAAATAATATTCCTATTGATAGTGGACGAGGTCGTCACTCATCCAATCAAACACATTTATATTACTCAACAAACAACTAGTTAGCGGTAAGTCGAGGTCGATCCATGGGACGGTGTGCTTTGGGTTCTAAGTCTATCTATCTCAATTTATGCTAGTGTCACAATTTGGTTGGGTTTGTAGTTGTGTCTATACTAATGCAAGCAATAAGGTAAAACAAGCAATAAAAGGATGGATGTAAATAATTGATTAAAAGTGCTAGGATATCATGGGGTCATGGGGGATTCATGGTGTTGATCATACAAACATGTTTACAAAGTTGCAAGCAATTAATGTTGTGGAGAAACCGAGTTGGGTTATTTCTTAGGAAGAGTTGGGTCCCGGAGCCGAATCGATTAGATTGTACAACACCTACAAGTCGACTTACTTTCCTCCTAATCAACTTCTATGCATGGTCTAACAAGACTCGAGTTGGTTTATATCTTACAAGTCAAGTTGAGTAGATAAGAGATGGTAAAAATGCAACGATTCATAGGCTTAGCATTTCATCAAACATAACATGTGTATAAAGTTGACATCACAACAAGCAAGCAAATTAATCATGTGAACATATTAGATTAAGCATGAATCAATCCCATGTTGGTTTCCCTTAATTACCCACTAATCCTAGCTAAGAGACTACTCACTCATTATCAAGTTTAGCATGTTAACAAGGTTGTCAATCATATTAACAAGGTAAAACATGATGAACAAGTAAGAAAGATTAACAATAATTAAAACAAGGATTAAGAGAATTATACCTATGGAGATTCCAATAATAATAATGCAAAGAATAATAGAAGAAATTGATGATTGATGGAAGGTTGTCAATCTCCCAATAATAACCCAATAATCTTCAATTACCCAATAATGAACTTGAATAATAAACTTGAACAATAATTATGGAAAGATTAATGTGAGATTTGTGGAAAGATTAAAGAGTAATCTATTCTAATCTACTCCTAATCTAATCTAAGAGAATTTCCTCCTCAAAACCCACATCCCCTTAATTTACAAAATGGGATATTTATAGTAGAAATTAGGTGGATGCATTAGGGTTAACTAAGGGCTAAACTAGTAATTACACTTTTGAGTTTAGAGCAGGGAGACTCCGGTATTTCTTGAGAGAAGGGCTTCTTTCTTTGTAGCTTGGAGAAGACGAAGTTATGCTGTGCTAGAATCCGGGCGGAATAGGGTCGGGACGGGCGGATTCTGCTGATGGAAGACGAGCGGAATCAATGGAATCCGGGCGGATTCTGGTGAGGCAATCCGAGCGTCTTTGAGGGAATCCGCTCGGATTGTTTTGTGAGGAGACGGGCGGATTGTAGACAATCCGCTCGGATTGTTCTTCAGCAATGACACTTCTTCTTTTCTTCCCTTTTGCTCACTTCCGTTTTATTCTTGTGGGATTGATCTTTAGTCCTTGCTTCCTCTTCATACTAGTCCATCTAGTATCGTCAAGTAGCTTCCAAATATGTATGAAAGACGGGGATTTCCGTCTTATTATCTTCTTTTCTACAAAACATATGAAATGCGATAGAAAAGCAAATAGGAAGGTTTTGACGGATAAAATGGCCATGAAATGTTATAAAAGTATGCAAAATAGGCTCAATTAGGGGACTAAATGTGCGCAAATAATGTTCACATCAAATATCCCCAAACCGAACCTTTACTCGTCCCGAGTAAAGAGGTGACTAAAACTAGACCTTTATTTAAACTATCCTAATAATATAACCGATATGAGACAATTAGCGGGTCTCACTCCGCCCCTTCAACTCACAACAAGACAACCATGAGGTAGGATGCCTTCTTGTAAGGCAAGGTGGGTCTTGCCAAAATGGCGACACATCCAAGCATTAAAGCACACAAAACAAGTAATGGATGCATCTACAAAAGAATAGCCACTTTTCTCATCTAAGTGGCGGAAATTATCTACAAGGGAAGCAATTCAAGGGTACACACTCCTTCATAGATACAATTTCTTCAAACTACTAAGCCTAGAAGGATACCAATAAATCACCTCCAAGTTGTGTCAAGCTAGGGTACCTTTGTCCTCAATCGTTAAATGCTTTTGTCAAGAATAGACTCCCTATGGTGTTAGAAACACTGGAGGATCGCGGATTTCCCCCTCTTGCCTAGACAAGAAGAAGGGTCGTCTCCTCTCTACCATGCACAAAAATGGATACGATGGAAAAGGGATCGATAGTATTTGAGTTTCATTTTGGGAGTTTGCTTTCATTGTTGTTTTTCCCCCCAATTTCTTGTGGCATATAACATTTGAGAACACTTTCTTTTTGCCATTTCTTTTGATTTTTGGCTTTTCAACACTTGACAACTTTCAACTTTTCTTTGCATTTCTTTTTGAACATTTTCAAAGTCACCCCATATGTAGGGAGGGTGCCTTATTTTTGAAGCTTTAGGAGTCTATTTTTGCTCTTCTTTTCTTTTGATGCATTTTGCAAACTTCCTTTCACTTTTCATTTCATTGAACTCAAATTTGAACAATTTCTTTTTGTGCCCATTCCCTTTGATGACAAAATGTATGGTAGAACATGGATGAATTATGGTTGCATGGTTTCAAGGGTCACCTTGGAATAAACGGTAGCCAAGGAGTTATCACACCACAAGGTACTCTTGACTAGGCCTTAATCCATGGGTCAAAGGATACTAGCATGACACATCCTAGGGTGTTTTACAAGTATTCTAACAAGCAAAGTCTTAAGAAGAAAAAGCATCTACTAGGGCCTATATACACTTGTCAAGCTTCCCAAGTAGACGGTTTCGCAAAATTTTTCTAACATGCAACTACATGCCATGATGCAACTAGCATATAAACATCCTAATGCAAATGCTTCTACCAACTAATATGATATATAAACTAAATGCAATCCTAAGTTCACATTTTTTTACCGCATCAATCAAAATAAAGCCACATAGTCATTAACATAAAGAGGAAAAAGGAGATTGGAAAGATCATACCATGCGGTCTTCAATATCCTCATGTCTCGGATGTGCCGTAGTCGATCAATGTGAACAAGGATGAACAAACACAATATATACAATAATATATACATGACTACACTACAAAGGAAATGAACATGTTTTTGAATTTTTCAATTTTTCAAATTTTTATGGTTTTTGTTTTTATGAAATTAAAAGACATATTTTTGTGATTTTTCGAAAATTTTCAATTTTTATGTATTATTGGAATATAAATTCCCATCCCCCACTTTATTTTGAACATTGTCCTCAATGTACATGTAGGAGTAGGAATGAAAGAGAAATACATGTTTTTGGATTTTTGATTTTATGGAAATAAAGTACAAATGCAATGATATGGTATAAATGAATGCATGCTCTAACAAAATGCAATTCTATATGGAATATATAACAAATGAATGCAATCTAAACTATACTATATGATGCATGATTTCTAGTGAATTATGGTCACCTATGATCAAACCTCCCCAAATCGATTTAAACACTATTTCTAGTGTAGAAAAGAATAGGATTGGTCATTAGTGATTATGCATGAATTCTAGTCTATATGCAACTATCTATATGAGTCATGTGAGATATATTACAATGCAAACTATATTATATGAATTAACTAATTAAATGCAATATGAAATATAATACAAATGCATGCGAAAGCTACACTAAATGCAATGTCTATACAAAAGAGAGAGAGAGAGGGAGAGATGGGTATCATACAAATGGTGGTGGTGAAGTAGGCCTCTTTCACTCGTCATCCTCATTTTGATCATAACCATAACCATGAGAGCTTCCGGCTTGATCATATCCGGGTGCTTGGCCCCAATATCCTCCTTGGTCAAATCCTCCTCCTTGACCCGAGTACCCTCCACCTTGGCTAGAATGCCCTCCGTCTCCTCGACCCCAAGCTTGGTCCCCATAATTTGGGAACAAGAGCTCCGGTCGTGCCCAAGAGGGCAAAGGGCCACTAGGGTCAACATACCCTTGTTGAGCCATGTTATAGTATTGGGGGTAGAGGGCCAAGTAGTTGTCTTCCCTCCCTTTATGCACCCCAAGGTCTACTCTATTCATGAGTGCCATCAAATCATTAATACCCGGGGTATTGGGGATTTCCGGCTGAAATTTGGTATAAGGAGTAGGGTATGGCGGGATAGGTACGTAGGAAGGTGGGCGAATAGGTACTCCCGGCCCTCCACGAGGTGGTTGACGGTGTGGCTCTTCCCTTTGAGGGGGATTATCAAGAATTTGGATATCAAGGAGGTAGCTTGGTGGAGGAGAGTACGGGCTCAATCTTGGGTCAATGCCCGGTATCTTCCATCCCTCAAGGACCATTGAAGTACATCCCTTGGTGTGCCACTCCACACTCCCATCTCGAGTGTAGTTACACCATCGGTGACTGTGGAAGATGGTGTGCTCATCAATCAAAGTCCTCCCCTCAAGAGGAGTATAGGTTCCTCGGGTATTGAACCCGGGACAAAGGTGGTGAGCCAAAATGGTAATTAGACCTCCCATCACGAAGGTTTTGAGTTGGGTGGTCCCTTGAGCAAAATCATGGAACCTAGTAAGTATCTCAAGTGGCGTATTGAAGTTATAACGCCTCACCGCTCGAACATTCAAATAGGACTCAAGAAAAGTTAAGTCGATGAGAGTACACCTATCTTGTTCATACCTCCCATTGATGCAACCAGCTACAAAGCGTTCGGTGAATCGAATCACCGGATGTTGGATGTCAAAGGTGTAGCAACGCTTTATATGGGTAAAGTCCCTCCCGGAGATAGCCTTCCAAAGAAAGTCCACACCAAAATTATCGGGCTTTTCGGTGTAGTCAGTGGGTACTTCAAGACCGAAAATATAGGCAAATTCCTCAAGAGAAAGAACATGGTCTAGGTTGCATAACCTAAACTCCATGCCTACATTGTTGTGGGTATCCGCCATAATGCGAAGGCTACTCAAGAATTCAAGGGTGAGACTAAGGTATGTCTCTTCATGGGCATGGAAAAGTTTCCCAATGCCAAGGCCATTAAAGAACATCTCGGTAGGGTACCTTATCTTAAGGATTTCCAACACCCTAGTGTCTACAAATTGAGTAGGTTCGTACTTCTTACCTAGTAGCTCGACAAATTTTTGGCGGTGGTCGTCGGATTGAAAGAGCACCTCTTGAAAGCGGTTGAGTTGTTCAATGCCTCCCCTCATTAAGGGTTGGGAGCCCCTTGGTAGTACTACCTCTCGTGATGTTGAAGAGGTTAAATCCTTTGCGCTTCTTCCCGAATAATTCAACCAATTTCTTGGCCTTTCCCTTGGTGTTTGTCAATGGTGCCATTTGGATGTTGATGATGGGGGTTGATGCGTGTCTTTTATATAAGGTTTTCACCTCATTTTTACACGCATTTCTGTGCTTTTTATGTAGCATCTGGCTACAAATACCCCCGAATGTTCTACTTTGGTCTATTTATTGTAATTTGCAGGAATTGACCGAGGAGGAGCTAAATCGAGCCCTAATTGTCCTATTTGTACGCATTTACGGGAAATGAGGAGCCGGAGTTTAGGAATCTTACATTTGGAGGACGTATGAGCTGAGTTAAGGAAGATATTCAAGTTCTGGTGCGCCCATATAGCTCGATCGAGTGCTTTAGTGCTCGATCGAATGCTTACACACGCTCAAGATTGGTCGATCGACCAGCTTAGGGAGTCGATCGAGAAGGTTCAGCAAGCAGTGCTCGATCGAGAGGTAGTTCTAGCTCGATCGAGTGACTTAGAGCTCGATCGAGTGATCATCTTACTCGATCGAGAGGATTTCGTGTGTTTTGTGTTTATTTCCGCCTAATCTTCTATGGGCTTTTGTAATCAGTCCATGGATTAGGTTTAAGACAATTTTTCAGTATAAGACTGAGGAGAACACTACGTTACTCCTATCTCGTTTACTACGCACATTCACTGGTTACCCTTATCACTGTTCTTTGGGAATTTTACTCTCTACCTTGCTACTCGGATTCGGTATTATCAATTTAATTATTTCTTTATCGTATTTATTGCTTTTAATTCCCTTTTCCTCTTTACTTGATAATCGTTCAATCAATTAGATCATTCATTATGTTTAGTTTGAATTGTTTGGTTATTGTAATTGTTAATCTGATAATTATGAGTAGCTAAATCCCTATGCTAAGACTATAGGGGACCCATGATTTGAAGGGAGAGTAATCAATTTACTAGGTCAATACCGGTATCGTCTTTGTTGTTTAAATGCTACAATTAACTGTAATTGCCTAATTGAGTCGACGCAATTAGACCCTTATTCTTAGTGGACCTTGACCTGGACCGAAAGGTTGGAAGAGGGAGACTAGTAGCGAACAATAGAGTATTGCAGCGAGGGCGAAAGTTAAACTGTTTACGCTTTAGGGTGAATTAAGGACCGAAAGGTGACGTTCGCTACCCCTTAGACCGTATTGCATTGACCTGGGACCTAGATTACTCGACCGGATAATTATGGTGAACCGCTTGTCTTAGCTATTCTCCTTTATCTGTCAACCTCCTTCCTTTTATTTCTCTTTCCCCTACTCTGTTAGCTTAGAAATCACAATTTAAACCCCCATTTTGGTTACCTTGGCGAGCTTAGTTTAGCAGAAAAGTTCCTACCTCTCTGTGGATTCGACCCGACTTCCCTAGCTATATTAGTTAGTTGGAACCAGTTGGTTTATTTTTGACAGGTACGCGACAGACGTGTCAAATTTTGGCGCCGTTGCCGGGGAGGTGGCGCAATTTTGTTGCTTAAATTAAGTTTGTCTTTTGTCTCAAGGAATTTATTCCTTGAGGCCGATCTCATTTTCTGCAAGTTTTGTCAGTTTTGCAGATTAGCTGTTGCTTCGAAGGTTGGTTGATAATATGCCTACGATTACAGAGCATACAGAGCCATGTGGTAGATGTGGCGAGGAAGGACATGACCTCTACGAATGTGTAGCGAGTATAGAGCGCGCTCTCGCATATAAGAGGTACAAGCAGGGAGTTCCTTTCTCCCAGCTATATGAAGAGATAAAGAGCGTTGCTACCCCTTCTACGCCAAAAGATATCGACCGCCTCTCCTCTGCGAGAGAAGAAATTTTGAGTTGAAATCCATTATCTTGAGTATGTCACAGAAAACGATACGGTTATATCGTAATTGAAAGAACAAGTCGCACGATTGACACAAGCGACGGATCAAGCCAAGTTTCTTCCAATTTGTGACCCGATCGGTCGATGAACTTCCAAAATGACCCTCCTCATGAAGAAGACAAGATATTGGCAGCTAATGATGATTCAGATGATGATTTAGACGAGTTCTTGCAGGAAATACTTGCTGCGTGTGCAGTAACCACTCGATCGAGCAATTCATCTACTCGATCGAGCAGTTCTAATCATCAAGCTACTCGATCGAGTGATAAAGGTGGTCGATCGAGAAGTATAGAACTCCAAGTTACTCGATCGAGAGACCATGCTGAAGAAGACACTCGATCGAGTGACAAGATAGGTCGATCGAGTAATATTGAAGAAGAAACTGGTCGATCGACCAGTGAAGGTACTCGATCCAGTGCACTAAGTGGCGGAATTCCTAATTCAGTATCTAATACCGCCACCGTGTCATCTTCCCCTGTTGTGGAGACGTCACGCGTTGATAAGGGTAAAGAAAAGGTCGCGGGACCACTCATCGCTACCAGGGTACCCTTCCCAAGTCGTCTGAAGGACGCAAGGATCGAGCAACAGTACGGTAAGTTCGTGGACATCGTGAAGAACCTTCAGGTAACTGTCCCTTTTTCTGAACTTGTTACTCAGGTTCCTACTTACGCTAAGTTTATGAAGGATATCGTGACGCGTAAGAGGAATTTGAGCGAATTTGAGACGATTTCATTTATGGAAGAGTCTAGTAACCTACTGTTAAACAAGGCCCCTCCAAAAATGAAAGACCCGGGCAGTTTTTCTATTACCTGTGTCATAGGTAATATGGTTATTGATAACGCCCTTTGCGATTTAGGTGCGAAAGTGTCGTGTCATGCCCCTTCTTGTTTGCAAGCAATTGAAGATGAGTCACTTCAAGGTGACTAACATTACCCTACAGATGGCCGATAGATCTGTTAGGAGACCTTTAGGTGTCTTGGAGGATGTGCCTGTGAAAATAGGCAAGCTTTACATCCCAGTAGATTTCATTGTCTTGGATATAGCTGAGGACACCCGGACCCAAATTATTTTAGGAAGACCTTTCCTTTGTACAAATTTGGGCCGTTATTGATGTCGACAAGGGCGTCGACTCTTGCAGTAGGGGATGACGCTATCACATTTAGTTTGCCTAGCACTTTGGCCCACCCAATGATAGAGGACACTTGCTATTCGGTCGATATCATTGATGAGTCTATTTATGACTTCTGGTCGGGTTCTTTTATGAAGGACCCGCTGGAAGCTCTCATGCTTTTTTATGAGTGTGCAGATAGCCCAGAGGACGATGACGCTGCGTTGGATTTGCTTGTTGATGATTTAGATGAGCATGACGGAGAGCAGGTGGAGCAAATGATCAGCACTCTTTGCTCCATTGAGGTAAAGGTACCGGAACGTAAGCCTCTCCCTTCTCATCTTAAATATGCTTTTCTAGACGATACAGAGCAGTATCCCGTCATCGTTAGTGCCAAGCTTAGTGATGATCAGCTAACTTCTTTGTTAGCTGTACTTAAGAAAAACAGGAAGGCGATGGGCTATTCACTAGACGATATCACGGGGATTAGTCCCGATATTTGTATGCACAGGATAGAGCTGGAGGAGGATCACAAGCCTTGCGCAGATGTGGTCGGCGTCAATTTGAACCAGAAGATGCAGGATGTTGTGATGGCGAGGTAATGAAGCTGCTTTGGATGCGGGTATTATCTATTCGGTAGGTAATTCTAGATGGGTAAGCCAGATCACGGGTAGTCCCGAAGAAAGGAGGGACAAATCGTAGTTAAGAATGAGAAAAATGAATTAATACCTACCCGAGTAGTGACTGGTTGGCGGATGTGCATAGACTACGACGGACAGTGAATGCCGCCACCAAGAAAGATCACTTTCCCCTTCCTTTTATTGATCAAATGGTAGAAAGGTTAGCTTCACATAAGTTTTTCTGCTATTTAGATGGGTATTCGAGTTCTTTCGGATCCCTATCCACCCAGGCACGATCGAGGCCAAGACTACATTTACCGTCCTAAGGGCGTTTTTGCGTATCGTGAGAATGCCTTTTGGTTTGTGCAATGCCCCTGCCACCTTCCAAAGGTGTATGATGGGGATATTTTCAGAGTATATTGAGTCTATCATGGAAGTTTTTATGGATGACTTCAGTGTTTATGGAAGTGATTTTTCTAACTGTCTGTCTAACCTTGAGAAAGTGTTGCGTCATTTGTATTGAGGTTAATCTTGTCTTTGAATCGGGAGAAGTGCCACTTCATGGTCAACGAGGGAGTTGTCTTAGGGCACTTAGTCTCTGATAGGGGAATAGAAGTTGACAAAGCAAAGGTGGAAGTGATTCAGCAATTACCACCTCCTGTTAATGTTAAGGGGGTGAGGAGCTTCCTTGGTCACGCTGGCTTTTATCGCCGGTTTATCAAGGATTTCTCCAAAATTGCTAAACCACTTACACAACTGTTGCTTAAAGATGCCCCTTTTGTTTTTTCGATGCTTGTCTTTCGCTTTTAACAAAGTTAAAGCAGGCCTTAGTCTCCGCGCCGATCATACTGACCTCCCAACCGGGACTTGCCGTTCGAGATCATGTGCGACGCGAGTGACTATGCACTAGGAGCGGTGCTAGGCCAGAGGAAAGACAAAGCCTTGAATGCTATTTACTATGCGAGCCGAACTCCGGATGAGGCTCAAGTGAAGTACACTACCATCGAGAAGGAGTGTTAATTTGTAGTTTATGCCTTAGAGAAGTTTCGTACTTATTTAGTTGGGTCGAAGTCACTGTTTTTTACTGACCATGCAGCTTTGAGGCATCTCCTTGCTAAGAAGGAGGCTAAACCGCGGACTCGAGATGGATACTCCTTCTTCGGGAGTTTGACCTGCAGATTAAGGATAAGAAAGGAGCCGAGAACGTTGTAGGCGATCACTTGTCGCGATCGATGCGACAAGAAGGGGAAGATTCTCTACCTATTGATGATTCTTTTCCGGACGATACTTTAATTGCTGTTATATCGTCTATTGTTGACCAAGAACCTTGGTATGCAGATATAGCTAACCGTTGTCGTGGCAAGTGCCCTGACCTTTTTCTTCTCGAGAAGAAGCGTTTTACGTATAACGCTAAGCGATTTACAGGATGATCCTTACTTGTTTAAGGAATGCGCAGACGGTCTCTACAGACGGTGTATTCCGCAGTGGGAGACCAAAATAGTCCTGGAAGGCTGTCACTCCTCTTCATATGGTGGTCACCACGGTCCATCGCGCACCGTGGCTAAGGTACTTCGATCCGGTTTCTTGGCCTTCTTTGTTTCGACGCCAAGTCTTTTGTTCGACTTGTGATGCATGCCAACGATCGGGGAACATTTCGAAGAGACATGAGATGCCACAAAACGGCATCCTAGAGGTTGAGGTTTTCGATGTCTGGGGCATTGATTTCCAAGGACCGTTCCGTCCGATAAAAGGTAACAGTACATTTTAGTAGTAGACTATGTGTCAAAATGGGTTGAGGCAATTGCTTCACCCCATTGTGATGGTAAGACCGTGATAAAAATGTTCAAAAAGATCATATTCCCCCGTTTTGGTGTCCCTAGGGTCGTCATTAGTGATGGGGGGATGCATTTCAAGGAAAAGAAACTCACTTCCATACTGTCTAGAGTTGGTGTCCAACACCGGCGTGGTTTGGGGTATCATCCCCAAACTAGTGGATGAGTAGAGGTCTCTAATCGCGAGTGAAAGAGATCTTGTCTAAAGTAGTTTCTAAATCACGGAAAGACTGGAGTCTTAAGCTAGATGACACATTATGGGCTTATAGAACTGCCTTTAAGACACCAATTGGTGCATCACCTTATAGGTTAGTTTATGGGAAATCGTGTCACTTACCTGTTGAGCTGGAATGTAAGGTCTGGTGGGCAATTCGCGAGCTTAATTATGATCCTAAATTGTGTGGTCAGAATCGTCTTTTGCAGCTTGATGAATTAGAGGAGTTTAGGCTCAATGCCTATGACAGCTCACGCATTTACAAGGAAAAGACGAAGAGATGGCATGACAAGAGAATCTTACCTCGGGAGTTTCATGTGGGGCATAAAGTGTTGCTGTTTAATGCCCGGTTGAGACTGTTTCCTGGCAAGCTGAAGTCCAGGTGGACTGGTCCATACACGGTGACGGCCGTCACCAAATTTGGATCCGTAGAACTTGAAGACTCCGAGGGCCACAGATTCAAGGTGAATGGCCAATACGTGAAGCATTACCATGAGGCGAGTGAAGCGGACAACCGCGTTGAAGTCCTGCGCTTCGACGAGCTCGACGCGCCAGTAAATTGATGCCAGAAAGGTCGTGCGGGACCTCTTAAACCAGCGCTCTCCGGGAGGCAGCCCGGACAGACTTATTTTTGCTTTTGTTGAACTATTTAATTTTCTTTAGCTTTACGTTAAACATTAGACGCTGCTTTTTGAACAATTTTTGTGCTTCCTTGCTTTTATACGTCTTTTGCAGACTAAAAGTACTCGATCGAAGGTTTTTGTGTTCGATCGAGCACTTTCTGATGCGGCTGCTACTCGATCGAGGGGTCCTGTCCTCGATCGACCAGATCCCTATCCGTGCTTACTCGATCGAGTGATTCAGTGCTCGATCGAGTCCACTCATGCTGCAAAACATTCGATCGAGCCATTCCACGTACTCGATCGAGTGGCTATGACTTCCAGCCGCTGTTTTTACGTCTACAAGGCCACTGTTTGACTTTCTTTGACCTCCCATGTCATGGTCGGTTTGGGGAGGTCCCTCCTTATGACGTTTTGTAAGTTTTCCAACTCCGCTTCTCTTTTCCCTTTCAGTTTACATTTCTTCCCTATTTTTGGTACAATGAGGGCATTGTACGGTTTGGTTTGGGGAGGTATGCATCCATATCTATGTCTGCATGTTTCTTGCATTTTCTGCATGTTTCTTGCATTTTTGCTTGTTTTAATTTAATTATTTCCGCATGCATTGTTGTTTTAATTAATTTCAAAAATCATATAAAAATCATAAAATTCAAAAAATTTCAAAATTTTCATGAGTCGGAACGGTTGAACATTGACGCTACTTTGAATCTTTACTTGAGCCTTGCATATTCTTGACATTTAGTTGGCAAGATTATGTGCATAATCTACGAGTTTTTGTTTCTCTCTTATCTGAACGAATAGACTTGATTCTTTATGTCGGCAAGCTACAATACATTCTGAGGTTAGAGCTTATTAAACTGGTGACATTCATGACCGGTTTCATTTAGAATGTGAGTAGTACTCTCTTTAAGACATGTAACATCAATTTGCATAAGCATGAGTCTAGTCTTCTTAATACCTGTATGCATTCGGTCTGTGGATGGTGACACGTGTTAGGAGAGGCAGTCCCCCTTATTTCATTCTACCCACGAGCCTCACATAGCCAAATTGCCTTTTTGTCCTATCAACTACTTTCTATAATATTTCCTACCCTAGCTGAGCTAGTAACGAGTAGTTCTTGGAATGTGTTTTTGCAATTTGGTTATTTCATCTGATTTCAGAAGATGGTGGAAAAATTGGAGGGAAAGAAAGAAAAAAATGTGTTGAATTGTGAAAAAAATTGAAATGAAACAAAAAGAAAAGAAAGAAAGCGAGAAAGAAAAAAAAAAGAGACAGAAAAATTCAAAATGAAAAAAGAGGAATGAAAAAGAATGAGAATTGCACAATGTTTCACACTCTCATGCCTTATTTATATTTTATGGGGAGTAGACGACTTTTTGGTGTTTGGTGAGTTTAGTGCACAATTTTGCACCGTGTCATCTTGCTGTTATGAGTACGAAGTTGGGATGCAGTCTATATTTGGATCCGTTGTTGCTAGCCTGGCTATTAACCCCACATATCCAAATTCATTTTAGCCCCTTCTTACCCATTACCTCACTAACCCAAATGTAAGTCCTCGGCACGTGTCTTGGTCATTAGAATGGTTGGAATGCATATGTACGGTTGTAGAAACTTTATTCATGTTAACTGCATGCATGTTCTTATAGGTCGAGTTAGGTGAGTGTCTTGCTTCTTCCCATCTTTCACATATATACTCACCCTATACCTGATTTTGAGTAACGAGCGACCCGTGAGAGTCCGACATCTTTTGAATCTTGCAAGGTCGACGGTTCAGTAAGCTTGAAACATCAATTTAACTCGTTTGCACTATTCAGTCGCCACTTTGTCATTTTGTTGCATTAAATTGGTTCTAGTGGATGATTTGTAGCTGATGCGTTGGTCCCGTTCTGTTGTTCACCCTTAGTTGCATTCATATTTGCTTGGGGACAAGCAAAGGTTTGGTTTGGGGAGATTTGATGCGTGTCTTTTATATAAGGTTTTCACCTCATTTTTACACGCATTTCTGTGCTTTTTATGTAGCATCTGGCTACAAATACCCCCGAATGTTCTACTTTGGTCTATTTATTGTAATTTGCAGGAATTGACCGAGGAGGAGCTAAATCGAGCCCTAATTGTCCTATTTGTACGCATTTACGGGAAATGAGGAGCCGGAGTTTAGGAATCTTACATTTGGAGGACGTATGAGCTGAGTTAAGGAAGATATTCAAGTTCTGGTGCGCCCATATAGCTCGATCGAGTGCTTTAGTGCTCGATCGAATGCTTACACACGCTCAAGATTGGTCGATCGACCAGCTTAGGGAGTCGATCGAGAAGGTTCAGCAAGCAGTGCTCGATCGAGAGGTAGTTCTAGCTCGATCGAGTGACTTAGAGCTCGATCGAGTGACTTAGAGCTCGATCGAGTGATCATCTTACTCGATCGAGAGGATTTCGTGTGTTTTGTGTTTATTTCCGCCTAATCTTCTATGGGCTTTTGTAATCAGTCCATGGATTAGGTTTAAGACAATTTTTCAGTATAAGACTGAGGAGAACACTACGTTACTCCTATCTCGTTTACTACGCACATTCACTGGTTACCCTTATCACTGTTCTTTGGGAATTTTACTCTCTACCTTGCTACTCGGATTCGGTATTATCAATTTAATTATTTCTTTATCGTATTTATTGCTTTTAATTCCCTTTTCCTCTTTACTTGATAATCGTTCAATCAATTAGATCATTCATTATGTTTAGTTTGAATTGTTTGGTTATTGTAATTGTTAATCTGATAATTATGAGTAGCTAAATCCCTATGCTAAGACTATAGGGGACCCATGATTTGAAGGGAGAGTAATCAATTTACTAGGTCAATACCGGTATCGTCTTTGTTGTTTAAATGCTACAATTAACTGTAATTGCCTAATTGAGTCGACGCAATTAGACCCTTATTCTTAGTGGACCTTGACCTGGACCGAAAGGTTGGAAGAGGGAGACTAGTAGCGAACAATAGAGTATTGCAGCGAGGGCGAAAGTTAAACTGTTTACGCTTTAGGGTGAATTAAGGACCGAAAGGTGACGTTCGCTACCCCTTAGACCGTATTGCATTGACCTGGGACCTAGATTACTCGACCGGATAATTATGGTGAACCGCTTGTCTTAGCTATTCTTCTTTATCTGTCAACCTCCTTCCTTTTATTTCTCTTTCCCCTACTCTGTTAGTTTAGAAATCACAATTTAAACCCCCATTTTGGTTACCTTGGCGAGCTTAGTTTAGCAGAAAAGTTCCTACCTCTCTGTGGATTCGACCCGACTTCCCTAGCTATATTAGTTAGTTGGAACCAGTTGGTTTATTTTTGACAGGTACGTGACAGACGTGTCAGGGGTGTTTTTGAGGATGGGGTGGTGATTTTGAGGATTTAGATGAGTGTTTTAGGGTTTGGTAAGGTGAGGAAATGAGGGAGAAAGGGGGTGATTATATAGAAGGAGTAGGGAATCCGAACGGATAAGGTTGGGTCGGGCCCGATTTATCTGAAGGAACAGAACAATCCGAGCGGATTTAAGTCGGGACGGGCGGATTGTCGAGAAAGAAGACGGGCGTCTTTGCAAGAATCCGCTCGGATTCTCGGACAGAGAATTTCGCTGGCTGAGAAGCGGGGAAAGACGGGCGGATTGGGCCTAGGTCGCGCGGCTTGATCGGGACGGGCGGATTGTGAACAATCCGCACGGATTTTGACACAGTTCAAAAATCTTGCTTCTGGATGACACACGGGACGGGCGTCCCGTGAAGAAGACGGACGTATTGCTCAGGACGGGCGGGTTCGCTTGAATCCGCACGGATTCTTCTTCAGCTTCAACTTTTTCTTTCCCGTGTGCCCTGGACGGGCGGATTTGTTCGAATCCGGGCGTCTCCTGCTTCTTTTCCTTCTACTTCTTTCTTCTTCGTGAAACAACACACCCTTTTTCACCGGTTTTCTCTTTTTCCTTATCTTTTCCTGAAATTTGCTCATGAAGCATGTAAGATGACTCTCTCTCTCTTCTCTCTCTTGCAAGAAATTAAATGCAAATGTAAATGTACAATATTATACAAAGAAAAAGGGTCCAAGAAATATCTTACAAATGGTGGTTTGAGATAGGACTCCACCAAACTAGTTCAATTTTAAATTCTTATCCATAGAGCTCAAAGCTCTTAATAAAAGATCAAAAGCTTGTGAACAAGCTCCAAATAAACATAAGTATGAGTTGCTCAACTTGAATATGAAATTTGGCCAAGGAGGCTTGTAGAATGTTCTTTTCCTTGCCTTCTCCTTAGCGTTGGAGCTTTCCCGATGCTTTAAATAGGTAAACCCATGATTCTTGCCAACACTAAGCATGAAGTGTGGTTCATTTTCATCCTTGGACTTCCACTTACCAACTTCTTCTTCAATTTTGGTGATGATGATAGCATTTCGATTTTTCAATCCTTCCAAGGTAGAAGGGGAATTTTCATAACTTTGATGATTGGATACCATAGGAGTTGAGATTGTGGGTGCCAAATCTTCACAAGTAGTTTCACGAGCAATTTTCTCTTTGAGCTTTTTCACCAAATAGCTCTTGTAAGAAACTTTGGCCTTTTGAAGAAGGTTTATCATATCCTCTTCAATGATCATTGGCTCTAATATAGGTGCCAAGTGGTCTTCATGACGGATAAAGGTAGGACGGTCTTCTTCATGATAGGGTATCTCAAATGCCTCAAGGATAGGCTCCTCAAGCAAGGTGATATTACGAGTCCCTCCTCTAGGTTCATCATCATTGTTGTTATCTTCACGTGAATCATAAATGTGGGCTTCATGTAACTCTTTTTCCAACACCTCAACGTTCATATCAAAAGACACACCCTCATACTCACAAAGGTTAAGAGTATTTGGTTTGCTCAACCTCATGTCTTCTTCATCGAACACAACACTTTCATAGTCACAAGAGCTCAAGGAACTTGGCTCCTCCCACTTCTCATCTTCCATGTCAAAGGTCACTACTTCAAATTCGCACTTATGCTTAATGTCCAAAGAACGGTGGTGAGTGATTGCTTGGGATTCTTTCAATTGGGCAATTTGAATCCTCAATTCCTCTCTTTGGATAACAATGTTTTTAAGAACATTATCTTCTTTTTGGCTCTCTTCTAGCATTTGTTTGAAGAAGTTTTGTTGATCTCCCATCATTTGGAGAATCATGTTTTAAATGAGTTCATCTTTTTGTTGTGGGTAGGTGTGAAAGTGGTTGTATTGTGGCATTTGAAATTCATTTTGAAGTGGGTATTGGGTGGGTGGTTGTTGTTGATATTGGATGTGGTGATTTTGGTGGGAAAAATTGGGGTAGTAGTTAGGATTTTCATTGTATGAGTAGTAAGGTAGGTTTGTGTTGACTTGCTCCTCAAACTCCCCATACCCATAGTCATACTCAAAGAATCTACCACATACTTCATAACACATGTCTTGAGTCATCATAGCTAAGACAAGGAAACAACTACAAGAATGGAAACTACACAAAAATGGTAAGAACAATCCTTGAGGAACAAGTTCCTCAAGGTGAAAGCAAAATCAAAATAGTCAAACAAGTAAGAACTTAATCACATAGCACCATCCCCGGCAACGGCGCCATTTTGATAGTGGACGAGGTCGTCACTCATCCAATCAAACACATTTATATTACTCAACAAACAACTAGTTAGCGGTAAGTCGAGGTCGATCCATGGGACGGTGTGCTTTGGGTTCTAAGTCTATCTATCTCAATTTATGCTAGTGTCACAATTTGGTTGGGTTTGTAGTTGTGTCTATACTAATGCAAGCAATAAGGTAAAACAAGCAATAAAAGGAAGGATGTAAATAATTGATTAAAAGTGCTAGGATATCATGGGGTCATGGGGGATTCATGGTGTTGATCATACAAACATGTTTACAAAGTTGCAAGCAATTAATGTTGTGGAGAAACCGAGTTGGGTTATGTCTTACGGTTCTTAGGAAGAGTTGGGTCCCGGAGCCGAATCGATTAGATTGTACAACACCTACAAGTCGACTTACTTTCCTCCTAATCAACTTCTATGCATGGTCTAACAAGACTCGAGTTGGTTTATATCTTACAAGTCAAGTTGAGTAGATAAGAGATGGTAAAAATGCAAGGATTCATAGGCTTAGCATTTCATCAAACATAACATGTGTATAAAGTTGACATCACAACAAGCAAGCAAATTAATCATGTGAACATATTAGATTAAGCATGAATCAATCCCATGTTGGTTTCCCTTAATTACCCACTAATCCTAGCTAAGAGACTACTCACTCATTATCAAGTTTAGCATGTTAACAAGGTGTCAATCATATTAACAAGGTAAAACATGATGAACAAGTAAGAAAGATTAACAATAATTAAAACAAGGATTAAGAGAATTATACCTATGGAGATTCCAATAATAATAATGCAAAGAATAATAGAAGAAATTGATGATTGATGGAAGGTTGTCAATCTCCCAATAATAACCCAATAATCTTCAATTACCCAATAATGAACTTGAATAATAAACTTGAACAATAATTATGGAAAGATTAATGTGAGATTTGTGGAAAGATTAAAGAGTAATCTATTCTAATCTACTCCTAATCTAATCTAAGAGAATTTCCTCCTCAAAACCCACATCCCCTTGATTTACAAAATGGGATATTTATAGTAGAAATTAGGTGGATGCATTAGGGTTAACTAAGGGCTAAACTAGTAATTACACTTTTGAGTTTAGAGCAGGGAGACTCCGGTATTTCTTGAGAGAAGGGCTTCTTTCTTTGTAGCTTGGAGAAGACGAAGTTATGCTGTGCTAGAATCCGGGCGGAATAGGGTCGGGACGGGCGGATTCTGCTGATGGAAGACGAGCGGAATCAATGGAATCCGGGCGGATTCTGGTGAGGCAATCCGAGCGTCTTTGAGGGAATCCGCTCGGATTGTTTTGTGAGGAGACGGGCGGATTGTAGACAATCCGCTCGGATTGTTCTTCAGCAATGACACTTCTTCTTTTCTTCCCTTTTGCTCACTTCCGTTTTATTCTTGTGGGATTGATCTTTAGTCCTTGCTTCCTCTTCATACTAGTCCATCTAGTATCGTCAAGTAGCTTCCAAATATGTATGAAAGACGGGGATTTCCGTCTTATTATCTTCTTTTCTACAAAACATATGAAATGCGATAGAAAAGCAAATAGGAAGGTTTTGACGGATAAAATGGCCATGAAATGTTATAAAAGTATGCAAAATAGGCTCAATTAGGGGACTAAATGTGCGCAAATAATGTCCACATCACCTATTGAACATAGAAAGCTTTATAGAGAATTTCAAACACTTGTGAATTTTTCGGAAAATTCTTCATACGTTAGTACCAGAAACCTTAGTGCAACAGTCACAGGAACTGTTGCATGGTTTTGCAATCACTTATGCATAAAGAGAATATGTTTAACTACCTCGTTTACAACATTCATTCTAGGTAATGGGCTTTCTTGTCTTGCCTTCATCTTGATCATCTTGTTACTTTGGTTAGCTTGTGGACTCTTTGATTGATCATCAATAGCTTCAATTTTGCTAAACAATTTAACTAAGAGGCAAACAATTAAATAACAAATGAAACTTGGCATCATCAACCAAGTGCGTTCTAACAAATTCCCCCTTTGATGATGGCAAGTTTTAAATATGTGTTAAGTTCCCCCTAAACCCATGGTGAGTCGGTCTTTGAACCATATTCAATAAGACATCAAATAAACATGACATGATCAAGGTGAATGAGGGTCAACATGCTTGTCCTAAGTAGAACATCTAATTATTATAGCTAAGACATTTCCACGGTGAACGTTAGCCTAAGAGTCATTGAATGAACATAAACACATAATTAACATACTTCCCCCTCTTGACATCATCAAAAGAAGGATGAAAACATGTTCAAGTAGTACAAGATAAACCACCAGCAAATTGTTCGAGAAAAACTTAAAAACAGTTCACAGATTGCATGGGATATTAAGACAAGAAGCCAAAAGGCTTAGGAAGGCAATTTGGGCAGTGGTGGCGGTGCGTGGCAGTGGTGGCGGTGACGTTTGTGCGGTGATGAGGGAGTGGTTGTTGAAGGTGAGTGGTTTTGTGGTGGGATAATAAGAGGAGAAGGTTTTTATTTTGGGTTTTTTTTTTTTTTGAGATTCCAGAGAGAAGTGAGTTATTGAGAGAGAGTAGGAGGGTGGGATAATGAGAGAAGGAGATTAGGAGATTAGGAGAGGTGAGTGTTTAAAGAAGGTTGAATGATTAAGGGAGGTAATTAGACTAGATTCATTTGTGACCCTTCAATGAGATGAAATCTCATCCCTCCATCTCCTTAATCCTAAGGTCTTTATAAGGACTTAAGGACTCATATGATATGAGGGACTCTCTCTCTCTCTCTCTCTCTCTCTCTCTCTCTCTCTCTCTCTCTCTCTCTCTCTCTCTCTCTCTCTATATATATATATATAGAGAGAGAGAGAGAGAAATAGGATCATATGAGTTGGATTTTTTTGGTGAGTTACCCCTCTGAATCTAAACCACTAATCTAATCTAAGATGGATGGCTGAGATTAAATCTTTTATCTTTTATTTAAACCTTATATTTTATGCTCTACACTTTTTTTTTTCATTTCTTCAGTTTCTTTCTTTCTCTCTCTCTCTTCATATTCCCCTCTATTATTCATCTCCTACTGCGATATTCACTTTCTTCAAGCTTTTTCTTCGTGCTCCTTCTTTATGCTCGCTCACTAATTCGTCTTCATCTTCATCTTCAATTATGTGTAATCAGGTAATGATTTTTTTCGTTTTCTACTATTTTTTTGGTTGAATGTATTCAATTCGCATTTCATCTTCTTGTTCTTTGTTCGAATTTAATGTTTTTTGTGTGTGTAATCTTCAATTTATTCAGTTTCTTTCATTATATTGTTCAATTTTTTGTGTTTGTGTTGTTAAATGACATTTGTTTCGTTTTCACATAATTCTAGGGTTTTGTAATTATATTTTGCGTTTTTGCACTTGATTTTTGAATTGGATGTTTTTCTTTCTGGTTGTTCAATCAAACTATTATGAATGTAGATAGATGACAGAAAAATGAGGTTGTTTAGAGTATCTTATGTTGTTAAGAATGGTGCGTCTTAATGCAGTTGATTTTTTTTGGTACATTATTATTTCTCTGAAATACTCAGTTATTGTATTGTGTTGTTTCGATTATTTCAATGCATTAGTGGGATTATTGTATTTCATTTTGCTTAGTTACTCCATTCTGACAAAGTATGCTTTTATTTATCTAAACTAACAAGTTGTTTTATAGTATTTTATGGTTATTTCAATACTTATGGGTGGTTATTGTATTTCAGTTGCATAATTATTTCAACTTACGCTCTTCGTTGTTTTTATTTCTTTCAGGGAGCTTTCGCTTTTAACAGGTTTAACCCTCATTAATAGGCTAGACATGGTTCTCGTTGGGAAGAATGATGAAATACCAGCAAGACAACTTCTTGTTAATGTTTAATTCCAAGGATAAAGTATGAGACAAAGTACACAATAGTTTAATCATGGTTATTGTAAAGTTCAATCACGGTTATTGTAAAGTTCAATCATCGTTATTGTATAGTTCAATCACGATTATTGTAATCATTATTATAGTACACCATAGTTGACGCATGGTTATTGTAAAGTTCAATCACGGTTATTGTAATAATTTAAGTCAATTATTATACAACTCTGATGTAATTACTCTATTTTTATATTCTAAACAAGGGTTGCTTATGTCAAATTTAGATTCCAATTCATCTTCATCCTCTTTTTATCATCCAGTTTCTTATATATTCATCTTCCTCGCCTTCTTCTTCTAAAGCACGCTCGACAAATCGGGAAGGGCTTTATTAGCTTGGTTATTGCATTAACCAATATCAATCATTTCATTGAAGAAAATCAATTATTCAATTGAAAATAATGGCCATTATTGAATTAAACAAGATGAAAACAAACAACAGATAGATTGTTGACTATATTTGAGTTTCATCTCAATACAATAATACGTTTTATTCATTACAATAACTGAGTTTCTACATTACAATAACTACAAATAGCAGTTTTTCTACATTAAAATAACTGAGTTTCTACATTACAATAACTACAAATAGTAGAGTTTATACATTACAATAACTGAGTTTCAACATTACAATAATTGTATTTCAATAACTGAGTTTCTACATTACAATAACTACAAATAGCAGTTTTTCTACATTAAAATAACTGAGTTTCTACATTACAATAACTACAAATAGTAGAATTTATACATTACAATAACTGAGTTTCAACATTACAATAATTGTAAATACCAGAAAACATTATTCTCATTAAACAACTGAGTTAACTATAAAATAACTACATTTCTTCATTAAAATGACCAAGTATATACATCAAATTTTCCGTTGAACGTCAATTATCCGCGTCTTTCGTGATTCGACCTGCAAATCACCAAAAAGCAGAATATTACTTACCAAAACGCCCAAGAAGTAACTACAAGATACAATACCTGAGTTTTAGTAATACAATAACAGGGTTCAAGTAATACAATAATCGAGATTTAATGTTACAACAACTAATGGGTAAACAAGAAATTTAAATATATTTGAGTTTCATTACAATACAATAACACAATTTATTCATTATAATAACTCAGTTTCTACATTACAATAACTACAAATACCAGAGTTTTTACATTACAATAATCGAGTTCTTGATTGTGTACATTACAATAATCGAGTTTCTTCATTACAATAATTGAGTTTTTGCAATTGAATAACTATTAAATAATCACAATTTTTCATTACGATAACTGAGTTTGTGCATTTAGTTAGACATTTTAACAAACAGTTGGTGTGCTAATCTAGATTACCAACAATTTTCCAAGATTATGATAATAAATCATCAATCGAATGTCAACGATATGATAAACAAACATACTAACGGAGTAGCAAATTGAAATAACTCGCAAAACAACATACAAAAATCGGATTAGTATTTGTTTTTTGATTCCAATAGCTACGAAAATCACTGAAGTTATTCGATTATTAGCTACGAAATCGTAAGATATTCATACCTTCGTTTTGATTTGATACTTTAGGGTTTTCCGAAATTTCATCATTAATTGAAGAAAAATATGATCGTTTTAATTAAAATAATTGAAATTGTGAATGAATTTGGTGTAATTGATTGGAATCACAAAAAAAATTTGGGAAGAATTGATGAAATTGTTGATGATCTGGAAGATTTTGATTCAATTTTGTTGATGTTTTGTGTTTGTGAAGAGAGAGAAAGGAGAGAAAAGTAGAGACACAGTGCGATGAATTGTTTGTGTAAGCAATTATTTTTGTTTGATCAATTGTGTATATATATGCGGGGGTAACTCACGAAAAGTGGCAAACTCACCGAATCTTGCCCCTCTCTCTCTCTCTCTCTCTCTCTCTCTCTCTCTCTCTCTCTCTCTCTCTCTCTATATATATATATATATATATATATATATATATATATATATATATATACACTATTGAAGTCTCTCTTGCGACGGTAGTTTCCGTCTCAAGGTAATAGTGTGGTTCAAACATGCTCTTTCTACATAGGACTAACATTTTTTAACTTTCCTCGACTATATTTGAGCCGTTTTTAAGTTTATGTTGGATTTTGATTTAAACATAGGTATTGAGTTTTAAACAGTTATTTGTGTTTTAAATTGTATAATCTATCTTAATTAAAATTAAAATAATCTTAGGTAGTTCACGAAAGTTGGATATTCTATCAACGTTCGAAAAAAGCTTCCTTTATTAATATAGATAGAAGATAGATAGATATAGATATCAAAATAACGATAAAATGAAAGACGAGAACGTGAGTTGAATATTAAAATTGAGAAATTCTACATGTGTTTTCATGTTTTCTAAATCGTACTCCCATTTAGTTAGCAGTAGGTCTCCCTTGTGACGGGTCGGATATTGCGACGGGTATTTTGTGAGTGGAAATGGATAGAGGGAACAAGGTGGGCACCCACCCCATGTGCTACTTCTCTCACCCTTATGGGTTTTTTGTGTGATAATATAGTACCCGTCACAAGTTTGTGACGGATACCCTCCGTTATAAGGGAGAATTTGTGTTTAGTCATTGCTTCAAATAGCAGCTTTGATCCTTTTTTTATTTTATTTTATTTTCATGGACTAGTCATGGAAAGGCGTTCAAAGTATAAGTGTCTTAAATCTTAACTAGATGATAATCCTACTAAGAAAAAACATTTTAGGACTTTGGGATTACCGCTCTGCCCTAGTGGTTTATTCAGCATTTGATCAAGCAAAACACGGGTCATTTATTACCGATGAGCTAGCAACATGCTTTCGCAGCCCAAATGGTATTTTTACAAATCAACATGCTAGCAACAGGACAACATTTAAAACCATGAGATTACTAGACTACATTTAAAACTATTTTCTTTCATAAGTGTTGGCACTTTATTAAGCATAATGTCGTGGAACTGTCTTGGCTATCCTTAATGGTAATAATTCACCAGAATTCCTGAATAAGACTTTTTTAGGTTCTTATCCCTAAATCTAGTGCCCCTGAAACGGTTGATAACTTCCGACCGATTAGTCTATGTAACGTTATAATGAAAGTCATTACTAGATGTATCACTAATCGTTTGAAGAAGTTCATGGGAAAACTAGTGGGTGACTTTCAAAATGCATTTGTTCCTGGGAAGAATATTGGTGATAATATTTTAATTACAAATGAAATACTACAAAAAATTTCTTCATCTAAAAATGGTAGGATGGGTAGAATGGCCTTTAAAGCTGACATGAGCAAAGCCTATGATCGGTTGGACTGGAATTTTATCAAAGGTACGCTGATCCTGATGGGATTCCCTCCTAAGTTCATTCAGTTGATTATAAAGTGTATCACGACGGTGTCTTATGAAATACTGGTAAATGGAGTTCCTTCAAGACGTATCCACCCGAGTTGCGGCCTTCGGCAGGGTGATCCTCTCTCCCCGTATATATTTGTTCTGTGTGCTGAAATTCTCTCTTTAAACATACTACGTATGGAGAAGGAGGGTCTTATACAAGGAATTAAGGTCAGCAAAAACAGTATCCCTATCTCCCATATGCTCTTTGCGGATGATTCTATGTTTTTTTATTGAAGGTAATTCTACGAGTTGCGTTAGCCTGGACATAGTTATTAAGGATTATTGTCATGCTTCCGGTCAAGTTATTATAGATAATAAGTCCTCTATGTTGTTAAGTTCGTGCTCTAGTCTATCGTTTGCTCGAAAATGTTTGAAAACCTTCAACATATCGTGTGGCACTAATTTGGGCTTTTACTTGGGTATTCCTTTTGATGTGGGACTCTCAGATGGTAACAAAAGTAAAAGGGAAATTTTTGAGTTTATCATTGATAAGGTAAGGAAGCGCTTATCTTCATGGAATTGCATTCTTCTATCGTCGGCAGGTAGATTGGCGTTGATTTCTTCTGTCTTGTCCTCCCTCTCTGTTTACTTTCTATCGGTATTTAAAATACCGATAAGTGTGACAAAAAGATTAGATGCTATTTTGTCACATTTATGGTGGGCGGGTCATAAGAAATCTCCTTCTATTAGCTGGTTTAGCAGGCTTTTCCTAAGCCAGCCCAAAGGGAATGGTGGCCTGGGTATTAGACGTATGAAGGAGTTCAATAAAGCACTTCTAGCAAAGATTGGATGGCGAATGATCACTCACCCAGATTCTATTCTCAGTAAGTCTATTGGTGCTAAATATGGCTTAAAGTGGCGAGATGGTGACCTGCTTTTAAAGGATGGCATAAGTAATTCTTCCTGGGGATGGAAAGGAATTATTTGGGGCCTTCAACTCATCAAACCTCTTTTAGCATGGAACATCTCTCCATTTTCTAATCTTGGGGTTTGGAATACTAAATGGGTTCATGGAACGGTGCCTAAACCACGATGTGCAGAGCTTCTAATTGATTCTCCCAACTTATGCAATTTGAGAATTAAAGATCTTATTTGTAACAGTAACAGCTGGGACCATAGACTCGTGTCTATGTCTTTTGATGCATCTTCAGTGAATGACATTCTTTCTATTCCAATTCGATGCTCTGAAGGCAGTGACAATTTCTATTGGTCGGCTTAGTCGTCTAGGAATTACTCTGTTAAGATTGGCTATCACATTGCTCTACAAAATTCCTGGAATACTTCAGCTACCCCGAAGGACCGTTCAAGAGTTCGTGCTGCGTGTATGAGTGTTTTTCAGAAAATCCTATGGAACCTTCCACGGCCAAAAAGCTGGATCATTCTTATGTGGAAACTACTCACGGAATCTGTGCCCACTGGGGAAGGATTCTTAAGGAGGGGTTTTGATGGTCCTTTCTCTTGCGTGCTTTGTGATTCACAAGAAACGGAATCTCCTAACCACCTATTCCGAGACTGTTCTTTTGCTAACAGAGTTTGGGCTGGAAGTCTCCTGGGGATTAGGGCACAATCAGGGGATAGTTTGAGTATCCGGACTTGGGTTTGCAATTGGCTCTCTGTCCTCTTTAAAGCTAATAATAAACAAGAGGCTTGTCTATCCTTTTTGTGTACCATTTGGACTATTTGGGTGGTAAGGTGCAGAAAGATCTTTGACAACAACGAGTGCTCCCCTATTGGTGCTATCTTTTTATATCAAGAATCCCTTAACTTAGCTCTTTTTGTTGAAGATAGGAATCCGGGGGCCATAACTTTCCAAACACCCGAAGAGGAGGACTTGACTAAACTTAGGAATGGAATGTCATTTCCTTTGATTCAGAGTTCTGTGAGCTGCTCTCGGTATGATATTTATGTGGATGCAGCGTGGTCTAAGGAGTTTACTGCTGAGTTTGGTGGATGTATCATTTTTGATAATGATGCTGTTTCTGAAGTATGTATCAAACGGAGTGCTGAAAATGCTGAACAAGCAGCAGCTCTGGCAATTAGGGAAGCTCTAAAGTGGGCACTCTCTCGCAACATCCTTCATATTAACATTTTCTCTGATTGTCTACAGCTTCTTGCTCAAGTCTTACGGTTATCTCAGCTCAAACATTGGACCAGGAATACTATTTGACGATATAATCGATCTAGCGACAAACTTCCAGTGTATTTCTTTAGCTTATGTTCCTAGAATTTGTAATAAAACCGCTCATAGGTTAGCTAAGCGTGCTATTAAAATGTAGTTCTTGTTAACCCGATTGACAAAAAAAAAAAAAAAAAAAAGATACAAAACCTTTCGTTATACAGTAACTTGTTAATTAACATCCAGTAAACAGCTTTGACAAAAGGATTCCTGATGCATAATTTGCCTTTAGTTTACAGTCACTTCAAAACAGGCACACCCAAATTTACTTTCGATTTCTCAATCTTCGCATCACTTTACCTCCCATCTTCCGGCGGATTCGCTTTGGTTTTGTTTGGAGCTTCATCGGGGTGTCTCAGGTTAGGTTAGATTCATGCTGAGTAGGGTTAAAAAGCTGGCGAATCTTTCCACGGATAGCTTCCAGTTGATCAAGCTTCTTTCCCAAATATTGGTCTGGATTTGTCGCTAATATAGCTTTAACCGATTCTTTCTCAGTTTCCGCAAATAACTTGCACAACTATACATAAACGGAAATAGCAAATATCGTGAGTTTGACTTTCATCCCTTTGACAACACCTACGAACCAATTAGGAAGGAGACAATTAGGATTTACCTCATTATAGTACTGAGCAACCTCCTGACGTCTAGGATCAATTTCAGAAATAGTAGGATAAACTTCTTTTGCAGCTGCAATAAACCAAAATACAGATCAGTTGTCATTGCGTAACAGAGATAACGCACAGAAAACCACAGCATCTAGTGTACCGTGAAGTCACATGTTAGCTTCACTATAACTGAGATAGAGAACAGCAATGAATACTTGAAGAGAAAGAAATGGGGAAGCTTTACCCTTATATTAGTATGGTATTACACTTGCTACGAATAGGGTCATTTTGGGTGAGGTTGGATTAGGCTAATTGAGTTTTAGGTCATATTCAGGTTACTCTGTTCAGGCAAAGGTCGAGCCATTTTGAACATGTCAGTTTCATCAGGTTTAGTTAGATCGCACAAAAAAGACTATTTCCAGATGAACTAAAATGATAACTGCTGCAGCGTCGCAATCAAGAAGCGCAGTCATTTTGCTAAGTGAACAGGCCATCAGGCCCAACAAAATTGACAGCTACAACTAGACACTAGAACTTTGGGTGACAGTTGGCGCGACATACCAGATACAATCGTGACCCAATTATTGATCCAATTATCCTGGTACAAGGAGTAAAGAAAGGGAAAAGGAAGCTCCAATCGACAAACTGAAGCACACTTGGGATATCATGCAGGTACTAGGCGAGACAGCGGTAGTAATACTGATATGAAACAATGGGTGTCAAAAGTAGTAACTCCATCCGAGTATCTGACTCACCAGAATGTATACATATTCCTTTTTTGGGTGTTTCATCAGATTGTTTACGTTTCCTTTCATGGCAAAATTTAAACCCAATTACCAAACTATCCTCACCCATCCTCTCCATCCATACCCATTACTAGACCTGTCAAACGGGTCGGGTGGGTCGGGTCCCGGGTCGGGTCAGAATACGGGTCACGGGTCGGGTTAGAGTCAGAATACGGGTCAAGAAATAATTTTTAACGTCTTTTTTAAACGATTTTTTTAATTTAAAAAATATTTTTTAAAAAAGTAAAATATATTTAAAATTATTATTTTAATCATATACAATAATTATATTGATATAATTATTAAAATAAAGTTTTTTTAATAATTATTTTATTATTAAATATTATAAAAGTTATATAAAATTGACTTTTTGGTTGAATTTTTAATTTTAAGTAATAAAATTCATGATTTTCCCTTGACCCAACGGGTCAACCCGTTCGGGTCAGGTCTCGACCCTAAAATAACGGGTCATTTCAGGTTCGGGTCAAACGGGTCGCGGGTCGAAAAAACCGGGTTTGTAACCTTAAAAAACGGGTCGGGCAGGTCGGGTCGAATTTTGACAGGTCTACCCATTGCCCATACACCCTCTACACCCCAATCCAAGAACCATCCTCCATTCCGAACCACCCAACCAACTAGCCTGCCAGCACCAACCCTCACCCCACCGTCGAACTATTTCCCCCAGCCACCAATCCTCACCACGTCAACCTTCTCCCTCCACCAACGAAGAACTCCCCCCAACCACCCCGTCGAACTCCCACCCTCACCAAACACCAAGATAAACAAAAACCACCTTACAGTCGCTGTAAGCCACCCCCACCCGCCGAAAAATGACCCTAGCCTCAAGAAATAACCACCACCGTCCTTAGGAAACCCCTTCCCCTCCCTTGAAAACCCTAGATCTATGAACTTTTAGGGTGGGATGAGGAGTTACGAGGGTGGTGGGAGGGCTTTTTCATGCGGTGGGGCTTGTGTTCACGACAGAGGTATTTGACGGAAGTTGGGGTTTTTCTCCGGCGGATGCGCGGGGTTTTCCACCTACCTGGGGTTGTTTTTAGTGTTATCCGGTCACGTTGGGTGGTAGGGTGTCATTTTATGGTGGATTAAGATTGGTCAGGTGGGTGTCCAGGTGATCTATGGTGATTGAGTGGATGAAGTGTACGACTAGGTGGTGTAATAGGTGGGTGGGTAGAGGATAAGGGTAAAAAGGGAAATAACTAATCCATACCCCACTTATCTTAACTTCTCTAAAACTCCGCACAAAAAGCAAATGTAAACATCCTGTTATGTCGGAGGGAATAAATATCTATTGCATTAATGGATATAAAGGAGTCAACACTGCTTGATTAGTATCAAAGAAGATGCAATTTAGAAACTTACATGTATGTAACATATAAGCACTTTTTTCTGATTTCATAAAAACGACAATCACTATGCAACGAAAATCTCTTCTGACTTAAAAATCTATGAACACAAAAACAAAAAAGGAGATCAGCTTACTGAGCACTTCTATACGAGGAAGCTTGTCCACAAGTCCAGTAACTATGTCTGCAACACCAGTACTACTTGCCATGCCTTCACCTTTATTATCATTTTCATGTCCTTCAGCACAAAGACCATTAGGCTTTCCGTCACCCTATATCATGCCATATGGGACAGATAATCAAGTCATAAGTCCATTATGAACAAATATGGGAAAAACAAATCAAGATAAGCTACGAGCATCACAAATTTGCTTTGACAAGAAATGCTTCTAATCTCACTAGGAGAGCTTGAGATCTAATTGTCCAATTATATAGTTTTATTCCAAAATTAAACACACATCAATCCACAGCATAATCTAACTAGCCACTATGTTCATTTCTTAGTGAGTGCGTCTCTTCCAACATAAAACAACTTATTACCCCCAATTCCAATAGAACACCAGTGACTCAAAGGCATCCCAACTAGAAGGCAGAGGGGGCGGGTTGAGGGGATTAGATATATCATAAATGCAACCTTGCTCCTGCGTTAAAAATTATATTAATTTGAATTTCACTTTGGCAATGGATTGCGTATTCGATACAACTCACGGCCGATATGACAATAACACACGTGTCCGACATACCAAAATCAGCACTACACAGACAGATATTCTTTAATAAAAGAGAGAGACATAAGGATGGCAAGTGCCCGGTTATAACAAATAGCAGAATAACATATCCTCTCTTCTTTTAGGTCCATCGCGGATAGGTAATTTTGAGTATTTTACAAAATGAGTCGTGTCTGTATCTAATAATTGATCACGACGCATGTTTGACCATGTTCGCATCTCTCGTAAGGTTTAAACGAAGTGTCACACTCAACATGATGTCGGCGAGTATGAGTAACAAGGCTAGAAAACACAAATGTTTCTAAATTACCCATAATGGGTAAGAAAATTGGATCAACTGAATGCCACTTCACAATATAAAAAACGCAAACAATTTGACAAGTAGTTTTTGCTTTATTCCATATTTTGAAGCTAAGGAATAGTGAGTATATTAAGAACTACTCCCACCGTCTCTTGGAAAGGTTCACTTTTCTTTTGGCACAAGATTTAAGGGAGAGTAGTAGTGTGGAGGAAAATGAAAGCTGAGATATATGTGGGTCACAGCCAATAGTGACCAAAAAAATCCAACAAAAAAGGAATAAAGCAAAAGGTGAACGTTGTGGAGCGACAGAGGGACTGATTGATATTTACGCTCTAGTGGGTCTTGCTAAAAAAGGATAAAAAAAGGTGAAACGGTTTGTCGTTCCATAGGGAAAAGATCGAGTCTCGTATAAATTCAATCAATAGAGGAAGCCAGCAAAGGCAATTCTTCTTAGTACATCTATTCCATTCTCAGAGCTCAAATTACAATAGCATCTTCATGAAACTATTAGGTAGTTGGGTAGTTGCCCATATATTACAATACAGCTAAAGGCGGGTCAAATAGCTTGAAAGTGGTGACATTTTTGGCCCCCACCGCCCCACTTGTTGCTTGTCCTATTAGGAATGTGGTATCGTATTTGGCCCGTCTTTAGTTATAGACGGATATGTGCCGTCTATAATGAGATTTTGTGATTACAATATTACATGATGTAATATTTCACAAACCAAAGTTGAAGTTATTCAAATGAGTTTGCAAAGAGCATAGAAATTTAACTTACATAATATTCTTTCTGGTACTCAGCAGCTAAACCCTTCTCCAAAAGTAGCACTCTTTTTTTGATAAATTCAACCTGTCTTCTCTGCATTTCCCTGAACTGAAACAATAAAGTAGTATCTGTTCCTCCAGGTGCTGAGTCAAAGGCAGGACCATTCTGACTGACAGCTCCCTTCTGTGAATCACCAGATTGTTCTACTTTTGCTATTGTAGATCCGACTTGAGGCTGGTTGCTTGCCAAGCTTGCAAGATTTATCATGGGGAGATTCAGATCTTTACAGATAACTTCCTCAATTTTCAATTCCTTATCATCAAGAATAGCTTGCCATCTTCCATATCCATGCCTTAAAAAAAATAACAGAATAATGAGTGGACTGCCAAGTTATATACCAAAACATCACAGAATATAAACATGGCACAACAACAAGTTTAACTACAGATCCCTGACAAACATGATTGCTAAGAATCCATCGAGTCCCAGTTGACCATTACTGTCCCAGTGGTCACCCATATATATTATTTTGACAAGTTAAACATCCTCTTGGAATGGAGGGGGTAATCATTTACTAACTCAGAAATCAGAACACGAGCATAGAATGATCCTTCGGAGTTGAAAACAGGCCGTATTGTCAACACCAAATAAAGAAGGCAGATATGGCGATATAAATCAAACATATCTTCCTTTTCTCTCATCATCGTTTAACAGAAAACATCCTAGGATATTATCAGCTTTATAATTCTTTCTTGTGTTGATTGATAAGCTATTAAAAACAATGTTAACCTAGAGAAAAAGGTCAGGCACAAATCATATTATAGGCACGGAAAAATCAAAGAAGATAACTTACTTCAACACTGCGCGCAGAAGAATCAGATCATGATCTTCGTTCCACATCCTTCCACCTTTCAAGGTTGGATAACGAAATATAATATCATCATCGAAGAGAGGCTTTTCTCGATTATCGGATGCAAACTTCACCTATTTGATCCATATGTGAAACACTTAATGGACGGATATAACAGACAACTTCAACCAAGCAACACAACAAGCAGTTTTTGATGATGAGGTACTATTGACCGCATCACCCCATGAACAATATTAAGATCCTGGAGGGAAACAGAAGTAAAACGAAGGTCTTTCAATTGTTTCGAAATACCACCCAAATCGAAACTTGTCTTTTCTTATTTTTGGAACTAAAATTAACCATTATAGATTGAGAGCATAATTATCCCTCTCTCATTTTGTATATGCGCGCCACATAGGGTGTCCTTTGTATATGGGTGTCACCCCCATGGTGTCTTTCTGTATATGGGAGTTGGCCATCACCTCTATGTTATCTTTGTATATAAATATCACTCCCTTGATGTCCCTTAAATCAATAATTCAATATAACATAGTATTACTTATCAAATATATCGTTTCGTAGCACCACATACAATTAAGTTATAGTGACAATGTGATAAATAGCTTCGCTCAACACAAAATCATAATTTAACGAAAATCCAAAAAAAAAAAGTTTTTATCATTGGTGACTAACTATTATCTGTGACTTCGTCTCATGTTAATTTGGTGGTCGGTGCCATCAGCCAAATTGCGTGCAGAAAGATGTGTTAGTAGTTGGATGCTGAATGCTCTTTAGAAAGTATGAAGGTGTTTTAAAGCTTTCCTGGAGAAGTGATTTTTTTTTCCAGACAAGTCGTTCAGGAGCAGTAATATTATTGAGCGGACGTGTTGATAGTAAAGGGGTTGCACAGATATTAGAAAACTTGCATAGTTGGATGCCAAGCGTTTATGTGCTTAAAGAAACGTGTTGCACAACCATGCACCAACAACAGATGTTGAGACAATCAACAAGTCTTTCGAGAACTCATTTGAACAATTCTTGCATAAGAGCATGTGAGAATGCAAATCCAATGCTACAGAAACCGCCATTATCCTATATTCGAGTCTCATTATTACTAAGCTAGCTCTCCCACATCAAAAGATGGTAATCTTATTTTCAATCATGTCATTTGCATCTAATTTACTTCCTACATACTTGATCGCATAGTTTCTTAACAGAATGACGCTGGAAATCTAAAGAAGTGGCAGTAACATTTCGATTCGATTAAAGTATCAGCGAGTTTATCATATTTCTTGTGCTGGCTTTCTTTGTCATAATTGCAACAATAGCAATATCCAAGTTATATTTCTAGAAACTTAAACCAGAAAAATAATATTTTCACAAACATTAACTTATGCATCACAACTTCTATCAGACAACTTTCTCCGACTTCCTAGCTCTAGCAGTTACAGGTGTACTCTAGAGAACAGAGCATTCTAAAAGGACTCATCCGGGAGAAAAAAAGGAGATTCACATTGTCCTATGCTTCAAAGAGTTCCACCTATGACGAGGCAAGAATGATAGAATCAATGCAACCCTAATATAGCACGACAATACACCAGGGCCTCAAAGGTAGGCTAAAGGGGAAAGACTGAAAATAGAAAGAGGATATTTCAGATTACTTGTAATGGTAGTTATCCCAACCACCAGCCACTAAATATGCAGCGCACAGTTTAGCAATTCATTTTTCATATTAGAAACCCTCCTCCGAGCCTACTACTTCCCTTTATCAAACCAACTACATACCAATGCACATGGGGAGCTTACCTACATGTATGATGTAACTGTTTTCCATATTTAGAAAGATAAAACATTGAAAACTGTAGTTCATTATGCTCACCAATTTAGCATTGCAAAAAGCATCAATGCTTGAAGTTCAGGGTCCATAAAGTAATACTCTGAGTCAGAAATTCAAATAAAAAATTGTGCTCTTTCATTTACCTTTTCTCTGATCAACTGCAATAGTCCTATTCTGTAGAGAACATCTTGTACCATTAATCCTTCTTTCGGGACACCGTCTATTATCAACATGCATTGAACATCAGAAAGGAGTAAATTAAGTTAAGGCTCCAGTCAGATTTAGGCATAATTGGTATCAGATGATCAAGAGCAAAAACGGAGAAAAAACACTCACCTGAGAAAGTGGGTGAATCATTGATTCCCTCAGCAAGATGAGCAATGAAATGTTGACCGTAACTACAATGAGTCAGAAAAGCAAAAAATTAGCAATTACATCAGTCCCTTTTTTCAGGAATACAAATACTAAACAGCATGGAAACCCAATTGATAGCACATAGGCTGCTGCGTTTTTAGTCTTGCTTTTGTAGTAATCATAAAGTTCACTAGATTATAGTACATGCTTTGCTCGCTTAATAGCCATCACATTATAAAAAGATCAAGTAAAAGCCAGTGACAAGTAAGCATGGCAGGCAACCCTACCAAAAACATGACAAAAGAGTGCAAGGAAATATAAAATCTGTAATAAATTACAGAGGCTCCTTTATCATTTGGTAAAGCAGGTGCCTCACCGACCTTAATACCACTACCAAAAACATGACAAAAGAGTACAAGGAAAAATAAAATTTGTAATACGTTATGGGAAACAATTAGCATACACAATGGCCAAAAGACCCAAAACGGTAACCAATGTTTGTGAGATAATATTTCTGATTGCAGAGATAAAAACCATTATTACATACTTTTCAATTTCTTCATAAGTTTTCTGCTTCAACCGTGGCACAAACTCCACCCAATCATAATCTCCAGCTCCAAATCTGCAATAAAACAAAAACAAGTTTTAGTTAAATTGGCAAAATGCTACATGCCTACCATACCAATAGAATTCAGGTCAGCTATTATATGAAACAGCACAGGTAAATGCACGATAGAAGCAGGCACTAGGCAAAATGCCACAAATGAGATGGCTTAATTAATTGCAAACCTCATAAGAACTTGTACAAAAGCAGCTCTCTGGCTCTGATTAAAACCGAGGACTCTAAATGATTTCCCTTCACCTTCCATCAGCGGAAGCGAATCAATATCAACTGTAAATACAGATTTCCACAAACCACAACCTATGATCAATATCAACTCACATTTTACCAACTGACTAAAACCAACAATAATTATGAAATACCTCGTGCTCTTTTCCTGTATGCCCTTCTGCCTGAAGATACCCCAGCTGACATTGTCTCACTATCTGACAACTCAGCCTCATAATTGTCGTCTTCACCGTCAGAACTTACATCCTCTAAGCCAGCCAGATCATCATCTTCAACAGACACCATCTGTCGAGGATAAAAACAGAGCAGAGTTAAAGACTTCTGCAAATGAAAATAAATGTTTTTATCATTAACTATCATGTCAGGCTCTTTAATAGCAATTATGATGATAATTGTAGTGAATTAAAAATGATATTAAGTACCAGTAACACTGCTGCTGCTGCTGCTTTGCTTCTACTACTACTACTACTACTACTACTACTACTAATACTACTGTTCTAATGGTCAGAAGTTAGCAACATTGTAATATCAGCAACACTGGTAACAATAATAATTATAATACCAATAACACTAATAATTATGATTGACTATAGTTACCATCACCGTTTGGCGTTATTAATAAACTGGCAACAACAGTTCATTAGGTAATATGTTTAATAACCGTCAATTTGCAGGAGAGAACAAGTATTGATTTGCAGCGCACAACAACATCAACATCAGGGCCCTAATCCAAAATGATTTGGGATCGGTTGACAAGAATAATCCTTCAAAATCATTGAATAATCGCACACCTCAAAATGCAATGAGATAAAAAGAAAAGAGTGAGAAGGGAATGGAAAGGGGAACATGATACAAAAGTCAGTCTAAACCTACAGGTAAAAAAAATCAAAACTCAGATTTCTTTTATACGGAGAATAAACTTAGATAATCCGTACATAATACAAATCAACTATGTTGCTCGGACTCGGGTACGACGTACGGATACGGGTACGAATCCTTGTATCCTTTATTTGATGGCTTTGTGTCGGATACAAGGACATAATAAATCAGCGGATACGAAACTTTTGGACACGGTCAATGTACCCGATTTTCAAATTTGGACACGATCAACGTGTATCCAATTTTATATATTCATAGTTTACAAAAAAAAAATTAAAAGAAAGCTCCACATTTATAGTATCACTAAATTAAATTTGAAGTTGACCCTTGTCAGTACACATCAAGGTCAAGGGCAGAAGATTAAAGGAAAAAAAAAAAAAAAAAAAAAAAACCTTTTCAATTAACCAGGTAATTAAGTTTCTTCTAGTAAAATCAGCAACAACAACAACAACAACAACAGAGCCTTAATCCCATAATGATTTGGGGTCGGCTAACATGAATCATCCTTTAGAACCGTCCAAGGGTGAACGCACACCTCAAAAATGCGAAAAAATAGAAAAGGAAAAGTGAAAAACAAAAGGAGAGTGAAACATAATACAAAAGCCAGGTAAACTTATAGGTTTTAAAATCAAAGTCCGGATTTGTTTTATAAAAACTTAGAATTTAAATCGAGAATAAAGATTAAAACAATTTTGAAAACCGAAGTAAAACTTAAGGTTTTGGAATACCTTAAAAGTGAACCAAGTATTAATATATAAGAAAGTTCTTGGTAAAAAGATGTAATAAATCCGAAAAGAACAAATAAATTTTAAAAATTAAATAAAAGCATTAAATATATCCAATAACGTCAAATACTAAAAATCCACATGTATCATTGCCCTCCATTGTGCCCTCTCCGTCATCATTCCCTCATCAAGCCCGAGAAATCTCATTTCAGCCATGTCTGTTTTGGTCTCCCTCTACCCCTAGCAACCTTTTCTATCATGGCCAAACCATCTTAGTCGGTTTTCCATCATCTTGTCCTCTATTGGCGCCACTTTTACATTTTCCCTAATCAGCTCATTCCTTAAATCGATCTTTTCTTGTATAGCCGCACATCCACCTTAACATACGCATCTCCGCCACACTCATCTTTTGAATGTGACAATGTTTCACGGCCATAACACTCCGGAGCCATAAAGTAAGGCATGCCTAATCGTCGTGCGATAAAATTTTCCCTTTAATCCTTGGGGCATATCTTTATCGCATAAAAACCCAGTAGCACTTTTCCATTTCAACCATCCCGCTTAACCATCCCGCTTTAATTCTGTGAGCCACGTCTCCGTCTAACTCCCCATCTTTTTGAATAATAGATCCTAGATATCTACGAAATTTGATCCCTCAACAACATTTCCATCAAAAATAATACTCCCTACCTCTGTATCGACCCCTTACCCCTTACATTACTAAACTGACACCTGAAGTACTCAGTCTTACTCCTACCCAGCCTAAACCCACGAGTCTCCAAAGTATGCCTCCAGAGTTCCAACTTTCTCTCAACCCCCTCTTACGTCTCATCAATCAACACAATATTATCCGCAAACATCATACACCAAGGGATGTCGTCCTGAATATCTCTTGTCAACTCATCCATAACTATAGCAAAGAAGAAAGGACTAAGTGCATAACCTTGATGCACCCCAATGGTAATAGGAATTCTTCCGTTCTCCAAACATTAGTGCAAACACTTGCACTAGCCCCCTCATACATGTCCTTTATGAGGTCTGTCTTTCTTCTTGTCCTGATGGTGTTCCATCAATTGTTTCATGATAAAAATTGCATCCATAGTCGATCTCCCACGCATAAATCCAAATTGGTTATGCGAGATGTGTACACATTTCCTAAGCCTTTGCTCGATTATCCACTCCCATAACTTCATCGTATGACTCATAAGTTTAATTCCCCGATAATTGGAACACTCTTGAACATCACTTTTATTCTTATACAAAGGGACAAGAGTGCTTCTCCTCTAAGCTGATGTCATCTTGTTGCTCCTCCAAATCTTGTTGAAGAGCATGGTTACCCATTCGATTCCTCTCTCCCCAGCGCCTCCAAACTTCTATGGGTATACCATCCGGTCCCTCTTCTTTCTTTGACCCCATCTTCCTTAGCGCCTTTCTAACTTCACTCATCTTCCTTAACGCCTTTCTAACTTCACTCTTTTGTATTCTACGCACAAATTCCCGATTAACCACGCTTGGTGTTACTTGTACATCCCCAAAACCTTGCTCCTGATGTCCATTGAATAAAGTATCAAAGTAAGAACTCCATCTAGCCTTTATTTCGTTATCCTGAACCACAACCTTGTTGTCCATATCTTTCACACACCCAACTCTCCCAATATCCCTCGTCTTCCGGTCTCTTATGCGGGCCAATTTATAGATATCCTTCTCTCCTCTCGTGTCCAACCTGTCATACACTTCACGGACCAGTTCTTATCACTCATCACTCACGCATTTCCCCAAAACCTTATAACATTCACGCTTTGTCTTTATCGCTTGTCCCGCCACATCGTTCCACCAAGATGTGTCCTTACGCTTCCCTCATAAACATGTTCATCCCCATAAATCAAGATAAAAAATTAATTTTTTCCTACTCCCCGTAAATCTACCCACATGTTCATCTCCCCACGCTTCCCTCATAAACATTAAAAAAAAAAACACATCAAGCCTTAATCCCAAAATGATTTGGGGTCGTTTGACATGAATCAACCTTTAAAACCGTCCATGGGTGAACGCACACTTCAAAATGCGAAAAAAATAGCAAAGGAAAAGTGAAAAACAAAAGGGGGGTGAAACATAATACAAGAGTCAAGGTAAACTTATAGTTTTTAAAATCGAAGTCCGGATTTCTTTTATAAAAACTTAAAATTTAAATCGAGAATAATTCTTCTTGTCCCGATGGTGTTCCATCAAGTGTCTCATGATAAAAATTGCATCCATAGTCAATCTCCCAGGCATATGAAATTGGTTATCCGAGATGTCTACACATTTCCTAAGCCATTGCTCGATTATCCGCTCTCATAATTTCATCGTATGACCCATAAGTTTAACTCCCCGATAATTGGAACACTCTTGGACATCACCTTTATTCTTATACAAAGGGACAAGAGTGCCTTCTTCAATGGCGTCTAGGTACTCCTCTTCCCTATAGCCGTGTCCATTTTCTTTCTTGACGACCCGACACGTATTTACCCGTGTCGTGTCGTACGGACACGGGTACGCCGGTGCAAAAGAGGCAAGTCCGAGCACAATAGCAAATCAATAACAATAACAATAATTGTTAAAATAAGTATTAATGTTAAAAAAATCTTTAAAGTAAACAAGACCCGAAGAAATAAGGAGTTTAACACTTGTTACTTACTACTGCTGGTGTTGTTGCTTCTACTACTACTACTATTTTTGTTGTTACTAGTGCTTCAATTGTTAGAAGTTAATAGCTGAGAGTTACAACTATAATTATAATACCAATAACACTAAATTAAACTCCACCCGGTCAAAGTCCGGATAAAGGAGGAGGGTTGCGGTAGGCTTGTGGCAGCCAACATAAAAATTCCCGTCACATTATGGAGATGAATCAAAATTCGAATTTTGTTGGGGCGTTTCCTTAGAAGCGACGCGCTACGCTTCCTAGGCCAGGTGTGGTGTTAAATCTATAAGGGATGCGAGGTCGTCGTCCCGAAGCAGCGCGCCAACTCTATGCCTGGGTGGTGTCAAATGGGTTAGAGCGCTTTGCACTACTTAAGCCCGGGTGTAGAAAATCTGCTAGGGTTTCTAAGTCGTCGCCCGGAAGCGACGCCCCATCCCGACAAGCGGCAATGGTGTCGAATGTGCAACCGCATTCAGGACGTGTGCGTGCTAAGAGGCTGACTCACAATGGCGTTAAGGGTAACAGGTTGCGATTTGGTACTTGGAACATTGGTTCGTTGACTAGTAGATGAGCGAAAGTGTTGGAGGTTATGAGGAGGAGAATTCATGTGAAGTGTTTACAAGAGACTGGGTTGGAGAGAAGGGAAGAGAATTAGCTCTTTGGGGCGACAAACTTTGCTATTCAGGAAGGGACAGATGAAAAGGTGGGTGTTGGGATAGTTATCGGCAAGAAGAAGGAGTTTATTGATGATGTGGGTTGATGTGTCGAGGAAGAGTGACAGGGTTATGAGTATAATATAAAACTTATGGTAGGGGGCGAGGTAGTAACGATCATTAGTGCCTATGCACCACAGGACTAGAGGAGGTAGTTCGAGGTGTTCTTATTGGTGAGAAATTAGTAGTAGGTGGCGACCTTAATGGGCATGTAGGTTCTAGGCAAGTTGGTTTTGAGAGCTTTCATGAGGGTTTAGGTGTAGGAGAGAGGAACGAAGCGGGAAGTGGTATATTGGATTTCGCGTTAGCATATGATTTGGGTATAACGAACACTTGGTTTGAGAAGAGGCACTCCCAATTAGTGACTTACAAGAGTGGAGGTAATGGAAGATAAATAGATTACTTTTCAGTTAGAAATGTTTGGAGAAAAGAGTTACACGGACTCTCCAAGGTAATACCGGATTACCGGGTGAGAGTACTCGCACTCAACATAGAATTGTGGTGCACTCAACATAGAATTGTGGTGCACGATCTTCCCTTTTCGAGGGAAGATGAACTTACGGAAGAGGAGATCTTTAGGTGATCCCCGAATCAAGTGGTGGAAGCTCTAAGAAGAGAACCAAGCGAGATTTGTGGCTAAAATGGTGGATAGTGAAGTTTGGTTTGATAATTTGGATAAGGATATAGATTCTACGTGGAATATGATGGAGCATAAGATTAAAGAAGTAGGGAAAGGAGTGTTAGGAGAATCTAAGGGACGCGCGCCACAAAATAAGGGCACATCTTGGTGGAGCGAGGAAGTAAGTCAAGTGATAAAGAAGAAGAGAGATGTATAAGTTGTGGGGAAATGTATAACCACGGAGACTTACGAGAAGTACCAGGAAGCAGAGTATGGGGCGCTAGAGGAAAGGTCAGCGAGAAATTGTATGGGAGGTTAGATACAAAGGAGGGAGAAAAAGATATCTATAAACTTGCTCGGATAAGGGACAAGCGGACGCGTGATATAGTAAGAGTTAAATGTGTGAAAGATATTGATCACAAAGTATTGGTTGGAGATAAGGAGATAAAGAACAAATGGAGGGAATACTTTGACAACTGTTTAATGGGCAACAAGAACGGGATATTGGGGATATATGTATTCACCCAAATATGGTTAATCAGGAATTTATGTGGAGAATTGAAAAAAGTGAAGACAGAGTAGCATTAAAAAAGATGGGATTGAAGAAAGCGGAAGGACCGGACGGCATACCCATTGAAGTGTGGAGATGTTTAGGGAAGAAGGGATTAGAATGGTTAACAATGCTTTTCACCGGAACAATAGGATGCGTTCGGCTTGGAGGGAGAGTACTTTGGTTCCATTGTTTAAGAATAAAGGTGATGTCCGGATTAAACTGATGAGTCATAACATGAAACTGTGGGAAAGAGTAATTGAACAAAGACTTAGGAGGAATGTGAGGATATCTTAAATGCCCGGAAGATCAACAATGGAGGCGATTCATACCAGGACAGGAACAAAGATTTACATATGGTGTTCATGAAGGCGTATGATAAGGAGTCGAGGCAAGTACTTTGGTGAACATTAATAAAGAAAGGGGTGTCGCGAAAATATATTGATCTTATAAAGGACATGTATGAGGGAGCCACCACGAGTATAAGGACTAATGTGGGGGAGGACAGAAGAGTTCCCTATTATGATTGGAGTGCATCAAGGTTCGGCCCTTAGTCGATCAATTCAAGATGAGGTAAATTAGATGTAGTTCTGGCTCATAGAATCAAAGGACGGTGGTTGAAGTGGAAAAGCGCCACGGGATTTCTATGTGATCGGGTGTGCCTTATAAGCTAAAGGGTAAATTTTATCACACGACAATTAGGCCTCCCTACTCTTATACGGGTAGTAAAGCATGGACACGTACAAAAGATGAGGATAGTTAGGGTGAGGGTGAGGGTAGCTTAGATGTGTATGCTTTGTTGGATGTGGGGGTACACAAGGATAGGATAGGCTGAGGAACGAGGTGTTCCGGAAGAAAGTAGGTGTTGCGTCGATTGAAGATAAGACGAGGGAAAATCGTTTAAGATGGTTTGGCCATGTACGGAGGAAAGCAGCGGAGGCACCGGTAAGGAGAATTGAGAGTCAGGGAATGGATAACATTGTTAGGGGAAGGGGAAGACCGAAACAAACATGGATAAGGGTGATTAAAAACGAGGAGAGTGTTGGGGATCAATGAGAGTATGGCGAAGGAGAGGGGTATTGTGGAGAGAAAGAATCCATGTTGAAAATTAGTTTGAACTTTAGATATCTCCTTGTCTTTTATCATTTTTTACGTAAATATACTGATTAAAAAAAAACAAAGACTTGTACTCTTTTTTGTTTTACAAATCCATTTTGCCACTTTAATCTTTAATCTTGGTTTTAATGCTTTTCTTAACCATTTATCTCTTTTCTTTTCCTTTGTTAATTTACCTTTAAGTGTATTGGCGGATTCAAACCTATACGAATTCAGATAATAATTCATTTTAACTGACCCTAATCTCTTTGTTGGGACTAAGGCTTTTTTGTTGTTGTTATACCAATTACGGAAATGGAGGATGTAAGCAGCCTCACCCTTGTGCCATTGTGTTAGCAACACAAAGTGGTTGTTTCCAAATGACCCAAAATGCGTCCAGTGCATTGAGTCGCATGAATAATACTTCATCTGTTCCATTAGATTGTTTACGTATTCCGTTTTGGTTCGTTTCATTTGATTGTTTACGTTTCTATTTTTGGACATCCTTTATTCAACTAAATGACTAAACTACCCTCTCTCTCTCTCTCTCTCTCTCTCTCTCTCTCTCTCTCTCTCTCTCTCTCTCTCTCTCTCTCTCTCTCTCTCTCTCTCTCTCTCAAATTCCAAGGGCTTCGATCAAATCCCTCATTCAACTCCTTCATTCAATTTTCTCCAACTCCCTCATTGATTTGTGTGTTTCGATCGAATAGACAATTGCCATCCTCATAAAATCTAGGTCTAGAAACAACAGCCATAAACATTATCTTTGTCATAAACCTTTTTTATTATCATGTTATATGTGGCTATTTTTCATTTGCCAAAATGTAGTATTTTTGTGTTAATCTAGTCATGTAAAACCACTTTTCGTCAATGTGAACAACATCGAACATAGCCTCATAAACAAGATTCCCATTTAAAGTGCTTGAATTAATTTTGCCTAATACCCAATATAGCCTAGCCAACATGTTATTGAGTGTTAACGATGGTCTAATTGACCTTGAATGAGCTCTTATTTTTCCTTTTTGGACTAGTCTCCAAACAGTGGTGCAAGGTAAGGACAAACCCAAAGCAAGGTCTCTAACATTCATTTTTTTTTTCTAAATTAATGCTTTTTACCTTCTCCAAGTCGATCACTCTTGTTTTTGATAAACTGCCCTTATACTTTCTCTGAAGACTAACCACTTTACCATCTTTGAGTTGAGTGAGTACTTTTTTCCAAATTTTGCTGATAGTGACTCTTGAGACTCCATATTCTGTGCATAGTTGATTGATTAAGCCATGTTTGAGTTTTCCACTTTGGAAACTCATTGTCATTCTTTGACATATCTCACTTTTTTCCAAGTTCGTGAACCTTTTTTGCTTAAGCGGAGTCGCGGGTAATGGGAGAACTGGATCATCATCTAATGTGATTGCTTCCGATGGAATGGTAAGTCTTGTTTCTAACCATCCTCTTAAAAATGAATGTTGTTGGGTTCTTTGTTGTTGTTGCTGTTGATTTTGGTGCTGACTGATGTTTGTTGTTGCTGAACAACGGCCCCTACTGCTGTTTGTTGCTGCTGAATGATGGCCCCTGACATGCTGTTGAATGACTTCTGTTGCTGCTGGAGGACGACTTCTGCTGCTGGATGCTTCCTGAAAGTCATTGTTGCGTGAGGAAGCTGCACCATGTTGTTGGCTGCCATTGCTGGCTGTTTTGTGTTGGCTGTCATTTTTTTCTCTAAGAATGTTGTGTAACTATGGAGGTTTTTGTATTGATAGTTAAAGAACTTATAACAAGTCAATGTAAAGGTTGAAATTTTATGTAAGTTGGAGGGAAATTAAATGATGTTCAAATGTTTCATTGAATTGCTTTTGAATTAGTGGAGGAAAAATGAAAGTTAGATGTTCAAGTTTAATTATCTGATTTGGAGGGAAACAAATAAGCAAATTTGCCTCATAATGGCGCCAGAATTGCCAAATAACAATTCATTGTAAGTTGGCAAGTTCGCATTAATATTAAGAAAGCAAAAGTTGTAGGGTAACCACAAGGGTATATTGGTAATCAAGCATATGAATACCCCACCTTTTTGCTCTTTCTTATTTTTTGTGCAAAAAGCTAACGTAAACAATCTAATGGAACGGAGGAAGACTTCGCAATAAAGAGGAATGCAGCCACATGTATCATTTCCCTCCATAGCACTCTCCATGGAAGAGAAAAGTGGCAAGTTAGGCACGAGAAAAGGAAAGATTTGAATAAGGCGTCTACTAGGCATGTGTATCACAGCCAATGTAGGTGGCGGCTGGCAGTACAAATAGTGGAAAAACTTGATCCAGGATGAACAAGACTGTAGCTAATGCAAGTCAAGCATTAGAGCCTATGTTACTAAGACTCTGTTAGAAGTGTCCAATGGGAGCATGTCCTAGGGTCGACTTGTGAAGAATCCTCTATTTTTTGCTTAAAAATAAAAAGTCTACGTGTCATAATCATGTCAAAGTGTCGAGGTGCCAGACACTATGGTAGGGGAAGTAATATGAAGAGTCAGAGTAATATAGACAAGAGCTTTCTAGGCAATGATGAAAAAGGAAGTAGAATAAATGGCAACTTATTCTCAGCATTAGGCAGTATAATGAATGATAACTGATGAGAGATAACAGCCAGGTAATTCTAACAGACCAAGGCAAAAAGATGGAAACAAAGTGTTTCAAAATAAGAGCCAGAAATAAAATAGTGAAAGTTATGTTGGCAACCACTATTTTTGGAAAAAGCTATCCGCTTTGCAGATTGATGGAGTGTCACGCATAGGGATGCAGGGAGACCAGCATCAGGTCACATGAGTTACGACTATACCAACTGATTTCCAGATAATCGCATCTCCCACTGTTAACACCCATTGAAAATGTCAACAAAGAAAGAGGTGTGAAGTGCATGACATCAATTTGACCTGTTGGTGAGAATTGGAACCATGCTTAAGTTTGGTGGACAGTGGACTGGTATGCATAGAGACTGGATGCATGAGGTGGTTCTAATAGAAATAAACCATGCTTATCATTATGTACCCAACTTCTCCACCACTCGTTCGAAAACTATCTTGTTTAAAAGCTCTGTGTCCAATGTATAAACCCATTGCCACAACTACAAATTAGTATCTAAGTCATTCCCTGACCACCCCCACCAGATTCCATTTCCAGCTCAAGAAACAACAGAATCTTGGAATAACTATGGCAAAGAGGACATACAAATGATGGTAAAGAAATATATTACGATAAAAACACATCAAGAATGAAAGCAACTTAACTCAAAATCACAAGTGATACCTGTTTACGGCTTCTCTTTCCTTTTCCCAAGGAATTAAACTCCTCAACTATTTGTACTTCATATTTGTCTTTTAATAAATCTTCCCAATATGTGGTCCTCTCTGACGTATTTGTATTGTTTTTGGCATCAGCCGCAGCCTTTTGTGCTTCTTCCTCTGCCGCAGCTTCTACTTCATCAACATATTCAAAGTTTGCGACCTACATCACATGGCAAATGTCTTTAACCTCATACTTGCAAAATAAACAAGAGTGATAACAACTAGTCACGCTAAGACCACGCTGACTCATAAAGCCTAAAGATAAATACAAACCTTAAATGCTTTTAAGAAACCATTGTCGTCCACTTCATCTAAGGTATTCTCCTCATCACCGACACGTTCACGATCAAGTAATCTACCAAATATTTAAAGAATATCACACACTAAGTACCAGTAATTAAAATTTATGGAACAAAATAGTTATTAATATCATATCACCTGTCTATAGCAGTATCATCATAGTGAATCTGACGAGCCTTGGCTTCTTCAGTTTCATCAGTAAAAAGCTCCTTTGACCCATATCTTATGATGTCATCAAGCTCCTCCTAAAAAAAACAAATTAGCACTAATATTGAACATTAAGGGTTTGATTAGATAAAATAATAGGAGGGAAGAGGAGGGGATGGAAAGGGGGGGAGGGGAATGAACCAATGTCATTCTCCTAGTCCTTCCCAATTTTTCCTATGTTGGTAGGACTTTAATTTAGCTCGTTTGAGGGAAATTGATCTGTCCCTTTCCTTTCCTTCAAACCAATTTGCTAATCAAACAAGGGATTTTGTGCCCCTCCTAGTCCATCCCCTCACTTTCCCTCTAAATACCTCCACTCAAACAAGGGTAACTAACAAGATTTGTGGACCATGTGGAAACCGCATATTTCTCAAACTACAACTTTTGCACCTTGCACATTATCAGGCCAAACATGTTATCCAGGTCATGATATTATGCTTTACAGGATCTCTCCAGCATGAAAATATCAAAACTAAAACAATTTGCTTATTTTTTCCGGGGTAGGTAGGATTTTTTAAATTCGTACCATGACAGAGCTTTAAAACGAGACAAAATGGGGTCAAATACATTTATAAAAAGACGTGCAAAACAAAAAAAATTAACCACTCAGCTACAGTTCATCATTGTTTCAGGCAAAAAAAAAGCAACGCTGTGTGACTATCATTGGCGGACCCAGGGGTGCGCACAGCACCGCACGTGCACACCCTTAATTGGTGGAATTTTTTTTTTAAAATATACTGAAGCGCAGGGAGATATACAATTTCCGTGTAATTAGTATCAATGTTAAGGAAGTGGACCAGCGGATAAATATAGCAGATTTAAACAAAAAATCCCAGGTTCAATCCCCTCTAAGCATCCTCCGCATACTTTTTTCTTCTAATTACTTCGTTCTTTTTTTTTCCAACAAGTTGCATACTCTGTCATATATTTCTTCTTTTTTTTTCCAACCTCTTACCAGTTATGTACCGTAGCGTATTTATTTAGGTTCTCTTAAATGAAATTTTTGCCATTTAACATTTTTTTACCTTTTGTTTTGATTCATTAACATCTATTTATGAATTTTTGTTCTGATTTTTGATTATTTGCTAATTCAAGTAACACAAATTTTAGAATAAGACGGTCTCACAATATGACAGCCTATTTATAGAAAAGCACTCATTTATTGATTTTAACATAAAAGGACCGTCTTACACGTAAAACCGTCTTACACGAGAATTACAGTTCAATTGATATCCCAATTTTAGATTTATCGAATGCTAATTTGGAAAATTTCAATTAGAATTTTAGAGACTTGATTTCAGATTTATTACAAATTTGAAATTTAAATTCTGAATATGTATATTATGTTTTATTTTAGACTAATGAAAAAAAGTAGATTAATGATGATGTATTGAAGAGGACATGATATCGTAGGTTATAAATTTGTAATACTATGTATTTGTTAAAATAAAATTGATATGATGTTTATTAAGCAATGACAATGATTAAATTTAATCATTAATCATGTTCTTGTATAGTTCGAGTGTTTTGTTTTTAAATTGTGCACTCCCACAATTAAATCTTTGGGTCCGCCACTGGTGACTATTGCAATCGTCACCTTTTTAGAGCATCTTCTTAAGTTATCAAGGGTTCCTCAAAATTTGATACTAACATAACTACGTTCATATTTCATTTTAAAATAAACAAAAACCTGATTGATATTTTGGGTCTTCAGTTTGCCAACAACTAGATGTTCTAATACCATCTTCTTCTTAGTCATCTGCATCATCCGTTCTTCAATTGATCCCCTTGTCACAAGTCTGTAAATCATGACCTGTTACCAAACAAATTCAGCATATTTTCACAATCTTTCAGTAAAAAAATATCTGATTACCATAAATTTGTACATAGACTCAGGTACAAGAATCAGAAACTGGTGCATGTCAATTGAATGAAAGGTATATTCCAAATTTGCACTAGACAGTGATCAAGTAAAACTATGTCGTCACGGTATTACTATGTCCATCTATCCAGTAGAGGCACTTGTAAGCAAAATAAGTAGGCTGCATGAAGCATAGCATAGTTCTAATCACCTAAAGTTGAATGAACATTTACTATTGACCTTATTGGTTTGTCCTAACCGATGTGCTCTGGCCATTGCTTGTAAATCAGCGTGTGGATTCCAGTCACTGCATCAAAAGTGAGAGGAGAAGAAAAGTAAGACACGTCTAATAACCAGTAAGGCAGTAAGTAATATACGCTAAAGATTGCAATTCGCAACTGAAGGCAGCTGAAAAGAAAAGTGAAGTTTTATGTATGCCAAAAAGCTAAAGTTTATTGAATAACCCTAATGCCAACAGCAATTGCTAAAAACAGAAGAAACAAACGAGAAACAGTGATTTATCCAGAAAACAGGCCACTGTTAAAAATATGGCGTGAGTTTTGTAATCTGAGGAAGTTAATAAATGAAAATCATCAGAAATCTCCAATATCACGGAGATAAAGAGAGACTGCTCTTTTACACCGATTTTACTCCGACTTTAAAGAGTTGCACTATCACATATTCACACAGAGTGAAAAGTGAAAATATCTTGACAAATCTGAATTATTAACTTTATTTTGGGCCCTATACGCTATAGCTGAAAAGGAACAGGATTTTAATCTTCCAGTGGTGGTCATAAAGAACACCCTCCAAACTAGGGGTGTTAACGAGCCGAGCCGAGCCCGAGCTTGGCCTTGCTCGGCTTGTGCTCAAGAACCAAAACTCGAGCTCGAGCCGATCTCGAGCTTACCCGAGCTTGAAAAAAATGTTCTCGTTATAAAGCTTGCGAGCTTTAACGCGAACTCGAGCCAAATTCGAGCCCAAATCGAGCCTATATAAAACTTTTTATTTTTTTATTTTTTTCTTTCGATATTTTCAATAGCAAGGCTTGAAGGTAATATGTAAAAATATTTGGCAAATCAGCGAGACATTTGATGTGTTATACAAAAATATAATCATGATAGAATATTTTTATAAAATATGAGCAATATCTTATGTAATCACAGAAGTTCGAGCCGCTCGCGAGCTTTTCGAGTCGAGCGAGCCTTTGCTCGGCTTGACTCGTTAAGCTCTCGAGCCGAGCCCCAGCCCGAGCCGAGCTCGCACGAGCTGAGCTTTGACCGAGCCGATCTCGAGTAGCTCGCGAGTTGTCTCATCTCATTAACACCCCTACTCCAAACTATCTCAAGAATTACATTAGTACACCACAAAACACCCTTTCTGGATTTTGTTGCAAAGGAAAGGGGGTCATATTAACAAATTATAACTTCCTTACACTGCCTCTTCCATAACCATAAGTTTAATGAGACTGGACACAGACACATACGCAATTTTATCTCCCACGTAAAAATAAAAAAATAAAAAAATAAAAAAAATAAAAAAAATCCACTTTTCTGCAAGATAAAAAGACATTAGTCCATCCAAGTATCCGACGCCCATTTGAACCAGAACAGACTACTGAACAAGAGACAACAAGAATTTATTAAACTTTACCAATTGATAATGACTCATCTTGATCACTCGTCTCGAAGTCATATACAGGTAACCAAATAAATTAGGAAATGCGATCACTTTGAAAAGTGCTAGAGTGCATATGTCAAATATCCATGGCATCTTCTTATGCACAAAACTCTCATAATCAAACATATGAGAGACAGATGTTCAGACTTTCAGCTAATCAGGATAAAATCAAAAGAGATCACCTGTCATAGATAATAACTGTATCTGCCGTTGCAAGATTTATTCCCAGACCTCCAGCTCTTGTAGATAGCAGAAAACAAAATCTGGAAGAACTCTTGGCATTGTATCTATCTATTCGAATTTGTCTCTCTGCTCCACTAACTTTGCCATCAATCCTTTCATAAACCCATTTCTGGTCACAAAACATGAAACTTGGCAAGAGTGACAAGGTAAAGTACATAGTATGAAGTATGAACTATAATAAGTAGCGACGCTGAAGGACCAAAGCAAGAACAAAATGTCGAACTCAGAAAAGCTGTGAAAGAAGCCTAAATCTCCTCATTTCCATGTGTGTAACACCCAAAAATTTTCGGGAACAATGAGGCTAGACATGTAACTATGTAAAGCATGCATGGACAGAAAGTTTATTGAGAGAAAAAAATTATGCAGTCATAAACATGACACGCCCAACCACAAAAGGTGCAGAAACAAGTTTATACAACACATGATAAATAAATACTTAACGGCACTGTCAACTGCAAAGGACCAATCCAGATTTCACATATACTTTAAAATAGAACAGAACATCATACAGATCAGTGAGCAGTGACCAAGTCTAGACCTTGTATGTCATGTAGTCCTCAAGTATGTCCAACATGTTCTGAAACTGGGAATATATAAGAACTCTGTGTCCTTGCTCCTTAAGCTTAACCATCATTTTGTCCAGCAACTGCAATTTTCCAGATGATTCTAGAAGTTGCCTGTTGTACAGTAGTCATTGGTTACTAGTGACAATAGGCAAGCAAATATAATATACAGAAGTCATGAATTCCAGCACAAAACAATTGATCCCTCCGATGGTGATCATAACATAAGCTATTACTTGAAAGACTCATTTGAATCTTGTATGACAGGTTCAACACCCTCCAACATGTATGGATGACAGCATAGTTTCCGCAACTCCATGACGACATTGATAAGTGAAATCTGGAAATCAGCAGAGCTCACATATAAGATCCACTTCTATCTAGAAAGCAAATATCACGAAAATGTAGCTTCTAAAAGTTATTCTCACCTGCCCACCACCTTTACGAGTTAATAGACCATAATTTCGAGTCAAGATTGCTTTATAGTATTCCTTTTGCTTACTGCTTAGTTCAACACGTAATATCAGTTCCTTCTTAGGAGGGAGCTCTTTCATTACATCTTTCTTCACCCCTGGGATTAAATCATAATTTGACAGGCATAATAAAATGAAATAACAGTGAACAATGGTATTTACCAAAAAGGAACAAACGAAAAAATAGACAGGTTCATCTCCCTAGACATCAAAAAGTATGCAGCCTGTCAGCCTCCCCTAATTTCCTTTAACAAAACTAACATACATCCAGTCAGTAAGCCTAGGTTTCACTAACTAAAACAACAAATTACAATTTAGTAAGTGATCAAGGGAATATCCACTTCCAATGTAGCCAAAGATTCAATATTTCTGGACTTTGGAATATGGGAAAGTAAAATGGCTCACTAAATTACGCACGTCTTGTGTTGTGAAGCAGTAGTCAATCAATGTTCTCAACAATTTTCATTTTCACTATGAGTCATCTGGAACACGCGGTTAATGCTGCATACACCTAAACCCCCTCTCCTCGGTCTTTGCTCACCAGTGCCTAAAGCTTTTTAGGTAATGGGGTAATGATGTTGTGCTTACTGTTGTAAGCGATTGGGGGAATAGAATATTTACAGTGAAGAATACAAGGAGATGTCAAACACTGACAACTAGAGCAGGAGGCAAAAACGATACATCAGTATTCAGCATATCACCAAACTCCCACAATTTTCAAATTGTTCTATATTTTCAGAAAGTTCAGAGTTCAGACTAAAATAATATATTCAGATAGTTGAAAGCAAATCATCGCATATTTCTCAAAAAGTTTACACCGAACTGAGACGGATAACTGAAAAAACGTAGCGAGAGTGACAACGCCAATAGAGTAGAAAATCATTACATAAATGCAAATGGTTAGATGTTAGATCGGTTAGAAGCTCCGAAATTTGGCTCCATATAGTCTCAAGCTGAGTTACCAAATTCACTCAACTTCAGTAAATAGCGAATTAAGTAATATGCATCCGATTCTTAAATGAAGTGCATCGCATATCATTTTTCATAATTGTATAGGAGTGTATTGTGGAGTTGTGGACTATGTAACTCAGCTCTTAAGAGATTCTGAATTTGGAAAATTTGAATTCACACAAATGAATAAATGAGACTTACTCCTAAGAAGATGAGGAGCCAGCATCTTGTGAAGCCTTGAAATCTGTTCTTCTTGATTGATGTCCTGAAACTCCTCCTGGAACTCCTCCAAACTCCCAAACTGTAAATAATTTTTGGACAAAAAAAGCATTCCCAAGTAAAATCACTCATCTTCAAATAGCTAACTGAAAAACACTTACAAGCACCATTAGCAAGAGTGCAAGACTAACCTTCCCAGCATCAAGAAAGTGCATCAATACAAAAAGCTCATCAAGATTGTTCTGAAAATTAATCAAAGGATGAAATTAACAAATCAAGTCTCAGCGAACAAGAAGCCACAAATATCATGTAATAATTTCTTAGAAAAAGAAGGGGTCAAAATGAATGAAAGAATAGGAGAGAAGGACCGGCCCTCATGCCCCAAAAAAGAGGGGGAGAAAAAGGAAGGTAAATGTGTTGCCACGATATTGTAATCTCAAAGTCACACACCTAAAGCACAGAGCTACACAGCCAATCATTAAGAATACAGGCACTTGAAGACTTCATGTTATCCTAAAAGGGAAATTTGAAGCGCACACAAAAGACTAAATACTACAATACACCCAAAAGGAAGAAAATTCCAGCAACCAAGTGAGTAAGCGGGTACAAACTTTTAGAAGTCCAAATAATCAACGTAATACATATTTATAAATAATTAAAGGACAATTCCAAAAAATCTTACCAGAACACGACAAGACATACAGCCACATTTTCAGACAGAAATTGATTATACTGGGACTCCTAACTAAGGGACTATAAAAATCAGTTAATGTGGACACTGAGGTAATTGAACATATCAAGTTATCTACAGATCTAGTTATCTACAGCATACCATAACTGGTATAGACATGAAATGATGAAAAAATGATATAACAATCAACTAATCATTACAAAAGTATGTGTGATATCATAGTAATACCAAACTATATAAGATGATAAATCAAATGAACAAATATATCATTAAAAGTCAGGGCTTAAAAACCTGAAGAGGGGTTCCAGTTAAAAGCACACGGTGTTTACTGGAAAATTGCTTCAGCATAAGGAACAATTTTGAATCTTTATTTTTGAGACGGTGACCTTCATCCACAACCTAAACTCGATTTACAAAGAAAACATCAGAAACAAGTCCTAGAGCAGCAGCCTTATATGGCTCTTCAGATGACAAAAGTTAGAGGGAATTACCATACACTCCCACTTAATTGGCTTCAAAGATGCAGAATCTAAGTTGATCATTTCATATGAAGTGAGGAGGACATCGAATTTGATTCTGTCATGTTTGCTTTCCCCAGAGATCTGCCCAGATTTCTTTTTCTTGAGCTTTGCAGAAATAGACTTTTTTGGATAGTAGAATTCGTATTGTCGTATGATAGCACGGGCTTGTCCAGATCCAACATACATTATCTGCATTTGATCAACAGCCAATTGGTATAATGAATGCAAAATTAGACAGAGAAGTCATGTAGGTTACTAATTTTCTTTTCAAATCATGATTTCGGGAAGAGAGGGTAGACTTTAAAAGAATTTCAACTCAAACCAACTTTCCACGAGTTAATTACTCCAAAAGTAAAAATACGTACAACATTCAGTTGTGGTGCCCAAGTTGCAAATTCTCTTTCCCAATTGCGTAGTGTTGACAATGGCGCCACCACTAGATGAGGATAAACTCCTTCTTCGAAAAGAGATGCCAAGAAAGCAATACTCTGAATAGTCTTGCCTGTAACCATCATATAATTATGTTTATTTAACATAAAAAGGGAACAACCAAGAAAGAAAATAAGAACACACAGATATACACTGTCCGAAGAAACAAAACTCTTAAGAAAAGTAGACCCTTAGTCCTTACCAAGACCCATTTCATCAGCAAGTATCACATGTGTCTGTTTAGACCATGAGAACCGTAAAAAGTTCAGCCCTTCAAGTTGATAGGGATGCAGAGAACCTTCAAGTCATGAAAGCAATATTATTACAAAAATACTCCCTATATATAATGAACGGGAGTTAAGGCTATAGTAATGTGTTACCATTAGCTTGAATTATGATTCCTAAACAGAAATAACTTTCAGAATGCAACAACAGCATTACCTCCAGAAAGAAAATTAGGACTATGCTCAAACTGTTGAAAGTCCTTGTGTTTTTTCTGGGAATCCATAGCATCATGTGGAACTTTTTTCAACTTAGAGGGTCTGTGATGCCTGGCCTGTATCCAGTTAAACCTTTCAATTTCAGGCTGAAAAGCAGATATATCTGCCTCGAATTCCCAATAACACTCGTCATAAGGAAGCTCTTTCCATTTAACTAGATATTCTTTTTCATCGTCTCCTCTGCAGAAAGTAAGAAGACAAAAGAAAAGAAATTAGTCAGCACTCAAAAGACAAAATCATGCTCCTAAATGAAGAACTGCAAACAAAAGAAATTAATGTTGATAGAAACTGAATGGGAAAAACATTAAGATAATACTCCAAGCTACCATCTTCTCCTTAATTCTTTTTTTCTCAGAGTGGTTGAGAACTCCACAAAAAAAAAGGCATATTAATAAGTTGTCTAAGAGATGAAACAAAAATTTTAACAGAACTGTAGAATACAAAGTCAGTCTAGAGAAAGGAGAGAAGCAAGTGAGAAGACAGAAGGCTTAATACAAAGTAAATTCAGACAAGGAAACATAAAGAGGGGGGCAAGATAATGTAAAAAAGGCATCATTTGGAGCATTCATCAAAGTACACATAAATTAAAATATGATATTCAAGTAACCGAACAACTACATCTGCACAATTTCTTTTTAAATAGAAGAGTGCGTCATTAAAATACATGAACCAGATAGCTATAAATCCATACTACTTGCTCCTAACTTAATCAAAACTCACATAAATGCCTATTAGGTTATACCAATGTTTTCAGATGACCCTTTGGCATTCACAACCGTGTTCACATACAGTACAAATCTCGCTGGCAATAAGATCTCCGACTATATACAGGTCTAAATCTAAGGCTTTAATTGGTCATAAATACTAGAAAGATTGAACGGAGATAAAATTGCATTTGTTAATAGGACAAGAAAGGTTGATGTACAGGATTAATAAATACCGAAACATATCAAGGAATTTATCTGGCGGTTGTCAAACTGCGTGTTTTTCACTTCACCAGCCTGGCCATATCTTGTAAGGATACCTAACCTAAATGTTTATCTAAAGGTCGTCAATTGAGTTTTCAAAAGGCCTTTTAAGCAACCCACTGAAACTTTAGTGGGGTAATTTCTTCTGCCCAACCCATAAAATGTCAACAAACTAAAAAAATCAATATCACACGATACATTCACCATGAAAATGCAACTCGTTTAGCTAATAAACCTGCAAGCAAGGATACGATCTACAGTAGTCCATTCAGGCCGAATAGCAACATAATCATCGTCCAAATTGTTCATAGAAGACATTTGCCGATGGAAGTTATTAACTTTGGTCCTGAGGCCCGGAAGGGTTTTGAAGGCCTTTATAAACTGCTTCTCAGGCACCCTGCATAGTACAGCAAGACATCAAGATGTAGCAGTGAATAGATCAATTGGAATTGCAGTCGAGGTACGAATAGTATCAGTCATATCATGATTTTGTAGCAAAAGATCAATAAGAGATTACCAGCTGCAATGCAGGTAAGATAACCCCTTCCACTTTACAAGATAGTGTTTGGCGGATACTTGTTTTACGTCTGGAGTGGAGGCATCCCCATCATCAGCCTCAATAGGACGCATTTCACAATCCAGTATTTTCTCAATCTCATTAAGAGGGCTAACCTACAAATTCAATAATGTTTCAGATACTTCATTTACCAAAATGCCACAAGTCAACTAGAACTAGGAAAAAAAATGTAGAGAAAAAATATATATGCAGACACATACGCATTCAGGACACTTCCACCCATCAGGGAACGGTGCTTTAAGAGAAGGAACCAAACACTGTGGATGGAAAGTGTAAGTGCAAGTTTTACACTCCAACAAATAATTTCCGCTTTCTCCACAAGACTGACATGCATCATCTTTCTGTCAACCAATAAGAGTATAACGTTTAAGAAGGAAAAAGAAGAAAACAGCATGGAACTTCACATAAATTATCCATCAGGCTATAAGAGGCAGACAAGATCTAGGCACAAATGGCGGCAAAAATAAGATATGAAAATATTGTTACTTGTTACAACGATGAAAAAGGAAAAAGATTGCATTCACAATCGTGCATCAAAAGATTCCACAACTACATCATTTGCAGTATGTAACAGTTCAAAAACGAGGGAAAGTCGATGGCCTTGATAGAAATGCACACTCACAGGACCACAATAGAACATTACATATATCAATATAATCATGTTGTAGGCATGGACTTCAAGGCCAAAAAAATCAGAGCTGTGTCCCTCAACTTTTCTTAATAGCGCCAAAAAGGATGAAAAGAGTAGGGGATTATTTTCATCTAAAATCAAACAGATAATTTGCAACAAAACGACCGTCCTATATGAAACCAGTTCAGAACCCAATGTAAACAATGCTTCGCCATGCAATCATTTTTTATCAGACACGTACTCAAATGCAAGATCCAAATCAGCAAATAAAGGGGAAAAAAACATTTAACTCTGCTTTAATAATTATATCAACACGTATATGTAGTTCATAATCCCTGCAACTTCAAGACTTTTATGATAAATTGTTGACAAATGCAGAAACACTGAACAGCACTCATTGAAGTAAAAACATCCTCTGAACGTGAAACAAGATCAGCCTTAAAATGGGATGCATCAAGTTAAAAATGCACATTTCTCAGATCAAGTTTTAAAAGGTGTCACAAACCGCATCTTCACGAACAAACCGCTCAAACTTCTCTGAGGACAGAGCAGATTTTCCTTGCTTATGATCTGCCTCATCATCTGAAAAATCAATGTTATAGGAAGGTCTCCGGTCTGACCTCTGTCGAAGCCTCTCGACTAAGCTACTCATATTCTGCAGGAAAAATAAACTTAAACATCACATTTCTCCACCAAAAAATCAATCCAATTCCTTCATTCATTAATCACAGCTAAACTAATATAGTTTCAGCAAATTAAATTTCCTTGAATTGAATATTTTGGTGGAGAAATGTGATATTGATTTTCTAATAAATCTAATTCACACAAACACGCACAATTACCGCGCTTTCAACGATTTCATCATCTGCATTCAATGCAAGAGAGAAATCAAGCAACACAAACGAGTATTTTAAATGAATGGCAAAAACAACACCAAAATCACGAATGCTGGTAACTCTTAAGAAAATAACGAAATTTCAAAATGCAAATTAAACCCTAAAAACTTATAATTAGAGGTATTCGCAAAAATTGGCATCCAAAACCCTAATTCTAGCAAAAATACACAAAAAGAAGACGGTTCATGAGTAGAAAAAAAGAAGGGAGAGATTACGGCTTACTGAAGTAGAAATGTTTTCCGGTGATCGTGGAAAATGATTTCGTCGGAAATTTGCGGCGGTCCGGCGAAGTGCACACGAATTGGAGTGTTTCCTGGCGAGTGAAGGAGGAGAATAGAAGAGTGCTTTAGACCATTTTTTACTTCTTTTTGTTGAATTAAATTTGACTATTATGACATTAAGGCCCTGTTTTTTTAGATTTAATTTCAGTTCTAATCAGTTCAGTTCAGTTCAGTTCATATCAGATCAGTTCAGTTCAGTTTATTTCAACATTACTATTATTATTCTTATTGATATTCTTATTATTATTTTTATATTAATGTATTTACTATTGTTATTATTATTATTATTATATTATTATTTTTATATTTATTATATTACTATTATATTTATTAATAATTAATTCGTATTGTTTATATTATTATATTTATTATTATTATTATTATTATTATTATTATTATTATTATTATCATTATATTATATTTATTATTTTATTAATATATTTATTATTATTATTAGGGTTTTTCCCATTTATGCCCTCGTACTATTCACTTTTCCCATCTGTACCCCTTCGTATGAGAACTTATTAACCGTGCCCTTAAACTTAATTAGTTGGCCCATCAGTAGCTAATCTTACATTAACCGCCTATGTTAGACGTTAAGTGCCATGTTGGCACGCATTTTGCCAAGTAAGCGTCTTACTAAGCACTGAGTTGGCATATGACTTGGCAACTTATGCCAACTATGCATCCACATATACTCCCTCTAAAATACCCATCCTCATATCGTCATTCACACTCTTCCCATTCAAAAACCTGAACAAACCATTCACCTCCCATGTCCATCTTCATCAACTGTCAGAGATGATTACATACCTGACAAATGAGCAGAAGGAGAGCACCGTTGAAGGGATGAAGAAGCGACTGAGGAGAGTGGCGTTGTGGAGGTTGTGATGGGACAGTTGATGAAGATGGACAGGGGAGGTGAAGGGTTTGTTCAGGTTTTTGAATGGGAAGAGTGTGAATGACGATATGAGGATGGGTATTTTAGAGGGAGTATATGTGGATGCATAGTTGGCATAAGTTGCCAAGTCATATGCCAACTCAGTGCTTAGTAAGACGCTTACTTGGTAAAATGCGTGCCAACATGGCACTTAACGTCTAACATAGACGGTTAATGTAAGATTAGCTACTGATGGGCCAACTAATTAAGTTTAAGGGCACGGTTAATAAGTTCTCATACGAAGGGGTACAGATGGGAAAAGTGAATAGTACGAGGGCATAAATGGGAAAAACCCTTATCTATACAATTTTATTAAAAGGTTAGATTAAAGCATTAAATTAAATTACACATGACATTAGCATTAAATTAAATTCCACATGGCATTTCATACCACATTAATTCCTACTCATTTTAATTGATTATTAAATTTATTTATTTATTATTAACAAAAGAAATGAACTATATGTACTATTTAGTTAAAAAGCTAGCTTAAAACATTCAATTTTATTACACATAGCATTTTCATACTCCATTAATTTCTATTAACTTTTTTGATTAATTAATTTAATTTTTGACAATATAACAAGAAATAATAATTGAATCAATACAATCTATTTAAAAGTCCAACAAAAATAGGAATACTACTTCAAATTCACGTAACTACCACTAATTTTTAACACATTTATTTTTTATGCCACATTTACATTAACACTAAAACCATTCATCTCCTCGCTAAATAAATGTTTGATACTCAAGAGTCATGCAGTTCAAGTTAATTGAATTTTGGCCAAACCATGTTTTGACTTTAAAGGAGGAATTTGGAGGATCAAATACGTACTTAATTATCTCTACGTTTATAAATACAGTTGACCATTGATATTCATATCTTTGGCCTCGAATATATATAAAACTACTGCTTATGACCTATCGTTCATCTTTATTTACGTTTTTTTTCATATGTTCTTTCGTTTTACTTTCTTCGCATTATTTTCCCACATTATTTAGAATATCCTAAATTGTAATTTGTTTGTTATTCCTTTGATTATTATAATTGTAATGATGATGTATTAATATTGTTAAATACTCGAATTATATGAATTGATATACTGGGGTGTTTTTTTGGTAAAGTAATTTGTCATTTTATTAAAACTATTATGCTTATGCAATTTTGTATATATACAGATAAGTAGATAGCAGAGGCGGATCAATTCCACATCTGATCATAGTTGACTTCTATTAAGTATTGCGGCTTAAGTGACTCGCCAAGGTAAAAGTTTGATTATTTTAGTAATTGGTCTTTAAATTGATCACATTTGGGTATTACAATTATGGATTTTTATTGAGCCTTCTTTAAACGACATTACCCTTTATTAGGTAGAATTATACTGGACACTTAATACTGGTGTTCTTATCTTCACAAATTTGACCATATTGGAATTGATATCATCGTTTTTATATGGTATTGAAGATGCTCTAACTATAAGCTTTCATGGATGTATACGATATTGGTAAATATTGAAGCCAAATCATGAACGGAAACAATAATCATACCGTAAAAGTGAAATGGCAGAATTGAAGCAATGCAACCCTTCGTATTGAAGGGATACAAACTTTTACCTTGGAATAATAATGCATAACCATTATTCATCTCTTTATCAATAATATTATTGAATTTTTGGAGTAAAGATGTTCAACTGCTCTCAGTTTTTCTTTGTTAATGACCACTAATCATCTTATCTTCTTTTTTATTGTTATATAGAACAATTTATGTCTCATAATTAATCAGTTATAAAATAACCGGATTAGACTATCTTTGGAAGCGTAGCTGACGTTATATTGGGGGTATTGGGGGGGGGGGGGGGGGAATACGGTTAAAATACCGCCTCGAAGACCACCCAAAATCAAGTGTTACATTTTGCTTGGGTCGGAGGAAGTACTATAGAGTGAGGTAAAATTGTATTTTACCTATTTTTATAATATTAACATATATATATATGTAATCAAAGTATTTAAAACAATAGTGAATTTCAAACATCCCGTGCATTGCACGGGTCATAAAACTAGTTATTATTATTCATAACATATTTATTATTATTATTCAATTTAATATTATTATATTAATAAGTTAATATTTATTATTTTATTAATATACTCATTATTAATATTATTAATCACATATTTATTGTTATTATTATTATATTTAATATTATTATGTTAATAAGTTATTATATTAGACCTATTATAATAATAATATTATTATGTTAATAAGTTATTATATTAGACCTATTATTATTATTATTATTATTATATTATTTATTTTTTAGTTATTATTATTATTATATTATATTATTATTAATAATGTTATCATTTATATTACTAATATATTATTATTATTATTACTTTATTTATTATTATATTAATATTTTATTTTTTATATATCTTATTAGATTATTATTATTAGATTATATTAATATATTATTATTATTAATGAATAATATTATAATAATATTTATTATTATTATTGGTATTATTTTTATTATAATATTTATTATTATTATTATTATTATTAATATAATCTTTTTATTATTATTTCAGTTCAGTTCAGCTCCATTAAGTTCAGTTCAGTTCAGTTCAGCTCTATTAAGTTCAGTTCAGTTTAGTTCAGTTCAGTTCAGACAATTTCAGTCCAAAAGAACAGAGCCTAAGTAAATCACAAATTTTAATTTAAGAGATATATATGCGTCTCAAATTATCCCGATTCGTAAATATCAACGACGTTTTAGTAAATATCGACGTTTTCATTGCAAAAGCGACTACCCCTACTCTCTCACTACTAATCTAACTTTCCTCTCTAATTCAAAAAAACCCAACCAATTAAAAACCAACCAACAATAACAACACTTGATTCTTCCACATCACACCTAGAGGTGGCAATTATTAACACGACTAGGGCTGTTAATGAGACGAGACAGCTCGCGAGCAACTCGAACTCGGCTCGGTCAAAGCTCGGCTCGTGTGAGCTCGGCTCGAGAGCTTAACGAGTCAAGCCGAGCAAACATTGGCTCGGCTCGAAAAGCTCGTGAGCGGCTCGAACTTGTATAATTAGATGAGATATTACTCATATTTTATAAAAGTATTTTGTCATGATTATATATTTGTATCACACATATAAAAAATTTCTTATTGATTTTCCAATATTTGTATATAAAACTTTTGAGCCTTGTTATTGAACATATCGAGAGAGAAAAAACGACAATTTAACAATTATATATAGGCTCGAGTTGAGCTCGATTTTGGCTCGAGCTCGCATTAAAGCTCGCAAGCTTGATAACGAGCACAACTTTTTCAAGCTCGGGTAAGCTTGAGATCGGCTCGAACTCGAGTTTTACTTTATGAGCACAAGCCGAGCAAGGTCAAGCTCGGCCTCGGCTCGGCTCGGCTCGTTAACACCCCTAAACACAACCCGAAAAAACGACACGAACCCGACACGAAGTTAGCGGGTTAGGGTCAAGACGTTGTGACCCATTTAAGTAATTGGGTTGACACGGACAAGACACGAAACTTAAATGGGTCAGGTTAGGGTTGAACTCTTTTGACACGAACCCGACACGAATAACCCGCTTATTTAAAAGTGTCATGATATATTTGGGTTGAATCAATAATCCACCCAAACAACTTAAAAATAAGTATTTTCATTCCTCATTTGTGGGATAATAGGCTTATAAAACTTAGTTTATTTTATTAGTTTATTTGGGTTAAACGGGTTAAGTGGGTTAAAAATGACCCGCTAAAAGATAAATGGGTTAAACATGACCTACTAAAAGATAAATGGGTTAAACAGGTCGGGTTGGATTATAGAAAAATTAAATGGGTTGGGTTAGGGTTGAGACAAATGATCCATTTATGTAATTGGGTCGGGTTAGGGTTGGGGTAGTGGTGACCCGTTTAAAGTTGACACGTACACGAACACGACACGACCGGATCTGTTTGCCAGGTCTAATCACACCACCACCACGACGCCACACGCTGCCGCCGCACGCCGTCAGCCGACCCTTGCCGCCGCCAGCCGCCACTTCTTCCACCACCATAACAAGTTAGTTTCCACCGTTTTAATTATTATTATTTTGTTAAATTTAGCTAAATTTTTGTCAAATAATTGGTATTAATTGTTTGTTTCTCTTCCCCTTCCCATATTGTCAAATAATGCTTTAATTTTGTTTTGTAAATGAATTAGTTAGTAAATTAGGATATGGGTTAGGTTTTATTAAAATTAATTGAATTAGTTTTGAAATAGGTTAGTTTTTATTGTAAAATTCATGTTAATTAGTTCGTATGATGTAAATTTTATTATTGTTTGTACTTAGGTTGATGTTGTTTTCTTGTGGACGGTTTGGCCGAGGCTGATGATAGTGGTCTGAGGGGGAAGACTGCGAGGTTCTATGGAGTTCCTGAGTCCGATGTTGTACCACCGCGCTACAAGAATGGCGGTTTACTTACATCGGACTTGAGGAATGTTGTTTACCTAGGGAACGAGCATGACTCGTTACGGGCTTACCTCTTGATTTTACTGGGTCATACTATTTTCATGGATAAGAGTGGTGATAGGGTGTTCGCTCAGTTGTTGCCCTTGTTTGATAGTCTTGATCGGGTTGGTTCCTATGCTTGGGGTGCCGCTTATTTGGCTTACTTGTACTGACAATTAGGGATAGCATCGCACCGAGATAGTACTGGTGTTAGTGGGTGTCTACGGTTACTCCAGGCGTGGATATACGAGTACTTTCCCAGGTTCCGACCCGGCGGTGGTTTCTTTTTTGAGGACCGTCCTCTTGTTCAGGCTTGGGCTAGCTTGCCTCGGGGTAAGGGCGGTTCTCATACTTTTCAGCTGTATCGTCATAGTTTGGACGATCTTAGGTCAGAGCATGTCCGATGGTTGCCCTACGGGACCCGTCCCCAGGGAGCTTGCAAAGTATCGCTTTACTCGGGTTTTATCAGGCATCTTGATATAGTAGAGCCGTACCAGCCGGATCGGTGCATGCGTCAGTTTGGGTATATTCAGGTGATCCCGATCCTGATGCCTATTGCGATTGTTGAGTCTCGGGCCGCGAACGGGACTTACAGGCTGGACTTCGGGCAAGAGCCCGATAGGACATGGGGGAGCGAGAACTCCATCACACCGTTACGAAAACTGTCAAGGAAAGCATATATGCCTTTCGAGTGTGCTGATGGATACATGACCTGGTATGCGGAGATTTCACACCCCTATTTGTATCCCCCTCACACCGCCTCTATTTTCGGTCTGTCGAGTTTTATGAGGAGCCGGAGGTCGCCCTAGCTCTTAGTCGTAAATTCAAGAATGTCTTCCAGCAAACTAGTAAGGAGGCCGAGAGAGAGACTCTAGAGGATTTGCTTGCGGACATGCGTCTCTACTATGAAGACATGTATGACGACTAATTTGTTTCTATTTTTTATGTTTATCTCTTTGTTCGGATTATGTTTGTATGGATATTTTAGTATCTTTGTACGTATAATTTTTATGGTTTTTTTAGTTTTCAGATTTTTTAATTTTAGTAATCTTTTTATTAATCAATCCTGTAGTTAAACACTACAAATTAAAACGTACTTAACGGAAATTAAGCGTACTCGAGAACTTAATTTTTAATACGATACAATTTAACAGTAGGACATAATACAGAGACAATACTTAATTGAAAATACAACTTAAATGGAAATGAAACGACGACATAAATTGAAAATACAACTTAATTAAAACATAATTAAACTATAGAACTTAATTATCTTCTGATGATGAAGATGACGATTCCTGATTTTGTTCATAATCTTGAGCCTCAATTTCTTCAGGTTGGGTAACCACATATTGATACAACAAATAAGTGACGTAGAGATAAACATTTCCTAGGTTAAGCACTCTACCGGCACATAAGTCTGATAGTCTTGCGTAATCGAGCACGGTCAGGATGCGCTCAAAATAGACAAAGAGATCACTTCTTAACTTGCGAAACTCCCACATCTTCTCGGTTAATGTTTTATCAGAAACAACCTCTTCAGTAACTGCTGGAGTTAGTATTTGATCCGGGTTTCCGGCTAAGATTATACAAAGGCTACCAATTGGAGGATTTTCAAGCAAGTGCCATACAGTGGCACTAGGAACCACTAATTCAAGTCGAGAAACTAGCACCGGTAAATTTTGAACAATTAGATCGATTCTTAGTTGATAAGCTCTGATTTTCTGTGTATTTGTGAGAACCATTTTAGTATTGTAGTGAGTGAATAGGATTGGATGTTGTGATTGAAATTGACATAGAATGGGTTATTTATAAGCTCTGAATTATAATGGCTATTTTTGAATTTTAACAGTTATTTTGGATTATAACGGTTATTTTGAATTGTAACGGTTATATTTGAATTATAACGGCTATTTTTGAATTATAACGTTTTTTTTAATTGTAACGGTTATATTTGAATTATAACGGCTATTTTTAAATTATAACGGTTATTTTGAATTCTAACGGTTATATTTGAATTATAACGGCTATTTTTGAATTATAACGGATTTTTTTTTAATTGTAACGGTTATATTTGAATTATAACAGCTATTTTTGAATTATAACGGTTATTTTGAATTATAATGGTTATTTTGAATTCTAACGGTTATTTCGAATTATAACGGTTAGAGTTTTGAATTATAACGATTAGATTTTTTAATTATAACGGTTAATTCCCTCCATTTTGTCTGAATCTCAACTATATTAACATATTCATCTTCTTCCAGTTTTCAATCATCCTCATCTTCTTCTACTTTTCATTGGCTATGGTGTAGGACAATTCACAAAATACCACACGGTAGTCGGCCTTCCACTCGGGTCTTCAATGGCATGATAGTTTTGCAACTTCCTTCCCAAACATTCTTCCCGTCTTGCCCTCGTGTATGACCAATCACACATATCGTCCAGTTGAACAGCGTTGCAAAAACTAGCAAATCGTCACTAGGGATGTCAATTTCACCCGCATCCATCAAAACCCGATCCACCCGATCCTAAAAGATGGATGAAAACCCGATTTAAATGGATGGTGGATGGATGACGGATGAAACGGATGTGGATGACGGATGGGTTGGATGAAGAAATTCCACCCGCCATCCACCCGCCATCCATCCATCACCCGATTTTATTATTTTTTATTTAATTTTTATTACATATAACACATTATTAAGATATAAAATATTTAAATTTTCATTTTTTTCTACTCTCAATATAAATATTTTGTAAGCCTACCCACCAGAAAGTTAAACTAAATTAATTATCTAACTTTATTTTTGTAGAGAAAAAAAAATCATCATTTTTTTAAACTTGAAATTATAAATGCACAACACCCGTTTATCACCCGATCCACCCGTTTCATCCATGGATGATGGATGGATGGATGACGGATGATATGTTTCACGGATGACGGACGGGTTGGATGAGATTTTAAAAAGACGGATGGATGACGGATGAGGCTTCACCCGATCCGAACCCGATCCATTGACATCCCTAATCGTCACTACACATCCAATGGTCCGGCCCACAACTAATCTGCTCAAAAAACTCAACTCGTCGAAGTTCTACCTCAAACCCTGTCATACCGGTGAGTGGTGATCGATAAGATCCAAACAACTCTGTGTATATATCATTGCTCCTCATATCCCTCGAACACCATTCCCGCATAACTATATAATCTGTCTCTTGGCCCCGCTGGGCGTGAAATATTACCCGGAACCCACAATGACCGTCATCTTCAACATCCACCCAACCATCAAAGTGGCCCCACAGAACCTCAGGAACACCCCCACCGTTTGGCCCATGTTGATATAAGGCCAATGGTAAAGTTCCTTCCCAAAGGAGCACCGGGAGTCCTGATTCGAAATCACCAAGTCTTTGTTGTGATTGATCTGCATTTGTTGAACCATGAGTACTTGGTGTCTCGAACTTCCTTTCTGTATGATCGAAACCCGACTTGTTTCTAGTTGTTGAACCTCTCGGACGACCTTTCGGTTGCTCATTAATAGGGGGTGGCAAAATCTCTTGGTCCTCCGGGTGGGAGAAATCACGCAATAAGTCTATGGCCGCCCTTAGTTTAACCGGGTCACTGTTTCTCACACCATCTCTTCCAAAAGACATGAATATCCTCGAGATGGACCCTCCTACCTCTTTTGTGCAGAGATACCAAATTGCATGCACGAGGTAATCCATGAGTCGTTCGCAGCACGTGTCGGCATCGATCCACCAACCCGATACCCAAACCAAGGCCTCTCATAAGTTCTTTCTCCATTAACTTTATGGCCTTAGTAGACACGTTTCCTTGCAATAAGGAGAAAGTACGGGATGTTATCCTTGGTTTACGCATTTCATCTTCGAGTTCTTTCTTAATCTTGGAGTGTTAACCTTCTAGCATGCCGTGGATACGGGACCACATGGTGTCAAGTGTGAGCTGACTTGATTTCAACCAAGCCTTTAATAGAGAATGTGCTGACTCAACACGGGAAGTTGTCGTGTTACCAAGATGGAAGACCTCATTTGTATAGCATAAAATGAACTTCCCTGCGTGTTCACCCCAAGCTCTCCGTATATAATCGGACATACATCCCCACTTACGACAGAAACACTCCCAAGCGTGCTGAAACGCTTCCTCGGTAACTGCATTGATCACCTTATTCCAATCGTCTTCTGGATTTGTGATGACAAATTTCTTCATACCCTCAGTGCCGAATAATGTCAAGGCTTTTGCATTGAAGGCTTTGTTCACATGCCATCGACACAAAAAATGATCAACCCCGGGAAATACTGCCCCAAGAGCGCAGATCAAACCCAATTCTCAGTCGGTGACAAAAACAGAAGGGGACGCTCAGATGACATCTAAAATGTCAGCTAACTTCTTCAACAGCCACTTGTAATTCTCGTCAGACTCGGTAGGAATCATCGAACATGCAATTAAGAAGGACGATCCCGTGGGTGTCACACCAACCATCTCAATGAGTGGATTCTTGTAAGTGTTGGTTTTATAAGTCGAATCCATGATGACCAGATAAGTATAAGCCCGAAACAGCTTAATCGCTTTAGGATGTGCCATGAAAATGTGAGTCAACTCTTTTGACTCGGAATCAATCTCGTGCCAATGGACGTATTTCGCTTCTACCGCTAGAGCCAACATTTGTTGAGCGGTGTTTCTTTCACCCCTAACTTCTTTCCTAATTTTACTTGTTTCATTATATAGTTGGGTGCTTGACGGTTGAGGTTTTTCGGGGGTTCTCAAATGAAGACCATTTTTAATATCCCTCGGTAGAACCCCGGCCAATGTTTATTGCCTAACATATGCCTTCTCTTCCGCGTCCAATCCCGCAAAATGCCGATCCCCGTCCTTATAAACGGCTACGTTGTGGTTGTGTAGTCCAGCACCCTCGGAGGTTACAATGTTCCACACTACCGTCACTTGATCATTTTTAGACACGAAATTTTGAACGGCACGAATACGAAACTTGCATGAACACTTCTGCGACCTCCTTGGATTTTCAAGATCATCCAATTCTTTTGGTAACCCATGTCTTTTACATCGAAAATAACTTGCCAACAACCCGTTCTTTTTTCTGTTTTTAGTTCCGTTATTTGCTTTAACCAAAGCAAACCCATTCTCGAATGCGATTTTCTGAGCCGAGTTGAAAGCATCGTCACGCGTTTCGAAATCTATAATAGTCTTGAACAACGGGTTGTAATCAATTGAATTCTCGCCAAAAGTCTCCCATGATTCCTGTTATAAGCAATACAGACTATAGTAAGACAAAAAGATTCATAACCTAAATAAATTGTGTAAAACGAAAGAAAAACAAGTTAAAACGAGTAGAAAATGAGTAATTCATGCCTAAAACACGAGACCCAACAAACGACCGTGGCCAAACATTACCTTCCAACGATCGACCATGGCCAAACAAAGAAAACCAACTTTCATCTACGGCCAAACAATGAAAATCTACGTTTGACCATGGTCAAACCATGGATTTCAACTTTTGACCATGGCCAAACCAAGGATTCCAACGTTTGACCATGGCCAAACGTGAGAATCCAACGTTTGGACCATGGCAAACGTGTAAATCAATCGTTTGGTCCATGGCAAACGTGGAAATCCATTGTTTGGTCCATGGCAAACGTGCATTTCCACCGTTTGGACCATGGTCTGAACGTTGGTTTCCAACTTTGGTCCATGGTTCATCTTTCGGGGGACAATTTTCAGATTTACGCAAAAAAGTCAAAATTTCGCTACCACTAAGTTAATACGTCAAGTAAATCAATTATCGAATAGAATTAACGACGCGCAAAAAAAATTGAAAATAAAGCAAATATTGAAGTGATTAAGTTGTTTATATACCGGTGAATCGGGATCCGACATATTGTTAATTGTTGTTGTTGGTTTTGTTTTTAATTTAGTTGCATTCGAGAGAAATTTTTTTAGAGAGAGAAAGTCAAAAGGGCAGTTATCGTCTTTTTTATGAAAAACGTCGTCGATATTTACTAAAACGTCGTCGATATAAATCAGCTCTCCAAATTATCTATCTATCTATCTATTTATCTATCTATCTATATTATTAAAAGAAAACTTTTTTCGTGCGACGTGAGAGACCCAACTTTCTAAAACTACCTAAAATATTTCTTAATTACAATATATTTAGGGATATAATTAAACAATAAGAAATTGATTATATATTTGAAGAGAGAAAATTTTATCACATCATTATGTGATAAGCTAACCGTAGAGATAGTACAGTAAGTGTAAAATTAAGCAAATTCTATTGATTTATGATTTTTTTAACGTAGTTGTTATCATACCCGTGAAGAAATATACACTCTGTTAGCGTAATTGTTTATTTTTTCTTAAGCGTGTATAAATGCTCTTGCAAATTCATTACTACACCATAAAAATCTTCATAGAAATTTTAGTTTGTTTGATTTTTGTATCAATATATAATCTAGAAAATATAATTAAAAGCCTCCCCTAAAATGAGTAATAAACTCCACCTAGACAAAGCCATGTAGGCTTGCAAAAAGCCACGTAGGACATTCTATGTAAACGCCAGCCTCTAACTATTGACACGTAGGCCATGTAGGCTTGCAAAAAGCCACGTAGGACATTCTATGTAAACGCCGTCGTCTATGTAACACCCCCATTGTAACACCCCAAGTTATTGAGAGTAAGGTTGTCCCACATCGGGGAATTGAGGAGGTTGTGATATGTTTATAAGGGATTCCACCCACCACTTAGTAACAAGGCCTTGTGCTTTTGGGCTTAAGTGAGGACAAATATGGGCCCAAAAGTGCACACCCATCTTATTGGGTTGTGTTACGACGGTGGTGGGTTGGGTTGTTATAAATGGTATCAGAGCGACCCTGCGACCGTGTGGTGAGCCCGTGGTCGGGAGTACCCGGGTCACACACCTAGCGGGGGGGGGGGGGGGAGGGATTCGGGCTTGGCTGCGGTCAAGTTGGAGGCACAATGAGGACGTTGTGTTCTTTAAGTAGGGGATATTGTAACACCCCAAATTATTGAGAGTAAGGTTGTCCCACATCGGGGAATTGAGGAGGTTGTGATATGTTTATAAGGGATTCCACCCACCACTTAGTAACAAGGCCTTGTGCTTTTGGGCTTAAGTGAGGATAAATATGGGCCCAAAAGTGCACACCCATCTTATTGGGTTGTGTTACGACGGTGGTGGGTTGGGTTGTTATACCCATACTCCAAGTGCCTTACCAGGACCACTCAGGTATGAAGACATTACCATCTCGGTTACCCGAGGCAATGATAATCAAATAACAATGAAGAAACAACGTTTAATTATAAATACTTAGCGAAGAGTTACAATTCTCAAAACCAAACCAAAAGTACGATACATGTTCTCAAACTGACTGTTCTAACTGAAATGTAATTAACTAATAAGCTACAGCGGAAGACTCCTATCATCATGTCGTGGCCATCCCAGCTATCCCAGTACTCATCTCAATACCTACTCAATATCTACTCACTATCCCCGAATGGATCACCGCAGGTTTACAAAAACAACACCGGGGTCAGTACTAATCACACAATTCAATATATACTAACAATAAGATAAACAGGCAGCTTAACTATCACACACACACAATCACGCCAAATCCAATCATCTCAATCAGTGACTGTCCACTGGACCAGCCCTGCCAGTGAGGGACCGCAACCGTACCCACCAAATCCCCGCTCCACATAGTGAGCGATAACCCTATCCATTAATGTGCACATCCCTTCTGTGGCGGGTTCCACAGAAGGCGAAACTAGGGCGTGAAGCCACTCCCGCAAGTGACCCCACTCAGCCGAGGACACGCCTCGAGAACCACAGACAACAATCACAAACACAATCGCAATCACAACCGTCACAATACAATTACTATATCAACAAACAATCTCAACACATCAACCAATATCCCATTATGGGACTAATACTGAGTAGGAAATCCTACCTGGAAAGCACAACAATCAGACGGTCTCAACAGCTGTATCAAAAAGCCTCTTCTACAAATCCTCCTCCTATCATATATACACATAACCACTACCAATCATTATCTACAACAAAACCCCCAATTCCCCATATTAGGGTTTAAACAAACTCAAAGAAACAATATAAAATTGGTATGTAGATCTTACCCTTGACGCAAGGAACACTATGATGCGATGATCCGACACTCCTAGCCTTGGGGATTTGCCAACAACGCGACGAGAGAGAACTACGTAACTCCTTTTTCTTTTGAAGGGTTTAGAAAGGTTAAAAGTGATTAAATAAACTGACGAAAACCTTTTATATCAAACTCGCGTTATTAGCAAAACCCGTCAAAACATTCCCCGTAAACCGGCTACTCGATCGAGTAGCTAAGGTACTCGATCGAGTGCCCCCTTACTCGATCGAGTATCCTAGTTACTCGATCGAGTACCCAACAGGTCAGAAACTATTTTAAAATGCAACACACCCTTACTCGACAGAGTAAGGCCTACTCGATAGAGTACCCAGAGACTCATAAAACCGTAGTATTACAGTCTTCCCTCCTTAAAAAGAACTTCGTCCCCGAAGTTCAACCCATACATGAAACAACCATGCTAACTCGACCAAGACACCACAACATAACTAAGAACTCAAGAACTCGACCAAACATAAAACATGAACTTTTAACACCCACTCCACCAACTATGTTTACTTCCTTAACATGACTCACGATATCGTATCCACCACATATATATCTCTCACAACACCAACTCCATACATAACCAACTACCATCCTCTAACGCTACTAGCTCCATAGTATCATCCACTATCAAATCCAAAATCAAGACACTCATAGACATCAAACGGAATGTTACATTCTACCACCCTTAAAAGGAACTTCGTCCTCGAAGTTTACTAACACTCATAAACATCATCATCCAATGTCAACACTTTGGTGAAATATTCTCACACTCCTAAACATCGAACTACTACAAGCACGGTCATAACCTTTAACAAAATTAACCACAACACGAATCAACCTTTTATTCGACATCAAGACTCAAACTTCCAAATATATTACCATATGCACACCCATCAAAATCTCTTTTATCGCATCCTACTCCTCTTAAGATAAATGTTACGTCATGCAACTCGCTAATACTAAATCCTAGATATATCTTTTCATTATCCTCATCACCACCGCATGTCAAAGATAACCACCTATAATTTAAACACTCGCCATGGACACATTCAAGGCTCTCTTACTTAAACAACTCTCATACTTCACTTCACTCGTCATACCACCTAACCTATACCACAAAATCCTTAGCTTAACCCAAAACTTCACTTGTTCCCTATTACCGCAACATGACACACCTCTCTATATAAACTATCTAAAACGCTTATCGGAAAAAGCATAACTCACGATCCACACTTGTTACGTACACTCACACTAGATCCTCAAGTTCCTTTCTTTCATTCTTTGCAAGACTTATACATAACTTAACACGACACTTATTATTCAACACCCTACACTCCTTTGTCTCAACAAAGGATTATGAACCACCCGCATATATCGGATCATTAACACACATGTTCTACGAATTTCTTGCCATGACTATGACTACCGATGCCTCATCTTAAAACAAGATCAAAATTCAGTAACAACTTCTCACAATCGTGTCCCATCAACGAGAATGTCACTATACCATGACAACAACGAAAACATGTACAACTCTCTTTCATATCATACTCTACCCTTATTCCAAAACTTAACCGGTAAGAAACATCGATAACAAAACAATGCGTCTATCTCGTACAAACCGAAACTCACAGGAAGCAACATCAAACAAAACAACAATCTATGTATGACTGGTATGTACTTTCGAAACTCGAATCATAATCATCCCGCCTACTCCACCACAACCGGTGACGGCATCACAACACCGCCACCAACAGCCACACCGCAGTGCGAAAAAAAAATACCCGCGTCTCAACACTAAATATCGGGCCCGTATCACCACCCGAGGCACCACAACCACATCGATAGTCATCACAACTGCATACAACTCCCATAAATACTGACTCAGAATAACTTCTCCGACAAGAAAAACTTACTCAAATTCACTTTACTAAATCATAACACAACATATTTTATGAATTAAACAAATAATAACCTCGTGAATATCATCCCCTTACCATATCACAGATTGACATGTATCATGAATACATACAAGTATAACCAGTCATGCCAGATCACTCAAATTATTACCTTTTTGAATATCATTCAATTAGATTAGCGTACCCAACATGCATTACAGAACATTCAAATAACAACATTATGATAATCACACCATACCACGTCTTGTGAGGTCAAAACCTCACACAAACATTTATATATCATAGACCCGTAATCACATCCAACCAGTCAATCCTGATCACGTAAGTTACCACCAGATAAAAGTTACCTCTCACCCGAGCTTAATTCGTATGCCCCTCATAACACATTCTCTCATTCGCATAACCATCACCTCATGCCAAATATAACCATACCATTAATACTCAACTACTAACAACCGCCTCATATAACCACATCTTATGCTCTCTCTCACAACCATACATATCAATCTGGTCTCTACAAAATCAACCTCTTTAGGATTGCTACCTTTCTAATATACCATCACCCTTAACCACTAGTCACAAATCATAACACTACCACTTTGTCCGGACATCAAACCTCTTACACCCATCTCTAAATATCACGATTTCTTTCCTATCTTTGGTTAACATCCCAAACAACGAACATCAAATCCATCAACAAAATTACCTCAACATTCTTTCCAATACTATCCTTAATTGTATCATCATCTAACTCTCCACCAAAAATCTCGTATCGTGCAAATACTCCACCAACTTCATACTCCCTTAATTCCTCTAAACTCATGATTAATCATGTTGTCCCGACACTTCGTATAACCATTAACTTACTTACTCTTGACAAAGATTATCATACATCTCGACGATTCCTTACTTTTATGTCACATAACTCCGGTGAACATTTTTCTCAACTTACTTTTATCCTTCTTTTCTCTTTATACTCAACAATACCATTTAATAGTTCAACTCCTTATTACTTCTACCTAACTCTTTAGTGCTCCAATTACCTTCTCATCGCTCTAAAACCCAAATCCCATTATTTATATCGATATCACCTCGCTCTTTCTTACCATGGATCTTCTCTTGCTATGCTATTACTCACACTTGCCACTAATCTATCCATAAAATCAACGTTCCTTTGTCCAAACAATTGCATCTCCTTTGTACCTCTCTAGCAATCAGAATTCCTTTTGTACCGTTAATTGCCCAAGGAAATCACACAGTAGTTTCATCTCTTAATAAACCAAATCTCCCAAACTCACTCACTGTCTACAAATCCACCTCGCGACATGTCTCCACAAAGTTCACTATATACTACTCTTCTCAACCCCTTTAAAACGAACTTTCACTATGTATATTCTTAACCCACACGACTCCTAACCATCCCCCTCCATGATTCTTTACACGTCTCAAGCTGCCGCTATTTGCGTCCCTCATTTCAATCTTTTCATTCTCACGTTCCATAAACTCACGTCATCCCTTGCCCACATTCACTTACATTTTCATTACTCAACATACAATCATGTCACTCATCTCGTCTCACACAACATGCCCTATGCCTCAATTAAGCCTTACCAATCTTCCTTTTCTTTTTCCTCTACCGATCACAACACATATAAATCATGTCCTCCCCACCGAACTCATACTCATCATAGGTGCCACTCTTTACATCATAAGATTGGGTAACTTACGCATCATGATCAACATACATATAAAACGGTGCATAAATAAGCAAATTAATACCTTTAAATTAAACATAATATGCAACGAATGTTAAAAGATAAGCATATGACCCAAAACAGGGGTCACTAGATCAATCTGAAGCCACTCGATCGAGTAAGTGACTTACTCGATCGAGTAGGTGAAGATCAGAAGCACGTAAAACAAATCACCAGGGCTACTCGATCGAGTAACTAACGTACTCGATCGAGTGCCCCCTTACTCGATCGAGTACCAAGGATACTCGATCGAGTACCCCAATTCTCAACACTGTCCAATTTTCGTAAAACAGTCATAACTCACTCATTTCTTGGTCGTTTTGGGCGTGTGACCTATCGTTAGAATCGTAAAAGGACAAGCTATCAGCTCCAATTGGAATCACATCAAAATCATTTATGCATCTCAAGTTATAACAGTTTAAAGACAACCTCTTTATAAACGACTTAAACAACAACAAGGTAGACAAAACGACTCGGTACACATAAAACCAGTATTGCTAATCTCATGTTACCATCTTCAAAAATCAAGCACCAACATCCATCATGCACATATATTATTTAACTCATTAGTCATGTACTAACCGCATACTTTAAATTTTATAACTTTTCGTAACACAACATTCTCATACATTACAAATCCTATTTCCATGTTACTAATACAACAACATTACAAATATACTTCGTCACCTAAACATATTCATAATCACAAAATTCATATTCTCATGCAATTGCTACTCCATCTTTTCCAATCAATTCATCCATTTCCAACATATTACTCGTCATTCTCATACACTGTTCTAACAATTCCAACCAACATTGTAAGCCAACTATCATGCAACATGCTTTCAATCAACAACATACGAAATCACATTATCACCATCTTTTCTACACATTCCCCATTCTCCACATACATACATCCACTGATTCATGCCACACATCACCATATAGGTACACAATTCACAGGATAAACACATAGTGATCCCGACTCATATCCCATGGTGACCGGTTCAAAAGTGTAGGGCGAGTTCGCGACTTTAGGACGTCTCCCAAGTCTTTGCATTAGCTCCTACAACCTTTACCCCGGGTTCATTTTAATTGACTCCCTATATTCATTGGGTTCATTGGTTACAGGTTTCAGGATCGTCACTCTGATACCATTTGTAACACCCCCATACTCCAAGTGCCTTACCAGGACCACTCAGGTATGAAGACATTACCATCTCGGTTACCCGAGGCAATGATAATCAAATAACAATGAAGAAACAACGTTTAATTATAAATACTTAGCGAAGAGTTACAATTCTCAAAACCAAACCAAAAGTACGATACATGTTCTCAAACTGACTGTTCTAACTGAAATGTAATTAACTAATAAGCTACAGCGGAAGACTCCTATCATCATGTCGTGGCCATCCCAGCTATCCCAGTACTCATCTCAATACCTACTCAATATCTACTCACCATCCCCTAATGGATCACCGCAGGTTTACAAAAACAACACCGGGGTCAGTACTAATCACACAATTCAATATATACTAACAATAAGATAAACAGACAGCTTAACTATCACACACACACAATCACGCCAAATCCAATCATCTCAATCAGTGACTGTCCACTGGACCAGCCCTGCCAGTGGGGGACCGCAACCGTACCCACCAAATCCCCGCTCCACATAGTGAGCGATAACCCTATCCATTAATGTGCACATCCCTTCTGTGGCGGGTTCCACAGAAGGCGAAACTAGGGCGTGAAGCCACTCCCGCAAGTGACCCCACTCAGCCGAGGACACGCCTCGAGAACCACAGACAACAATCACAAACACAATCGCAATCACAACCGTCACAATACAATTACTATATCAACAAACAATCTCAACACATCAACCAATATCCCATTATGGGACTAATACTGAGTAGGAAATCCTACCTGGAAAGCACAACAATCAGACGGTCTTAACAGCTGTATCAAAAAGCCTCTTCTACAAATCCTCCTCCTATCATATATACACATAACCACTACCAATCATTATCTACAACAAAACCCCCAATTCCCCATATTAGGGTTTAAACAAACTCAAAGAAACAATATAAAATTGGTATGTAGATCTTACCCTTGACGCAAGGAACACTATGATGCGATGATCCGACACTCCTAGCCTTGGGGATTTGCCAACAACGCGACGAGAGAGAACTACGTAACTCCTTTTTCTTTTGAAGGGTTTAGAAAGGTTAAAAGTGATTAAATAAACTGACGAAAACCTTTTATATCAAACTCGCGTTATTAGCAAAACCCGTCAAAACATTCCCCGTAAACCGGCTACTCGATCGAGTAGCTAAGGTACTCGATCGAGTGCCCCTTACTCGATCGAGTATCCTAGTTACTCGATCGAGTACCCAACAGGTCAGAAACTATTTTAAAACGCAACACACCCTTACTCGACAAAGTAAGGCCTACTCGATAGAGTACCCAGAGACTCATAAAACCGTAGTATTACAGTCTATCATCTATAAATATTATTAAAAGGGTACCATTAACGGCCACGTAGACCTGGACTAAATGTCATCTTGGATTACGAAAATCCCGCGTCACCACCTTAAAAGCCAAGTAGACATGGACTAAATGTCACCTTGCATTACAAAAATCCTACGTCACCACCTTCACATACCGCGGACCTAGCAATCGTTGCCCACCCACAATCGACATATACCATATTTGCCCGTCATTTCTCAACACCCCCTTTCTTACCTTCTTAATCCCCTGTAATCTAACTTATTTTAGCCAACCCACATGAATTTACTACCTACACAACCTCCAAAATATCATCTTCCCCCAATTGGACCTTCACATAGTTGCCGAAGATGGCCAGTTCGGAGAGTCCCCTCGACGCAGCTGTTGGTTTAGGATTCTATTCAGCCACATGTAACATGAAAATAATTTATTGTGACACAACATTAATTTAATTCACTCATCTATACATACAATAATATAAAAAAAAAGTATGTAGAGCATCTAACTAAAGGACATGTGACATCATCTCATGCTAGCACTAAACTCTTTTTACTTATGTCTACATAAACTTCCATCTTCCATCTTTACCTATTGTTTAATTATGTATTTACATTAGTAGAAGTTCAAAAGAATGGAAAACTAATTAAGAACTCATTAATCACATAGTTAAAGAATCTTTATATTAATTTGGCAAATTTTAATCTCATAAATTCATATAGTTAATTTACTCACTTTTAAGTTTTAATATTGGGGAAGAAGAAGAGGCGTACCCAAATCTTTAATGTTTTAAAAAAATGTGTAAATATTCAAGTCTTCTCCCTCTTCGAATATCATATTCTCTTTGCCAATATTTTCGTTTATTAGTTTTTTTTAATTAATATGTTTATATTTCCATATGCTAATTTAGGTTGGCGAAATATATTTATCATTTAAAATATTTTAATATTCAATATAGTATTATTTTACAGTTTAATATATAATTTTTTTGTATTAATAAGTTTTTTTTGTTTAATTGGTGTATTGTAGATATGAGATTTTAAGTTACTAATAAAAGTGTTTGGATTTACCCATCTACAACACAAATACTATCCTACAACCAGTTGTATAATAGCATTATATAACCGCCTCAAAGTTGTTGAGCTCTTACACAAAGTTGTTAAGCTATTTTACAAGTTATTGAGCTTATTTTACAAAGTTATTGAGCTTAATAATTATTCTCTTAAGCTCAATAACTTTGCATCATAACTCGATAATTTTGTTAGTAGAGCTCGATAACTCTATAACAAAGCTCAATTACATTGAATAAGTTGTATATATAACCAGTTGTATAATATGTTAACTCCATCTACAATAGGTGGGTAGCAATGTAACATTACGACATTTGGCTTATATTTCTTAAAAGTGTTTGGATTTTCAGGTTTACTTGCGTCAAGAGTTTCGACACTTGCAACTAAGCATTTAATCCATTTGGCCCTCATTTAGGTTAATATTTTTGGTTTGATTAATTTGATTGCCACTAACAAATGCTAAATTTTGTGAGTTTCGTTTAAGCAGAAACATGTGTATACATTCATGTTGAGGTTCAACTAAAAATTCCATTGTAGCAATGCGAAAGTGTAACAATTCTCAAACTATGATAACAAATGACTACACCAACTAAGGGTATTTTATTATTATATATGTGAGCAATTAATTTAGATGATGGTTTATTGATGATAGTTTGAATGTATGATGTATGTGGTCGTATTTCCTATCACCAACAATATTTATAACCCAATTTAGTAGTATAAATCGGGGTCGAACCATAAGGATGGAGGGGTTTCTACTTAGTTTAATAGTGAGTCTAGTCTAGTTGGAAAATAAAAGGAGTTGATTTAAACTTAAACTACTAGATTTAACTAAGCAAGCGATTGAGATGGAGTGTATACGATTGATTAAAAGACTAGGGCTTTTGGGTTCATCTAAATGGTTTAAGGGCAAACATGATGATTTAAGGGGTCAATGGCAATGGTTTATCCTAGGTAGAACAATCAATGTCTTGACTTTCCTAAAGGTAACCCTTTACTTTCATTAAGCATCAACACTTCTCCTAAACATACAATAAGACCCACCATAAACTTTCATTCATAGGGGAGTTAAGCAATAATGAAGAAAGGCATGTGCTTTCACTCACACAATTCATTAAACACCTTGTGTGCATGAATAAGAAGGATAAACGACTCACCAAAGACCCAAATAATAATCAACCAATTATACCCATTAATTCCATTTAGACTCCCCCTAAACCCTAGGAAGATTTTTACTCACACATATTCAAATGATTCATGCAAATAAATGGAGAAGGACAAGTAATCAAAATAGAAGACATGATATAAATTTCAACAATGATAAAAGACAACTTGAAATGTAAACAATTGATTAAACAAATAATAAGAAGAGAAATGTACCAACAATGAGTAAAGATGGTTGCTTTGATTGAATTAATGAAGAAAATCCTTCAATATCTCTCAAATACAACCCAATAACCAAATGTAAACAATTGATAATAACTATTACTAAACTAATTTTACTAAATAATTAATATTGATTAAGGAAAGATTAGTGCTTGATTAAGGAAAGATTGCATAAATTAAAGGAAAGTTTTCAGATCTAGGGTTGTGTGTACAATTGATTAGGGAGGGGTATTTATAGTATTTCATTGGATTAGAGGAAAAGATGAGATAAAGCCCATTTTACGTCTCTGTCATCCTGTGCCGGCCAACAGGCTGCCGGCTACCTCTGCCAGTAGCGTCATCTTCCAATATTGGGGGAAATTAGTTTCTCTGCCGGCGGATCGGCTACCGGCCTGCCGACAGAGAATCCCCAATCTTGACTTCTTCTTCAATTCTTCAAGACTTGTTGCTCCATGCCGGTTGCCCGGCTGCCGGTCACCTATGCCGGTAGCGAGCTCTTCTCAATTTGCTCCAAAAATCACCTCAAAAATGGCTAAGTGTTGGGCCGGCTGCCGGCTTGCCGGTAGAGAACACCTCTCATCTTCTTTTCTTCCTCTTCTCCTTAAGGCAATGTTCCATGCCGGTGGACTGGCTGCCGGCCTGCCGGCAGAGAACTCTGCTTCAGCTCTTCACCTCCCTTTTCTTCATGCTTAATCCTTGAATCGCCTTCCTTGCCCCGATTCCTCTATAATCGTCGTGATTCCTGCAAGAGGGGCACACATAATCACAGACACGGGTATCGGGCACAAAATGCAAGGCAAAGCACACAAAACCGACTCAAAAAGGAGTCGGAATGCATGAAAGAAGAAGGGAAATTTAGTGCAAATGAATCATATATCATTTATGCTCTTGTAGCTTTCATTCCCTTATTTATGACTTCTAATCTAACACATTTGAAGTTTAAGTTAGTGTGTAAGAACTCTAAACATATACAAGCAATATTTTGATAACATTAGTTTTAAATTTAAGTTTCCAACATTAATCAAATCTTCATCGAAATTTGATATTTTCCTTCATCTAAATCTAATTCAACAATAACAACAACAACAACAACAACAACAACAACAACAACAACAACAACAACAAAGATTTCCTTCATCTAATTAAAACAACACATTACATCATGCATTATATTGATGAATATGTCTATCACCGTCCTAAATGGTTGCCCTTGAAGTAAAACATTCAACTAAAAGTAATTAAACAACAACACAACAATTTCAACCGTAAATTTTGATCTAAAAATGCAAATATATAGACCCGAACATATTGTTGCCCTAAAATCTAATCAACAAAGAAAAGAACTTTATTAAATTAAAAAATACACACGTTTACTCATTAACAACGTCACGAAATGTTCGTCATTACCAACAATACACCTTCATCGTTTTCAACATCAACAATTCCGTTTTCAACATCAATAATTTCAGTGTTAACAATACCGTTTTCAACATCGGTTTCAGCTATAATTTTTTTTTTTTTTTTTTTTGTGGTTTTATGAGGAATTTACAAAGCTAAGGAAAATATGAATTTGTGATGAACATTTGGTGATTGTTAGATTGATGAATATGAAGAATGAAAAATATCAGTTCGTCTCATTATAGACGGACACTATCCGTCTATAGACGGATAATGTCTCTCTCATAAATGAAAGTGGATAGTGCAAGTGGGGGTATCCATTTCTCACCCACTTGCACTACTCACTTTTATTTGTGAGGGGGACACTATCCGTCTATTGCTATAGACGGATAGTGTCCGTCTATAATGAGAATTTGTGGAAGAATATAGGTTGAAAATTTGAAGATGGGAAGATTTGGTAGCATGGGATTTGATTTTTTACGTGCCCTTACACAGATTTGATGGTTTGGTACCTATTGTCCCCCAATCCTAATAAAATATATATTATATTATTAGCTTCTCCATTATCTATCCACTAATATTATTAGCAACCCACTATCTACCCACTATCCAACCCATATTAGCCTAAATGGTATCGATTCGCCCCGTCTTCACCTTATGACGGATAGCATCCGTCACAAATGAGAATTTGTGATATTTATAAGGGTTATTTCATGGGAATAATCCATCTTATGCCCCCTCTTCTTATATTAATCTATCTTAGTGTTTAACTAAGAAAAAACCCATCTTTGACGTCATTTAACTTCGTAATTGCTATTTCCTACACACCATTTTACTAAATCCTACACAAATTCCCCTATTCTTCCGATTTTGCCCCTCTCATTTTCACATCTTGAAAAAAAAAAATTAAACCTGCTCTCTACCCCGACAACCCCCCTGGACATTATACCTGTTGGAATATGTGTCCTCCGACAATAATGCGATCACAACTGTTGATCATAATGATCACATGTTTAAATCTCATTTTAAGAATACATGTGAGATGTAATATTTTACAATCAACTGGTCCACACATATCGGTAATGATTGGCTGACTAGAGTTTGACATTACTGTCGTGCGACGGTGGTGATCAGTTGATCCCCTTAGGTCATACCTATAGGGAAATACTCTTAATTGATTATTTAGTTAATCGTATGCCGATACGAGTTAATTAAAATTGCTTAAAATTGACGGATGATTTTGTGAGTAATGTTAACGTGTCTTATTATAATTTGATTAAATGAGATACGGTCTAAGTAATCGAATTATTTTATTACTTAGATAAAATTATTGTTTACGAAACAATTGAAATTGAATGAATAATTTATTATAAATACAAGACGTTGTAATTTATAATTTGATAAACCGTTTTGGTACAAGTAATTATGAATTACTAGTCGATTTTGTATATGACATATTTTATGAGTATATGTTGATTTTTAATATGTTAAAAAACATTACAAATTCACATGTCAAGTAACATGTCACATATGTCACAATTGACAAATGACAAAATAAAATGGACGTTCCATTTTATTTTGTATGTACCGAAAAATTGGAGGGAGTATTGGTGGAAAAATTGTGTTGATTATTTTAATAAGAGAAAACATAATTATTAAGCCTAATCTCTAGACATGCAACCCTACAAGCTTTTGTGAAGAGCATCTTTTGCATGCATTGGCTCCCCAGCCAATAACCCTCCCCCTAAAACCGGTTTTTCCACTAGGAAATTACCATTTTGGTTTTTCTCTACAATTATTCATTACCTTACTTCATAATTTTTCTAGTGCGAGAAAAATATAACATTCTCTACAATTTGTGAAAATTCTAGAGAAATAAATCTTACTAATCTCTCCTCTCTTGAACCGAAATAACAAGAGAACAAATTAATATTTTGTGTCATTTTTAAGTAAGACTAATATTGTTACTAGATCATAATAATATTGGTTATTAAGAGATTTCTTTGGGTATATGCTTTTGGGAGAGGTTCTAATTTGAACCTTGTTCATCCATTTTAAGGAAAGCTCAAGAACTAACAAATAGGTGGATTTGTTGATGCCCATTAAGCCGAAATCACATAGTAAGATTGATGATTTCTTCTCTTATCTGGTTGATGTTTGCATGCATAAGATCTAGAATTTATTTTATGACTAAATAAATTTGAACATATATAAATATGTATATTAATAAGATTAAATAATTCTAACAAGTGGTATCAGAGCCTTAGGTTGTTTGCATGCAAATCGGTTTATAGTTTTTCCGAGTTATATGATTAACATATAAAACTAATTAATTGGTTTTATGAAGATAAACCTTAAAATAAATTTGCATGTTAAAATTTTCTGGTCCTAAGTGATTTTTAGGACATTTTGGTTTGTTTATGGATTTTATTGTTCATTTTATATAATATTGGCATTAAAATGTGATTTTTATGATAAAAATGTCAATTTTGGACGAAAAATAGCTAAACTTCGATTTTTTCAGTGGTTTTTGGATATATTTTCATATATATTATCTAATTATGGCCTGTAAGTTTTCATGTTAAAATGAGTTGTTTTGCTCGAAATATGGATTTTTTAAGTTAAAATCGTATTTAAATGGGTAAATAGGTTAATATGAGTTATATTTCGAATCTGGTCATGGAAATCTAGTATGTTGTTACATGCAATTTTACAAGATGTGTGTAAAATATTTGGCTATAGTAAAGTCTTTTTGCATGATTTATGAATTTTTGATGAAAAATCACATAAATAGTGACTATAATTAGTAATAATGCTAAAACATACTTCATGACTAAAGGAAAAACGTCACATATTACATTTTATCATATATTTCAGATCTAAAAGTGAAAAGTTGTTGAATATAATTTTTCTCATATTTTTATGGTCATAATTGTTAAAATCGATAAACCGCAACATTGTTTTTCTCGATAAATTTTCGAAATTTTTAACCTAAGTTTTGAACATTATGAGTGTCATGGTATTTTTCCAGAATGTTCATAAGTTTAAATTTCAAATTTCGAATTTATTTGAAATTTTTATAATTTAATTTGAAGTTTATAGCATTTTTGTGTTTTTGGTCCATTTATGAACAATATTAAGAAATCAAGGTTAATTATTGTCAAAATGTTAGTGGAGACTAATTTTGAGTCCTAAGAGGTTAGGGTAATTAACTTGTACATAAATATGAATTTATGTAATTATTGTGATTTTAATAAGTTAAATCACGCAAATCCGTAAAAACCGATTAATATACGATATTGACTCTTTAAAGGCGATTTAGCATAAAATCTAGCATGTTCATACATATTATAATGCTGCATTTTATTTATGATTGTCATATTTTAATTTTATGTAATTTTTGAATTATGTAATTTTACTTAGTATGGCCTTAGTTTTAATTGGTATTACCCGAAATGTATGGAAATATCGATTCAGTTGTAATTATTGTGATCTCGTATCACCGTTTTGTAATTTAATAGATTTATTTTATTTTAATTACAAATGTATAATAAGAAATTATGTAATTCATTTTGTAATTTATTTATTACGAAGTTCCTTGAAGACGGTGCCACTCGAGAAGGCGACCCATCAAAGAAAGTGTTGCCTTGAAATGCATGCCAAGACCGAAGTTCAAGGGACCAAAGGAGTTGGTTTCCGAATTTGTAATAGTTTATTAGATTTACTATTTTAGGAAGGCCATACTAAGACTTTATATTTATGCTTTGCGTTTTAATTATATGTTGCATGCATCGCTAAATCGCCATAACTAAACATGCATTTTAAATCGAGTTTATCGACCGTGTCAATTACAATTATCGTAGTTCACCGCTTTAGTTCACTTAAAACGTGATAGATAATAAATTGACATGACCTCTCGCTAAAATAAACAATTGAGACTTAGCCTTACCAAAAAGTAGAAACCATGAAAACCTATTTCATGAGGGAGTGCGCTCGGCCCTACCAGGGCATAAACCTTGTTACGTAGAGGAAGTGGGTGATAAATGTCTATCCACCGAATTCATGTTGATAAGGGATGTATCGGCCCTACCGTGCCCAAGTTGATGTGGATTTGGATCATGGACACATTTATTCGAAATTTGGATTGAGCTCAACGGAAGTATTCGTGACCGTAGTCGCATGTGTTCCGGGCTAAAGATAAATATTAATGTAATTTTATCGACCAAGAGTTCTAAAAGTAGAATCGATTAAAGAGTTAATCCACCGAGTTATATTGATAAGGGATGAATCGGCCCTACCGTGACCAAGTTAATATGAATTTGGATCTTGGAATCATTTATTATAGTTGGGTAGAGGTCACTATATAAATGCTCATATCTTGTTAAATTATTTACAAGTATTATTATAACGATAAATGTTTTGTTTTCACTATTCCGTTGTCATTTTGTTCTATTTCTTTACCTCAATTATATACGATATCATTTCGATTTTAGTTCAAATCTCCATTAAAACATCGTAACGAAAGACAAAATTAGAATTTTCTTCTTCAAAACCTCGAATTATCCATTGCAAGGATCTCTTGTGAAGAGTATAGATAAAAGTTATTCGTGATCAAAAGGGTTTTTGATTCTTGACTAACACATCTACTTACCATGGTAATGATTGGTTGACTAGAGTTTGACATTACTGTCGTGCGACGGTGGTGATCAGTTGATCCCCTTAGGTCATACCTATAGGGAAATACTCTTAATTGATTATTTAGTTAATCGTATGCCGATACGAGTTAATTAAAATTGCTTAAAATTGACGGATGATTTTGTGAGTAATGTTAACGTGTCTTATTATAATTTGATTAAATGAGATACGGTCTAAGTAATCGAATTGTTTTATTACTTAGATAAAATTATTGTTTACGAAACAATTGAAATTGAATGAATAATTTATTATAAATACAAGACGTTGTAATTTATAATTTGATAAACCGTTTTGGTACAAGTAATTATGAATTACTAGTCCATTTTGTATATGACATATTTTATGAGTATGTTGATTTTTAATATGTTAAAAAACATTACAAATTCACATGTCAAGTAACATGTCACATATGTCACAATTGACAAATGACAAAATAAAATGGACCTTCCATTTTATTTTGTATGTACCAGAAAATTGGAGGGAGTATTAGTGGAAAAATTGTGTTGATTATTTTAATAAGAGAAAACATAATTATTAAGCCTAATCTCTAGCCATGCAACCCTACAAGCTTTTGTAAAGAGCATCTTTTGCATGCATTGACTCCCCAATAACCCTCCCCTAAAACATGTTTTTCCACTAGGAAATTACCATTTTGGTTTTTCTCTACAATTATTCATTACCTTACTTCATAATTTTTCTAGTGTGAGAAAAATATAACATTCTCTACAATTTGTGAAAATTCTAGAGAAATAAACCTCACTATTCTCCCCTCTATTGAACCGAAATAACAAGAGAACAAATTAATATTTTGTGTCATTTTTAAGTAAGACTAATATTGTTACTAGATCATAATAATATTGGTTAAGAGATTTCTTTGGGTATATGCTTTTGGGAGAGGTTCTAATTTGAACCTTGTTCATCCATTTTAAGGAAAGCTCAAGAACTAACAAATAGGTGGATTTGTTGGTGCCCATTAAGCCGAAATCACATAGTAAGATTGATGATTTCTTCTCTTATCTTGTTGATGTTTGCATGCATAAGATCTAGAATTTATTTTATGACTAAATAAATTTGAACATATATGAATATGTATATTAATAAGATTAAATAATTCTAACAATACCCCAGGCCCAACCGGCAACGACCACCGCTGCAATGGCCTCTGAAGATGAATCATCTTCTGAACCAAATGCATTTTTTCCGACTGCTTGCTTATCGTACTCTCCAACCCAGCAACAACATCCCACTTCGCATTTGCTTTTCACTAACAATCGCCAAATCGAGTCTCCTTATCCGCATTATCTCCACCGCTATCTTTCGGCTTTCCGGCCAGGCTGAACGACACCGTCTACCTTTTTTGGACTAGGTCCCGATCCGACTCCGCCGTTATCAAGGGAAGGCTTTAGTGTAGTTTGTCTCCGGTTCAGTTACTGCTTGTTTTGTGATACGTGCATTTTATATAGCCTTTTTAGTCTTATTTTACACGTATTTCTATGCATTTTTATACCGTTATGTATTGCAAAATACCCCGAATTGGCTACTTTGGTTTATTTTGTCTGAATTGCAGAAATGAACCTGAAAGTGGTGAAACCGTACTCTTTTCGTCCTATTTAGCATGCATATTGAGGAGACGGGAATGTTAGAGCGAGAACTATGCCTTGGAGTGCGTGAAGGGTGGTCAACGAAGCAGTCAAAGTCAACTTGAGAGGCTGATATGAAGAAAAGCACTCGATCGAGAACTCCTTTGGTTCGATCAAGTGGTTTGGAGGACACGAGAGGTCGATCGAGTACTTTTATTTACTCGATCGAAATGCTGGAAATTGGAAGTCCTCGATCGAGAAGGATATTTACTCGATCGAGTGGAATAGCTGGAGAAGACCTCGATCGAGGGGTTTGAACCCACTCGATCGAGAGGTTTTAGGTTTTATGCGGGCTTAGTGACCCGTGATTTGTTTTATTTCGTTAAGTTTTACTTTTCCTATTTAAGCATTCACTAATTAGGTCATTATGACGCTTTTTCATCGGAGAACTCTCTAATCTCTCTTTCATACTCTTCACTATTAAACTCTCTCTTTTTAATCTCTTGCTTGGATATTGAATTGTTCTCTACGCCGGATTGCTTGAGATTGTAATCATTCTTCTCTTAAACTTAATCTATTTATTCGAGTTTGCTTTAATCCTTGTTCTTCTTAATTATTTCTGCCCTAATCAGTTTATGCTTAATTATTGTTAGTTCATTATGGCTTTAATTAGTATATTCACTATTATTATTGTTGACGCCATTAGTAATATGAGTAGCTAATTTCCCTTTTGTCCGGATTAGGGAATCCATGGTAGGATTGTGATGATGTAGCGAATAGACTAGACAATTTATTTGTGAGAACCTGTACCCATAGCAATTTAACTGTAATACCGACTTAGTTGAGTGCACACTTCTAAGTTACCTTTAATCTGGTTAAATTTACTCCTGGATCGGAATATTGGATTAAATAGACCTGCTATGAATAGTAGACTACCCTAATGAGGACGTAAGTTAAGTTAGTGGAAATCTAGGATAGAAAGTGGACCGGAAGGACCTTTCTCTTATCTATCTCACAAGTAGATTGTCTAGGCTATTTGCAGCTGAGTCGGTAGATTACCATGGTGAACCGAAATCCTGGCATACTTTCCCTATTTGATTATCTTATTTACAATTCTCTCACTTTTACTGCTCTTAATTAATTTCTCTTTCCCTTAATTCTTTATTAGTTTAGAAAACAAAAATCAAACCCCCATACTGTGACCTAAATAGACGGACCTTTAACAGATATCGTGCCTCCCTGTAGAGATCAACCATGCTTATCACTAGCTTCTTTGTTAGTTTTAATTAGGTTTATTTTTGGTACAAAACAACAGTATCAAATTTTGGCGCCGTTGCCGGGGAGGCAATAGTCCTATCTGTTTTTGTTTCGTTTATTTATTTCCGTCTCAGGGAATTTTTATTCCTCGAGACAGTTCTCATTTATCTCTTTCAGTATTGTGTATGCCCATGTCGAACAGGTCGGTATTAGTTCCAGCTGATCCTGAGCCAGAAAGACTGTTTCGGCATAAACTCCGTCTGCAAAGAGCAATTCGAAAGGAAGACTTGAGTACTTTCGAACCCGAGCTACAACACTTCTTATTCGCAGTAGAACCGTCTTTTGAAGAAGACAATCTCATTTCTGCCAACAAGCCAGTAAAGATGCCTAACATTGCAAGTCACTGAGAGCCCAAAGCATCCTCGATTCCTAAAGGTTTCAATCTCACAACTGAGGACGGTAACACTTTCGATATCCGTCCGTCTTACATAAATCTGGTGGAAAAAAATCTGTACCGAGGTGTGGTGGGCGAAGATCCGCGCAAGCATATGGAAGTCTTTATTGACTATTGCTCTACTATTCCCGCCACTAAGGGAGTAACACAAGACAAGATAAAGGAAGTGCTTTTTCCTTTTTTCTCGATCGACTCGGCCCGTGAGTGGTCGATCGATCTTGACCGGATCGTTCTTTGGTATCACCAACTGGGAGACTCTCGCACTTACCTTCTACAAAAGATACTTCCCTCCACAACGCAATAATTAGCTGAAGGGTAAGATTACTAGTTTCAAGCAGGCACCTGATGAGACTTTCTATGAAGCTTGGTGCCGGTTCAACAAGTTGGTGAGGTCTCTTCCTCACCATGGTTTTGATCAGTGGTTTTTGTGCAACCAGTTCTACAATGGGTTGTACGATGACCACAGAGCTATACTTGACGCCTCATCCTACGGGAGATTTCAAAAGAACATTGATGATGATGATAAGGGATAGGGAATTATTGAGGAGATGTCGACCCATTTTGCCGAATATGGGAACCAACGGGACGGTATTCGAATAGTCCATTCGATTGATAAGGCAGTCGTGGCTCAGCTGGAAGCCATGAATGCTCGGTTTGATAGATTGGAGCTGCAATCTGCTAGTGATCAACAGACGGTTCATCTGTTGACTAGACAGGAAATTGTCACTTATGAGAGGTGTGGAAGCAATGACGGTCATACTGCTATTGACTGTCTGACTGAGAAGGAACAAGTCCCTGCCTTTTAGCAATATAGGCAAGGAGGAGGTTCCTATAACAATAATCAAGGGGCAGTCCATCCCAATTTGAGGTGGACAAGTCAGAATATTCTCAATCCCACTCCTCCACCGCAGCAGCAACAACCTTATGCCCCCCCTCACAAGGCTCAACAAGGCTTCCAAAAGCCTCATTCTTTTCCTCCACCGCACCAAGGAGCTTCATCTTCTAGTGGGTTAAGTGAATTGGGTGAGTTAAAGTCGATGATTCAATCATTGACTAAGTAGCTGCAACTAAGTGACCAATAAAAAGAAGCATCCATTGAGTCGCTATAAACTCAAGTTGCTCAACTCGCCGCCAATCAGTCCACGAGGAAACCGGGTAATTTGTCGTCTCAATCTGAGAAGAACCCGCACGAGACGATAAACTTGATTAATTTGCGAAGTGGTCGTTCATATGAAGGACCAAAATTGTCAACTTTAGATGACATCTCAGACCAGAGGATGGCTATTACTGATGATGAACAGTCGACAGTTGCTGAAAATATGCCAAGCACGAAAGAAATACTCGATCGACTGATTTCTGGGGGTCGATCGAGTAGAAATGTTGAAGAAAGCACTCGATCGAATGGAAATGTTGCTCGATCGAGTGAATTGGATATTTAGGGAATCGATCGAGAGGTTAAAACCACTCGATCGAGTGAAAATTTTGAAGAAACCGTTCGATCGAGTGAAAATATGCCTTGATCGACCACTGTGCATATAGAGGAACTCGATCGAAAGGTTGTTATTTCTCGATCGAGTGAAATATCACCTGGAAAGACTCGATCGAGGGGTAAAAAGACTCGATCGAGTGAAAATGAACTTGAACCTGCTGAGACATTGGAAGAGAGAAATAAAGGGCTCGAGATTCCTATTACGGTGCCCTTCCCAAGGCGATTAAAAAGCACCAAAGCCAATCAACAGTTCGGGAAATTTGCCGAGCTCCTGAAAAGCTTACATGTTACTGTTCCGTTCGCCGAGTTGCTGACTCAGGTACCCTCTTACTTAAATTTTATGAAAGAAATTTTGTCGCGTAAGAGGCACATAAACGATCATGAGACGGTAGCTTTAACTGAGGTAAGGACTGCCCTAGTTCAAAATAAGTTGCCACCTAAACAGTCAGACCCAGGTAGTTTCTCGATTCCGTGTCATATAGTGTAACACCCCCATACTCCAAGTGCCTTACCAGGACCACTTAAGGCATATAAGTGCTACCATCTCGGTTACCCGAGGCAATGATAATCATAAGACAATAAAGAAACATATTTAAATAGTAAATAACGTTTAAGTGATTACATAACAAAACCAACTGTAAGCAAAATACAACTGTTCTCAAACTATAAACCAACTGAATGGAACTGTCTTAACAAACATAGCGGAAGACTAAAGACTCTGATATGTGATGACTCCATCCCCAGCTAGATCCCACGCGTATTCAAGATATACCTGTCAAGAAACTGCTCACCACCCCCGAATGGATCACCACAGTTTTTAAAACATTTAAACGGGGTCAGTACTAATCACACAATTTATATAATCCAACAACACAACAAACAACACAGCTCAAACGGTCACACAAACACAATCACACCCACTCCAATCAATCTCCGTCACCGATCGTCCACTTTGGACCGACCTGCCCGTGGGGGCCGCACTGCCGTTCCCACCTAAGCCCCGCTCATCATACCGAGCGATAACCCTGTCCCATTAATGTGCACATCCCCTTCCGTGGCGGGTTCCACGAAGGGCGAAACTAGGGCGTGAAGCCACTCCCGCAAGTGACTCCACTCAGCCGAGAACGCATCTCGAGAACCAGAGAACAATCAATCACAATCACAATCACAGCCGTCACAATACAATTACTATATCAAACAATCAATCTCAACACATCAACAATCATCCCATTATGGGACTAATACTGAGTAGGAAATCCTACCTGGAAAGCAACACAATCAGACGGTCTCAACAACTGATATCAAAAGGCTTCTTCTACGAATCCTCCTCCTAACATACAAACATATAATCACTACCAATCACTAAATACAACAAAACCCCCAAATTACCCAATTAGAGTTTTAAAGAAACTCAACGAAATACTATAAAAACGGTACGTAGATCTTATCCTCGACGCAAGGATCACAAAGGTATAAAGAAAGATAAAATCCGACCTTCCAAGCTCCGGGATTTGCCAACAATGCGATTGATGCGAAGAACGTAGTTTGTTTTCTCTTTTGAAAGCAATTAGGTTTATAAAAGTGTTTAAAGAAAGTGACGGAAGTAATTATATACCAAATCGCATTATTAACAAAACCCGACAATTCATCACCCCGTAAACCGGCTACTCGATCGAGTAGCTGAGGTACTCGATCGAGTGCCGGCTACTCTATCGAGTACCTAAGGCTACTCGATAGAGTACCCTGCTACTCTATCGAGTACCTAAGGCTACTCGATAGAGTACCCTACAGGTCAGAAACTATTTTAAAAAAATACAAAACACCCTTACTCGACAGAGTAAGGCCTACTCGATAGAGTACCCAGAGGCTCATAAAACCGTAGTATTACATATAGGAACCCCTTTGATTGACAACGCGCTATGCGATCGTGGTACTAGCGTGAGCGTCTTAACTTTGTCTCTCGCTAAGAGACTTGGTTTGACTAAATTTTATTGCACTAACATGACCGTACAGATGGCCGACCGTAGTATATCACGGCCACTAGGAGTTATAGAGGACATACCTGTCAAAATCGGGAGATTCTTTATTCCCGTCGACTTCGTAGTGCTTGATATTGCTGAGGACACTCACACCCCTATTATTTTAGGGAGACCATTTTTATTCACTGTTCGCGCAGTGATCGATGTCGGGGGTAAGACACTTACGTTTCAGGTAGGAGATGAAGAATTGATTTTTCATCAGTCTAAATCTCATAGGGCTCCCATGTAAACTCAACCTTACAATGCCCTATCCTCTACTGACTCAGAAATAGACACTTCAGCTGAGAGTGTTGAATTTTGTGCTGCTATTGTAACCCCTCCGCCTCAGACTGAGAGAGAAAAGGAGGAACATTCTTCTGTTTTCCTTGCTGCAGGTACAGATAGAATAGGGGCTGGAATTGTCAACGGTCAAAGTGCAATTAAAGTCAATCAAAATGGAGATGCCAATGTCAAAGCTGATGGGAAAGACAAAGGGACGAAGAAAGTTCGTGCATACGTGGACGTCAACTATTCACCCTCTACTGGTTCAAATTCAAGCTCATGGAGATCAAAGAGGATTGTCAATGATGCTGAAGGGACCTCCTCCAATCAGAAGCCCTTCTTTGGGATACTGAATTGTTTCGGGAATTAAGCGGGGAATGCCCCGTTGTAACAAAGTGTAACACTTTAAATTTCCGTCGAACTTCTTTATTGAATTTTTTTAGGACTGCTAGACTTTAGACCATTTAGCTTAGCTAGGAAAGACTATAGACTGTTATTTTGCGATTTGGTATAGTCGGGATGTATTTTTGCGTATTTTTATGCAGGTTTATGGAGGTAACGTCGCATTGGGATGAGTTGCAAGAAGAAAAGAACTCGATCGAGTACTTTTTGTACTCGATCGAGAGAAATGCCCGAGGAAAGGTTCGATCGACAGGTTTTCAGTTACTCGATCGAAATAGCAAAATTGAGGAGTTCTCGATCGAGTAAAATTCTGTTCGATCGAGAAGAATGAAGACCAGACTTCTCGATCGAGTGATTTCAAATCACTCGATCGAGTGAAATTGAATATTAAACGCAGGAAGTAACTCTTTAACTTCTTCTTAATTTTTCATTCTTTTATTTTCATTCTTCGTTTTTGCTCTTCTTTATTTGCGACATTAACCCAAAATCCTCCATACTTCTTGCCCCATTATCAAATGCAACACCCACATTTTAATCCTTGCTAGTATATCGACTAAAGCCCTTTGATTTTCCCTTCAAATTTGTTCTTTTTCGCGGTCAATTAAGGGAATTAGGGTTTGCGGTTTTCGATCGAATTTCCGCCATTTTGCATTGTTTTCTTGTCGATTCTCTTGCTTATTTTGTGGGTTTCTTCATTAAGTAAGTTTCCCCTTTACCATTTTGTTGTTTAATTGCTTTATTTCGACAATATGAAGTAATTAGGGTTTTGGGTTTATCGTTCAATTCGAAATTCCGACTGGAATTGGGGTTTTTTTTTGTGTTTAATTGGTTTAATTGCTTATTATTCCCCTTGCCTACTTGATCAGGATGAAAAGTAGTTCATTGCCCTCGACTAGTTCGATTGTTGTTCCGTCCTCGACTGAGAGGTGGTCCTTGCTGTCACCACCGTCGTTCGTACTGTTAGTACCGTTGCTTCCCCTGATTTAGCTACTGTTGTTACTGGTACTACTTCTGCTGCTACTGTTGTTAGTAGAAAAAGTCTCATTGACATTGGTTATTTTATCCCATTTACATCGCTTATGTGGCGATGTTTCTGGCGGCGACGTATTTTGAATTTTTACCTTAACATCGGTTTTAGAACCGATGTAAATGGTATACAATTAACATCGGTTATAGGTGAAAACCGATGTTAATTGTGTTTCAATTACATCGGTTTCTAAGTAAAACCGATGTTAATAGCATCTAATTTACATCGTTTTTGGTGTAGAACCGATGTAAATATCAACTTATTTACATCATTTATTGACTAAAACTGATGTAAATAGGTATTTTTATTATTTTAAAAAAAAAATATTTGAGGCGTTTTTAATTGGGAAAAACGCCTCAAATGAGAGCTTCAATCAATTAAAAAAATTACATTTCCAAAACCCATAATGTATAAATATACATTGTTTTGAATATAAATATTCTTAGATTTACACATAAATAGATATACCTGTAGAATACCTCTGACTAAATAATGATAATATTGATAGTAAGATACAAAATGAAATTAAAAAACTAATATAATAGTGTAATACTCCTTGTTTGTTCCATATATTTGAGCTCCTTCTAACTACCAACATTATGTCGAGTTTTCATCCTTAATTCTTCATGGCTTGGCGGGGCAATTTAAAAACAAATCAATGTGTATTTGAGCCTGCATATGTACAATACTACAAATTATTATCGAGAAATATATATATATATATATATATATATATATATATATATATATATATATATATATATATATATATATATATATATATATATATATATATATATATATATATAGAGAGAGAGAGAGAGAGAGAGAGAGAGAGAGAGAGAGAGAGAGAGAGAGAGAAAGAAGGGTTCTTATAAGGCCTTCATACCTTATAAGGCCCTAAGTCTTTATAAGAGCCCTTGGATGAAGGGATTGAAGGGATGAGATGAGGAGAGAGAGGCGTGTTTTTAGAGCAAAAAAAAAAAAAAAAAAAAAAGAAAATGCCGATTGTGTGAGAGAGGACCACTTTCACTTTGTTTATGTCTTGCCTCCATATCAAATCCCGCGGACAATAGCAATAAACAAAGCCTCCTATATCATTTTGCATGCTTCCCTCCTCTTTTCACCATTCAAAACCTCTCAACAAGCAAAACCCATAAAAATCATCCAAAAAACCGAATAATTTCGCAAATCCATTATAAATCATCAAAAAGAGAAAAGAAATTTCATTCCAACTGTTTAACTACATCATCTTTCCGTATAAAATTCATTCGCTTTGTTGAAAATAAATAATTTGTCATTGTTCATCACAAAAAGACGATCAAAATGATGATCAGTGTTCGTGAAATCGATTATATGCAGATTGAAGTTGCCGTCGATGGTGAGTTACGAATGTTCATTATTGTAGGTTGTAGTTATATAATTTGTGTTCATTATTCTTAATACTGTTGTACTTTCTTGGTGTTCATCAGATTTGTTCTTTCATTTTGGTAGCTTGTTGTTGATCGCAAAAAATGATGGAAATTTAAAAGCTTGATCAAGTACGAATTATAACTTCTGTGGGTTTTAGTATAACTCTGACCCAAATATGTATAACTTCAATAATACAGTGTACACATGCAGTTCTTATATTCATCATGTTATAACTCCGGAGGTTTTTGTAAAACTCTTTGACAATTTCTGCTGACTTCAATGTGAGAGTAATTCAAACCCTAAATTGTGCGTACAAATCTTACTAAAGAACCAATTTTGATATAGTTATACAGGCTGTGTCTAGAGTTATACATTGTATCATTAAAGTTATTCATACTGTGTATAGAGTTATACATTGTATGATTACAGTTATACACGTTTTGTACAGGAGTTATACAACACATCACTGCAGTTATCCATATATAGGTAAGAGTTATACAAGTTATACATTGTATGACTAGAGTTATACAGTATCTACCTAGAGTTATACAGAGTGTGACTATAGTTATACATGATATGGTAAGAGTTATACATTATATACCCAAAGTTATACAGTCTGTGCCCAGAGTTATACAGTCTGTGCATACATTTATACAGTATATGCGTAGAGTTATGTATTTCTTAATCATTTCATGGATAACTCTAGGCATATAATGTATAACTCGTAGAATATAATGTATAACTCTTAGCATATCTGTTGTGTTTGGAGTTATACATTATATGCTAAGAGTTATACATTGTGTAGCTAGAGTTATACATCGCATGACTAGAGTTATACAGACTGTTCATAGAGTTATACATTAAATGCATAGAGTTATACAAGCTGTGTCTAGAGTTATACATTGTATGATTAGAGTTATACAGGCTGTGTCTAGAGTTATACTGTAATACCCCGTATTTTATTATCGATTGGGCGAGTTTTAATGGTAGCGTAAAGGTAATGGTAAAAGCGTAAAAGTAATTGATTAATTCGTATCGTATCATATCGTAAGATGAGTCGGGTTTATAGTTGAGTGGCATTTTGGGTCAAGCTGGCATAGCCCATTTACCCACTTACTACCCACTTACCCATTTACCTTTTTACCCTACCAAAACCCTAAAACGAAACCCTAATCTAACATTAAAACCCAACCCCCTTCATACCGTCATTTCTACACTCCACCATCATCAACCCTTTTTCTTTCACGCCTCAAGCAACAATCGCAGCCAACGAACGCACGCCGGTGAGTGTGGAGGGAATAGGGTCTGCCGTTAGTCTAGGGGAGCCTTTGCTAGTGGTCGAGGGTGGTTGTACTGGCCGGAAAAGCACAGGTCGACGACCGTCATAGGTGGCGAGTTTCGGGTGGAGTACTTCTGATCTGCAGTTAGCTTATTACCGCTATTTGAGGTAGGGGAATACACTGGACTTGATATCGTACTATGTGACTGGATTGACTAAATCGGTGATTTACATGTTATAATATGATTATCTGATTTAATTCCGTTAAGTACTACTGTTGAACTGTTTTATTATATTATTACATTGGAGTTGGTGGAGGTGGTGATGATGACGTTGTGATAAGGCCCAGGCGGGTTCTGCAGGACTTGCCCTGGTGTCCTCACCGCGAGCGAAAGGGCGGATCGGCTACGGTCGATATTTATAGTCTACCGGGGATCGGTATGGCTGGGTTGTCCGGGTTGTGAGTTGTGATGGCGGTGGTGGTGATGGAGGAGCATGTGTTTTACGTTACTGTTTATTGTATTACCTACTCAGCTTCGTGGCTGACCCCGTGTATTCGTGTACGCCTGTGATGATCCAATTATTGGGGAGCAGATTGACAGGTATTCAGAGACTGATGGGAGCTGGCCGGGAAGAGAGCTTGGATGACTGACTTAGTGCCTAGCTCACCTTAGTCTTTTTAGTAGTTTTATCAGACTTATCTTTTGGTCGGATTTGGAGACTTTGTTTTAATTTCAGTTGTAATTTCACTATAAACATTATAATAAAGTACTGTGTTTCTTTCCTTTGTTATCTACTGCCTCGGGTTTCCGAGATGGTAACACCATCATTTATCTGGGGAGTCCTAGTTCATGCCCTTAAATAAATGGGGGTGTTACAAAGTGGTATCAGAGCGAACGATCCTCAGGCCTAAAGCAATGAATCCAATGAATTTAGGAAGAGTCAAATAAAATGAACCCCGGGATAGAACTGCTAGGAGCACACTAAAGGTAAGGGATGAGTTAGGGGCCCCCTCACACCGAACCATTGGCCCTCTCAGTTTGACCCGGGTACCTTGAGATCATACGAGAGAAAAGGGTAGAGTAAGAAAGTTGTGTGATATTGAACATGATAAACTATTCCATGATGTGAGAATTAGGCAAGGTGATATGCTGTTAGTATAAGTACACACGTGTTTATCTGTGATTCGGAGGTAAGAATTGGCATGATAATGAAGTAAGATATTTATATATACGATGCTTAATATTTTAGGATGGATGTTATGTCTAGTGATATGCGGTTATGTGATCCCTGAACCATGTTAGCTAGATATGTAGGGTAGGGGATGATTAGGATTGACTAAATAATTCTAGTGTTGCAGGGAACATCGCTAACTCACCTAATTCTTTTTATAGACATGCCTCCGAGAAGGGCTACCGCTGCTAATGACATCCAAGCAGAGTTGGATAGGCTCCGAGCTGAGAATGAGGCCCTAAAGGCCAAACGATTGGATCCGGGAAAGATGAGTACCATTGTGGCAAGGCATAACCCCACAATATTCACTGGAGAGGGGAACCACGATTCTTTGGGGAATGGTGTAGAGAATTCACCAATCTGTTTGAACTGTTAGCATGTCCGGAAGAGCTGCATGTGGATCAAGTCGCCCACTATCTTAGGGCCACGTACCGGTGGTAGTGGACCCGGGAACAAGGTGGAGATACGAGAGGTTGCTAGGGATCTTGAGACGGGACATGTATCTTGGTTGGAATTTCAAGAGCTTTTGAAGAATGAGTTCATGCCTGAGTTCCAAAAAGCCAAACTACGGGAGGAGTTTGACACCTTCAAGATGACAGAAGATATGACAGTGGAGGCTTATCAACGGAAATTTCGACAGTTATCCTCATACATTGATGACTTTGGGCAGAATGAAGCTATGCTGGCTATGAGGTTCGAGCGGGGGCTCACTATGGACATCAAGAAAAGGCTCACAGCGGCTCTACCCACCACAGTTTAGGACATTTACTTGAGGGCTGGTGCTGCTGAGAGGCTCTCGGAACAGATCAAGGCTGATAAGAAAAGCAAGGCTGAGAAAAGGAAGCTGGAGACCACAAGCGATATCTTGGGGCAAAGAAGCGAGTACGGGCAGATATGGCGGGTACTCCACTAACGATGCCCCGGGGGTATGAGAGCTCGAGTGGAGGCGGCCGGGGGCACCGGCGGGGAGGTAGTTCTGCGGGGCTTACTTGTTTTGGCTGTGGAAAGACTGGACACAAGAGGTTTGAATGCCGATCATCCGGGGCAAATCGCCCCGGTGGATACGGGGCACCTATGTGGGTTCGGTGGCTCTCGTTCGGTGGGGTCGGGGTATAACGGTTATCGCACACCTATGTCCGGCTATGGGGAGGTGCGAGGTCCGGAGCTAGTAATGATTACCGGGAAGCTACAACAACTATCGAACCGTAACCAGCAGAGTCGCAGAGTGGGAGTACCAACTTTCGTAAGAGGCGCAAATGAGGGGAACAAACAATGGAGAGCGGCTTCTTCAAGTCATAGTGGGGCTAAGTCCGGTGGCAAGCTCTTTGCCATGGGCAAGGAGGCGACTAAGAATGACGCTCATGTGGTGTGGTACATTTTTACGTTAACTCTAAACCCACCTTTGTGTTATTTGATTAGGAGCTACACATTCCTTTATATCTCGGAACATGCCGAGTCTTAAACCTTAAGTCATATGATAGAATTGTTGATTCGGTAGTGGTACCTTTGGGGGAGTCGGTGTCTTGTGATAGAGTCTACACTGGGGTACCAATCCAGATCGGAGAGGTTGTGTTTCATGGTGACCTTATAGAGTTTCCCTTGGGGGGTTTTGAGGTGATTATGGGGATGGACTGGTTAGGGAAATACAAGGCTTTTATCGATTTGCTATCGAAGAAAATCTCTTTGAGGGGACCTAAGGGAACTAGGGTGTCTTATAAGGGGTATGTGGTCAAGCCAAGAGTCGATTCATATCTCATTAACACCCTAAAGTCGAGTCCGAGGAAAGGGGATCGAGTTAATCTTGTGCCGGATGTGGGATAGTGAGTCGGAGACCCCTAAGGTGTCTGAGATTCCAGTGGTGAGGGAGTTCGAGAATGTATTTCCGGAGGACATTCCAGGGTTACCACCGAAAAGAGAAGTGGACTTTTCCATTGATCTGAAGCCGGGAACAGGGCCGATTTCTAAACCACCTTACCGTATGGGGCCGAAGGAGATGGAGGAATTGAAGAAGCGATTGGATGAGCTAGCGAGAGAAAGGTTACATACGGCCTAGTGTTTCACCTTGGGGAGCACCAGTGTTGTTTGTCAAGAAGAAAGATGGAAGCTTGAGACTTTGCGTGGATTACCGTGAGTTGAACAATGTGACCATCAAGAACCGTTATCCTTTGCCAAGGATCGATGATTTATTCGATCAATTGAGTGGAGCCGGAGTTTTCTCTAAGATCGATCTGAGGTCAGGTTATCACCAGTTGAGAATTAAGAACGAGGATATACCTAAGACCGCTTTCAGAACAAGATATGGGCACTATGAGTTTGTGGTCATGCCATTCGGGTTGACTAATGCGCCAGCAGTATTCATGGACTTGATGAATCGAGTGTTCAGTCCTTACCTGGACAAGTTCGTGGTTGTGTTCATCGATGATATCCTGGTATACTCCAAGAATGAGGAGGAACATGAGGAACATTTGAGGTTAGTACTAAAAACCTTGGAGGAAAACCAGCTATATGCCAAGCTGAGCAAGTGCGAGTTCTGGTTGAAGAAAGTTGCTTTTCTGGGACATGTTATTTCCAAGGAAGGGGTGTCGGTTGATCCTAGTAAAATTGAGGCAGTGACGAGATGGCAGAGTCCTAAGAATGTGGGTGAGATCCGAAGCTTCTTGGGGCTAGCAGGTTATTACCGAAGATTTGTCAAGGACTTCTCAAAGATCGCAAAGCCATTGACGTCATTAATGCGGAAGGAGAACAGGTTTGTTTGGGATGAGAGTTGTGAGGAGGCGTTTCTCACCCTCAAAGAACGTCTCACTACAGCTCTTATACTTGCTCTACCAGATGGGAATGATGATTTCGAGGTGTATACTGATGCTTCCAAGAAAGGTCTGGGGTGCGTATTGATGCAGAACGGGAAGGTAATCGCTTACGCTTCTCGACAATTGAAGACCTATGAGGAGAATTATCCTACTCATGATTTAGAGTTGGGGGCTGTGGTATTTGCGCTCAAATTATGGCGACATTATCTTTATGGGGCTACCTTCAAAGTGTTTTCCGATCACAAGAGCTTAAAGTACATTTACACACAGAAGGAGTTGAACATGAGACAGAGGAGATGGATCGAATTGATTGGCGACTATGACATGGAGATACTTTATCATGAGGGGAAAGCGAATGTCGTAGCGATGCCTTGAGCAGAAATCCATCCATGCTTTGAGCAAAGTGCGGATCTAGAGTGAGGATGCATAATGAGCCGCGGGGATGGGAATCCACGTGATCCGGCAAGGAGAGACTCTTGGGGACTTAACCGTTGAGCCGGAGTTATATGAGGAGATCGAGAGCTACTGAAAGCCGATGCTAGAATTGAAGTGGCGCAAAGACAAGAGAGCAGCGAGAATCGGGGTTGATTCCAGGTTTGTTATCCATGCGATGGTAGTCCGAGGTTTGGGGGACGGTGGTGTGTTCCGGATAATGACGAGCTGAAGAGGAAGATTCTTACTGAGGCACATGCCACGCCATACTCGGTTCATCCTGGGGGAGATAAGTTGTACAAGGACCTCAAGGAGACCTTTTGGTGGCCGAATATGAATAGGGAAGTGGCTGAGTTCGTAGCCCGATGCTTGACGTGCCAGAGGGTGAAGGGGGAACATAAGAGACCGCAAGGGAAGGTTCAACCTTTAGATGTGCCGGAGTGGAAGTGGGAGAGCATTTCCATGGATTTCATTGTTGGGTTGCCTCGAACTCAGAAAGGTAACAATATGATTTGGGTGATCGTGGATAGGCTAACCAAGTCGGCTCACTTTATCCCCATGAAGGATACTTGGAGTAAGGCTGAGTTGGCCAAGGCTTATGTTCAGTATGTGGTGAAGCTGCATGGTGTACCCAAGGACATCAATTCCGATAGAGACTCCAGGTTTCTCTCCAAATTCTGGCAGGAGTTACAGTCACTAATGGGTACTCAGTTAAAGATGAGCACCGCTTTTCATCCAGCTACAGATGGTCAGACAGAGAGGACTATACAGACACTCGAGGATATGTTGAGGGCTTGTGTTTTGGAGTTTGGCGGGTCTTGGGAGGATAGACTGGGGTTGATTGAGTTTTCATACAACAACAGTTACCACGCTAGTATTGGGATGGCTCCATTTGAGGCCCTATATGGCAGGAAGTGTAGGAGCCCTGTGTGTTGGGATGATCGAGCTGATGCGGTAGTTTTGGGACCAGAGATGATTCAAGAAATGGTTGAACATGTGCAGATCATTCGACAGAAGATGAGGGCTGCCCGGGGACCCGTGAGAAGAGCTATCTTGACGCTAGGAGAAGCGACATTTCTTTCCAGGTGGGGGAGAAAGTACTTCTTAAAGTGTCTCCGATGAAGGGAGTGATGAGATTCGGGAAACGGGGAAAGTTGAGCCAGAAGTTTATTGGGCCATATGAGATCCTGGATAGAGTTGGAGAAGTGGCATATCGGCTAGCTCTACCACCAGCTTTAGCCAGGGTACATAATGTCTTCCATGTTTCTCAGTTGCGGAGATATTTGAGTGACCCTTCGCATATTTTGAGCCATGATGTGGTCGAGGTGGACGAGCAGTTGACTTACATCGAGACGCCTAAGGAGATCTTGGACAGGAAGGTTAGGAAGACCAGGCACGGAGAGACTGCTTTAGTGAAAGTGTTGTGGACTAATCATAAAGCAGAGGAGGCTACCTGGGAAACCGAGGCCGCGATGAGAGAGAGTTATCCACACCTGTTCACTTGAGGTAAGTTACGGGACGTAACTTTCTTTTTAGGAGGGTAGAATGTAACATTTCGTGTTTATGTAGTCTAGTTGTGTGTTTGACCGTGTTAGTTATACGAGATGTCTTTTATATTTTGGTATGTCATGTTGGTATGGGAGCGAACTTCGGGACGAAGTTCATTTTAAGGGGGGAAGACTGTAATACCCCGTATTTTATTATCGATTGGGCGAGTTTTAATGGTAGCGTAAAGGTAATGGTAAAAGCGTAAAAGTAATTGATTAATTCGTATCGTATCATATCGTAAGATGAGTCGGGTTTATAGTTGAGTGGCATTTTGGGTCAAGCTGGCATAGCCCATTTACCCACTTACTACCCACTTACCCATTTACCTTTTTACCCTACCAAAACCCTAAAACGAAACCCTAATCTAACATTAAAACCCAACCCCCTTCATACCGTCATTTCTACACTCCACCATCAACCCTTTTTCTTTCACGCCTCAAGCAACAATCGCAGCCAACGAACGCACGCCGGTGAGTGTGGAGGGAATAGGGTCTGCCGTTAGTCTAGGGGAGCCTTTGCTAGTGGTCGAGGGTGGTTGTACTGGCCGGAAAAGCACAGGTCGACGACCGTCATAGGTGGCGAGTTTCGGGTGGAGTACTTCTGATCTGCAGTTAGCTTATTACCGCTATTTGAGGTAGGGGAATACACTGGACTTGATATCGTACTATGTGACTGGATTGACTAAATCGGTGATTTACATGTTATAATATGATTATCTGATTTAATTCCGTTAAGTACTACTGTTGAACTGTTTTATTATATTATTACATTGGAGTTGGTGGAGGTGGTGATGATGACGTTGTGATAAGGCCCAGGCGGGTTCTGCAGGACTTGCCCTGGTGTCCTCATTGAAATGAGCGAGATCGGCTACGGTCGATATTTATAGTCTACCGGGGATCGGTATGGCTGGGTTGTCCGGGTTGTGAGTTGTGATGGCGGTGGTGGTGATGGAGGAGCATGTGTTTTACGTTACTGTTTATTGTATTACCTACTAAACCGTGGTGACCCCGTGTATTCGTGTACGCTGTGATGATCCAATTATTGGGGAGCGGATTGTGGTATTCGAGAGGCGATGGGAGCTGGCCGGGAAGAGAGCTTGGATGACTGACTTAGTGCCTAGCTCACCTTAGTCTTTTTAGTAGTTTTATCAGACTTATCTTTTGGTCGGATTTGGAGACTTTGTTTTAATTTCAGTTGTAATTTCACTATAAACATTATAATAAAGTACTGTGTTTCTTTCCTTTGTTATCTACTGCCTCGGATTTCCGAGATGGTAACACCATCATTTATCTGGGGAGTCCTAGTTCAGGCCCTTAAATAAATGGGAGTGTTACATATACATTGTATGATTAGAGTTATACAGACTGTGTATAGAGTTATACATTGTATGATTACAGTTATACACATTTTGTCTAGAGTTATACATTGTATGATTAGAGTTATACATTAAATGCCTGCAGATTATACATTACGTGCCCGAGTTATACATGTTATTTGCATGTGTTTTTCTCCGTCATTGTTTTTTCTGTAATTATTATTCGCTTAGTTTTTCTGCGTGAGTTAGTAAAACAAATTAAATAAAATAAAACAAAGAAGATGATGGAGAGGATACATAAACAAATCCACATTTAGCATACATGAACTTAATTAATAGATATAGATACATAAACTTAATGCATTGCTAAAAATACAGTTCTTAGATGTTCATATAGGGATGCATTCTCTTCTATGATATTCATCCTCTCCTCCTTTGCTATTTGGAGGTTTCGTTCCGCAGATGCAATATCTTCTAATAGCTGCATTATCTGCGGCTCTGACAAGCCATTTTTTTTGGCGTCCTTGAGTGCGATCTGAGCGTCCTCAAGGTAGCTCCTGTACCTCCTCTTGATGTCCAGCAACCGGCGTATGAAACTCTTGTTGTACTCGGTCATAATGCATGTATTACGAATGGTATCATTCATTGTTGTTGAAGGAAGTTTGGAGTTTATTATTAGGTTTTAAAGATTTAGGGTTTGGACTTTAGGGTGGAGATAGGGATATAATGGACTGGTTATTGAGATAGTGGAATGAATTTATAATTATTAATGTGTCCTTTGAGTTGTTTTCTAATTAATATGTTTGGGGTTTGATGCTTAAATTAATACGCTGCTTGAAATCTTATAACCCTTCGCATTCCATATATTGTGCCGTTTCATTAAATGTATAACTCTTAGAATATAAAGTATGCCTAGAGTTATGCATTATATACCTAGAGTTATACATTATTTGCTAAGAGTTATACATTGTGTAGAATGAGTTATACATCTTACAGTCTCTGTCTAGAGTTATACATTGTGTAGCTAGAGTTATACATCGTATGACTAGAGTTATACAGACTGTGCCTAGAGTTATACATTGTGACTAGAGTTATACATTGAATGACTAGAATTATAAATACTGTGACTAGAGTTATACAATATCGACTACGATTATACATTACGTGCCCGAGTTATACTGATGTGACTAGGGTTATACATTAAATGACTAGAGTTATACATTGTATGACTAGAGTTATACAAACTGTGACTAGAGTTATATATTGTATGACTAGAGTTATACATTATATGACTAGAGTTATACATTATCTGACTACAGTTATACATTCTGTGCCCAGAGTTATACAGTGTGACTAGGGGTATACATTAAATGACTAGAGTTATACATTGTATGACTAGAGTTATACAAACTGTGACTAGAGTTATACATTGTATGACTAAAGTTATACAGTATCTACCTAGAGTTATACAGAGTGTGACTATAGTTATACATGATATGGTAAGAGTTATACATTATATACCCAAAGTTATACAGTCTGTGCCCAGAGTTATACCGTCTGTGCATAGAGTTATACAGTATATGCGTAGAGTTATGTATTTCTTAATCATTTCATGGATGATTGATTCTGCTCAGATGGTCGCAAGGCAGCGGAAACGAGTATTGTAAGCATTTGGCGCGGAGTTTACACCTTGTGTAGGGCAACAATTTTTGAAATCGGCGAGGCAGTGACATTCTATAAAGTTTATGCATTGGCGACCGGGTTTGATGTTCGGAAGTACTCGACGAAAAAATGGCGCGACGGTGAAATCAAGTCAAAGTTGCTGGTTTGCAACAGAGAGGGATTCACATATGTCCCAAAAGGAGAGGCAGTAATTAAAAAAAATGAGACCGGGATTAGGGAAGAAGAAATGCAATGGGGAAAAAGAACTACGAACCAGAGGAAATATACAGTCAAGAGGGTAGGGTGTAAAGCACATGTCAGGCTATTTATGAAGAATGGTGTACTAGTAATTGACCGATTCCACATGGGGCATAATCACGAGCTTGTATCGAGTGAGGATCGTCAGTTTCAAAAGATGTCGCGGAACATAGAAGATTTTCACAAGTACTTGATAATGTACAACTCAAGGGTTAGTTTACTATTAAACAAACATCCACTAATTAAATGGCAAACTTCTAAAGTTATTCACCGAGATGATAGAGTTATGTAAACCTAAAAGTTATAAATAATAAGAAGTTGCATAATCAATCAATGGAGTTATGCATATGTTTCAAGAAGTTATAAGAATAGCTGAAAGATTTATAGTTGAAGAATTCTTGGTTATTAATCAGCACTGATAAGGATTTGTTGTCCACTACAGTTGAGGATAGGAGCAACTAGGACGTACAACATGTGTAAGGAGTTCGTAAATGGGTTCGAGAACATTGGTGCATCGTTAACTGATTTTAAGAACTTCCACCGAGATGTGAAGTGCTTCATCCATAAACGGGACGGTCAATTGTTCATTGACCGGTTCAAGAATATGGCACAAAATAGGCAGGGGTTTTATTTTGACTATGAAGTTGACAAGGATAATGACCTTGAAGCGCAATATGGGTGTGAATGCTAGAAGGAACTACTCCGTTTTTGGAGATGCGTGTGTCGTACGACCCAACATACTCAACAAACAAGTACGATATGATTTTCACGCCATTCACTGGCATAGATCACCATAAACGATTAGTGACATTCTGTGGGGCATTGATTGCCCATGAAGACCATGAATGCCTAAGTATATACTGGTTGTTAATAACTTCTCAAAACAAAATGTTTAACTCCAGGGAGGGTATGTATAACTTTAGACTTACTTTCCACTGTGAAAGTTTTAAAGAGGGTATGTGCAACTCTTATAACATATTAAAGGATTGATTAGGACCATACCATATGACGGATACCGAAGAAAGACGAACGAAAAATCGCGCAATCCTCTGCCTCCAATCGATTAAGCAACAAGGACCAACACTCAATCACTTTTTCATCCATTGGCGTCTCAGGGAGCATAGACAACATTTGCAACCTATTAATTGTTCCGTCTTACGGCCGTAACTCACAAGTGGTTCACTTGTAGTTCAGAAGCAGTGTTAATCGTGCTATAACGTATACTAAATGGGAAGGTAATCGCTATTAAAATGACTCGCATAACTTCACCGATGAAACGTATAAGCTGCAGTTTAGGAATGTGTAACTCCATTAACGATATATATAACTTCGGTGATGAAACATAGAACTCCATGTATTACTCTAGGTATAACTCCAGTCCTCTAATGTATAACTCCAAAGTATAAATTGTACAACTACGAGCATATCTTTGTAATACTCTACGCAAAAAACGGTAGAATTCCGGTATGGAAATGTGTCTATATTGATATAGCTTAATATGATAAAACATTAGGATTTTAGACAACTTACTCATTTGGAAATTTGTAGTCATCAAGGAAAACGTAATCAACCACTTGTTTGCGATACACCGGGATATCCCTAGTTAATGCCTTGTTCATCTTGACATCTTGGCGACCACGGTAAGGTTGGCGCCGGTTCCCCGCAATATTTGGTGCAACCAAGGCCATCGCCCTTACCCCGGGGAGCGGCTATTGCAAATGTTGAGAGGGCCCGACCGGGACGGCATCGGCCCAGGGCTACTTTGGAAGGTGGAGTCTCGGAAGGTTGAACCGACCTTAGAGCAAGGTCGTTTAGCGAACTGTTCTCTCCGCGATTCCAACACCTCTCTTCCTTCCACTTGTGTTGTTGCTACCGTCCTCTGTTTATCACGCACCTCCTCCAATTCACGGTCTTTAAGCTCCTTAAAAGCTGTTACCCTGGATAACACATCTTCCCTGTCCAAGTTAATGTCACTGAGGACAAGGGTTGCAGCAATTTCCGCTCGCATGAGGTCATTGCTTTCCTTAGTCCCTAGGGTACAGTCGAATGGCTCTCCACGGTACAGCAACATATGAACCATGACGTACAGACCACAGTCATTGGCAGTATGTCCTGCTCCCTGCCAGTTGAATTTAATGTTGACAAAAGGGAACCCTTCAACTTTCTTGCCTTTGTCGAGCCCTTTGTAGGCCATATACTTTCCCATTGCATCAGCCTGGCGGAAGTTAGGCAAGGCGTTTAAAAGGGGAAGAAGTATTAACAAAACAAATGGAGCTGATAATTAATCTAGTCACCAGTTTTATAAGTCTTACGAAGAATACGCGCAATCCCTCCGTATGGTAATTTGGAAGATCGTCCTCGTAAGAACGGTTATCAAGATACTCGATCCGCTCGAGAGAGGAAATTTATGCAAATGCAAGAGTAATGATCTTCATCGCCAGTGCTTACCGGGACGAAAACCTACAAACATGCACCAAAAATCTAAGAGTTTTAAAACATAATTAGTAGATTAGAGGCATACATATTGTGCGTAGTTGGAGTTATACATTCTATGGTTAGAGTTATACATTATATGTGTAGAGTTGTACATTCAATTTCTAGAGTTATACAGTATATTCTTGCGATTTGTACATTATGTGCGATAAGCGAGATGCCTGGAGTTATACATTATATATGTATATGCTTACAGTTGTACTTTATGTGCGATGAGTTATACATTCTATGGTTAAAGTTATACATTATATGCCTAGAGTTATGGAGTGAAGTTAGCCACTCATCAAAACTCTAAGCATATACTGTATAACTCTAGACAAATAATGTATAACTTCAGCCCTAGAACGTATAACTCTAGTAATTCTGAAAGCTAAAGTTATATACTATATAACTCTTGCCATAGGATGTATAACTCTAGCCATAAAATCTATAACTGTAAGCATATACAGTGTAGTGTATAACTCCAGGTAAAACTCCATGCCTAACTCCAAAGCATATATTGTACAACTCTAAGCATATACTGTTAAACTCTAGGAAAATAATGTATAATTCCAGTATGTAAATGTCTCTATATTGATATCTGAGCTCACCATATCGGAGTCCAGTTGGAATGGACTAGAACACGACTCTTGCCACATGTCCCACGAGTAACAAAAGCCTTCAGAATGATCAACAACCAAGTTTTTCTTCCCGCTTTGCCAAATTGCAATTGCTAGGTCCTATAAAAATGATAGACGGGGGTTGGCAGCTTGTATCACAAGTTACGTACAGTTTGTCACAAAATAACTTGCGGAGTTCGAGCACACTTACAGCGTGACCTAGGCCAAAGAAACAGCGCGAACTTGAAACATATGCGGTGTTCGCGTGCATAAGCGATTGAGTAGTACTGAGACCAGTGATCAATGACATTGGCCATAATCGAGCCCGGGCATCAACGACTGGAGATCAATACGCGTTATGCAGTTTGGACAGGGATATGTGACCAATTGTTCCCTACAAAGGATTAGCAAAATTGAGACACGCAGCAAGGGAATGCATTCATGGCCTGTTTGTCTGTCGTATTGAAATATAGGTAAAACTTATCTTTTACTTACGATTTATTATGGTCGTGGAATTGATCAAAGACATAATCCATTACATCCTTCCTCACCCTGAACACCGTCCTGAAACGTTCCTTGTTAAATCGCAACCACTGTGAGCATACGTGTTGGTCAGGTTCGGGTGCCCGCAATCCTTGAGAACAACCAGGTTCTCAGGTACAATGTCCATACACGGAAGGGGGCGGTTGAATGCGAAGAAAGGATGGTGGATCATGTCACATCGCGGCACATAAATAGGGGGTGGGAGTGGTGCAACCGGCTCAACCCTAGCACCATCGATTTCAACTACCAAACCTTCTTTGGCAGCACCGATCGTTCGCTCCTCAACCTCGGCAAATGCCTCATTCACCTCTGCCGTGCTCATGAAAGTCAGAGGGATTTCATTTCCAGTACATTCCGTTGAAGGATTCCCCGGGGTGATCTCCGCACCCTCGACAACATCTACGTTTACACCCCCATTGTTAGAATGTTGTTCAACATTCTCAATTACATCCTTTTTAACAGTGGCCTGAATGAAAAATAACAAAATTAAACGCCAAACGTATAACTCTGGCCATAAAATATATAACTGTAAGCATAAAATGTATAACTCTGGCCATAAAATGTATAACTGTAAGCATATACACTATAATGTATAACTCTACTGTATAACTCTAGATATACCTCCAGCTATCTAATGTATAACTCCAAAGCATATATTGTATAACTCTAGTCATATCTTTGTATAATCGTAGTCATATCTTGGTTAAGAGTTGTACCAACCGGCCGTTGCGGTGGCACTACGATTCAAGGCCTCAACATAAGTTTCAACAAGGTTATACTTTATCAACTTAGAGTTATACACGACCAATAAAAAAAAAAACGATTGTATAAAAAGTATTTAGCGCAAATTAACAAACTTACCTCGCCACCAGGACCACTCCCGTCACGCCGGAAGTCCACATAAAGCTTCCTTCATTTCAGAAGAGAAAACAGACACTCCATCAATTCTTGTGTCTCCAAACCCATTCGGGACCGTAGATTTTTCCATCTCCTTATCGACGGTTGATTGTCCGACAATCTTTCAACATTTTCTTGCAATCCCTCCCCATGAACTTGCTCATTCACCTCATCACCTACCACGGGCCGAGATTCAAAGCATCCTCGACCGTCCGTCGCCTTGGCCTACAATGTCTGCTTTGCTCTTTCATGGTCGTTGTGTCGACAATCTTCCAACATTTTCAGCATTTTCATTCAATCCGTCCCCATGAACGTGCTCATGCCCCTCATCACCGCCCGAGAGGCGAGCCTCATCGTCCTTTGACCGTCCATAAGTTTGGTCAATTTCCTCCTCGGTGTAACTCGCCTCCAACAACATTCTCGACGGTTGGGACGGGGTGCACACAACTTGATCCTCTAACCCCGGGCTAGCAGGTGACAACGGCTTAGAAACGATCGTATCACCTCCCACTTCCTCCATAATCTTTGACCATGAAACTGCAATCGATTTCGTTGGCGTGTCGCCTTTGACGGACTCTCGACGCGGCTCAACACGGGGTTACCACCCCCGCCACCCTCATCATTGGCGAGACTAGACAGAACTTCACTTATTTGACGCGTAGATGCATCGATTCCGACTGATTTTTGGGAGGCTCGAACTACCTCTCCAAATGCGGGAGCGTTACCCACGAAACCTTGACCTTTCGCAACTGTTCATTCGCTTCAGCGACGTACTTTTGAATCTTTTCACCCTCAAAGAATTATTGAGAGGCCTGACTAGGATTTAGGCCCGTCGGATCACTAGTTCTGACTTTGATCCGTGCGGTTGCATCTGCGTACCATGAATAGAACACAATAGCGTTCCTTTGCATTTGTAGATAAAGCTCATGAGTACCCTGCATTCAAGAAGTACAGTAAGTTAGTTATATTATAATAGATGGGTACGTTAAATTTGAAAGAATCCATCTGCAGAAATATATAATAGTTTGCACTTACATCGACAACCCTAGCTTTCAATTCCTGGTCATCCTCGACACCTGCTGGTAGTTCTATCTGAATGAACTTCTTCTCAGAAGTTGAGCAGGAGAGAGGGGGTGGGGGGGGTCTGATAGCAACAGAAGTTTGGGTTCACGCGGGTCGCCGAGGAGGCCGCTCTCGTCCACACTCCTTCCATAAGAGGGGTCTTGAAGGCACCTCGGATACCTGGTCTTAGACAAGGTTAAAGTACCCAATCCCCCTTGACCCACCTCAAATTTTACCCTCTCTACAAGCGAAGTTTCATCCCAATGTTTAATCAAAGGTAGATCATGGCGGCACGGCTTACCCTTGTAATCATATCGCTGAAAGTAGCTTATCATGAGGAAGGGGATACACCCGTTCAACAATGTTACCCCCTTTTTACAGTCTGACCCCGCTTTCACCATCATGTCCAAAATATAAGAGCACCATTCAAAATGCGGGATGGCTTTAGGATCTTCTACAGCCCTTAACAGCTTCCAATCTATCCCGTTGTTTGGGGTGGGTGCGAGGAATGAAGACATACAGAACAAAACAAATAGCCGGCAAAATTGATCGTCCGCCTCCTCGTACTCCAGAAGTTGCTTGTGAACTTTCCCCAAGGGTATTGCACTATTCCCTTTGGCCACCCCGTACGCTTGCCGCCATTTGTCCTTCAGCTCCTTATTCTCGGGATCGTTGGACCCCTTCTGCGAGCTCACAGGCACCAAAGGGAGAGGGTTGGGTCCGAAAGGTAACAAGAAACAGTCATGCACGTCATGCTTACTGATCATAAACTCCTTTTTCCGCGAAGCCCTGAACACATATGACCCGTCAGAGAAGGACTCCAAGAACAGGCGAACGTGTGCAAGTGGGAAGCTGCTAATCTTGAGTTCCAAAAGGCCACCAAACCCAATTTTCTTAACAGCGGACACCTGATCCTCATTAAGCTTTTCAATGAGAGAGACAAGTCTTTGAGGTCGACACGAAACCGTGATTTCATGCACCCTCTTTACCCTTGGCTTGGCCTCAACCATCTGGGGAAAAGCAAGGACAACACACAAAATTAGACATACTATAGTTGCAATTAGAGATATTTGGAACAAAGAAATAGACATCTTTGTGAATTAAAGTAATACAATAGATAGTCGAGTTATACAAAATATAAGTAAAGTTATACATTTACGATAATAGAGTTAATCGAGAAAATATCAAGAGTTATACATTCGACAAAGAAAAGTTATTCAAAATGTAATCGAGTTATACAACAAATGACAACATGATTATAAAAAGGTCAAACTTTGAACCTGGGAATCAGCTCCCTTCTCAGTACTTGGTGCATCATCCATCTGTAGCTGACAAATAAAAAGGGATTCAGATTAACAGTACAGTTATACATATACATATAATCTGTAGCTGACAAACAAGAGAAGATATAATCAGGAGAGTTATACAGAATAACAGTACAGTTATACATATAATAACAAAAGTGGACAATCTGAAACTAAAATTATCTAATGTGTAACTCTAGGCATATACTGTATAACTCTAGGCATATATTGTATAACTCCAGGAATAAAATGTACAACTCTAAGCAAATATTGTATAACTCTAGTTATACATTATGACAGCAGAAGTTATTCAACATGTAATCAGAGTTATACAACAAATGACTGCAATAGAAAGTATAACTGTGGCCATGTAATGTATAACTCTAGCCATAGAATGTCTAACTCTGGCCATACATTGTATAACTCCAGTTATACATTATGACAGCAGAAGTTATTCAACATGTAATCAGAGTTATACAACAAATGACTGCAATAAAATGTATAACTCTAGCAATAGAAAGTATAACTCTGGCCATGTAATGTATAACTCTAGTCATAGAATGTATAACTCTGGCCATACAATGTATAACTGTAAGCATATACAGTATAATGAATAACTCCAGGAATAACTCCAGGTATAAGTCCAGGCATCTAATGTATAACTCCAAAGTATAAATTGTATAACTCTAGCTATATATTGTATAAATCCAGGTATAAATTGTATAACTGTAGGCATATATTGTATAACTCTATGTATGGAAACTAATTAGAAGTATAGTCATACATATAACAATTAGAGTTTGACATTATGAAGAAGGAGTTGGTCACAGAATCAGAAGAGCTATACATCTAGAACCCAGAGTTATACATCTAGGAACTAGAGTTATACATATTGCGTACTAAAGTTATACATCTAGTAACCAGAGTTTTACATTAATTAACCAGAGTTATACATATTGAGTACTAAAGTTATACATCTAGTAAGCAGAGTTAGACATCTAGTAACGTATAAATCAAAATCAAAACTTTTAACCTGGATATCAACTCCCGTGTCAATACTTTCTACAACATCCATCTGTAGATGACAAACAATTGGGATTAGAGTTATACAGATATTTAATTGAAGTTATACATCATTCTATAAGAGTTATACCAACAAGACGAGATTTTTTACCTTCGATTCAGATTTCTTGGAAGATTTCTTGGCATTTTTCTTGGCAAAAACCATTGTTAATTATCAAATGACCTCGAATTTGATCTGCACAACCATAATTAACAATTGAACAAATAAACATCAGCAAACCCATAATTGAAGATTGAAAAATCAAATGAACTCTTTTTATGATAGTTTAACAAAGGCAATAATTAACAAAAAACAAACTACAAATCACTAAATAAGGAATGGAGAAAATACCTTATAAAAAAATGGAGACAGGCGAGTTTGCACGCGAGTTGGTATTAATTTGTAGTGATGAAAATGGCGTTTGTTAGGATGGAGTTAATTGGTAGTGATGAAAATGGAGTTATCAGAATTGTGAAGAAAGAAAAGGAAGAAGAAATGACAGGAAATAGAGGGAAAAATACCCGCAAGTTGTTTTGAATTGTCTAGAAAATGAGGAGGGAAATGATCATGGACTGATGGACAAACAGTGTAGCATGCATGGGTTAGTGGGTAAGAGGAGAGAGGTAAATCAAAAATATTAGTTTAATGGGGTTTAGTGGGGTTTGACTGCGAAATCTTGGCCATTGGTTTGATTGATCCAACCGTCCACATTAGGACTTATGGACTTAATATATCTAAGGACCTTAGTTGATCTCTTCTATATATATATATATATATATATATATATATATATATAACATGGCATTCTGCAAAGTTGTCAATTAGGGCCTAAGCCTTTTTCTTGATATCTTCGAGGCAGATATTAGTAACCATATAATATGACATTAGAACTTGATCCTCTGCCTGCAGCATAAAAGTTACCTGCTCAGGGGCACCTTTACTGGCTTGATGCCAATTTCTGTTGGTATCCATAAACAAGAATGACAGCTTGTTAACCATGGAAATACATGTTTCAAAACTAGGTGACATTTTGCAAAATGTATAAACAAAAAAACCAGTGACAAACGCTCATAGTAAAAGATCTATGGTCAAAGATTTCTCTTAAATCTCTCTAAAGAACAGTACTAAAGGCTCAGAGAGTATCAAGAACCTGCATATAATCATCGAGCAAACCCGTATCTAAAAGCATTTACGAACTTTTTGAAAAAAGAAAAAGGTGAAACTGCAAAAGAGATGACAGTTTTTAAGTAGAATAGCCTATGAGCGATATGGTGCTGCAACTCTGCAAGCAGTGGTTTAATTGTTGGAATATGTGTCCTCCGACAATAATGCGATCACAACTGTCGATCATAATGATCACATGTTTAAATCTCATTTTTAAGAATACATGTGGGATGTAATATTTTACAGTCAACTGGTCCACACATATCGGTAATGATTGGCTGACTAGAGTTTGACATTATTGTCGTGCGACGGTGGTGATCAGTTGATCCCCTTAGGTCATACATATAGGGAAATACTCTTAATTGATTATTTAATTAATCGTATGCCGATACGAGTTAATTAAATTGCTTAAAATTGACGGATGATTTTGTGAGTAAAGTTAACGTGTCTTATTGTAATTCGATTAAATTAGATACGGTCTAAGTAATCGAATTGTTTTATTACTTAGAATAAAATTATTGTTTACGAAACAATTGAAATTGAATGAATAATTTATTATAAATACAAGATGTTGTGATTTATAATTGATAAACGTTTTGGTACAAGTAATTACGAATTACTAGTCGATTTTGTATATGATATATTTTATGAGTATGTTGATTTTTAATATGTTAAAAATACATTACAATTTCACATGTCACATATGTCACAATTGACAAATGACAAAATAAAATGGACCTTCCATTTTATGTTAAATATGCCGAAAAATTGTGGGAGTATTAGTGGATAAATTGTGTTGATTATTTTAATAAGAGAAAACACAATGATTATAACCTAATATAGCCTTGCATACCTAGCTTTTGAGAAGAGTAATTTTGCATGCATTGGCTCCCTAATTACCCATTCCCCAACCGGTTTTTCCACTAGAGAAATGCCAATGTTTTTCTCTATAATTATTCACTACCTTACCTAATATTTTCTAGTGTTAGAAAATTATTACATTCTCTACAATTTGTGAAAACTTAGAGAAAGAAACCTCACAATATTACTCCCCTTGTCCGAAATTTTCAAGGGCAAAATAAATTTATTTTTGTGTCAAATTTTAAGTAAGACTAATATCATTACTAGTTCATAATAATATTAGTTATTAAGAGTATTCCTTGGGTATATGCTTTTGGGAGAGGTTCTAATTTGAACCTTGTTCATCCATTGTTGGAAAGCTCAAGAACTAACAAGAAGGAGATCTTGTTGGTGCCCAAAAATCCGAAACCTCAATGTAAGAAGTGATGGTTTCTTCTCTATTTTGTTTTATGTTTGCATGCATAAGATCTTGTATTTATTTTATGACTAAATAAATTAATTCATATATGAATATGTAAACTAATGAGATTATTGAATCCTAACAAATGGTATCATGAGTCTTAGGTTGTTTGCATGCAAATCGGTTTATTGTTTTTCCGAGTTAATCTTATTAACAAATAAAACTTGTAATTTTGTGTTTATTATGATATATCATGAAATCACCTTGCATGTTAAAGTTTCTGGTCCTAAAATATATTTGGGATATTTTGGTTTATTTATGGATTTTATTGTTCATTTTATATATTATTGGCATTAAAATATTATTTTTATGAGAAAAATGTCATTTTTGGACGAAAAATAGCTAAACTTCGAATTTTCCAGTGGTTTTTGGATATGTTTTCAGTTGTAATACATTCTGATGGCCTGTAAATTTTCATGTTAAAATAAATTGTTTTGCTCGAAATTTGAATTTTATAAGTTAAAATCGTATTTAAATGGGTAAATAGGTTAATATGAGTTATATTTCGAATATGGTCATGGAAATTTAGTATGTTGTCACATGCAATTTTACAAGATGTGTGTAAAATATTTGGCTATAGTGAAGTCTTTTTGCATGATTTATGAATTTTTGATGAACAATCACATAAATAGTGACTAAAATTAGTAATAATGCTAAAACATATTTCATGACTAAAGAAAAACGTCACATGTTGCATTTTATCATATATTTCAGATCTAAAAGTGAAAAGTTGATGAAAATAAGTTTTCTCATATTTTAATGGTCATATTTGTTAAAACCGATAAACCGCAACATTGTTTTTCTCGATAAATTTTCGAAATTTTTAACTTAAGTTTTGAACATTATGAGTGTCATGGTATTTTTCCAGAATGTTTATGAGTTTCAATTTCAAATTTTGAAATTATTTGAAAATTTTTATAATTTAATTTGAAGTTTATAACATAATTTTGTATTTTTGGGTCCATTTATGAACAATATTAAGAAATCGAGTTTAATTATTGTCAAAATGTTAGTAGAGACTAAGTTTTGAGTCCTAAGATGGTTAGGTTAATTAACTTGTACATAAATATGAATTTATGTAATTATTGTGATTTTAAGAAGTTATAATCACGCAAATCCATAAAAACCGATAAATATACGATATTGGCTCTTTAAAGGCGATTTAGCATAAAATTAAGCATGTTCATACATATTATAATGCTGAATTTTATTTATGAATGTCATTTTAATTTTATGTATTTTTTGAATTATGTAATTTTAATTAGTATGGCCTTAGTTTTTAATTGGTATTACCCGAAATATATGGGAATATCGATTCGGTTGTAATTATTGTGATCTCGTATCACAGTTTTGTAATTTAATAGATTTATTTTATTTTATTACAAATGTATAATAGGAAATTATGTAATTCATTTTGTAATTTAATTATTCCGGAGTTCCTTGAAGACGGTGCCATTCGAGAAGGCGGTCCATCAAAGAAAGTGTTGCCTTGAAGTGCGTGCCAAGACCGAAGTTCAAGGGACCAAAGGAGTTGGTTTCCGAATTTGTAATAGTTTATTAGATTTACTATTTTAGGAAGGCCATACTAGGATTTTATTTTTTATGCTTTGCATTTTATTTATATGTTGCATGCATTGCTAAATCGCCATAACTAAACATGCATTTTACATCGAGTTTATCCGACCTTGTCAATTACAATTATCGTAGTTCACCGCTTTAGTTCACTTAAAACGTGATAGATAATAAATTGACATGACCTCTCGCTAAAATAAACAATTGAGACTTAGCCTTACCAAAAAGTAGAAACCATGAAAACCTATTTCGTGAGGGAGTGCGCTCGGCCAAACCGGGGTACAAACCTTGTTACGTAGGGGAAGTGGGTGATAAATGTCTATTCACCGAATTCATGTTGATGAGGGTTGTATCGCCAAAGCGTGCCCAAGTTAATGTGGATTTGGATCATGGACACATTTATTCGAAATTTGGGTTGAACTCAACAAAAGTATTCTCGACCATAGCCGGATGTGTTTTGGTCTAAAGATAAATATTAATGTAATTTTATCAACCAAGAGTTCTAAAAGTAGAATCGATTAAAGAGTTAATCCACCGAGTTATATTGATAAGGGTTGTATCGCCAAAGCGTGCCCAAGTTGATATGAATTTGGGTCTTGGAATCATTTATCAAGTTGGGTAAAGGTCACTAGATAAATGCTATAAAACTTGTTTAAATTAAAATTTACGAGTATTATTATTATTTTAAAAACGACAAGTGTTTTATTCCTTCTATTTTGTTTTGTAGACCACTTTTATTTCTCATAACAAATGGCCGCACCAAACACCAACGCCACCACTCTCACAAATGTTTCATGGTTCCGATCCTTCATGGATCGTTGTAAACTTGAAAAGAATGGGTCAAATTTCTCCGATTGGGATGCCCAACTCAAATTAGCCGCTTAAGGTGACGACAAGCTTCGTTACCTCATTGAGGCCTCTCCACCCTAACCTAATGCTAGGTCGAGTGCCGCCACTTGGGAAGCATATGAGGCTTACCACAAAGAGTCCGCCGCTACGAAAAATGTGTTGATTTTTGCTATGGAGGCGGATCTCCAAAGGAGAGACTTTAAAATGGGCACCGCTTATGAAATCTATTCCAAACTTGTGATAATGTTCTCACAAGCACCGAGGATCGTCCAATATGAGGCGGCCTCAGCATTCTTTGATCTCGATTTCAAGGAGGGCCAAAAGGTTAGCCCTCATGTGCTCAAATTGTTGGAGCTAGTCGAGACGTTGAAAATTCAAAAGGTTGAAATCCCCAAGGAGCTCATTGTTGATAGGATTCTTCACTCCTTATCCAAAGTCAAAGCATATGTATAATTCCGGGTGAATTTCAATATGCAAGACAAGGACGCGTCTCTTGAAGAGTTGCACAAGTTACTTGTGCAAGCCGAAAGAGACATGGGGCTAAATGTTAACCCACCTAAGGATGTGCTTAATATAAGCACTAAGACCAAGGGGAAGTTCAAGAAGAATGGGAAAAGGAGTAAGAGGCAAGCTCCCATGAACACCAAGGCTAGGATTTTTGAAGCTAGCACTTCCAAAACCAAGAAAGGTCCTCTTGATAAATGCCATTATTGTAATGGTGTTGGACATTGGAAGATGAATTGTTCCAAGTATCTTGGTGACATCAAAGCTGGAAAGATCACTCCAATAGGTAAATGACTATCCTTTCTTTTATGTTTCTAATTCAACTATGGTATTTTGATACAAAGTTGTGATAATGTATCCCCTTTTTATTGTAAATAGGGCCTCATCCAAGCAAAGACAAGGGAAAAGAGAAGCAAGCTTAAGATATCATGAAGGAGCTAGGAGTAGCTACCAATGAAGCTTGGCTTTTATTATTGTCTTTATTTTAATGTTATGAATTTTAGAACAATTTAGATTTCCGTGTTCGACATGGAAATGGTTGATCCTTTTAAACAATGGTTGTATTTTGGATTTTGGTGGCTTGGCTTGCAACCTAAGTCACCCCTTTTATTGTATTTGTTTGTTCTAAAAATTCGTGTTTATATGCTTGCACATAAAAACATATGATCATCTACTTAAAGTGATCCATAGACAACATAATGATAGAATTCATTATATGTCCACAAGCTTGAGGCTTGTGTATGATCTATTATAAAGTGATGTTGAGTTGATGAACACTTCTAAAGGAATGTCAATTACCAAGTACACTCTCAAATCTATAATCTATTAGTCAATCTATAAGATAGTCCTCCTTCTACTTCAAAAATCATTATTTGTGTCTCATAATCTATCTTTGAATATCTAATGTATTTATTCTAAAGATAGAGTGGGAGAAAAATGAAGACACAAAGAATACAAAGAATAATTTGTATGCTTGAGTAAATGAGATCTACGAAAGAAAGAATGATTAGTATATCAATCTAGATAGTATACATGGATAGATGAGATCTATAAGAATATAAAGAATAATTTGTATGCTTGAGTAAATGAGATCTACAAAAGAAAGAATGATTTGAGTTTTCAATTATGGATGAAAATGGACTAAGATGAATCCAATCACATCATGGGATGTTGGATAGGCATTGAGATATGCACACCAAATAAACGAGAAATGAAGGTTATTCATATCGATGAAAATAGAATTACCACAAGCAGTCATGGTCATTCATTAAACCTAAGAATGGTTGATCACATGATTAAAGATTACTAATGTTTCCGCCATTAGAATAATCATGCACATGTCCTATAATGAACCATATGCTTAAGAGCATGATGAGTCATTGGTAAGCTATATAAGAATCCTCATGAATTCTCGAGGAGAACTAACGAGCTATTCTAGTGTTTGATAGAACACTCTGTTATGTGACAAGAAGTTGCACATATTGAAGTTTCGAAAACGCGTAAGGATTTATGAAAATCCTAAGCTATTTAAGCTAAAAGGAGAAATAAGAAGTTTGAAAAGATACTTGGTTATAGTAAGAAGTTACTCAAAACTAGTATTTTCAAATATACTAGGACTTATGAGAAGTGCTAGGCTAATCATCTTGACAATTGTTGCAAGATCCTATAAAACATATACCTGGTACATTATGAGGTGGAAGAACACTTGACTAGTGCAAGTTATGTCGTCCACCATAATACATTTGTTATGTGATAAGCAACAAGAAGGTTCTCTCAAAGTAAAGAACGTAAACCTAGTTTGGGAAACTAAATATGTACTTGGTGAGATTCATGCTATGTAAGACAAACATGAAAATAAAGGAAAATGCAATTCAAGAGTTTGAACACATGGACACATGGTGTGTTAAACTCATGTTGCAAACGACTAGTGTTTACACACTTAAATATACATTACAAGGTGGTAATATGGTATTGACTACCCGAATGTGATGTCCACATTTGTCGCTTGGGTTATTATTAACTCACCTTTTACTTTGTTACATCCAAACGGGTTGTAAAGACAATTGAACCCCGTTAAAGTGAACTCGGATTAACAAGGTATTTGCCCATAGTCACTTGTATGAGGTGACGTCTCGAAGTGACTAGAGTGTGATGCGATTGATGGAAAGTTCAAGTGCCATAGAGTCGTATGAGATGACTAGTCGATCATATAGGCAGACTGTCAGGAACACTTTGTCGGGCCTTATGACCGCTTATAGAGTTCTAGCAAATTTATATAGCCTGGTCGTGGCGAGAGCTACTATAGTATTCTAATGAGTCAATTCTTTTGACTAAAGACTGTTCGCCTAAGGTGGCACAGTTTCAGATTAACTTTGATTTATGTTACTACGACCTTCGTAAATGGGGTCAAATGGGCATATTTTGGGTTATGATGGCTGTGGCTAATCGAAGGGAATAGTGCGATAGCAATTGTCCACCCCTTGTCAGGGTTAAAACAATATCTCAGGGCCACTTGAGGAGTAATGAACTGGAAATGCGTGGCCACGCTCGGAAGGTATCTATGGTAGATAATTCCGGTCAATCAGTTATTCTCCAGATCGAGGAAACCACTCTCGATATGATCACTTGCAAGTACGACCTGAAAGACACCTTGCATTGAGTGGGAGATAGTAATAGGACAAGAGAATTGGTGACGCACACTTGTCGAGGACAAGTGGGAGATTGTTGGAATATGTGTCCTCCGACAATAATTCGTTCACAACTGTCGATCATAATGATCACATGTTTAAATCTCATTTTTAAGAATACATGTGGGATGTAATATTTTACAGTCAACTGGTCCACACATATCGGTAATGATTGGCTGACTAGAGTTTGACATTTTCGTCGTGCGGACGGTGGTGATCAGTTGATCCCCTTAGGTCATACCTATAGGGAAATACTCTTAAATGATTATTTAATTAATCGTATGCCGATACGAGTTAATTAAATTGCTTAAAATTGACGGATGATTTTGTGAGTAAAGTTAACATGTCTTATTGTAATTCGATTAAATTAGATACGGTCTAAGTAATTGAATTGTTTTATTACTTAGAATAAAATTATTGTTTACGAAACAATTGAAATTGAATGAATAATTTATTATAAATACAAGACGTTGTGATTTATAATTGATAAATCGTTTTGGTACAAGTAATTACGAATTACTAGTCGATTTTGTATATGACATATTTTATGAGTATGTTTATTTTTAATATGTTAAAAATACATTACAATTTCACATGTCAAGTAACATGTCACATATGTCATAATTAACAAATGACAAAATAAAATGGACCTTCCATTTTATGTTAAATGTGCCGAAAAATTGTGGGAGTATTAGTGGATAAATTGTGTTGATTATTTTAATAAGAGAAAACACAATGATTATAACCTAATATAGCCTTGCATACCTAGCTTTTGAGAAGATCAATTTTGCATGCATTGGCTCCCTAATTATCCATTCCCCAACCGATTTTTCCACTAGAGAAATGCCAATGTTTTTCTCTATAATTATTCACTACCTTACCTAATATTTTCTAGTGTTAGAAAATTATTACATTCTCTACAATTTGTGAAAACTTAGAGAAAGAAACCTCACAATATTTGTAACACTACGGATTTTCCTTGGTGACTACTCGACCGAGTAGAGCCTACTCGGCCGAGTAGTGCTATGGTTGTGTGTTATTTTGGTTCTGCCGAGGAATACTCGGCCGAGTATAGTGAATACTCGACCGAGTATTGGACACTCGGCCGAGTATGCACTTACTCGACCGAGTGTCCGGTTTGGCGGAGTGTTATTTCGACGGTTTGATTAGGGAATGTTTAGGGTATTTTATATTTCCGCGTCAGTTTCTAATATCATTTTCAAAGCTTTATCATTTCTACGTTACCCTAATCACACCCAAATCATTCCTTAATCCTTCTCTTAAGCATTTCGTAGCGTCATTGTGTGGATAATCGTCGTGATTCTTGCGTATAAGTTCTCGTTGCACTGTTGGTAAGTTTTATCTTCGCGACTATTTGTACCTTTTTGGGTTATTGTACATTTATATGGGAAGGGGATTTTGGGAATTGTACAAAGTGTAATCGTGTTGCATGATCATTATATAGGAGAAGACTTCGTAGAGGAGCCTTTTTGATTGTCCGTGTCGCATACTGCTGTTGATTGCTAAGGTAGGGTTTCCCTACTCAGTTTACTGTGCTTTGTATGACATGTTGTTGTAATTATCGTTGTCTGTTGATCATCGGAGTATGGAGGTTTTTGTGACGACGTTGGTGCGAGGGGATTGAGATGACTGTGATGTCATGTGATTGTGATTGTGGTGGAGTCACTTGCGGGAGTGGCTTCACACCCTAGTTCGCCCTCCGTTGAACCCGCCACGGGAGGGGATGTGCACATTAAGGGACAGGGATCGTTGTCGCTCATTGAGGAGCTGGACTAGGTGGGATTGGTTGCGGTCACCCACTGGCGGCGAGGATTACCTGTTGCGATGGGTAATCTGGCAGGGCTACACACTTTGGTGTGTAGTCGGTTACTGTGTGAGCTTGGATGATTGGGAATTGGTGATGATCAGACGATTATTGCATTTGTTTGTCTTATTAGTTGAGTAATACTGACCCCGTTGTTATTTGTGGAATCTGCGGTGATCCATTCGGGGATGGTGAGCAGGCTTGACAAGTTTTGCTAGTGAGAGCTTGGGGATTATCTTGGGAGATTTGCCACCACGAGTCATAGCATCACCGTCTGAGTCTTAGTGGATTTTCCTTAATGTTAAGACTTTGAAGTTGTATTTTGTTAAACAGTATTTGGTTTTGGATATTGTAAGCTTTACATTTCACAGTACTTTAATAATTGTGCTCAATTCAGACGCTTTTGGTATGTACTAACCTCGGGCAACCGAGATGGTAACACTCTTTCATGGTAGGGTGGTCCTGGTAAGGCACCTTGGTATGAGGGGGTGTTACAAAGTGGTATTAGAGCCGAAGATTCCGGCACCTAAACAAATGAATTTAATGAACCTAGGGAGTCTAAATAAAATGAACCCGGGGAGAGTTGTTTGGAGCTACCGCAAAGACTCGGGAGACGTTCCGGAGTCGCAAATTGGCCCTTACTAACTCGAGCCGGTAACATGGGGGAGTGTGATGAGAGCTAGGTTTTGTATGTGCATGTATGCGAAGATGCATGTTGGTAAAAGTCGATAGTTGCAAATATGTGTGTTGAAGTTCTTAATTGTTGTGATGGGAAGAATGGTAGATGAAACGGGTTGTGAATGTTGGTCATGTTGGATTTAGCATAGGTACAAATTGTATGTTGATATGATTACAATGTGGCATTAAAGTTTTTAATATATGCATTGTATGCTGATGTGATTATAACTTGGCTTTTAAGTTCTTATGTATTTTCTACGGGAATAGTGAGCATGATAGGGGAATTGTAATCTGTAAACCTGTTTATAGCGTAACTCGGCCGAGCAGGGCAGGTACTCGACCGAGTATGGAGTACTCGGCCGAGTAACCAAGAACTCGACCGAGTGTTGCTTGATGGAAAGTAGCAGACGCTACTGTTTGTGATAATTCGACCGAGTATGACGTATACTCGACCGAGTAGTGTCCACTCGGCCGAGTGTTGTTACACTCGACCGAGTGTTGTTTTTGTGTTTTGACGTTCGCTTCTGGAGTCGATACTCGACCGAGTATCTGGAGGGATACTCGACCGAGTATGATGTGTACTCGGCCGAGTGTTCTTATGGCGGAAGAGAGTTAAATTTTGAGCATGTGTTTACGTTTCTTTAATTCTTATCAGCTCAAAATGCCGCCCAAAAGAACTCCCGCGCAGATCCAAGCTGCAGAGATGACTCTTGATAAGGTTGCTCGCATGATTGAGCAACAAGAGGCTCTCCTTGAAGCTCTCAAAAATGTGGGAAAAGGGAACGAGAAGACGATGGATGCAACCCAGCTTAGCATCAACATTGCTCGTTTCCACCCTCCCACATATGACGGGGTAGGTGAACCAAAGCTGCTCGAGAAGTGGCACCGTGAGATTGAAGCTCTCATGGAAATGGTTAAATGCCCCGAGGACATGATTGTTGAGCAGGTAGTGTACTACCTAAGAGGTGAAGCTGCAGTTTGGTGGCAGAATGTCAAGGATGATGCTAGAGCTTACTACCAGGCGGAAGGGGCTATTCCGTGGTCTGGGTTGAAGAGTGCTATGAGGGAGCAGTTTGTGCCGGAGCATATCCGACACAAGATGAGATCCGACTTTGATTCTTTCACCATGACTGAGGAGATGACGGTCACTGATTACTACCATCGGTTTTTGGAGCTATCTCGTTGTGTTGAAGATATGCAGCTCGGGCAAAGAGGTTTGGCTCTCCGTTTTGAGAGAGGTTTATCTGCTAAGATCGTGAGTCGTATGCCAGCTGGGGTTGCTACTGACCTCAAGGAAGTGTATCTGAGAGCGGGTCAAGCCGAGAGAATGGTGGATCTCAAGAGAGATCGAGAGAGAGCTCTTTGTAGAAAAGAGGAAGGCCGATGGTGGAAACAATAGTCACCAACCAACAAGAAAGGGAATTTCAACCATGCCAAGGCTTTTTCTAGTGGAGCTGGTTTCTCCGGAGGTTCTCGTGGCTGGGGAAAGAATGGGGTCGGGTGTAAGTGACAACACCAACCTTACGTGCTTCAAATTTGTGGTGGGATAGGCCACAAAAGACGGGAATGCACGAGCTACAAGCCCGGCAATGGTTCAGGAGCTCGATAAGGGAATTTTTCTCAGGGGCCGACTCAGAGTTTTGCTAGCAACCGACCGGGAGGTTCATGGGGCAACAGAGGTGGACAGGGTAACCAGGGCGGTTACAACCGCGGTGGTGGAGGATCTTATCAGCGCCAGAACAACAGCGTCACTCAGGATTCGACTAAGCCAAGTACCTCCAATGCTTGATTCGGGGTGGAGGACAGAAAAAAAAGTGGAAAGCTCTTCATGATGGACAAGCGGGAAGCACAAGATGATGCTCATGTAGTTACCGGTACCTTTCTTGTTCATAATGTACCGTCCTTTGTTTTGTTTGATTAGGGGCTACACATTCTTTTGTGTCTAAAAGTCATCTTTGTGTCTATGGGTTTGGGGAAGTTTGAGGTTGTAAAAGATGATGTGTTCATACCTTCAGGGGAGTCCGTGTCGTGTCTCAAGTTATATAAGGGTATATCCATGGTGATTGGAGGGGTAGATTTACCGTGAGACTGTTAGAGTTTCCTATGGATGGGTTTGAGGTGATTGTCGGGATGGATTGGCTAGGTAAGTATGATGCCAGGATAGATTGTCGACAAAAGAGAGTGTCTTTAAAGGGTCCCAAGGGTGTTAGGGTGTCCTATAGAGGGTTTGTGGTAAAGCCTAAGTGTAGGTTCATAGCTGTGATGACCTTAAAGTCATGTTTAAGGAGGAAGTGTCCCTTGATTCTTTGTCATGTGAGGGATCACCGAGTAGAGCCGCCGACAGCTTCTGAGATATCTGTGGTGAGAGAATTCGAAGATGTCTTTCCTGAGGAAATACCGAGTTTGCCTCCCAAGAGGGATATTGATTTCAGCGTGGAGCTTAAGCCGGGAACGGGTCCTATATCTAAAGCACCTTACCGTATGGCACCTAAAGAGTTGGCAGAGTTGAAAAAGCAGATACATGAGTTGTTAGGCAAGGGTTATATCAGGCCTAGTGTGTCACCGTGGGGAGCTCCAGTTCTTTTTGTAAAGAAGAAAGATGGGAGTATGAGACTGTGCATTGATTACAGAGAGCTCAATCGGGTCACAGTGAAGAACAAGTATCCGTTGCCGAGGATTGATGATTTGTTCGATCAGCTAAGTGGAGCAGGTGTGTTTCTAAGATTGATCTGAGGTCGGGGTATCATCAGCTGAGGATAGCAGATGAGGATATTCCTAAAACAGCATTCCGATCTCGTTATGGTCACTACGAGTACGTGGTAATGCCTTTTGGGTTGACCAATGCGCCATCAACTTTTATGGATTTGATGAACCGGATCTTTACACCATTTTTGGATAGGTTTATGGTTGTTTTCATCGACGATATCTTAGTTTATTCTAAGACTAAGGAAGAGCATGAAGAGCACTTGAGGATAGTTCTGCAGACCTTGAGAGAAAATCAGCTCTATGCCAAGTTATCCAAGTGTGAGTTCTGGTTAGAGGAAGTGGCTTTTCTGGGCCATGTAATATCTAAGAAGGGGGTATCTGTGGATCCTAGCAAGATTGAGGCCGTTACCAAGTGGGAATCGCCGAAGAATGTTGCTGAAATTCGGAGTTTCTTAGGCCTTGCCGGCTACTACAGGAGATTTATGAAAGATTTCTCTACCATAGCGCGGCCTATGACATCCTTGATGAGGAAGGAAGTTAGATTTGTTTGGGATGAGAGTTGTGAAACGGCGTTTCAGACCTTAAAGGAACGCTTGACCACAGCTCCTATCCTAGCCTTGCCTGAGGGTTGTGAGAACTTTGAGGTATATACCGACGCTTCAAAGAATGGTCTTGGTTGTGTTTTGATGCAGGGAGGGAAAGTCATTGCCTATGCTTCGAGGCAGCTGAAGCAATATGAGGAGAATTACCCTACTCATGATCTGGAGCTGGGTGTAGTTGTGTTCGCTCTTAAGATTTGGAGGCACTACCTTTATGGCGCAACTTTTAAGGTGTTCTCTGATCATAAGAGTCTAAAGTATATCTACACTCAGAAGGAGCTTAACATGCGACAGAGACGGTGGATGGAGCTGATTGGAGATTATGATATGGAGATCATCTATCACGAGGGTAAGGCTAATGTTGTTGCAGATGCATTGAGTAGGAAGAGCGTTCATTCGCTATGTACATGACTATGTCCTTCTTTGAAGTTGAGAGATGAGATGTCTAGTTTGGGGATCTTTATGATTCGAGAGGGGAATACCATCGGGGATTTGACGATCGAGCCGGAGTTGTATGAAAACATCAAAAGTAAGCAAGAGCTTGATCCTAAGATCCAGGAGTGGAAGTCAAAGGTAGAGAGTGGAGCGACTTCCGGTTTTCTATACATTCAGATGGGAGTGTTCGTTTTGATGGGAGATGGTGTGTTCCGACGATGCGAGTTAAGGAGCGATCTTGTCGAGGCTCATTGCACTCCTTATTGATTCACCGGGTGGTGACAAGCTTTACTGAGAGACCTTAAGAAGACTTTTTGGTGGCCGAACATAAAGAGGGATGTAGCGGAGTTTGTGGCTAGATGTTTGACCTGCCAAAGGGTCAAAGGTGAACAAAGGAGAACACAAGGTAAGATTCGGTCTTTGATGCAGAGTGGAAGTGGGAGTCGATCTCCATGGACTTCATTGTGGGGCTACCTAGGTCACAACAAGGTAACAACATGATTTGGGTGATTGTGGATCGGTTAACCAAGTCACCCCATTTCGTTCCCATGAAGGATACTTGGTCTAAGATGCAGCTGGCATTGGGTTACAGAAGGCATGTGGTTCGGTTACATGGTATACCGAAAGATATCGTTTCTGATCGTGATGCGAGGTTCATATCCAAATTTTGGCAAGAGCTGCAAGAGTTGATGGGTACAACGTTGAAAATGAGTACAACTTTTCATCCGCAACCGATGGTCGGCATGAACGGACCATCAAGACCTTAGAAGACATGCTAAGGGCATGTGTTATGGACTTTGGGGCGATTGGGAAGACAGACTTGATTTGATCGAGTTTTCATACAATAATAGTTATCATACAAGCATTGGGATGGCACCTTTTGAAGCTTTGTATGGCCGAAAATGCCGAAGTCCAGTTTGTTGGGATGACGATTCGAGGCAAAGTGGTTTTAGGGCCACAAATGGTTCAAGATATGGTTGAGCAGATTCAGTTGATTCGCCAAAAGATGAGAGCACTCAAGATCGACGAGAAGAGCTACGCCGACTTACACACCGCAGGGACATTGAGTTTGCGGTAGGTGACAAGGTTCTTTTGAAAGTGTCACCTATGCGAGGTGTTATGAGGTTTGGGAAAAAGGGTAAGCTAAGCCAAAAGTTTATAGGTCCTTATGAAATTTTGGACCGTGTTGGCGAGGTAGCCTACAGGTTAGCTTTACCACCAGCTTTGGATAGAGTGCACAATGTTTTTCATGTATCTCAACTCCGGAAGTATGTGAGTGATCCGTCGCATATCCTTGAGATGGAGAACATCGAACTTGATGAATCCTTGTCCTATGCCGAGATTCCTAAGGAAATTCTTGATCGCAAGGTTCGTAAGACCCGGAATGGTGAGACGGTCTTACTCAAGGTCCTTTGGTCTAATCATAATGTGGAGGAAGCCACATGGGAACCTGAGGAAGCTATGCAAGAACGTTTTCCTAACCTTTTTGATCAGGTATGTTTGGTTACGGGGACGTAACCGTTGTCTTTTTAGGGGGGTAGGAGATGGTCGCGATGGTGTTTTGTTTTGTTTTTCTTTGTTTTGGTTCGAGTCGGGAAATGATTTTGTGGTAACTTGTTGTGGTGCTTGTATAGTTCCTTGGAGTTGTCTTATGTAGTTGGTATAGTCTTGTGACGTAGTGTTGCGCTTGCTTGTATAGTAGAGTGTGAACTTCGGGACGAAGCTCTTTTTAAGGGGGGAAGATTGTAACACTACGGATTTTCCTTGGTGACTACTCGACCGAGTAGAGCCTACTCGGCCGAGTAGTGCTATGGTTGTGTGTTATTTTGGTTTACTGAGGAATACTCGGCCGAGTATAGTGAATACTCGACCGAGTATTGGACACTCGGCCGAGTATGCACTTACTCGACCGAGTGTCCGGTTTGGCGGAGTGTTATTTCGACGGTTTGATTAGGGAATGTTTAGGGTATTTTATATTTCCGCGTCAGTTTCTAATATCATTTTCAAAGCTTTATCATTTCTACGTTACCCTAATCACACCCAAATCATTCCTTAATCCTTCTCTTAAGCATTTCGTAGCGTCATTGTGTGGATAATCGTCGTGATTCTTGCGTATAAGTTCTCGTTTACTTTGTTGGTAAGTTTTATCTTCGCGACTATTTGTACCTTTTTGGGTTACTGTACATTTATATGGGAAGGGGATTTTGGGAATTGTACAAAGTGTAATCGTGTTGCATGATCATTGTATAGGAGAAGACTTCGTAGAGGAGCCTTTTTGATTGTCCGTGTCGCATACTGCTGTTGATTGCTAAGGTAGGGTTTCCCTACTCAGTTTACTGTGCTTTGTATGACATGTTGTTGTAATTATCGTTGTCTGTTGATCATCGGAGTATGGAGGTTTTTGTGACGACGTTGGTGCGAGGGGATTGAGATGACTGTGATGTCATGTGATTGTGATTGTGGTGGGGTCACTTGCGGGAGTGGCTTCACACCCTAGTTCGCCTTCCGTGGAACCCGCCACGGGAGGGGATGTGCACATTAAGGGATAGGGATCGTTGTCGCTCATTGAGGAGCTGGACTAGGTGGGATCGGCTGCGGTCACCCACTGGCGGCGAGGATTATCTGTTGCGATGGGTAATCTGGCAGGGCTACACACTTTGGTGTGTAGTCGGTTACTGTGTGAGCTTGGATGATTGGGAATTGGTGATGATCAGATGATTATTGCATTTGTTTGTCTTATTAGTTGAGTATCCGACCCCGTTGTTATTTGTGGAATCTGCGGTGATCCATTCGGGGATGGTGAGCAGGCTTGACAGGTTTTGCTAGTGAGAGCTTGGGGATTATCTTGGGAGATTTGCCACCACGAGTCATAGCATCACCGTCTGAGTCTTAGTGGATTTTCCTTAATGTTAAGACTTTGAAGTTGTATTTTGTTAAACAGTATTTGGTTTTGGATATTGTAAGCTTTACATTTCACAGTACTTTAATAATTGTGCTCAATTCAGACGCTTTTGGTATGTACTAACCTCGGGCAACCGAGATGGTAACACCCTTTCATGGTAGGGTGGTCCTGGTAAGGCACCTTGGTATGAGGGGGTGTTACAATATTACTCCCCTTGTCCGAAATTTTCAAGGGCAAAATAAATTTATTTTTGTGTCAAATTTTAAGTAAGACTAATATCATTACTAGTTCATAATAATATTAGTTATTAAGAGTATTCCTTGGGTATATGCTTTTGGGAGAGGTTCTAATTTGAACCTTGTTCATCCATTGTTGGAAAGCTCAAGAACTAACAAGAAGGAGATCTTGTTGGTGCCCAAAAATCTGAAACCTCAATGTAAGAAGTGACGGTTTCTTCTCTATTTTGTTTTATGTTTGCATGCATAAAATCTTGTATTTATTTTATGACTAAATAAATTAATTCATATATGAATATGTAAACTAATGAGATTATTGAATCCTAACATTAATATTTATCATGAGTATGTCAGGAATTAATTTCTCATTGTCGGCGAACCATTTATGGAATTTATATTCCAACCCTTGCTTTAGAAATTGTCAAAGGTTTCTATGCCTATCTCGTGCATTCATTAAGAGCATAAGCTGATTCATGCTACCTAACAGGTATTAACCTAGTAGCCTTTACAAGATAGAGGACTCGATGCTGGTTTGAAGCTTGTTATGCTAATCAGAATGGCACAAACCAGAAGCCGTGATAGAATGATTATGGCAAAATCAGAATGTTAATCAGATGCTAATCAGACTATAACTGAAGCTATGCTAACCAAACTTGTCCATAACATTTACTTATAATTTAATCACTAACTGAAGTTATGCTAAGTTCTAAATATATCAAAATAATCACACCAGAACTCAGAGTGACTTTACCTTTATGTCTTACCAAATCGAATCTTTAATTCCCTGGGGTACTTTAAGCCAATGCTCATATGTAATCTTGATATAATTGCGAGCAATATCACCTATATCTCTAGCAAAATCTACCCTCCATTCTCCAATCGACCTACCCATTCCATCAAATTAAGAAAAATAGTTAGTTTATACCAAATATGAAAGTTGCAGCAGGATCTAGGATTACAGGCCCTTCATTATCTTACCAAGCAAACATGTCAAATAAAATTCCATGCATTCATATAATTCAGATGCAAATTCAGGGGTTAATGAAAAGTATAGCGTTCTGATTATTCATTACTACAGACCTGACTTTATGAGCTAATATCTGGAGTTATTCTCAACTAGTTGTTATCATTCTTATATGGATAGAGAGCTTGAAAGGCTAACCCTAATTGAGAGTTAGAATCATGGACAGGTCAGCTATATATCTTGAGTTATAACCAGTGCAAGAGGACTGCCCAGAAGAATGCTCTACAACACCATTCTGACCAGAAGTTACACAAAGCTCTATATCTCTCAATCTAGGAATGTCCTTGCATAATTCCAATTGGAGATGAAAGCTAACTCATGTGGCTTCAATTTGGCTACTCATGGGTTTCCTAAATCCACCTGATCAGGAAGTTAGGACATCTGCAAGATGCCCCTGGTTGCTGAACTTTTACAGCACAGGTCATCAGTGACATGTTGTCACTCAAAGCTCAAGAAAAATTAACATCAATTAAGAGGAAATTGAAATAGAATACAGATCTACATAGGGGCAATTGAACTGCACTTGTAAGAGACCCTTGTATCAACTATTGACCGATTGAACTACACTTTTGTGATAAAAAAATGACGACTTTAGCTTGTTCATTCAAAGCGTTGATCACAAATACACTATAAGAAACAACTACCAAAATGCTAAAAGACTGATAAGTTCAAATGAAAACAAAATTGCACTTTTACCTCAACAAGAGCCATGACCAAATCTATCGAACAAGCTTGATGAATTGGCCTGGATAACAGCAAACTAACGACAACAACCACACAGAAATACATAAATCAAGCACCTCGAGTAGATTAATTGGCCTGGATAACATCAAAAATGAGATTGGTCAGGAACACCACAAAGAAACGACAGATTTGTATACAGTATTCATAATAAATCAAAGAAACAACATAAAAATAAATGGACAACTCACCTGAATAGAGTGAAGATGTAGTCGTTTGAAGATAGCCATGGAACACCTCAATAATAATAACAAACAATTATGAAATTGGAGATTAGTAAACCCTAATTGACTGATGGGTGATGTCGTCGGGTCACATCCAATCAAACACATTTATAATACTCAACAAACAACTAGTTAGCGGTAAGTCGAGGTCGATCCATGGGACGGTGTGCTTTGGGTTCTAAGTCTATCTATCTCAATTTATGCTAGTGTCACAATTGATGGGGTTTGTAGTTGTATTCTAAATAATGAAAGTAACAAAGTAAAGCAAACAATGAACTAAGAAATGTAAACAAATGACTTAAATGCACTAGGATGTCATGGGGTCATAGGGGATTCATGGTGTTGATCATACAAACATGTTTACAAAGTTGCAAGCAATTAATGTTGTGGAGGAACCGAGTTGGTTTATGTCTTACGGTTCATAGGAAGAGTTGGGTCCCGGAGCCGAATCGATTAGATTGTACAACACCTACAAGTCGACTTACTTTCCTCCTATTCAACTTCTATGCATGGTCTAACAAGACTCGAGTTGGTTTATATCTTACAAGTCAAGTTGAGTAGATAAGAGATGGTTGTAAATGCAAGGATTCATAGGCTTAGCATTTCATCAAACATAACAAGTGCATAAAGTTGACACCACAACAAGCAAGCAATTTGATTATGAAAACATATTAGATTAAGCATGAATCAATCCCATGTTGGTTTCCCCTAATTACCCACTAATCCTAGCTAAGAGACTACTCACTCATTATCAAGTTTAACATGCTAACAAAGTTGTCAATCATATTAACAAGGTAAAACATGATGAACAAGTAAGAAAGATTAACAATAATTAAAACAAGGATTGAGAGAATTATACCTATGGAGATTCCAAATAATAAAGCAAAGAATAAAAGAAGAGAACTTGATTGATTGATGAAGAGTTGTCAATTCTCCAATAATAACCCAATAATCTTCAATTACCCAAAAGTAACAAGTTTGAACAATAATTAAGGAGAGATTAATGTGTAATTTGTGGAAAGATTAAAGAGCAATCTATTCTAATCTACTCCTAATTGAATCTAAGAGGAATTTCTAATGTAGAGGCTTAGCCTAATCTAAAAACTCCATCATGATTATTTACAAGTGGGGTATATATAGTAGAGCTTCATTAGGTTAACTAAGGCTAAATTAGTAATTACATTTTTGAGTTTTAAGCAGGGAAATGCTAGTCTTTTTGGAGGGATGAGCATCTCGGCTGAAGATGTCGCGGTCCTTCCGTCCAGGAAGGGAAGACGCTCGGATTCTTGAGGGGGGGTGCACGGGCGTCTTTCTGTAAATCCGCCCGGATTGTAGTGGAGGAATCCGAGCGTCTTTGTTGCTTGGACGCTCGGGTTGTCGTTTTGGACGAGCGTCTTGCCTGCAAATCCGCTCGGGTTCTGCTTCAGAATCTTTTCCTTCACTTTATTTTTATTCTCGTAGGATTGGTCTTTAGTTCTCGCTTCCTCTTCATACTAGTCCATCAAACATCGTCAAATAGCTTCCAAATATGCACGAAAGACGGGAATTTCCGCCTTATTATCTTCTTTCCTACAAAACATACGAAATGCACTAGGAAAGCGAAATAGAAAGCATTTGACGGATAAAATGGTCATGGAATGATATAATAGTATGCAAAATAGGCTCAATTAGGGGACTAAATATGCTCAAATAATGGTCACATCAAATATCCCCAAACCGAACCTTTACTCGTCCCGAGTAAAGAGGTGACAAAAACTAGACCTTTATTTAAACTATCCTAATAATATAACCGATATGAGAAAATTAGCGGGTCTCACTCCGCCCCTTCAACTCACAACAAGACAACCATGAGGTAGGATGCTTTCTTGCAAGGCAGGGTGGGTCTTGCCAAAATGGCGACACGTCCAAGCATTAAAGCACACAAAATCAAGTAATGGATGCATCAACAAAAGAATAGCCACTTTCCTCATCTAAGTGGCGAAAATTATCTACAAGGGAAGCAATTCAAGGGTACACACTCCTTCATAGATGCAATTTCTTCAAACTACTAAGCCTAGAAGGATACCAATAAATCACCTCTAAATTGTGTCAAGCTAGGGTATCTTTGTCCTCAATCGTTAAATGCTTTTGTCAAGAATAGACTCCCTATGGTGTTAGAAACACTGGAGGATCGCGGAATTCCCCTTCTTGCCTAGACAAGAAGAAGGGTCGTCCCCTCTCTACCATGCACAAAAATGGATACAATGGATGAAGGGATCAATAGATATTTGAGTTTCTCCTTGGGAGTTTGCTTTTGTTTTTGTTTTCCCCCCCAATTTGATGGACATTGTTGGTTGGAGTGTATGCATAGTACTTGAATCATCTTTCATTTTTGTTGCATGCATGTTATGTAGGTCGCAGTTTAGGTGAGTGATTGTTTCTCTTTCTCTCTTATACATATATAATTCACCCTTTCCTTCATGAGAGAAGAGTGACCACGTGAGTGCGAGTCCGATTTTGTTGGTCTTGCAAGGTCAATAGGTCAGCTTTATTTATGAATATCTTATAATTCGTTTGCGTATTGACCGTTGTAGCAGAAGCAGTACTTTATCAAGACCCCGCTTGTCACAACGAGCGAATATGCTTTGACAGGCGTTTCGACACACCTCTATTATGTTCCCCCAACGAGAGTACATGGACAGACATTCCCTTTCGAGACATGGAGATCAGTTCCCAAGATTTATTCCCCAAAGAGAGTTTGCCTGAGGACAGAAACATGCAGATTCCCTAGAGTAATCACCCAACGAGAGTTTGCTTGAGGACAGAAACATGCAGATTCCCCAAAATGATCGTTTTATTCCCCAGTGAGAGTTTGCTTGAGGACAGAGAGATGCAGATACCCCCAGATGATCCTTCATATCTTTAGGTAACCCTTTTCAGGATAAACCCTCATATCTTTCAGGTAACCCTTTTTTAGGATAAACCCTTCAGATCTTTCAGAAACTTACCTTCATATCCTTCAGACAACCCTTTAGATAACCTTTGGGATAATCCTTCCTTGAGCCTTCCTCCCTTCAGATAATCCTTTATTTCTTCAGACACTTCAGGATAATCCTTTCAGTAACCTTCAGATAACTCCTTTTCAGTTAAGTCCCCTTTTAGTCCTTCAGAGAGAGTTGTCCTTCGGCCTTTCCTTTAGTGAGAGATAGCCTTCAGAGTTAGCCTTCGGAAGTGTTAAGAATTTTCTTCAGAATCCCTGTGACCCCTAGATTCTTAGATCCCAAAATGGCTTCCCATAGGTTCATAAACCTTTAAGGTCCTACACCAACATCCTTAGGTTCATAAACCCATAAATCCTTTTGGAGTTCTCATACCTCAGAAAGCTTAAACGCACGCGTTTAAAACAAGAATTTGTAATCCAGTAAGTTCCTAAACTTAACCCTAGGATCCCAATTCCCCTTAGGTTCATAAGCCTTTAAGTTCCCATACCAGCCGTCCTTTTAGGTTCATATACCCATGTTCATACACCTAGCTCTTTAGGTTCCCAAACTCCTTAGATTTCATACACTTCTACCCTTAGGATCATATTCCTTTAGGATCACCTTTTCCTTTTAGGATCATATTCCTTTAGGATCACATTTTCCTTTTAGGATCATATTCCTTTAGGATCACGTTTTCTTAGAGTTCCTACACTCAAACCTTGGTTACCCCTTAAGTTGAACTTATATTTGGCCTTCATCCCGTCGATGCTTTCCTTTAGGGTCCCACACCCTAGCACAATCCTTATATATATTTTAGGTCTTACCCTTAGTTCCTACGCTTAACCTTAGCTCCTATGCACCTCCGGAAGCATCTCGAGAAGAAGTCTCAGGTATGATCTCTTCTTATGGCTGGCGAGCCTCCTTAAATAGTCTTATAGACTTTAAACGACCCTCCCCGGTATTCGACAGACTCTAAAATGTTCCCGACGACAGGTCCTTGGCTCGGACCCCTTGAGTCGCCTCGCGTCGCCATAGTCGTCAGGTTGTAATCTTCGATTGACCTGATGGCTATACTTTGACTTTCGCCTTGTCCAAGCCTCAGTCAAAGTGGGGGCTCTGTAGATACCTCATTTCTGCACCTCTCGCAAACCACCCGGTGATGATTGGGTCGCATGTTTGGTACGCGGAACGATTTGTGATAGTTCGTAAGTTTATCGTCAAGTGATTGCTCAAACACTAATGTCTACCTCTTAGTTGTCATCTACGTGCCGATACGGTCGTTTTGTGAGAATTAGAGTACATTTGGAGTCCGGGCCTAAAACCGTCTTCATTTTCTGATAACCGTTAAATCCCGAGTCAGAATGTTCTGAAATATTCCGGATATTTCTATTCCATATTTTATAATTATTTCACAATCTTTATTCTTTGATAAACAATTTCCCGTAATATTCATACAAGATATTAAGGAAAACCAAATTATTCCGTCCTTCTATAACTTAAACACGGAAATCTTTCTTCCGCAGGAGGAAACCACTTGGGAAAACGCAGCAGTGTCTGCGCCTCTTCCAAGAGACGCAGATGGATCGCGCGCCTCTTCCCAGGTCCTTTTCTGCGTGTTTTTCGTATTTTTTTCGTATCTTTCCGAGATTCACTTCCAAAGACTCTCCGAAACCCTAATTCCTTCACGTGATTAGTATAAATAGGAGCCTTCGCTCCTCATATTTCTCACGCGAGTGTCCGCCCTTCTCTTCTCCCTTTGCATTCTAGACCTTTGTTCTTACTTTTTGGCGTCTACGTGCTTGAACATTCGACCACGTAAGCTCGGATCCTTCTGAGTACTAGCCTCATTTGCATGACCGACCAGTTTGACCAACTCCACAACTAATCAACTTAATTAATCTTAATTGTTTTCCTCTTACGAGGACACTTTCGTCTACATTCGAGTCGAGCATCACTAATCGTAAACTTAGTTCTTCTCGTTTCGTCAAACATGTAAGTCTGAGGGTGTAAATCTCTCTTTTATTATTGTTATTTAACTTTTTGTATCGCTAATGTAAGGTTTATGTCGAAAACACCTTGTTAAAACCGATTTCTAAAACCGTGTTCAAAACCTCTTTTTACGGATTTCCAGGAGATAAACCGTCGAGAAAGGACGCAACAACTGCTGCGCCTCTTCGAAGGAGCGCAGTTCCTGCTGCGCCTCTTCGTGAGGCCGCGCAGATTCTCGCTTCCTTTCTTCTTCCTCGTCCGTCCCTCGTAATTCGTCAAGCTTTGTTTTGTTTCGTTTGTTCTCTTTAATTCTTCGATACAATAGTCTAATAATTCCATGTATATTATTTATCATTCATTCATATGTTTAGTTCATCATTAAATCCGACTTAAATCCCTTATAATCTCATATTCGCGGGTTTTCGTCATTAAATTCAATCCGGGTTGTAGGAATTCGATTCGTTCATATCGGGTTTCTGGAATTCAATCTTTGATATATTTTCATCTGTCTATTGTCATATTCGTCATTAATTTGTCATTAATTCGTTATGTTTAGCCTATTTTGTTCACCCATGTCACTAATCAATCGTTCATTCATGTAAATAATCCGTTTGCATCCGTCTCATCCATGTTTTATTGCTTTTATGACCTTCATTCACATGTAAATAACCTATTGATCACTTTCATCCGAGTAAATATATTAATTAACCATTAAAATCACCGATTAACATTAACGATTTGCAGTTCCGGCTTCACAGCCAGAACTCACCCTTGGAACAGACGCAAAGAATCGCCTGCGCCTCTTCCAAAGGGCGCGATCTCTTCGCTGTTCAGGTTGAGTTCGTCTCGAACTCCATTGTTGCTTGACCTAGTTTAATTAGCTTACGTATAATTGACTATTAATCGTATTACCGCCTACTGATCTGTTCGTTAATTCCTTCGTTAATTCTTTCTTTTATTTCTTTTTCTCAAATCATCCGTTTTAAAGGTATTTTCGACATAAATCAATAAACCCATTGTAATTATTGTAATTTTCATTATTGTAATTTCCTTTGCTATATTTATCATTATTCATTTGTGTATTTTCACATGTAATTGAGCATTAAATCCTACTTTGACATCAATTGTGTGCTAAATACGTGTTAACCGACTTAGTATTAATTCTCACATGTTAGGATCAAAACTTGGATGTTGCATTGCATGCATATAATCGACGATATATCGAGTATAGATGATGTCCCTAATCATTAGTAGAGGCCGCTATCGAGGCGGGCGGGATTAGGTGTTCGATCAAAAGAGCTTCCTAATACGTACCCTCACCCCTTACTCCAGATCTCTTGGTGTTCATGTCTCTACTTTGTGTCTTGACATGGCACGAGGTATTTAAACGGTTCCAATTTCCCATAAAAATTGGTGGCGACTCTAACAAATGCAAACGCTTGTTCTCTTCCTCCCAAGCGCCCCCGTGGGCCCCCGTTGTTCCCAGTTTGGCGACTCCGCTGGGGATAATACACTTACGTGTAGCCAAGGGTGAAACTTGAACAAGGTTAGGGAATAGTTTGTACAAGACAAATGTCGGTTTTCATAACTCGGTCTTCTTAGACCGTTTTATTCGGCCTTCCTAGGCCCAACCCAACCCATTCGACCAATCGTCCCGTCTAAACGGTTCTAATTCTTATTTGGGCCTAAGGATGGATAGCGATTGACGTCATCCATACCATGATGCTTACTCTTGTTTGTATCAAGGGCCTTCACTACTTGAGGAAATGGACTAGGAATCGGCCTTACTCTTGTTTGGTACGAGCCTCTCCATAGACTTCGGGTTTGATGGTTCGGTATGGCAACCCACCCTTTAAACCAAAACCCTTTTAAATGCACTCAGCATCCCGTTATAATGCTTGTATAAACGTTTGTACCTTACGTGATCACCATTTCTAAACGAAACCATGACGATTTTTGTAAAATCAAAATCCCTTTTAAAATGTAAATTTTGAAAAAGGCCATTGATTAGCGCAAAACCAAGCCTAAACTCTGTCCATATATCGAGTAAAACTTCGGGTCTCAAACCCATTTCAAAATCCGTGTAAAAACAAAAAAGTCAAACAAAAAAAACAAAAAAACAAAGTCCGAAAAAAAAAAACAAAAAAAACAAAAACAAAAAAAACCAAAAACATTTTTTAAATCAAAGGATTTTCAATCCATGTAAATGCGAATATGTAAATTCAATTGGGCTAAGTGAGAGTCAAAATTCAAACTGACTATGTCCTAGTCGGAACACTGTCGAGTCATAAACTCGTCTTCCTTTACATTTTGGGTCTTTTCAAAATTCAAGTCAAGTCCTAAGGCGTCACGCCGTCATTTTGGACTCCCTACCCCAACTCAATTAGGATCTAAACATTTCCACACCTCGACTCACGCACTCGAGGCTAACACATCAAGCCATTCAAAAATCCGTTTCTTGAATTCTCCTAATGACACGTTCGGGACACACATACCCGAACCTCGAGTCAAGTCTGTCTCAAACAACACAAATTAGAATTAACATGTGTCATCAATTCCGTCAACAAAGTCAATCATATGAAGGTCACTCCGTCAAAGTCAACACTCGAGTCTAAAATTATAGTCAAGCACCGTGAATTCAAACACGAGAAGTCGCTCACGACATTTCATGAATTCACAAGTCGACGTCTAGATTTATCATCTTGTCCTTTCCTTTTGTTTATTGCCTTAGTATGCGTGACCCCATGTCGAATCGAGTTGTAATGCGCGTCATTTCTGTCGAGTAGGAATCCAGCAAGTTCTGTCAATCAGCAAAGTCACGAAGCAGATCAAGCCACCATCACCATGTCTCTCCAAGATGTTTATGCCATGGTCCTAGGAGTTCAAGCTACAGTGGAAAATTTGAGCATTCGCGTCCTCACCCTTGAAAATGGAATGGTGGAAAAGAACATGCCAACTAGGTAAACCTCTAGTCTAGGTCATCCAAAGCTTACCTCTTGCAATAACCATCGTCCTAGAAAGCCGAAAACAGCTGAAAGGAAACCTAGGAGGCATCAAAGGGTGCTTACCAATTTAGGCATGTCTTATGCCGATGCTTTGAAGAGACTCTCTACCCAAGGCAAGCTACATCCAATAGGGCCAAATCCGGATCCACCTTTAGAGAAACAGGTGAACCTCTGGAAGGGCAACAAATACTGCTTATATCACCAAGGTAGAGGCCGTGATATTGAAGAGTGTTTTCTCTTGAAACACACCATCCAAGATATGATCGAAGTGGGCAAGCTTCCTAAGCCACCTTCTGTCAGAAAATCCAAGAAAATCGACCCTCTTGGGTCTAATATCATTAAGCATGATGAAGAACCATCTCTAGATTGTTCTCATCTCCTCAATCATCATGATGATAAAGAAATCAATGTCCTCGAAGACGAGGATATCCAAAATGGAATGCTCATGCTTTCCAGGACCTTTGACAATAAATTCTCCAAAATAGAAGGAGCCATTGATAATCTAAACTTCCGACTTTCCAACATGGAGAAACAGTTTGCTGAAATGAGTAAGAAGCTTGATGCCCGACCTCTCAAGATGAAAAGTGTCCAGACAAACCCTCAGCTTGACAGTCTTAAGGAGAAAGCAACAAATGGACAATCTATTCCTAGTTCTTCTCATCCAAGAATCAAAATCAACAAAGGCAACCTCATGGAGCCTTCGGGGTCATTTACAAAGGCTTCCGAAAATAAGGGCATACCTCCTAGGAAATTTACCAACATTGGTATTACATACACCGATGCCCTTCAGAGACTTATTGAGCGACGAATGTTGAAGCCTATAGGACCTACGCCTAACCCAGAGAAGAAATCCAAGTTTTGGGATGAGAATGCCTACTGCAAATACCATAGAGGCAAAGGGCATGATACAGAGAAATGTTACAAATTAAAAAACGACATTCAGGATATGATCGAAAGCGGGGAATTGTCCCTCTCGACCCTTAACTCACATGGTAGGTTAGGCAATCCTCATGGATATACCACTTATCAAGAAACTTTTCTTGACTATTACCCTTTCAATGTTCCCAATGACGAAGATGAGGTGCTCAAATGGGTGAATGCTCAAAGTCAGATGCCGAAGCCAGTTGTTGGAAGGGAAAATGCTCAAGCATAGGCCGATGATTACGAGTCTAGGTCTAAGATCGTGTCAAAGTCCGGGTCCGAGTCCGAGTCCGAGTCTTAGGCTTTATATCTCATATTTGTTCTAGTATCTTTCTCCATTTTCATTCCTAGTGACAACCTGGGGGCTATCCCATGAGTCACGTGTCTTCTCATATCTATGTTAAATACATTTATTATCCATTTCAATAAAAGCACACTTTTCAATCCACATATTCTATCATATCTCTTCCTCTACCCTTTTCCTGTGACAACAAGAATTGGTTTGAGACATTTTTTAAAAATGACAACAACAACACGTGACAGTCAATGTGAGTGCACTTATATGATGTTCCGTTCAAAGTTGTAGAGGACCTGAAACTCCGTGTTCTTTTCTTACCTATTCCATGTCTGGCAATAGAAACCACAATATACCCCAGTTTAGGACGAGCCTATATCAAGAGATTCTAGGACGAATCCAGACCATCTCCCTTGTTGACAATCCATGACGGAAGGCAAGCCCATTCCCCACAATAAACAACCCGTGTTACTAAAGACTAATCCTATTTCACGCCAAAGGCTCTAGTCTAACCTAAATCCATGGTAGCAATCAAATCCAAGATGATACGAGCCACGATCAAAGACAAAGGCTCAATCAAGAGAAATACCCAAGATCAATATCCGAAGCCGTAGTTATGCCTATAGCCCAAGACAAAAGAGACAAAAGAAGAAGGCTCAATCAAGCAAGTCAAGTCAATATCCAAAGACAACGTTATCCTTCAAAACCTAATCAAAAATCTGAGCAAAAATCCAAGATATACCCTTGACCAAGAATCCAAATCTGAATCAAGAACAAGCCTGGAATCAAATGCTATACAGAATACTGCTGAATTCTAGGTAGAATCAAGACATCAATCAAGATGGTCGGCTAGCACCCCACTAAGCCTTTCACACATCACACACCCTAAGTCCTTCTCGAAACCGTTACGGGGAGATAGTTAGGAATTTTGAGAATCCTCTAAAGCTCGTCAAATATACCTATCCTTTAGGGCCAAGACATGGAAACTTGATCCCACGTCATTTAGCCAACCTTTATGTGCTCATGCTACATCAAGCCAATAGACTCCATTTCCAAGCCACATTACAAGACATAACCCCATTAAGCCTTAACTCCACAAAATCAAGCTCCAGAGATTTGTTCATCAAAGCCTCTTATTACCAAGCTCCACATTCCAAATATCCAATCCAGTTTCACCTTGACCCAAACACGGAGTCTTCAAATACTTTGCTACCCGGAACGGGACATATCCATATCATCCTTAGGGTCCACTAAGTGTGCTCACATGACAAGGAAATTTTTACGAAATTAGTTAAAACTCTTTGGTCTATGATCAGGGGAAGTTATCTCAAATCAATTCATCGAGTCACCAAAGGAATATACTCTCCTGACCCATGCACTTTAAGGTCCTAACAACTTAGTTTAGGCACACACCTGAACTACGATATGGTTTGATTTCACCTTTTCGGGTGGATACGTAGGCAGTCCTTTTTTACACAAGAAGGATACAACCACAACACCCAAACAAAATTAACCAAACCTCAGAACTACGATCTGGTTTGATTTCACCTCACGTGAATACGTAGGCAGTCCTCAAGGACACAACCATCTCAACCATCACAATTTTCAACCTTCCAACCTCAATTAACATCCCTTCCACAAACAACACCTCTATACTGGGGGCTCCTTATTGTCGCCCAGTCTCCTTTTTACCAAGTTCCAGAGTCATCTTCTTATCCTGGGGGCTTCTCTTCCAAGATGCCACCCTTCCTTTATTCCTCTCTTATTTTAAGCCAAGTTAGTACTCGGTCCGAACAATGACAAGGGTCTTAGATCGGTTCTCCGATTTATCGTGCCTCAAGAGGGGTCTCTTTTACAGCAAGCGATGGTGAAAGAAGTCCTAGTAGACAGATGATCCATGGCTCATGCCTTACTTTTATATGCCTTCATCATTCTTGCAATTCTTCTACCTTTGGAATTGATACGCGTTATCACCCACATTTGGCTAGGGGTTGCGCATACTTTAACAAAGTCTGTCAGAGTCATCCCTGTGTCGCGTCAGTCCAAGCTAAGTCTATATTTTCACGTCCGCATAAGGTCTACGTCGCGTCAGTCACGTGTCTAAAGCCCATTGAATATGCATAATGCATTACAAACGACAAACTTCTTTGAACAAGTTTTAAACGACTTTTAAAAAGAAACGACTTTTGCAAAGCCTATGTGTTTCCTCATTCGAGGTCCATGTGATAATCGCTTACGTGCATATATTATATTACATTCTTGTGTGGCTACTAACCATGCAGGTAAGTATCAGAAGCAGTACTTTATCAAGACCCCGCTTATCACAACGAGCGAATATTCTTTGACAGGCGTTTCGACGCACCTCTATTCTGTTCCCCCAACGAGAGTACACGGACAGACATTCCCTTTCGAGACATGGAGATCAGTTCCCAAGATTTATTCCCCAACGAGAGTTTGCTTGAGGACAGAAACATGCAGATTCCCTAGAGTAATCACCCAACGAGAGTTTGCTTGAGGACAGAAACATGCAGATTCCCCCAAAATCATCGTTTTATTCCTCAGTGAGAGTTTGCTTGAGGACAGAGAGAGGCAGATACCCTCAGATGATCCTTCATATCTTTAGGTAACCCTTTTCAGGATAAACCCTCATATCTTTCAGGTAACCCTTTTTCAGGATAAACCCTTCAGATCTTTCAGAAACTTACCTTCATATCCTTCAGACAACCCTTTAGATAACCTTTGGGATAATCCTTCCTTGAGCCTTCCTCCCTTCAGATAATCCTTTATTTCTTCAGACACTTCAGGATAATCCTTTCAGTAACCTTCAGATAACTCCTTTTCAGTTAAGTCCCCTTTCAGTCCTTCAGAGAGAGTTGTCCTTCGGCCTTTCCTTTAGTGAGAGATAGCCTTCAGAGTTAGCCTTCGGAAGTGTTAAGAATTTTCTTCAGAATCCCTGTGACCCCTAGATTCTTAAATCCCAAAATGGCTTCCCATAGGTTCATAAACCTTTAAGGTCCTACACCAACATCCTTAGGTTCATAAACCCATAAATCCTTTTGGAGTTCTCATACCTCAGAAAGCTTAAACGCACGCGTTTAAAACAAGAATTTGTAACCCAGTAAGTTCCTAAACTTAACCCTAGGATCCCAATTCCTCTTAGGTTCATAAGCCTTTAAGTTCCCATACCAGCCGTCCTTTTAGGTTCATATACCCATGTTCATACACCTAGCTCTTTAGGTTCCCAAACTCCTTAGATTTCATACACTTCTACCCTTAGGATCATATTCCTTTAGGATCACCTTTTCCTTTTAGGATCATATTCCTTTAGGATCACCTTTTCCTTTTAGGATCATATTCCTTTGGGATCACGTTTTCTTAGAGTTCCTACACTCAAACCTTGGTTACCCCTTAAGTTGAACTTATATTTGGCCTTCATCCCGTCGATGCTTTCCTTTAGGGTCCCACACCCTAGCACAATCCTTATATATCTTTTAGGTCTTACCCTTAGTTCCTACGCTTAACCTTAGCTCCTATGCACCTCCGGAAGCATCTCGAGAAGAAGTCTCAGGTATGATCTCTTCTTATGGCTGGCGAGCCTCCTTAAATAGTCTTATAGACTTTAAACGACCCTCCCCGGTATTCGACAAACTCTAAAATGTTCCCGACGACAGGTCCTTGGCTCAGACCCCTTGAGCCGCCTCGCGTCGCCATAGTCGTCAGGTTGTAATCTTCGATTGACCTGATGGCTATACTTTGACTTTCGCCTTGTCCAAGCCTCAGTCAAAGTGGGGGCTCTGTAGATACCTCATTTCTGCACCTCTCGCAAACCACCTGGTGATGATTGGGCCGCATGTTTGGTACGCGGAACGATTTGTGACAGTTCATAAGTTTATCGTCAAGTGATTGCTCAAACACTAATGTCTACCTCTTAGTTGTCATCTACGTGCCGATACGGTCGTTTTGACAGTAATTAGAGTACATTTGGAGTCCGGGCCTAAAACCGTCTTCATTTTCTGATAACCGTTAAATCCCGAGTCAGAATGTTCTGAAATATTCCGGATATTTCTATTCCATATTTTATAATTATTTCACAATCTTTATTCTTTGGTAAACAATTTCCCGTAATATTCATACAAGATATTAAGGAAAACCAAATTATTCCGTCCTTCTATAACTTAAACACGGAAATCTTTCTTCCGCAGGAGGAAACCACTTGGGAACAGACGCAGCAGGTGCTGCGCCTCTTCCAAGAGACGCTTGATGATCGCTGCGCCTCTTCCCAGGTCCTTTTCTGCGTGTTTTTCGTATCTTTTTCGTATCTTTCCGAGATTCACTTCCAAAGACTCTCCGAAACCCTAATTCCTTCACGTGATTAGTATAAATAGGAGCCTTCGCTCCTCATATTTCTCACGCGAGTGTCCGCCCTTCTCTTCTCCCTTTGCATTCTAGACCTTTGTTCTTACTTTTTGGCGTCTACGTGCTTGAACATTCGACCACGTAAGCTCGGATCCTTCTGAGTACCAGCCTCGTTTGCATGACCGACCAGTTTGACCAACTCCACAATTAATCAACTTAATTAATCTTAATTGTTTTCCTCTTACGAGGGCACTTTCGTCTACATTCGAGTCGAGCATCACTAATCGTAAACTTAGTTCTTCTCGTTTCGTCAAACATGTAAGTCTGAGGGTGTAAATCTCTCTTTTATTATTGTTATTTATCTTTTTGTATCGCTAATGTAAGGTTTATGTCGAAAACACCTTGTTAAAACCGATTTCTAAAACCGTGTTCAAAACCTCTTTTTACGGATTTCCTGGAGACAAACCGTCGAGAAAGGACGCAACAACTGTTGCGCCTCTTCGAAGGAGCGCAGTTCTTGCTGCGCCTCTTCGTGAGGCTGCCGCAGTTCCTGCTTCCTTTCTTCTTCCTTCGTCCTCTGTAATTCGTCAAGCTTTGTTTTGTTTCGTTTGTTCTCTTTAATTCTTCGATACAATAGTCTAATAATTCTATGAATATTATTTATCATTCATTCATATGTTTAGTTCATCATTAAATCCGACTTAAATCCCTTATAATCTCATATTCGCGGGTTTTCGTCATTAAATTCAATCCGGGTTGTAGGAATTCGATTCGTTCATATCGGGTTTCTGGAATTCAATCTTTGATATATTTTCATCTGTCTATTGTCATATTCGTCATTAATTTGTCATTAATTCGTTATGTTTAGCCTATTTTGTTCACCCATGTCACTAATCAATCGTTCATTCATGTAAATAATCCGTTTGCATCCGTCTCATCCATGTTTTATTGCTTTTATGACCTTCATTCACATGTAAATAACCTATTGATCACTTTCATCCGAGTAAATATATTAATTAACCATTAAAATCACCGATTAACATTAACGATTTGATTAAAGCCACGGCGAGAACTCACCCTTGGGGAATGACGCAAAGAATCGCCGCGCCTCTTCCAAAGGGCGCAGTCCTGCTGCGCCTGTTCCAGGTTGAGTTCTGTCTCTAAACTCCGTTGTTGCTTGACCTAGTTTAATTAGCTTACGTATAATTGACTATTAATCGTATTACCGCCTACTGATCTGTTCGTTAATTCCTTCGTTAATTCTTTCTTTTACTTCTTTTTCTCAAATCATCCGTTTTAAAGGTATTTTTGACATAAATCAATAAACCCATTGTAATTATTGTAATTTTCATTATTGTAATTTCCTTTGCTATATTTATCATTATTCATTTGTGTATTTTCACATGTAATTGAGCATTAAATCCTACTTTGACATCAATTGTGTGCTAAATACGTGTTAACCGACTTAGTATTAATTCTCACATGTTAGGATCAAAACTTGGATGTTGCATTGCATGCATATAATCGACGATATATCGAGTATAGATGATGTCCCTAATCATTAGTAGAGGCCGCTATCGAGGCGGGCGGGATTAGGTGTTCGATCAAAAGAGCTTCCTAATACGTACCCTCACCCCTAACTCCAGATCTCTGTGAACATCCGTGTTCATTGGCATCCACGAGAGTCATTCTAGACATAGAATGCTAAGGGTAACGATTTCTTGGTGTTCATGTCTCTACTTTGTGTCTTGACATGGCACGAGGTATTCGAACGGTTCCAATTTCCCATAAAAATTGGTGGCGACTCCAACAAATGCAAACGCTTGTTCTCTTCCTCCCAAGCGCCCCCGTGGGCCCCCGTTGTCCACAAACTCTCTCTTTTTAATCTCTTGCTTAGATATTGAATTGTTCTCTACGCTGGATTGCTTGAGATTGTAATCATTCTTCTCTTAAACTTAATATATTTATTCGAGTTTGCTTTAATCCTTGTTTCTTCTTAATTATTTCTGCCCTAATCAGTTTATGCTTAATTATTGTTATTTCATTATGTCTTTAATTAGTATATTCACTATTATTATTGTTGACGCCATTAGTAATATGAGTAGCTAATTTCTCTTATGTCCGGATTAGGGAATCCATGGTAGGATTGTGACGATGTAGCGAATAGACTATATGATTTATTTGTGAGAACCTGTACCGATAGTAATTTAACTGTAATACCGACTTAGTTGAGTGCACGCTTCTAAGTTACCTTTAATCTGGTTAAATTTACTCCTGGATCGGAAGATTGTATTAAATAGACCTGCTATGAACAGTAGACTACCCTAATGAGGACGAAAGTTAAGTTAGTGGAAATCTAGGATAGAAAGTGGACCGGAAGGACCTTTCTCTTATCTATCTCACAAGTAGATTGTCTAGGCTATTTGCAGCTGAGTCGGTAGATTACCATGGTGAACCGAAATCCTGGCATACTTTCCCTATTTGATCATCTTATTTACAATTCTCTCACTTTTACTGCTCTTAATTAATTTCTCTTTCCCTTAATTCTTTATTAGTTTAGAAAACAAAAATCAAACCCCCATATTGTGACCTAAATAGACGGACCTTTAATAGATATCTTGCCTCCCCGTGGAGATCGACCCTGCTTACCACTAGCTTCTTTGTTAGTTTTAATTAGGTTTATTTTTGGTACAAAACGACGGTATCATTTTGTGTTTTGATTGCTTGTTCTTTGAATAAGTTCTATGTAATTGGGGTTTTATTTATTTGAGTAATTAGGGCTAGGGGGAATTAGGAATTGTGATGATGAATATGAGTACGAAGGTTCAAAGGTTGTTCGGGTTAGTGGGACAATAAAATAGCGGCGGTCGTCGCCGGACGGTGGCGGCCAGACTACGGTTAGCGGCGGTCATCGTCGAACGGTGTCAGCCAGACTACGGTGGGTTGGGGTAGGGATGAGTGCATGGTTGGGGTAAGGAGATAGGTTTCAATTTTTTTTGGTGCTATGAAATGAGAGGGGCATAATCGGAAAAATAGGTAAATTTGTGTAGGAATTAGTAAAATTATGTGTACGAAATAACATGTCCCTTTAACTTTTAGTGATCTTTTGGAAAGGCAACCTCAACAACCGGTGACTAACTTCCTCATCCCTTCCTTTGCCTTTATTTTACTGTAGAAACACCATTCAATTCAATTTACCCCTTTAATCAAAGATAGTGGCGAACGATGAATCAACCACTAAGCTCCCTCACCCCAATCCACCCCACCACACCACAACTAAGCTTCCACGCCCCACCCACTACCACCAACACCAACCAGTTTACTAGCAGTAATCCACCCAACCCTCAGCAAAAGACCCAAAAATTTCATGAATCTTCTCCTATAAAACCCTAATTAGATATGTAAATTGACCCTATAATCATGACTCCCAGATTATTAGAGTGCTTTTTTATCTTCAATTAGTGTCGATATTAGTGCCTGATGTAGATTGGAACCCAGATTTGATATGGCAATGGAGGTGCGTCTCTCTCTTTGTTGTTGATTTGGAGAAGAAGATATAAAGGTGATGATTTGGGTGGTGGAGATGGGAAAGACGATGGGGCGATAATATTTAATATTCTCTAATATATACGGTGTAATACTTAGATTGGTTTTTGATCGATGTGTGTATGTGTTCTTTTCTCAGATTCGCTTTTGGTATCAGAAATTTTAGAGCACCAATTTAACGCCAAATTTGGTTTTAATTGCTGGGTATGCAGTAAAGGGTAAAGATAATATAGCAAATGTGTGTGTCAGAGGAGGGAAGGGACTAGGGAGGGAGTAAATGAATGTGTTTTAATGATTAATTAAGAAATGATAAATGAATGAGGAACAAGAAGAAATGTAAGCAAGTTGTAAACCCAGGTAGAAGAAAAAAAGGGGATTGGAGAGAGAATGAAGAAATAAAAAGGGAAGGAGAGCGAAGGGTGAAGAAGAAATGAAAACAAAAATAGAAAATAAAATGGACCATATAGTCACCTGTTGGGTAACTGGTGATCAATCTCCCCTACTACTAAGAGAATAAAATTCTCAAGTAGTTTTCCCGCCTAACTTACACTACTCTTTGATGGGCCAATCTAAGTTGGGCCGTCGACTTTTAATAAATCAAATTTGTTTTTGCGTCAAGTCTAACGTATGATTTGAATCAATTGAAAACCTATACATGGAAACAAATGTATGCTTTAACTTTTCGAATAAATGCAATCCTATACATGGAAACAGCCTCTCAAATTATGCAATCTTTACAATATTATCCCGAAAATATGCAATCACAATCAATTACCCCTAATATATTATGCAATTTTACAACATATTAATTGCACTCTCGAATTATGAAATCTTTATTTTAGTAATATGGAGTATGGAGTATTTTTTAAATAATGTATAACAATTTTTATGTATTTTCTTATAGGAAATAGAAAGTGAAAATGTTAGTTTTAATAATTTGTAAATTGTCTTTTTAGACGCGTAGTATATTATTTTTACCAGTTTTCTTAATAAGGCTAATAGGTTTTTTAACTAGATTTTACATCTAACTTAATTTCATAAATTAGTTCCCCTTATCGATTTAACATTATAGTGTTATTATTAATAGTAAACTTTCTTTTCTATCTACTTACTATTATTATATTTAGTATATTATAACATTAAATTAAAAGTAGCTTTAATTTATGCAAATAATTTTATTAAAAGTTCATCTTTATAAATTTCATCTTAAAAATACCGTGCTATAGCACGGGAACTACACTAGTTCAATATAAGTTAAATGATATCAAAGATGGGTTTTTTCTCAGTTAAGCATTAATATAGATTAATATGAGAAGAGTGGGCAAAGGATGGATTATTCCTATGAAATAACCCTATTTATAATAATTAGATCCATACTACATTCATTTTACAAGTTTAATAACTCGATTTAACTAGTTTTGTGCCCGCAAAAATCGCGGACTTGTTCTATTTGTCCCATTTATTTGCTTTTGTTGACGTCCATCTTTAACTAAAATATAAAATATTTTTTTATCGCGAATAGGCTATAAACCAAACATTTGTAAATATTTATTTCTTTTACATTATTTTTCATGATCATAATAATATAGATAGAAGTTTTAATTTGAATTTTATTTCCATATATTTTAAAATATGTTAATATTATTCATGAATATTTTGTAGTCAACAATTTAACGTAGCTAATTTTATAACTATAAATGCAAATAACAAATTTTTTACAAATTTGTTATTTTTATGTATTTATGATGTACGTCATAAATAATTAAGTAAAAAACGACTGCGTCGTTAGGTCGATAAACAAAGCACTCCAAGATCGCGGTTATATATCTGATAGGTTTTTTTAAGAAAGTTAAATAGATACTATTAATTTAACTTTTCCTCAAAATCTATACTTTTTATCAAAAATATACATGAAAAATAGAGAATCTCGCCGATGTTGAATGGTGATGCTTTGTAAGCCAACTAAAAGAGTAAAAAATATATTTTCGTTTTTCACATTTAGATCCAAACATGTAATCTCCACTTTTTAATAGCCTCCTCACAATCAATAATCTGCAAATTGAGATAGTTAAAATTAAAATTAAATAAGCATTCATCTTAATTATAAAACTAACTATACAACTTAGTAAAAGGGTAAAAATTTTAAAATCTTAAAAGATAGAAATATGGAATACTTTTAAGAAGACTATGAACGTTTGAATCACATGCACATATACACCTTATTTTTCACTTTTCCGCAAGTGTGCTAATTACAATATTTAAGATGGGTTTGAAATAAATCAAAAGTAACAATATGAGAAATTGTGAAGCTTTATAATCCAAGTTATTGGATTTTTCATTTACCACATATGAGATCTTTTAGCTACTATCTTTATTACTAATGAGGAATTATATGGATAAATTTTACGATTTAAATTTTAAATAATGAGAGTAAATTCTTAATTTATTTTTGTATTTAGTACATGATCTTATGGTTTCCACTAAAAAATATTATTAGTAGCTTTATAATCCAAATTATTAGACTTTTTATTTACTACATATAAGACCTTTTAACTATTATCTCCATGGTTAATGAAGAGTTCACTACTACAAATCCAGGCAACTACAACGCCCCTTTAACAACGATTATTCACGAAAATCACAATAGACGTTGTAGAATGTATGGCGCGAATTTTACTAAAATAAATTACAACGGGTATGGTTATAAAAACCGTTGTTATTAGTTTTAACAACGGGTCACACATGCACAACCGTTGTTAATAATTTGGCGCAAAATTGGCGCAAAGTTAGTGAAAAGTAATCACAACGGTTATTTTTGAAACCCGTTGTTAAAACTTATTTAACAACGGGTGTTTTTTACAACCGTTGTTAAAACATATTTCACAACGGTTGTTGTTTAATAACCGTTGTCAATACCTTCCATACTATAAACCACACAAATGTAAGTCTCTGCTGCACCCACAAAACACAACCCTTAATACACAAACACAAACACAGCAGACAAACAAACACAAAACACATACACACTCTCTTTCTCTCTTTCTCTCTTTCTCATCGTCGTTTTATCTTCTCGCCGTCACTGTGATTTCATCGTCTATTACGTTCTGTATTTATCAGGTAAATCTCGCCGTCCTTTCGTTAGTTTCATCGTCATTATTTTCTTTTTCTATTTATTTCTTTTGCATGTATGTGTTTTTATCGACCATTATGTTATTTGTTTAAGTATTGTTCGCATAATTAGTTAGTAAAACAATGAAGAAGCAAGATGAAGAAGTAAGATAAACATAATTAATATATATATATATATATATATATATATATATATATATATATATATATATATATATATATATATATATATTTATAAATACATAAATTAAAAAAAAAATTACATATGTAAAAATGCAATTCTTATATTTTCATAGAGGATCTTATTCTGCTCTATCGTATCCGTCCTCTCCTCCTTGGCTATTTGGAGGTTCCGTTCAGCAGTTGCTATATCGTCATATAGCCGCAATCGCCGCTCCGTCAAGCCATCTTCTTTGGCGTGCTTGGTGCGGATCGAGCATCCGCAAGGTAGCTCTGAAACTTTCCTCAATATGGAGGAACCGGCGGATGAAGTTGTTGTTGTTCTCGATCATGGTAAGAGTCTTAAGGATGAAATCATTCATTTTGTTGGAGTTTTTTGAGTTTGTTTTGAAAGATTAAGTAGAGTTTGTTTTAGCAGTTAGGGTTTGGAGATGAATATATTGAGATAATGGAAATGTTAGTTGAGATATGCAATGTATTTATACTAAGCAATGTGTGGGTTGAGTTGCTTTTTAATTAATATATATGCTAGGAAGTTGTGCCATAATCATCATCATATCTCTCAATAATGCTGCTTCAAATCTTATTACTAACCCTTCTCATTCCATATTATCCGTTCATATGTACAGTGATGTCAGTAATAATGCATGCATCGGAATTCTAACAGGCCGTAATTATGCATGCATCTAGTAATATTTAATTTATTTATTTTTATTTTTTAAGAACAAACAACAACGGTTATTTTAAAACAACCCGTTATCTTTAGTTATAACAACGGTTTTGTATATTAAAACCCGTTGTTATAACTTTCCCCCCAAAATTGAGTCACACTTTCCACAACGGGTTTTTATACATAAAACCGTTGTTAATAGTTTTAACAACAGTTTCCTTAAGAAAACGAACCGTTGTTAAAACCTTCTACAACGGACGCTTTAACAACGTCCGCTTTTTTATATAACAACGGTTTTTGACCGTTGTTATAGCCTATATCTGTAGTAGTGGTTAGATGGACAAATTGTACGATTTAAATGATGAGAGTAAATTGTTAATTAATTTTTATAATTTAAATCATGATCGGTATTATGATTTCCATAAAAAAATATTAGTAAATCTTATGAAGAATTTAAATAAATAAGTCTGATGTAGCCTTAATATTAACCAATATAAAAATGACATGTGAATTAAAATTAGATGTTTTAAGTAGTCTTTTAACTATATTGTACAAAAAAAAGAGAGATAAAAAAAAACAATTTATTAAGATCCTCTAAATTCGAATTAAAACTAAAAATGTTTTGTTTTTATATCAAGTGAGACAATTACGTACCAAATAAGTTTTAATATCATTAGAACATGGTTCAAGGACAAATATTAAGTTTTTGTTCAACTAAATCATTTTGTTGCCTACACATTTCCCATATAGTTTTTTTTAACACACTATGTTAATATTATGAGAAGACAAAGGAAGCATCACCTACAAAAATGGAATAAGAAACAAACATACATTTAACGATAATTCAATTAATCTTGTAAGATGGTTTACATAAAGATAGTATAAAATAAATCTACCACAAAGCGATCGATATTAGTGGATAAATTACAAAAACCATGCATTTTACAATAAGCTTATATAAACTACACAAACAAAACTCGTAGAACATACCTTATGTATAACGTAATTAACTGCACAATCCAACTTTGCAATAATAAGAAAATTATACCATTCCATCTGCAAAAATAAATCAAGGTGAGAAATACAAACTGACATCAATAAAAGTTGTTTAAACAATACCAAATAAAACACAAATATTATGTATGATATAACTTTATTTTTTTCACAAATCCAAATGATTAATAAAAATTATATGCAATGGAAAGTTTCAATAACATATGAATATGCCAAAAGGTTAGAAAAAGAGGGTAAAAAATAAAACTGCTTATTTTAAAGACTTTACTTATATTAACTTAGCATCAAGTAAAGAGTTAAATTTTAGGAGGACAAAGGAATCATCAAAAAGGAAAAGGAAGAGTTAAAGAGAAAATGAAGAGTTAGAGAAGAATAATGGGTCATAAACGTGATAATAAGTATTCTATCTTAATTCTATGAATGAATATTATTAATTAGTCACATATTATCAAATGAAAGTTTTTTAGTGATTCTACGTTGTCGCATGTCTTATACATATGCTCAAGGAAGCCTTTTTATATTATTGTATAGATATGACATGTAGATTATGATAGTTAATTTAGCATGCCTTTAAGTTAGATATATAAATTTTATATTTAGATTATAGAGTTATTGATTTTACATACATAAATATGGAGCAAGGAGAAATGTAATGTAAAAGGTTTGCATGAGAGTGGTTTATAAATTATCTTATGAAATTAAAATAAAACATATAGTTGATGGTTGATAGTTTGACTTACTTTTTAGCTATATTTATAGATTATTATTATTATTATTATTATTATTATTATTATTATTATTATTATTATTATTATTATTATTATTATTATTATTATTATTATTATTATTATTATTCCATTTTTGAATGAGAGTGATTTAAAAATTATCTAAATTTAATTTTTTTACCATTAATTATGAGAATAACTTTTAAAAATTATCTAAATTTAGTTTTTTACCATTAATTATGAGAGTAACTTTTAAATGTGGAATTGATAATTTTTTTTCATGTACTACTATGCTAGTAATTCCACGTGGACTATATTTTACTACTACTACGTCACAATTAATTGTTACCATGTCACATTTGTCTACATGACATTTAATGTCTAGCCTTTTAATAATATTTATAGATTTATATAATATAAAAACTAGTTGGAAAGCCCGTGCGATGCACGGAGCTCCCAATAGGATTATATGTAAAAACATATACTAAAGTTGATAAAAAAAAGTTTAACTATGTTGAATCATTGATGAAAAAAAAAATTCGTGGTTGGTTTAGTTGAATACCGATGAATTTTTAGTGTTTTTAGCATAAAAGTTGTCATTCAATTGTATAATATCAAGTGACATAGTTATAGTATATTGTTAGTTTCTTCATTGTTACAGACACGACTTGTTTTTAATTAAAAAAAATGATATCAATGTCATGTAAAACAACAGGTGTCAAGATTATATATATTTAGTATGTTTAGAGAAAATGTTAAAACTCTTACAACATAACATTTAATTTTACCTTGACTATTTATAATTAAGAGTATTTTCTCCCTATATATTTTTCGCAAAATCAAATCCAAAATGAACTTCAACAGAATTAGTAGTCTCTAAACAACAATCAAAAATATTTGTGATTCTATTAAATAGGATGCAAAGGCCAAGGGGCACTTAGTAGTTTCATCTTTGACAACATCGTTTAGTAGTTTATGACATCACTAAAATCGTTGGGTTACCAAGTTAGTATTTTATGGCAACGTAGAAAGCGTTGGTTTAAGTTACCATGGTCTAGTAAAAGAAAACTTTTAAATTTAACAAAAAGTCAAATCATGCTGGAAATGGGAGCAAGCAAAATTTCGGCGGTTGATTTAGATGAGGATCGATTAATCATCAGTTACAATAACAAAAACGCAACAAAAACGTTGTAGCATTTGGTATTAACTACATCACTTGTATAACATTCAGAGATATAGTTGAACTATAGAGTTACCGTTCTTATTGTTTTACGCACCATCATTTTTTTACCGAAATAGTCTTTGACTATGTATACTTAAGACTACTTATCCTTTGAAGTTTAATGTAAAATATTTAATACGACACGTAATTTTGTAAATTTGTGAAAACTTCTTTGTAAATAATGTTCTTCGTGTGGCCTTAATACATTTGGTCTCTATCATCAATGAGAAGCTAAATCCCTCGGATGACGTTGTTTTTAACGCTTCTATGTAAAGCTGACCATTACTAAATGCCGATTTCGGCACCTAAATTCCAACATGATTAAGTGACTATCCAAGACTCTTGTTTATTGTCATGGCGTAGAACAGCCTCAATGTGTATTATCTCCGCTTAAGAATAAAAGGAATCTTTGCATCTGAAAAAGTCATTACTATCTTCGGATTAAGTACATTTTGCCGACTTTGAAACTTGTAATTATCTTCCCTTCTACTACGAATATTCCAAGACGATTGATAATAAGACAGATCCCGTTATATATTCCTCTTACGTATAGTTAATGTTTCTCAATTCTCAACAACATAATCGGCATACCACACTTGTTCATAGACTCACCTTGCTTTTTAAACAAATCATTATGAGTTATATTAAAAAAATTATCTTGGATACTCCCTTCCTTTCTTAAACATCTTCCACCTTGCTTCTTAGGGGTCAAACTTTAATAACTTTGACCATTAATATGTCTAAAATCATGGTCAAACTACCCCATTGATGACCGTGTAAAAGCAATACAAACGATCATTGCGAAGAGGATTAAGTACATTTAGTCAATTCCTAAAAGTAATGAATTTTGCTCCCAAAATATAATCCGACTAAAATACTCTCTTAAGTCTCACATGCCAAGAAAAAAAAAAACGACTCCTAAAAGCAAAAATGTCATACAGAGGAGGGGACAGGACGGATGTAGACGTTCTAATACCCGTATTTAGTAGAAAAATTACATGCCCCTAGTTGTCGCGGGAAAGGTTTTCAAAACCATAACCGCCTCAACTTGTGGTGATCTTAAAAAAGTTCTGTTCCATTTAAATGTTATATACTCGTTTATTCTATAGTTTTCTTAAATAATTCCGATATTATTTGTACCCATGTTTAAATCTCATGGTTGACATGATTTAAAATTCAGTTTGAGCCTAAAACTTTATTTATATTCGCTTAATCGAAAACAAATGCGATATAAATGGACACTTGTGATAGATTTCTTTTTTATCAGATTTTCTTTTTATTATGGTAAAGTTATCCATTTTTATTCTTAGCTAATTTATTTTGAACCAATTACTTATTATTCTGTTCCACATGATGATGGACAATATATACGACGTACTTTGCGTTACAATGTCTAATTGCTAATATTTATTCTGAACCAATAGCTATTTATTCTATTAATCAAATTTAAAAAATTCTAAAAAAAAAAAGAACTTGAGATCAACTCCTAACAATAGGTTCAAAAGCAAGTAAAGATTGCCAGAATAAAACATAGAAAACAAATCAATTTGATATGAGGATGGTTTGGAGATCATGAAAAATCTCATATTTAGGCCATGTTTCCAAGAAATAAGCTAAGCTTATTTGACCAAAATTTCATTTATCTTAGTTTTTTATAAATATTTGGTAGATAAATTATTTAGCAAAATAAGAGTAACATATGAGAAAGCTACCAATTTTTTTAACCCCTCTATTTATAATATTAAAATATGGAGTACTTATTATGTCGTTCTACCAAAATATCAACTACCTTTCAGTTAATTAGTAAAATATAGACATACATCATAAATTCAAAAAATCAATATACTTTAAAAACTTTCAAAGCCTCGTAATCTTTGATCATCTATCTCAAATTTTACCCCTATATACATAGAAATCTAAGTAAATATAAATTTAATGTATAAAATAGAATTCTACTTATGTAAAACCAATACTAAAACCCAAAGATACATGGTTGAGTAAATACTACGTAGTGCACAAGCAAGATTTGCTTAAATTAAAACATAATGCGCATTTTTTTGATTTAATTAATTAATGACCATAACATTTGTTCACTCTTGAGCCCTTTACTAATTAGTAGTCTAAATTATTAAGACTCTTTTAAACTTACTCTTATTTGAAATCTAAGGTAATGCGTGAGTTTAGAAATGATCAGCAACTCATCATATGAATAATACTATGAGTTGCTCCATTGTTACAAAAAGCTTTGAATTGTCTAAGCTGTCAAATTCTACTTCAATTCTTTTCGGTTTCGTTTCTTAACCTAATAATCTCAACATTCTTATAGAGAGTAAATTGATGAAACAAAAATAATAACATATATAGATCAGTGCATTGTTTTATATCCATTGATCACTTGAATGTATATGGAGATATTTACGATTTATATACACACCCCAATGATCTAGGTTGCACGGACACTTCACTTAATCAGTCGTCCCGTGTCCGACACCGTGTCGGACACCGACACTCCTCGGACACACGCCTAAACGTGTCGGACACCTATAAAGCCGTGTCTAACTTCCTACTTTTATTTGGGCACGTGTCCGATGCGTGTCCATGGTATTTGGGCACGTGTCCAACGCGTGTCCTTGGTTTTTTGACATTATTTGGGGTGAATGATGTTCTTTAGACGAAAAATAAGATGTCGAAAGAGATTGATTAGAATATAGGTTTGGTTGAAAGTGAAAATGAGTTATAATCAAGGCCAAATTTTATCTTTACATATTTAAATTTAATATCAAATACTTTTACAAAAATAAAATTAAACGCTTATAACTAAACTATATATATTTTATTAAATTTAAATAACGTGTCCTGTGTCCTAAATTTCATAGGATGCCGTGTCACGTGTCCGTGTCGTGTCCGTGTCCCGTGTCCGTGTCCGTTTTGGTGCTACCTAGCCAATGATTATTTAGTGACTATATTTTGATGGAACCGTAGTTTATACTCCGTATAACAACGTAAGATTACATAACATCATATTAACATGACACTTTAATCAAATAAATTCATTATTTATCCGCCAACTTCTTAAATTTATTTTAATGTTAGAATACAAACTACAAATGTATGATACCATAAGTGGGGCAAAAATAAAAATGATAACTTGAACTATTACGAATGTCCATTATTTATTTGATAATTTTAATCTATTTATATTAAAATAAGGGTCCTGATTTTCGCAGTACGCATTTTACTCATCTCAGTACATTTGTGACCATATTACCCTTCTCATTTCCCCTCCTATTTTCCCTCTCTAACCTCTCTCTAATGTTTTTCTCTCTAATGTCAATTCATTCATCTAAAATTTACTAGATACAAATGAATATGTACTACGTTGAAAAATTTCGTACTTTGTTCATAAATTACACATACTGTATTCATAAATTTTGTATGTACTACATTAAAAAAAAAACATTGAGTAAAAAGAATAGAAAACACAAATCAATTGCAATACAGTACATTGATAAATCTATACAGTACATTGAACATTGAAAAAAATGGAGATTCAATTATGTCCAATGTTGACAAACAACACCACTACTACAGTACGTCACTTCGTCGGACACTACTTCGCCGGTAACCACTTCGACGTGACCCACTTTACCAGCCAACCGTAAAACACCCATCCATCACCGTAAAACTGCCCCTCCATCGAACAAACAATATGCTAAGCCCCCATCGAACAACTCCGCCGTTAATCACAGCCTCTGTCACCGTCGTTACTACCGTCGCTGGACGCCGTCCAACCACCATCGACCTACACCGGCGACGCAATATGCTAAAACATCAACACCATACCCGCCATACACTAACAATTTATCAATTTTGACATAAAACCCGAATTAAAAGGAATAAAAATATAAAAAAGAGTCAATTAAATTATTTATATAGGATTAATGAATTAAATTCTTGCTTTTGATTCGAATAATCGTTTATAATTGAAGAATTTTATGGAGATTGAAGAAGGTTGGTTTTAACAATAGAGAGAGAAGGAGGTAGAGAGAAGGGAGAGAAAAATAGGGTTGGTGTATTTTTTAGTAAGGGTATCAAATGGAAATTTTACTGTAAAAGGTACTACGACGAGTAAAAATTGTACTGCGAAAATAAATTCCGTAAAATAATTTTATTAAGATTTGTTTTCAATATCGGATTTTCTAACATGTGCCCTTAAGTTAATTATAGAAAGTTTGATGAGAATATTTCACTAATTATGGTAAATGTGAGTGTACATGTATTTTTCATAATTTATTCTCAACAAAATTTCTTTAATTAACTTATTAAGGCACATGTTAGAAAAATCCTTTCAATATTAAGAAATCTACTTTTCTTAGGATAATTTTATTTATTAATTGTTTTTTTGAAATCTACACTTGTTAGGATTTCAATTCATTAAATTTTTTATTTTATTTATCAAATTTTTTTCGAAATCTACCCTTGTTATGATTTCTAAAAAAGTTGGACTATCAAATTTTTTTCGAAATCTACCCTTGTTAGGATTTCAAAAAATTTAGACTCTCTAATATCGCTCGAAAAGTTTATGCTTTATATATATGTATTGATGATTGATTTTAAATACGCGTAAATTTTCAAGGTGTTACACGTCATTATTGTAAAACCGTGCTAGTGTAGGTAAAACGGTCTTGAAGAGTTGGAAAAACTCCAACGAGGAGAAAGGTGATTGGTCAGAACACGAAGGCTAATTTGTTAGTCTCCTGGAACAATAATAATACTCCTAATATCCTAATATATAAAGAGAAAGGACAGAAGATTGAGAAACAAACACTTGATAACAATAACAATGGCGAGCAACGACAGTAGCAGTGAATCACAGAAGAAACCTAACCCTAAGAAATGCAATCTACTCGATCATCATTCCATCAAACACCTTCTCGACGAAACTTCTACCGAGGTCTCTCTCTCTCTCTCTCCTAGATCTTGTTACTTTTGCCTAACTTTCTGTTATTTTTTTTGTTCTTCGTATTCTATTTTTGAATGTTTTACTCAATTCAAGTATAGAATTTTGAATTCGGTTTGTGTTTTGTGGAATCGTATCAACAGTGTGTGTGTTCTGGATTTAGTTTGTGTGAAGTCTATGATTTGACTCCTTAATTGGTTAGTCAACGCGTGAATTGATCAGTGATGGTTAAACATTAGAGGGATTTAACTTGAAAGATCGTTAACTTTGCTATAGTATTTGATTGTTCAGACTTGAGACCGGTGCCAATCATATATTGATGCAGTGGCGGAGTCAGAAATTTTATTTATCGGATCAATTGTCGGGCAAAATTTTATATATTGAAGTTGCAACATTTTCTATTTTTTAGATCAATTGTCAGGCAAAATGCTCGGTGTCTTGCACCGGGTATCTCCGTCATGGAAATCAACATTAACTCGATAATATCAAGTTTAAAGCCATGAAATATCTGACAAGTAACAATTAATTAAAGACTCCAACTCGTAGTATACACTGCTTTGTTACTCGTACAATTTGGTTTATCAAACCAACTTTCCTTGTGTTTTCAGAACAATTCAGCACAATTGTGTGTCAGTTTAAGTCGTGTTCATTCCTGAAATTTAAGAAGAAACCTATTTTTGCACCAAGCTCCGGCTTTGTTAGACTTCTTTGCCATTTTTTATGTTTTTTTTTATATGGTACTGGGTTGTCACTGAAGCAAGCCAATAAAATGCTGCTCTGATACTTCTTGATGTACTCGGAAACACTAGAGCTAACACAGACATGGAAATTCTCTTTTCTGAATGAAGCTGAATAACTTGTGTCGACACTTGTAAAATAGCTTAGAACTGAGTTAGCTTGGTGGATTTCAGCCCTGACATAGATTGTTTAAATATCTCATGTTTGTCTATGGCACCAAATATTTTCTATAGCTAAATTTGGATTTCCGATGTTAAGTTCATTCTATCATTCTATGTATCACTTTTGGTTTTCTGGCGTAGCTTGTTTAAATATGAATGAGGAGTATGTCCTCACCTGTCTAATGTTTGTCTATGGTACCAAATTATCTTTATTTGCTACATTTGAATTTCTAATGTTTAGTTCATTCTTTTTCAAATGTATGTCAGGTTGTTAAGAAACATGGGTATGTGGAAGATGTGAGGCTGAGCAATGTCAGATTGCTAATGGGATCACTGATCATAATCATCGCCCTCGTCGCTCAATTTTACCCAAAGAAGTTCCCAGAGAATCGGGACTTTCTGATAGGCTGCATCATATTATATCCTCTTCTATAAGATACCGTGTTATATTTTCTTTAATTCTATTTTAATGAAACTTGTGTCTTGTTCACCATTTTGTCCAGTTTATCAGTTTCAGACTTCCAACGATGTTCTGAAATCAAAATCCTTAACCATTGGTTCTTTTTATCTTCAGTTAGGGTATGAGGGAAAAAAAAGTGGTTTTTTAATCTTATTAAATACGTGTTTCAGCTGGGTCAATTATAGGCTTCTTGTGATCTGTGTTTAGTATTTCTCTCTGAACTAATTTTGTTTCTAAGGATCTTGAAGCTTCTGTTGTACCAAAAATGATGTTTATTTGTCCTGTTATTAGCGTTGTTCTATCCTTGACTTTATCGCACATATGTTGTCTTCAATGTTGTGTTACAGCTGATCATCTACAAGAAAGAAAAGAATGCCATCATGTTCACTTACCCTCCACCGGTAGGTATTTGATTTGCCTTTCCCGCTTGTATGTCTTTAATGACTATATTTTTAACTTTTGAGTGTGTGCAGAAATATGTGTATTTTTTTAGGCATGGGTTAGCTGCTGTCTCGTACTCACGTGGTCTCTGTTACATGAGACCATGATCTGTCTTGTACACACATTGTGAATGACCATATGGCCTTGTATGTTAAAGTAAATTGAAACTTGGTGCAATCTTCTTATTAACTCAGTGGATGACATCTTCAGTTTATATTTTCAGGCTCAAAAAAGGTGCAAGTCATATGTAGTTGCGTAAATGGGAAAATGGCAGCCATCCAAATTCGTACTCCCTTTGTCTCAATCATTTGTCTACCTTTGATTAATATCTCTCACAATGAATAAAAAAGGTAAACAAATGATTGAGACAGAGGGAGTAAAATATAAGGGAGCGTCTTCCCAAACAGCTGTGTTATTTTAAGGATTTAAGACATGTCTTTTTGTTATACAATTAGTTCTTATGAGATGGACTCACTTGTTAAAGATGATAGGCAGATCTATTCATCGACAAGGTTGACTCATATAGTCATTATTTGAGCCTTATAAAGTGGTCTCAGTAGGAATTTGTTGAAACAGTCTCATTGGTGTGCTATCACGTTTACTGTGCTTTGAATTATTTAGTTTGGGTTTCTAGTTTCCAATTTTCAATAAATATCGTAATTATCCACCTGTGTTCATCAGTTGTATGTGTAGTTTTACTTATTTATATCGGTGCTGTTAATTTCATCCAAACTAATACCGTCTTGCGTCTTTGTCAGGGATCCTTTAACACCACAGGCCTCGTTGTATCCTCCAAGTTCCCCAGGTTCTCTGATTTATATACATTGACGATAGAGAGCGCTGATCCAAAATCTATCTCTGCCAACAAACCGGTTGAGTTGACAAAGAGCGTCACCAAATGGTAACTCATTAATCCATTTATAATACAATTAGATTAGATCAGAAATACACAAGTATTTGGTTGTGAGACCATCTCATATAAGGCTTATTGTTATCTATATGTGTTTGTCCAAAATCGTGCAGGTTCACCAAGGATGGAGTGTTGGTGGAAGGCCTTTTCTGGAAAGACGTGGAAGGGCTTATACATGATTATAACAAAGAGCCAAAGAAGAACAAATGACTAGCCATCTGACTATGTCATCAGCCTTCTCCAGCAGACACAGGTTGAATAGGAGATGCATCTTAGGGACAGAAGTCGGTAGAACTGGTTGTATGTTCAAATATAGACATCTCAAATTCTCCGCAAAGTTTTCTCCCTTGAGTAACTGATTAATCACAATGCAGAAATTTAGACGTTAGAATATGTACTTGTTTGCCATGGTATTTGATGCCCGACATGGTGCAGCACTTCATTTACTTGTTTTTTTGTGGGTCTCTTTTATCACCCTTCACAAGTCAATTACACCCAAATTTAAAGTTCTTTATTCTATGCCTTCAGGTTTAGATTGTGATAGGTTAACGTTTATTTGGTTTGCACATGTAGGCTAGTTTGGATTCAGGCCATTATGAGGGCAACTAAACTCTTGCTTCCGAGTTTTGATATTAGTTCTTATGGCTAGATAGATCACGAGACATTTGGTTAGTATCACTAGTTGATCACTTGATGCAAGTGATTAGGAGTATGAGCAATATTTACGCTTTTAGATTGTGTAGCTCCCATAATTGTTGACAATTACTGTGGCTTGATGGACCTTGAGCAAGAAACGTATACAAGTGAGTGAAAAATGTTTCGACATCAATGGCATGTATTCAATGTGGAACAAAAAAGGCTACGATTGAAAATTGGGGGTAACGAGTGTAATTCTTTGTTTAGTTGAATGAAGTGTTTGTAACTAAATTGAGATTAGCCTTTTCAACATGGCAGAATCTCATCTCAACAATTATCCACATCTACTCCAACAGCAGAAAGAGAAACCAGGAATTGCCCTAAACCAAGCTCTCGGCTAGAATACTAGGCGCTCCCATCTACTCTAGTGAGAAGGCCGATTAGCGAATCAAAGGACAATTGATGCCAACTTAATTAAGGCCGTGAAATGATGGCAAAACAGCTACAAGTGGATCACCGTAGCCCACAGCTTCTGCACGATCACAAATGCAGAGAAACAATAAGTGTTAATCAACGCTCCTGACGTCCCCGCAGATAGTTTACATTTCGTTGCATATGTAAGTGGGTAATGTGCTTAAAAAAACCGAAAACAATTCGATTGCAACAGACCAAAATGGAATGAGTGTGTAAACTATCTGCGGGGACATATAGAGAACATGGTAGTACTTCATATGAAAAAAATAGTAAGGTGATGGACATACCTCCTTCCTCAAAGAGCAATTTCAAGACCTCGCCGGCTACATCTGACTGTTTAGATCAATAGTAAAAACATTTATTAGAAGATCCTCATCGTTTAGCAGCGTAAAAAGTCATAAGGAAATGCTCTTGGTCTCTTACCTTCACAGGAAGCGTGTTTCCAAACCGATCAACGTAACCAATTACTTGTCCCTCTTTGATAACATCCCCCTGCATTTCAGTATCAAAGTTTTAACAAGGAAGCACTGCGAGTAAACAACCTGGGCATACTATCACCCTCACAAGAAAGCTTAGCTTCAATATGGGAGTCACAACTCACAAGGACATTTTGATGCTGATAGGGTTTTGAACATGGTCGCAATTCGCGATTACAGAATGTGTTGTGTGCATTTGTATTAAGCGACATGATGGAATTCGCTCTTAATAATTCACGATTCGTAAGGTACCCAAGCGAATCCGGTAACCCTGGTTTTGAACCAACTCAAGAGTATCACCTCTCAGTGATTACCGCTACAACAAGACCGTTATTCAAAAAAGGTTTTACAGATACTCCCTCCCATCCTGCAGATCAAACCTAAGTACGAATAGCTTGAGAAGAAGGATTTTTTATCTATTTCTTTGGTTCAAATGAGCGCACTATGTCGCGGGTAAGAATCGAACCCCCAACCTCACGGTTGGAGTAAGAGAGCTCTTACCACTTGAACTAACTCTTGTTCTTGCTGGGAGGAAGAAATGTGCACCATGATCCAACATATTGAATATCCTAAGAAACTTACTCCCTCTATTTCACTCAACTAGCCTCATCAATGATTTCTAAAAAGGTCTTTGAGAAATGGGGCTAATTGATGAGTGAAAAGAAAGGAGCATGTTCTATGACGAATTGTCAAAACCCAGGTGAAACATAAAAGCCCTGAAGATTTCAGTATGAATGAATATTGATCCAATCCATTATCCAAAATAACGGAAAATAAGACTTTGTTATTTACCATGAAATACAGTTTCATAATGTAGTTACCTTCTTGCAAACTGGTGGCTGTTTTTTCCCTTTCACTGTTCTTCCTCTTTGAAATGAGCCCACCTAAATTAACGGAAGAAGGCTTAGTCACATAGTAGTCCCTTAGTTGAAAACTTGGAAGGACAAGATTTGAGTACAAACTGTTGGTGATGCTACTATTTTAAACGCTCCAACTCCAGAAGCCTCTAAAGAAGCTAGTCTTGTTGACACCACTGATGCAGCCCTTGAGAAGGGACTGGCTTTTTCAGAAGAGGATTTCGTAGCTGATGTAGAGGCTGCAATCGGCGTTGATTGCTCCATAGGTTCACTCGGAACAGGTGGGGCCATTGGAATCGAAACATTAGTGGCTCCAACATTTCTCTTTAGATGCATTTCATAATCACCAATCTATAACAAAATGTCTTAGTTTAGTGAACAGAATGGGTATTTCAGCAAAGGCATACACATCATGTAAACCTACAGCGTGACACAGGCAGAAATCACAAAATCTCATTTGTGACGGCACGTATCCGTCACTTTAGAGTGACGGATACCATTTTCTCTCACAAATAACCCAAATAGAGGAGAGAGGGAAGCACATGGGGGTGCCCCCACCTTGTCCCCCTATCCGTTTTGTGAGTGGCATTACCCATCACTTGCTCCGACCAGTCTTCAGCAAGACTAATTGGGCAGAAATTTAAAACCGTGGGGCCATTTTTTTACTAATTGTCATCTTTTTTTTTTTTTTTTTTTTTTTTTTTTTTTTTTTTTTTTTTTTTTTGAATTAAGGGTCTTTAAACCAAAATGATTTTAGATTAGCAACATTAAGCAACATAGAAACATAATTGTTGATAACCTATGGGGTCTCAAGATCCCATTCTAAATATCAAATTCACAACTATCGCACTCGCGCAATTGTCGACCCTTTAGTAGTGCATGAGAATTGTATTGGTGTCTATAGAATTAAAATAATAAGATGGGTAGATGGATAAACTATTGAAGTGAAAGATCTCTCTTGGGTTGAGAAAGCGAATGTAGTGAGATGTGGTCACACGGTGAACATCCAACATAGCTATAAAAATACCACATGAATCCCTATAACTGGTATAAGTAACCCAATCAGCCTGACCGAACTATATATAGTTTTTAACCTGCCTATTCAATCTGTCCCTATGATATGCAATGCCTCATACCTAGTTATTAAAATATCAAGTCATCTTCCCAGTAGAGACTTTAGAAACTATATCACAAAAAGGGGAATCCTAAGAGCTGTTAAAGTGTTCATAGCCATTTGACACTCTCCAACCATTTCTCTTGCTCAGCTAAAATTGAGCGCAATGGTCAGGTAATAACATCAATGCCTGATGACTTCATGGCAGTCACGTAAGAAGGATCAAAACCCGAGATCCCTAAGTCCAATAGTTAAGCTCATAAATTCAAACATAGATGTCTACACAGTCAAGTATGGGTACATCACAAACCCCTCAATTTGCTAACTTAGGTTCTGGAGATCATATACCACACCAACAGGGTCATGTATTTGAAGTCTTCCTCATTTATTACTCGCTCCATCCCATATATATTGTCCCACTCTGACTTTGACAGCAAACTTTGACTGCTCTTTTCTCACCAGTGGCGTAGCTACCTAGTAGCATGGGGTAGCAGCCGCTACCCCAAATCCCGAAAATTTGACTAAGAAGATGAAATTTTGCTACTCCATATATCGCTGATATGTGTCAAAGGATAAATAAATAATACGTTTCTAAGATAGTATTAGAATGTACATGGTCTAGTTGTGTATTGCTTGTATATGGTACCCACATTATCTTTTAACCCCCTCGAAAGCTCGTTTATAATTTTTTTGTATAATCTTTATATTGTAATATTATTATTATTATTTCAAATTATATTTTATTTGAACATTTATATAAGTATGTTATAATATAATAATTTTTAATATTTTATAATTTTATTTGTTTTTCAAAAATATTTATATTTATTTAGATTTAAAAGGTGGGAAAGTGAAAATATATAATGACAAAACGAGCTCGAGCTTCAATTTTTTAGGCTCGACGAGGTTCGAGCCGAACCCGAACTTGAGTCAAAAAAATGCTTAATGAAAGGTCTTAACTACCTAGGATTTGAGGCACCGTCATTCCCGTCAACAACCAGGTCAATTATCGCGAAAACATTTTTTTTCATATTTACAAATTGAAAGTGTAGTTCTTATTGAGCAAAAAAAAAAACGAATTGTTTATAAAAAATTCTATGTTGTTACTGTGCTCACGAATTCACGCTACTTTTGCTACCCCAAATTTTCAATCCTGGCTCCGCCCCTGTTTCTCACAATATATTACTCATAATATAAAATAGTTACTACTACAAAAGATAATATAAAATGATTTGATTTTTTGATATAACAAAGTGGCCAATCTGATATTATACTTTTAACATATATTTGGAGAAATTAAGGGTCGAAGTTGAGCATCGGAGTCAAATGAAGAATATACTAATGGGATGGAGCCATGGAGGTAGTGCATCCAATTTCTTTTCTATCAAAGAACAGGCCACAAAATACATTACTTTTTTCAAAAAAATTTTATGGTATATGATGCTTTCAAATAAATGTAACCTTTACCTTTAGCTGTAACTCTGCAACGCTAGTCTCATCACAGACTTCCAGAAGCAATGCCTAAAGAGTGTAAAAAGAATTAATTAGATTTCAGGAAAAGGGATGGTATGTGAAGATTGAGTGCGGCTGTTCAATCCAGTTTACCTCAAATGCATTCGGGAAGGTGGCACGTAGAGCACATTTCTCAGTGGGACTGTTTGATCCATTATCTAGTGGAACTGTTTCAACGTGGTTATACAAGTTTCAGAAAGTGTCATAAAAGTTGAGAATATATGCATGAAAGGTCACACATGTAAGATTACATCAAGAATACTGTTACAGAACAACAAGAAGCAATTAACTAACGTTCTGCCCATTTCAAAAATCAAGTACAGCATGTTGATCACATTACTTTGCTGATCATCAAATAACTTAAAACACTTGGCTCATGCCAAACTCAGATAAGATATATGCCGGCAGTAGATGAAATAATATTTGGTAAATAATGTACCTATGAAACCCAAAACTTACTGTTGGACTTGGAGGACACAATTGCTTCAGGTGTCTTTGCACACGCCACTGCAACTCCTCTGCTCCTGAATGAAGCGGTGGTCTTTCGAACATCGTAAGCTGAGTCAGGGGACTGAATGGATGGTAACCACGCAGATACGCTACGCTTCTCAAGTGATGACAATGCATGTGAAATGCCACCAGCAGAACCTAGGATGCAGGCATATCATGTCAGATACTCAATATAAAAAAAATAGTGGGGGAAAAGTAGGTGTGCAACTTGCATGAGTAGGAATTGAAAGACTAAAAAGAAGAAATGGACCAAAAAGTATAGGTGGAAGAAATCAATGGCAGGGAGGAAGTATATCTCTCTTCACAGTAAAATCATATATAAGGGTTTATGGGTTACGACGGACATAGGGAGATATCAGTTAAGCAACAAGTTTACATTTAGATATGCAGTCTCACTCAGGGCTAAACTTAACCTTTATGCATGATGATGGAGATTGTAACACATTAAGCAAATTTCAAATGTAAAAACAAAACTGAATTGATTATACATAGTTTGCTTTCTACGTGCAAATTCAGACTTGATTGCACTCACATGTTAGTTTTATAAGGCACGAGCCACATCAATGCGAAGAGGACTCACCGCTCATGACAACGAGGTGCAAAGGAGGAAGCGTAGGCGTAGCAGAAAAAAAAATATGGAAATTGTATAGTTGCGTGCCGCTGATAGTAATGTTTTATGTCGGTCTAAGAGGGTGATTTTATCACCCTCGTGTCTTTTAATATGGGTCGTTAAGTATGCTTCCCCTAGTATTTGAAGTTAGGAGTGAAGATTAGAAGAAATGAGAACAAGTGAAGAGGTCAAAGCTCTTGGAATTAGAAGTTTATTAGAAGGCCAAAACTGCGAGCCTATGAGCAGGCTGCGCAAACAGGTGGCGCAGCGCAGTGCGCAGGCAATGGCGTTTTTGGCGCAGGCTGCGCAGCTCTGTTTTACGGGGCCTTCTAATCTTCTTTTGGGCTTCTTAAGTGGAAACCTTTTTAGGTTTTCGTGAAGCCCTATATATACCTAAGAGTTTGAAGACCTGAAAGCATCATACAACATCATATCATCTCATCTAATCTCATCATTTAGGGTTTTAAGCTTGCAATAATTTAGAGGATTTTCTCATTGAAATTGTAATCTTTCATTGTATTTTGGGTTTATGAAGACTATGGAAGGCTAAATCCTTCCTTGCTTGGGTTTTTGGGCTTCTTAAGTGGAAATCTTTTTAGGTTTTCGTGAAGCCCTATATATACCTAAGAGTTTGAAGACCTCAAAGCATCATACAACATCATATCATCTCATCTAATCTCATCATTTAGGGTTTTAAGCTTGTAATAATTTAGAGGATTTTCTCATTGAAGTTGTAATCTTTCTTTGTATTTTGGGTTTATGAAGACTATGGAAGGCTAAATCCTTCCTTGCTTGGTGTAATTCATCAAAGTCTCCAACTTTGGTATTGTAAGACTCTTTTAATCTCTTCTTATTTATCTATTGATCTTTCCTTATGCTTAATTCTTATGTTGAGTAGATGAATGTTAGAATTGATCACTCTTGCATCTTGTTTACCCAACTATTGCAAATTCTAGAGAAATGGATTAATCTATCTAGGATTATTTGGAGCAAGCTTGTTGTATGTTGATTTGGTTTAAAGGATTCATGCAATAAGTAGGAAATTTCACGTCTTTTCTCATTTAATTTTTTTATTTATCAAACTCTAAACTATAATCTTTATTTTTGATAGGCAACGGCGCCAAAATGAAATATTTAGCAATTTGAAGCTTATGAGTTCATACAAAATTTATTTTATTTTTAATTTAGAGATTACAGTTTAGAGTTTGATAAATAAAAAAATTAAAATTTCCTGTAATATTATATGACAGTGAAAAGATTATATTTTAATAAAAGATTAAGGTTTAATGAAAGAAAATGTAATTTCATTTGTTTTCTTAATTAGATGGTGCATTTTGGAGGGAAAACATCTGAGCTTTTTTATTCTCTTAGTATATACAGGATGGTTCTAAATGTGAAATATTTGGTTTTCTTATAATAATACTTGTTAATTTGGTAGTTTAGTTCTAGTATTTAGCGACCAAGTTTTTGTCCTATCAAATTTTGGCGCCGTTGCCGGGGATAAAGCAGTGTAGTGCAAGTAAGGGTCGGTCCCAAGAGAAGGAATTTTAAGCTAAATACTTGAATTGTAAACTATTGACTACTAATGACAAGTTTATAAACAAACAATGGTTATCAACAATGACAAACAACCGATAAACATAGATAAAAGGGGGGGTTTTGAGTTGATTGGTAACATGAAACAAAGTAAAATTGCAATCTTTGTCTAACAAGCAATATAACAAACACTTGGTGAACAAGAGAATTCAATATTAAAGAGGACTTGGTGCAATCCTTCCTTAGTAACCAACAATAGTAAAGTTTGACTCTCCTCTTATTATACACCCAATACTTTCAAATCAAGATGTTAACATACACAAATTAAACCATTCATGTATGTCCTTCAAGTTTAATCAACAATTCATTAAACCATAAGTGCAAATCAAACATGAACATTAAGAGTTGTGTCAAGATAAGAAGTTAGGATCAATTCTCACAAGATTAAACCATACAAATGAGAAAAGACATGAAATTTCCTACTTATTGCATGAATCCTTTAAACCAAATCAACATACAACAAGCTTGGTCCAAATAATCCTAGATAGATTAAACCATTTCTCTAGAATTTGCAATAGTTGGGTAAACAAGATGCAAGAGTGATCAATTCTAACATTCATCTACTCAACATAAGAATTAAGCATAAGGAAAGATCAATAGATAAATAAGAAGAGATTAAAAGAGTCTTACAATATCAAAGTTGGAGACTTTGGATGAATTACACCAAGCAAGGAAGGATTTAGCCTTCCATAGTCTTCATAAACCCAAAATACAAAGAAAGATTACAACTTAAATGAGAAAATCCTCTAAATTATTACAAGCTTAAAACCCTAAATGATGAGATTAGATGAGATGATATGATGTTGTATGATGCTTTCAGGTTTTCAAACTCTTGGGTATATATAGGGTTTCACGAAAACCTAAAAAGATTTCCACTTAAGAATCCCAAAAGAAGATTAGAAGGCCCCATAAAACAGAGCTGTGCAGCCTGCGCCAAAAACACCATTGCCTGCGCAATCGTGCGCAGCCTGCTCATAGGCTCGCGGTTTTGGCCTTCTAATTCCAAGAGCTTTGACCTCTTCACTTGTTCTCATTTCTTCTAATCTTCACTCCTAACTTCTCCCAGCTCAAACTTAGGTCACATGTGCCGCTTGTGCCTTGTTCTTGACCATTGAGAGGTCCTCTTTGACTCTCGGGTTCCGTGCCTCAACATAAATTGTAAAACCGAGGTAGAACGCGCAAGTTACCACATCAAAACCGAATGTCAAATACTAGGGGAAGCATACTTAACGGCCTATATTAAAAGACACGAGGGTGATAAAATCACCCTCTTAGACCGACACAAAACATTACTATCAAACACCCCCACACTTAGACTTTTGCTAGTCCCGAGCAAAACCCGAAATAGCCAAAATGAAGTCTCTAAGAGAGTGTAGGAGTGAATGATCACTCTTCCCTTATCTCTTCGTTCTTATATCTCCCTCTTACACAACCACCAATTAAGAAGAAAAACTTGACTCAAATTTTGACACATTCTCTTCTCTCACACGCCCTCCTTATATCTCCCTCAAACAAAGACACGACTCACCACCAACCCGACTCATCACACACTCCACCCTTCTTATGTCTCAAATGGTAGTATTGGTCACTCTCGCCTTATCCAAGGCAATAGCAAAGTGACCTCTCATCCTCCTATCAATCACAACTCATCACTACTTATAACACCCCCTTATCACTCCATATACATGTGAGATCATGCTACTTGGTTGGCCAAACACCATTAAGAATCAACAACTCAAGTAGCCAATTGGAAAAATTCACCAATTTGAAGCAAAATTTTGTGACACAAAGAGAAATTAAGTCCTAAAACTAGCCTCCTTCCAAGACCCTCCTTATCGCTCCCTTCTTGTCCCTCCATATTTTTGGTGTTGCTTTTTCAATTTTTTTTGTTGAAAATCCCTCATTTTGCCTAAGGTGCCCTTTCGGATTTTCACCTTAGCTTTTCCTTTCCTCTCATGGTGGCTCGCATCTCAATTTTTCATTTTGCCCGGAACGCCCTTTCGGGTTTTCATTCCGTCCTCGGCCACCTTCCCAATCTTGCCTTAGGTGCCCACCATTGTGGATTTTCACCTAGCCGGGAGCTTGAAATTGCATTGACAAAAAGAAGCAATTTACATATATTACACTTACTCACTCCCCCACACTTAAATCTCACATTGTCCTTAATGTGGAGGAGTGCCAAATTCTTCAAGGATTGTAGTGGGAGGGGCCCGAGCCTTCACCTTGCTCATATGCCCCCCGGTTACCTCTTCTTCTTTCTCTTTCTTGCTTAGCCCTCACGTAGGCTTCATCAACTTGAGATTCACTAATGGTGGGTTGGTAATTGGGTTCATGTTAGGTGGAGGGTCATGCCAAATAGGCCATGAGGCCGAAGATTTTCTTCTTGGGCTTGAGCATCGTGGTATGAGTCCTCAAGATATTGGTGGTGCCTTTCGTTTTGCACCCCAAATTGGTGGCTCACTTGCTCTCGCCACTCGTTTTGAGCTCTCCACATGGCTTGATTATCTTCCCAATGCTTGGCTTGTTGTTGTTGCAAGCGGAAGATTCTTCTTGGCTCCTTGCTATTCCTTCAAGCATCTTCATTTGGGCCAATTCGGCCTCATCTCCCAACCGTTTGTGCTCTTCAAAAGCATTTCGAAATTGTTCCAAACTCTCCAATCTTAGCCCTTGTTGTTGCCAAGAATGGGAGCTCTCAACCCTCCCAATTATCTCCTTCAAAGTCCCCCGGGTATCCTCGAAGTATTGGAACATTTGATGTTGCCATGGTTCCAAAGTCGGAGTGGAGGAACCCCCGGCCTCATACATAGGGGTGTCGTGAGGCGGTTGGTAGGATGAAGGAATATGTGGGGTAGCATGAAATCCCCCCTCTATAATCTCAACCTCTCTTTCTTCCATTTGTTGGGGGCCATTGGATTGTTCAATTGCTCTTTTTTTGCGCATTCTTTGTGGGGGTGGGTTGGGGAGGTTTGCCTCGGCGGGATAATAGAAGTCTCGGGCTCTCAACCCGCTTGGAAGGGGGCCATTCAATGGTAGCCTCATGTGTTGTACACCCCCTCCCCCAACCAATAGCAACTCCATGGGACCGTGTCCAAGGTGTTGATCATATGGTTCTCCACCAACCCCGCTTCATTGTAAAGATTGTTCCCCCATACCCTAGGTTGTTCATCGGGAATAGTACCAACCAAGCTAGCCACAAAGAGAGTGACCAAACCCCCACAATTTATACTCCCCTTCTTTTCTCTATGCTTCGACGCACTCACCAAACCCCGCTTCATTGTAAAGATTGTTCTCCCATACCCTATGCTTTGACGCACTCACCCCCCCTTTGACACTCCTCCACATTGAGGACAATGTGAGATTTAAGTGTGGGGGAGTGAGTAAGTGTAATATATGTAAATTGCTTCATTTTGTCAATGCAAGTTCAAGCTTAAAAAAAATAAAAAAAATAAAAATAAAAATAAATCACGGCTAGGTGAAAACCCACAAGGGTGGGCACCTAAGGCAAGATTGGGAAGGTAGCCGAGGACGGAATGAAAACCCGAAAGAGCGTTCCAGGCAAAATGAAAAATTGAGATGCGAGCCACCATGAGAGGAAAGGAAAAGCTAAGGTGAAAACCCGAAAGGGCACCTTAGGCAAAATGAGGGATTTTCAACAAAAAAAATGAAAAAAAAAATTGAAAAAGCAACACCAAAAATATGGAGGGACAAGAAGGGAGTAATAAGGAGGGTCTTGGAAGGAGGCTAGTTTTAGGACTTAATTTCTCTTTGTGTCACAAAATTTTACTTCAAATTGGTGGATTTTTCCGATTAGCTACTTGAGTTGTTGATTCTTAATGGTGTTTGGCCAACCAAGTAGCATGATCTCACATGTATATGGAGTGATAAGGGAGTGTTATAAGTAGTGATGAGTTGTGATTGATAGGAGGATGAGAGGTCACTATGCTATTGCCTTGGGATAAGGCGAGAGTGACCAATACTACCATTGGAGACATAAGAAGGGTGGAGTGTGTGATGAGTCGGGTTGGTGGTGAGTCGTGTCTTTGTTTGAGGGAGATATAAGGAGGGCGTGTGAGAGAAGAGAATGTGTCAAAATTTGAGTCAAGTTTTTCTTCTTAATTGGTGGTTGTGTAAGAGGGAGATATAAGAAGGAAGAGGTAAGGGAAGAGTGATCATTCACTCCTACACTCTCTTGGAGACTTCATTTTGGATATTTCGGGTTTTGCTCGGGACTAGCAAAAGTCTAAGTGTGGGGGTGTTTGATAGTAATGTTTTGTGTCGGTCTAAGAGGGTGATTTTATCACCCTCGTGTCTTTTAATATGGGTCGTTAAGTATGCTTCCCCTAGTATTTGACATTCGGTTTTGATGTGGTAACTTGCGCGTTCTACCTCGGTTTTACAATTTATGTTGAGGCACGGAACCCGGGAGTCAAAGAGGACCTCTCAACGGTCAAGAACAAGGCACAAGCGGCACATGTGACCTAAGTTTCAGCTGGGAGAAGTTAGGAGTGAATATTAGAAGAAATGAGAACAAGTGAAGAGGTCAAAGCTCTTGGAATGAGAAGGCCAAAACTGCGAGCCTATGAGCAGGCTGCGCAAACAGGTGGCGCAGCTGCGCACGATTGCGCAGGCAATGGTGTTTTTGGGGCAGGCTGCGCAAACTACGCAGCTCTGTTTTACGGGGCCTTCTAATCTTTTTTTGGGCTTCTTAAGTGAAAATCTTTTTAGGTTTTCGTGAAGCCCTATATATACTCAAGAGAATCATCTCATCTAATCTCATCATTTAGGGTTTTAAGCTTGTAATAATTTAGAGGATTTTCTCATTTAAGTTGTAATCTTTCTTTGTATTTTGGGTTTATGAAGACTATGGAAGGCTAAATCCTTCCTTGCTTGGTGTAATTCATCCAAAGTCTCCAACTTTGATATTGTAAGACTCTTTTAATCTCTTCTTATTTATCTATTGATCTTTCCTTATGCTTAATTCTTATGTTGAGTAGATGAATGTTAGAATTGATCACTCTTGCATCTTGTTTACCCAACTATTGCAAATTCTAGAGAAATGGTTTAATCTATCTAGGATTATTTGGACCAAGCTTGTTGTATGTTGATTTGGTTTAAAGGATTCATGCAATAAGTAGGAAATTTCATGTCTTTTCTCATTTGTATGGTTTAATCTTGTGAGAATTGATCCTAACTTCTTATCTTGACACAACTCTTAATGTTCATGTTTGATTTGCACTTATGGTTTAATGAATTGTTGATTAAACTTGAAGGACATACATGAATGGTTTAATTTGTGTATGTTCACATCTTGATTTGAAAGTATTGGGTGTATAATAAGAGGAGAGTCAAACTTTACTATTGTTGGTTACTAAGGAAGGATTGCACCAAGTCCTCTTTAATATTGAATTCTCTTGTTCACCAAGTATTTGTTATATTACTTGTTAGACAAAGATTGCAATTTTACTTTGTTTCATGTTACCAATCAACTCAACCCCCCCCCCCCCCCCCCTTTATCTATGTTTATCGATTGTTTGTCATTGTTGGTAACTATTGTTTGTTTATAAACTTGTCATTAGTAGTCAATAGTTTACAATTCAAGTATTTAGCTTAAAAGTCCTTCTCTTGGGATCGACCCTTACTTGCACTATATTGCTTTATCCATTAGAGTAATCTAGAGTATAGTTTGGCTTATAAATTGTTAATTTGGTAGTTTAATTCTAGTATTTAGCGACCTGGTTTTTGTCCTATCAGCCGCGCTAGTTGGTTCTTATCTACAATCCTCATTTAAGGTATACCTAGGTGTTTAGGTTAGTGAATCAGTAAGCCTAGTTCTTATGCTTACTCGGGGTATGCTTTTAGATCTAAGACTCAGATGACATTTGTTGGGTTATTTCTTCAAACAATGGTACATGAGACCATTTTGAGTTTTAACTAATGCGTATACGGTATACGTGACTTCAATTAAACATAAATGTGAGGAGACATCTGAAGCAACATACTATTCTCCTTGAGTAACAACCAGAGCCAAAGCAAAAGTGACTATTATACCAAGAAATAGATACTAGTGTGCCCGATTCGAGAAACTCTTATGGGGCAGTACAGAGCACCTAAGTCTTAATACACAACATTCAAACATTTAGCACTTGGGAATTGCGATCAACAATGTCCATGTTAAAAAAGGGAAACGACAATAGAGAGCTCTAGTGTAAAATACATGCATGTCTACAACTACATATGAAACAATTTTAGTTATTCTCAATTTTACTCTATACAATCAGCATGTAGTGTTGAAATTGTGAACGAATTTAATATCGATTGTAATTGATGAAGAAAAGGAGGTTTGTTTTATTCAAGCTATCCTTTATCCTTAAACTTGTACCTATGAGATGATAATATAAGACGGATAAAATAGTGGGGGTAAGCTTTTGTCAAACAACTTGAAAATCGTTCCCATATGGGTGAATGCTAATATTTCAACTGTTAATCTCCCTTAAGATGGATACATTCTTCCTAAACAAGAATTTGTGATACTTGAATACACATAGTCACTTTAATATTTCAAAGCCAATGTGACTGACAAGTATAATGGCTGAATCAGCTGACTTAACTCCAAACTGAGGAATCAACAAGTCTCAGCCATTCACATTTCTTTTAGTTGAACAATGATCACCCAAGAACAATTTGGATGCATGAAAATTGGAACTTTAATGTACAACATTACACACCAATTAAACAAGTAATGAAACCCACATGATGAATTAACTTAATTATCAAATTATGACTTGGGTAACGTTGAAAATTGATGAGAGATTGATGCTTGAGCTAATAAAATGAACATAGACATTTTAAATTGGGACGGGAGGATGTATATTTAATCAAAGGTAAATAAATGATTGGGACGGAGGGAGTAATATTTATTAAAATAGACGAGAAGCAAGAAAAAGAAAAGGGGCTTACAATGGAAGGATGGAAGAAGAACAGTAGATTCCATGGAAAATGAATAAAGTGAAGAATGTAATATGTTATCTCAGAGGAAATGCAGAAATGCAGATGATCAAGTTTGATGCCCAAATATTAGACAGGTTTTTTTTTTTTTTTTTTTTTTTTTTTTAATTTTAATTTCCTTCGAAATGTCCGCCTTCTTTAATCTCTTCTATTTCCCGTCTGTCTTCAATGCTCTTCAGTCTTCACTCTTCACTACTCAATGATCTCTACCTCACTCTTAGACACTTGGGACCTTGCCAAAATTGACTCGACTTGAATTACTCATAGTCTCACACCCTGTTTTAAGCAAAAGACCCAAATTTAAAGTGTAATCTAACTCCATCTCATTTGATTTGAGTTTTATTATCGCGTATTGACCATTATCTCTAACTAACTTTCTAACATTATACCACAAATCACCTAAATCTAAAGTGATTCGTCCCAAATCATTGCAAATACGAAATGACCCGATCCGATTGACTCACTTGGCAAGTCTCACACCTCCTAATTAGGTTTTATTTAGTTTTATGTTAGGATGTTATATGGTAAAATACAATTAATCAATTATTATCATAATCTTTTAATGAGATGGATTATTTAAAGTATGGTCATTGTATCTCATTTAACGGTCTCGTTTGAGCTTTTATGTAAGATTATATGTTCAACTAATAATTTCTCCCCTTCGTTCAAATGAGATTTCAACTAATTTGAAACGACAAAACTCACGATCACGAGTTCCTTGTTAATTTCTAACTAGTTTAGATCCGCACAATGCATGCGCGGTATATATAATTTTTTACTTTTATGCATTGCTTATATTTAATTGACACCTCGTTAATTTTTTAATTTCACCTCGATGTACTTTGAATTGAGAAAATAATCAATCTATAAAACTAATTATAATATCAGTTATAGTTTTGTTTATACGAAGTAAGTATAAATTAAATCATTTTCTTATAATAACACCAATGAAATATTTAGCAATTTGAAGCTTATGAGTTCATACAAAATTTATTTTATTTTTAATTTAGAGATTATAGTTTAGAGTTTGATAAATAAAAAAATTAAAATTTCCTGTAATATTATATGACAGTGAAAAGATTATATTTTAATAAAAGATTAAGGTTTAATGAAAGAAAATGTAATTTCATTTGTTTTCTTAATTAGATGGTGCATTTTGGAGGGAAAACATCTGAGCTTTTTTATTCTCTTAGTATATACAGGATGATTCTAAATGTGAAATATTTGGTTTTCTATATCAATTGAAACTAACACAACCAAATGTTATGGACTTATGGGTGGTAAATATTTTTAGATAAAAAATAAACGAAAAGTGAAAAATCTTATTAGAAATTAATTGTGAATTTATATAAGAGAAACTAGTTATATTATTCGTGAGATTCAACTTATTAATTTGCTCTTTAGTGAAGTTGTATCAATCATTTTTGCTCTTTGATGTTGGGATACTTTATATTGATGCCCTCATATTCCATTTGAGGGCCTCATGAATTTGTAATATTAAATTCCTTAAGCTACTTCAGCATCTATTATGACTATGTTTTCTAAATTTCACTTGTTATTGTTTATCCTAATCTCAAATTTTGTATGATTCTGTATCATATTATTCAGATTTTCTTATTGATTGAAAGTGCCTTGTTGCAGAATATTTCGATGCTGAAACTTTTTCATAAGTCTTGTCTTCCTCAATAATACATCTACTTTCGAATACATTATTGTATTCTCTTCCTTTTGCAAGATTCTTTATTGTAGCCCAGTCGTAGTTGCAATAACTAGTGCACCACAATAACGTAACACAACAGTTTTCCGATGAGCCATAGACTCTCTTTGGCAATTTGCACCAGCACAGATAACCAACATATACTAATAACAAAATAATATTAGCAGATTTTGATAACACGTTTGACTAACATACCTTATTAGCCAAATTACATTAAATGTTTAGTAAATAACTTATAGGGAAAATACTAGATGTCGTAATACTAGAATTAACTACCAAATTAACAATTTATAAGCCTAACTAAACTCTACTAACTTCATGCAATAAGGTAGTAAATTGGCAAGCTAGGATCGAACCCAAGGGAAGGACTTTTGAACTAAGGACTTGAATTTTTTACTATATAGCAACTAATTAGGACTCTATGAGCTAATTAAGACACTAACCACAATTAAGACTTACTAATTAAGTTTATCAACAAACAATAATTATGAACAATGGTTAACATGTAGTATGACATAAATGGAGAAGGTTTGGTTTTTGAAGTAGCAAAAGAAGAATAAAGATGCAATTTTTATCATAGAAACAAAACAACAAACACTAGATATGCAACAATCAAATATGGGAAAGAACTTGGTGTAATTTCTTCTTAGTAACCAATAAATGATAAAGCGTGACTCTCTTTTACCCTCTTAATGTTATCCACCCAATACCACAATATCAAGATATTAGCACACACAAATTAAACCATCTATGTGTCCCCTTCAAATTTAGTCAACAATTCATTAAACCATGAAAGACAACTAAACATGAGAATTAAGAACTTTGCCAAGATATTCAAGCCAGGATCAATTCCTAATAAGATTAATCCATACAAATGAGAAAAAGACATAAACTTTCCTATTTGTCATATGAATCCTTTAAACCAAATCAACATACAACAAACTTGCTTCAAACAATCCTAGATAGATTAAACCATTTCTTTAGGATTTGCAATAGTTGAACAACAATAAGCATGGATGGCCAACCCAAACATAAACATCATTCAACATATGAAATTAAGCACAAGGAAAAGATATTAGATAAATTAAGAGAGATTAGAGAGTCTTACAATACCAAAGTTGGAAACTTTGAATGAAATTACACCAAGTAAGGAAGATTAGCCTTCCATAATTGTCTTACAATCCAATTTTTGTGGAAAGATTACAATGAGAAATGGAATGACTAAGGTCTAATTATTACAAGATTAAAAGCAAAGCATAAGATCTTTGATGGTAAGGAGGTGAAAGGGATCCCCAAAACCTAATGCAAACCATGTATTTATAGTCTAAAAACAAGGCATAGGAAAATGGGCCTTCCATAGGAACATATGACGGAATTAATAATATCGTTTCCAGCCAAAACGGCAGCCTGCCGGGGTCTTGGCAGTCTGCCACGGCAAATTGCCGTTATTTTGGCAAACTGCGGTTTTTCCTGTGGCAGCAACTTGCGAGAGCTATATCTCCTTCGTTTTTGGGACAAATAAGGCGCGTGACCTACCTTGGAAAGCTAAGATCATAAGCTTTGATCTCCACTTGGTCTTGCGTCGATACGAGCTCTAGAACTCGAGATATAGTCGTTTGAAGTTGACCCTTGTGAAACCGAGTTTTCAATTCTTCATTTTGGCTCTTGTTTGTGTATGCCAAGACTCCAATTCTTCCTTTTGCTTGCTTCTCTCTACTTTGCACTTATTCCCTTGACTTACCTTTACCTCTCCTTCTCCACCTTGGTGTAGAAAAGATGGAAACCGAGTTCCCATCTAAAAGATACTACCAAAACCCGAAATTACAACCAAAAGTGCAAGCCGGCATATTACATAAAAGTCCCACTAAAACCCGGTATCAAGCGTGTTTATTGTGATACATTAACCTATTGACTCGTTACAATTAGACACTATCAATAACGATACTCTAATACGTAATACTTTATTGTCTTGGAATTATTCTACTACTCCATAATATGCTTCTCTCAGCCGCATATTGAAAAGCAGTAGATTGTCTACAATTTACCAAACACATCGAATTTTCATATTGGATGGTTAAATCTACTCTTTATCTCTAAATATGTCAATATTTGTCCAATATGTTTGTTGGGTTTGTGCCTTGATTCTGTTAACCGCCGCTTCGAATAACTATGCGGGGGTCTCGCTGCCCGGTCAGCGAGTCTGGGTCCAGGGGCGAAGCGCCCTGGTTTAGGGGTTCGGGGACGCAACGTGGTCCCCGATGGGGGTTCGGGGGCAACGCCCCGAAACTTAAACGGTATCCGTATCTGTTATTGGGCTAGGTCTGTCTTGGGCCTTTATTAGGTCATTCTCAGATTAGGTTTAGAGAGTATTATATAAACTCTCTAATTCTCTACCTAGCGATTATGTTTTAACATACCGTCGAATCAGAATCTGAAAACTCCTCACATATCAATAAAACTCTCTCCCTTCTCGCCCGTGGACGTAGCTAACACACCGTTAGTGAACCACGTAAATCGTGCGTTTGTCTCTTTATTGTTCTTTATTTGTTCTTTCTTGCTTCGTTATAACAAATCGGTATCGAGCCTTCGGGTTCCGACCGGCGAGGAAGATGTCGGCGATGAACATAAAGATCGATCGCTTTACCGGGAGGAATAGTTTTAGTCTGTGGCAAATCAAGATGCGGGCTCTGTTAAAGCAAAGAAGGGTTGTGGGCGCCGCTCTCGGATCGAAGACGGAAAGCGAATCGCTGCTATCGCTGGCTGCTACCGCCGAGATGGCGGTCCGGAGGAGAAGGCACATTCAACGATTATGTTGTGTCTTCTTTGATGATATCATCTTTGAAGTCGCGGAGGAAACTACGCGGCCGGTCTGTGGAAAAAGCTTGAGAGTCTTTATATGACCAAGTCTTTGACCAATAAGTTGCTTTCAAGCAACGTCTGTTTAGTCCGAGAATGCGGGAAGGTATGCCTCTTCGAGATCATTTAGATCGAGTTAAACACAATTTTACTAGAATTACGTAATATTGATGTTAAGGTAGAAGATGAGGATGCCGCATTAATTCTGTTAGTTTCTTTACCGTTATCATATGAGAATTTCGTACAGTCTTTTATTGTGGGTAAAGATACTGTTACTCTAGAAGATGTTAGGTCGTCTCTTCATACTAGAGAACTGCGCCATAAGGCGGCTGGTACAGTATTGGAGACAATCAGGCTGCGGGGTTAGCGGCCAGTGGGGGTTATGGACAGGGGAAATTCGGGGGAAGAAAAAGTATAAGAAGCCTTCTTATTCGGGTTCTTCTAATTTCGCCGGGTACTTCCGGTACTTCGGTACTTACAGTAATTCTGTAATTCTGGTTCTTATGTTTCTAGAGGTCCTAAACCTAGTGATGTCTCGTAACTTTGTAAAGGGAAGGGGCATTGGAAATTCGATTGTCCCAAGAAAGATAAACAGAACAAGTCTGGTGCTGCTACTGCTGGTGTAGCAAATGCAGATTCCGAGGAAGATGATTATGCTCTGGTTACGGATAGGGTCACGCATCACACTGATGTGTGGATTCTGGATTCTGGAGCATCTTACCATATATGTCCGCGCAGGGAGTGGTTTACAACTTATGAACAGGTAGATGGAGGCACTATTTCTATGGCGAATAGTGCTGTTTGCAGGATAGTTGGAATCGGCTCAGTCAGGGTAAGGACACATGATGGTAAATTCTGTACATTGAACGAGGTTAGACATGTTCCACTAATGACAAAGAATCTGATCTCCTTAAGCACGTTAGACAAGAAGGGTTTGACTTTCAAGGTGTAGGTGGAGTTCGAACGTCCGCAAAGGTTCGAATGTAGTTCTAAGGGGTATCAAGCATGGTACTCTATATTATCTTCAGGGATCTACTCTGTCGGGTTCATTCTTTGTTGCATCCTCGGATGTTGATAAAGAAGATTTGACTAAGTTGTGGCATATGAGGCTTGGTCATATGAGTGAAAGGGGATGCGGACTCTGTCAAAAGAAGATCTTACGTGTGGTCACAAGGTCAAGAATCTGGATTTTCGTGAGCATTGTGTATTTGGGAAGCTACATCGCAAAGACAAGTTTCCTAAAGCAAAGTGCATAGGACCAAGGGCACACTTGATTACATCCATTCTGATTGTTGGGGTCCTTCTAAGGTGGAGTCTTTGGGAGGTCACAGGTATTTTGTGTCTATTATTGATGATTATTCCAGGAAGACTTGGATTTATTTGATGAAGCACAAAAACGAAACCTTTACTCACTTTAAGCAGTGGAAGGCATTAATGGAGAATCAAACTGGGAAGAAGGTCAAGAGGTCGCGAATCGATAACGGCCTAGAGTTTTGTTGTTCGAGTTCGACGAGTTCTGCAAGAATGAAGGGATTGCTAGACATCGTACGATCCGAGATACACCTCAAAGCAAAATGGTGTAGCAGAGCGAATGAATCGAGACACTTACGGAGAGGGCAAGGTGCATGCTCTCTAATCTTTGGACTAACAAGAAGATTAAGGCGAAGCGAGTTAGTACAGCGTGCTATCGATAAATCGGGGACCTCACACGAGTCCGAATCTCAAAACTCCATTTGAGATATGGTCAGTAAGTCTCGACTATTCTATTTTAAGGGCTTTTGGTAGTCTTGCTTATTATCATGTTAGTGAAGGTAAGCTTGAGCCACGAGCTAAAAAGGGAGTATTCGTGGGCTATGGGGATGGTGTCAAGGGATACCGTATCCGGTCTCCATCCGAGGGTAGGGTTATTTTGAGTAGAAATGTTGTCTTTGATGAAAATTCTATGGTTAATCCTCTTTGTGAAGTCTTATATGTTGTCGATAGTAGTAGTAGTAGTGTTGATAAACAGGTGGAGCAGCAAGACACTCTTGATGAGAGTGTACCACAGGAAGAAGATCAACCACTACAAATCGAATCCGAAACTGTTCCATCGATTCTTCATTACCGATTCCGAATCGCAGAGTTTGGCCCGTGAACGGTCAATCGGGCCTAATTTTGGGAAGCCTCCGAATAGACTTGGTTTTGAAGATATGGTGGGTTATGCACTTGGGTTCGAGGAGGTGGATCCCGACTTACATGAGCCATCCACTTTCAAAGAAGCAAAGAAGAACATGTTCGACCGCCGGTGGCTTCTTTGCCATGGGAGATGAGATGGAGTCTCTTCAAAAGAATCGGACACGGGAATTATCCAAGAAGCCTCAAGGGAGAAAGATTGTTACTTGTAAATGGGTCTTCAAGAAGAAAGAGGGAGAGAGGCCTGCTTTGAGGGTATAAGGTATAAAGCTCGATTGGTAGCTCGTGGGTTCGATCGAGAAAAGAGGGGGTAGACTACAATGAAATATTTTCGCCGGTGGTCGACATACTTCCATCGAGTGTTGCTAGCAATAGTTGCACATCGGATTTAGAACTCGAACAACTAGATGTGAAGACAATGACTTTCCTACATGGAGAGTTGGAAGAAGAGATATACATGACTCACCAGACGGTTTCAGATTCGGGTAAAGAAGACTATGTTTGCAGTGAAGAAGTCCTTATATGGGCTAAAAAACAGTCTCCGAGGCGAGTGGTATAAAAGGTTTTGACTACATGTTGGAGATTGGCTACACTAGGAGTCCGTATGATTGTTGTGTTTATTACAACAAGTCAAGAATGAGTCTCTCATTTATCCGATCCTATATGTAGACGATATGTTGATAGCTGCAGAGAGCAAGTCCGATGTTCAAAAAATGAAGGGTCTTCTCGGTCTTTGAATTTGAGATGAAAGATTTGGGTGCAAAGAAGAAAAATTTCGGGAATGGAGATCTACGAGGGATAGGAGCAAGAAGAAGCTTTTCTTATCTCGAAAGGCTATATTCGGAAGGTGCTAGCAAGGTTTGGCATGTCTCTTGCTAAATCCATAGATACTCCTAGTGCATCGAATGCACATCTCTCATTGCTTTCTCACCCAAGTCGGTGAAGAAAGGGAGTACATGTCCCGAGTTCCGTACTCTAGTGCTGTGGGTAGTTTGATGTATGCTATGGTGCACTAGACCGATTTAGCACATGATCGTCGGTGTGGTGAGCCGGTTTATGGGTGATCCAGGTAAAGAGCATTGGCAAGTTGTGAAGAGAATTTTTCGGTACCTTAAGGGTACATCTGATGTTGGTCTCATTTATGGAGGTGATAGAGAGTGCCTTGTGTCGGGTACTCAGTTACGATTATGCGGGAGATGTCGATGCAGACGATCAATGATCGGTTATGTTTTCACTCTTGGTGGTTCGATCGTCGATTGGAAGGCTACTTTACGACCTACGATTACTTTGTCTACTACCGAAGCGAGTATATGGCGTTGACATGCAGCGACTAAAGAGGGAATCGGTTAAAAGGACGGGTCGTGATTTGGGTCTACATCGGGAGCAAGCTATTGTGTTCTGTGATGTCTTAGTGCAATATGCTTGGCTAAAGATCAAGTCCATCATGAGAGGACTAAGCATATAGATGTGAGATATCACTTTCTGAGAAATGAGAAGAGGATTAAGGTGAACAAAGTGGGTACTGCCGATAACCCGGTGACATGTTCACTAAGCCGATTCCGCATAGCAAGTTCCAACATTGTTTGGACTTGCTAAATATCTAGATCTGTAATTGCCCTCTTGGGGGCAATATCCGAGGGGAAGGAGAAGAGCTTTACGGTACATCCGGCATTTATGGGAATGCATCCGGTACATCTGTTTGTGAGAGAATTCAAGTCAAGGTGGAGATTTGTTGGGTTTGTGCCTTGATTATGTTAACCGCCGCTTCGAATAACTATGCGGGGGTCTCTCACGCCCGGCCGGTCGAGTGCGGGGTCCGGGGCGAAGCGCCCTGGTTTAGGGGTTCGGGGACGCAACGTGGTCCCCGATGGGGTTCGGGGCAACGCCCCAAACTTAAACGGTATCCGTATCATTTATTGGGCTAGGTCCGTCTTGGGCCTTTATTAGGTCATTTCTCAGTATTAGGTTTAGAGAGTATTATATAAACTCTCTAATTCTCTACCTAAGAAGATTATGTTTTAACATACCGTCTCGAATCAGAATCAAAACTCCTCACATATCAATAAAACTCTCTCCCTTCTGCCCTGTGGACGTAGCTAACACACTGTTAGTGAACCACGTAAATCTGTGCGTTTGTCTCTTTATTGTTCTTTATTTGTTCTTTCTTGCTTCTGTTATAACAATGTTATTTACCAAAGAGGTCTATAATGAAAACTGTGTATAAGTTAACATTATTGCATTCCGAAGTTATTGAACTCGAGACCTCTAATTAAGCTAAATCGAATCCCTTACCAAAAGATGTAAGGATTCACGAAAGAAAAAAACGAGTATTACGTATAAGTTAGTTAGTATTCCAATCAAAATTGTGTTGGAGCATAGTCTGAAGAAAACCATTAACAGTCAGAAAACATGAATGACTTACATTTCATGGCTTAAAAGAGTTACAACATGGTCCATGGATAACATACATATCTATTCCCTTCTTATTTCTTGTCACATACAGACATTAAAATATATAACTACTAGGAGTATTATTACCCAAGAGTAAGCTGCAGAGTTTCTCTGAACTCAGCCCTCCTAGTCTCATTATAAAAGGTTCTATACTTATTAGGCCAATAAGTTAACCCGATACAACCCGAAATGTCCCAATCCAACCTCTTGCCTAACATGGCCTTATCGACTTTCCAACATACACTTTGCCCATACTCGTCCCTCGCAAATATGACACCACCTTGCCTAGTAAAAGGCCTGTTTACATTAGAGTACCTATGTTTAAACCAAGCCTTAGGTTGAATCAACTTGATTGGAGATGGCTTTAAAGAAAACACTTCTCTTCCACCGTTACTGTCATAGAGAGACCAGTTGAATCTCGCGGTGTTAGCGACAGCTGTCTGCTCGAAATTCCATGGTTTGAAGGTGGTCGTGGTTGTTTCACCAGTTGTTACCTGGATTCCCACAGCTTTTGGGGGTTCAAATGAGAATTCTAAGCTCTTCTCTATTTCAATCCCTTTTTCCGGGTTTTCAGATGATTTGCTTACTGTTATTCCTATGATGTTTGTTTGGCAAATTGGTGTGAGTTGCAGTGAGATTCTTGATGGAAAGTGTTTTTCTGATGCACCTGCTCCTCTCTCATTTAAGAGTGCCTCGCTTACAAGCCTAACAACATCAAGCCTGTCAATAAATAAACAAAATAATTACTATTACTTTTCGAAATCAGTTTTTATTTTCTTAATTAACAAATTTCATGCTTGCTTATTACTGTATTACCTTAGATTATCAACATTGACATTGACTTCAATCCACTTGTCACGCACGGTGACCGTCGGACTAAGCTGTATAACACCCTCAAGCTGGTGATAATTCAATGAAAAGGCTAATTGTTCATCAGCAGAACCACTAGAATTTTCAATCTCCATGGTAATTATAGGGCAATAAACATGAACTTTCCACAACCCGGTTGTCGAAAATGAGTATGAAAACAAAGGACACCTTCCCTTAAGTATATGGTTCATAGCCTTAAGCTCATTTTTCCAGTTAGTTACTGCAAGACTAAGGCATCTCATCCATTGTTCCTCGGTGTTAGACCCTAAAAGCCTCATTAGTAGCTTTGAGGTCTCCCTAGATTGAAGGGTCATAAGTTGATCTTTAAGGGTCACAAGACAATTTGAACGAAGGTCGAAAGGGGCCTCGTAAATACATACTAGGAATGCTAATGTTAAAAAGGAGAAATTGAAAAAGTCCTTTAGTAAAGGAGGGTTGATTATAGGTACTCTTAAAGGGTAGTATGGTTGTTTTGAAGGTCCATACTTTAGGACATCTTGGATGAAGTTGGAAATTAGATTATATGTTGTTTGTTCATCTAGGAGCTTAAGGGAAGTTGATTGATAAATCGGGTTTGAAGTCCAAAGCCATATTGGAAGGCTGAAAGATGCGAATATGGAGAGGGTTATGGATTGTGTAGGAGGGTTTTTGGCTATGGATAGACTAAGATTAGCTGTGGATGAATTTGATGAACATATGCATACCGACATCGAATCAGTCTTCCATTGGTTAGGTGGTGGAAGAGTATGGATCCATGACCAAATGTCAGAGTTTCTACAAGAAACAGCCATGATGTTTAGGAACCCAGAGTATTTGTTGTGTAAGAATTATGGAGGTGAAGCCTTTGTATATAAAGGCTAAAACATGGCTTGTAAAAATGTTCTTTCTTTTTGTAGCTAAGATTCCAACAAGTTCAAAATGTCAAAAGATAACAACATAACACTTTTTTTTTGTATGACAAGGGGATTCGTAACCGCAATGTTCGGTAAACCCCCGAATATACGTGATAGGCTGCGAATCACATATACCAAGTAAGCAACCCGAGAGTGAGAGACTCAAAATCTAGAACATAGCCTCATAAATACTCCACAAGATTGCTCTTTGGAACACTTTAAAGCTGAGACCCTTCCGAATTTCACCCGAGTTTTAAACATTTTTAATAAAGGGTACGGTAAGACTGTTGATATTGACGAGTTTTAATTTTTAAATTCTAAACTATAGGTATCATTCATTTGATGATCTATTAGCTAATTAAGCTAGCATTTTCGAAGTAAGAGCATATATTATATTATAAGGTGATGCTCATTCATGGACGCATTTTACTAGATGCATTTTACATTTTAACTCCTCCCATATTAACACCATTCTTTTAAATTTGTTCTCATTTTTTTATATCTTTTCAACTTCCTCCCCCGCCTGTTGCCACCGCCCAACCATCACCATTGTCGTCATCGCGTCGTTACTACTTCCCCACCTCCTCCTCCGCATCACCGCCCCTTCCCCTTCTGCCCAGTCCAACCCACCTCACGCACTATCCCTTTCCTACTGCATTACCCCTTGTTTGCCGTTGCTGCTCGCCGACCACCACCCCTCCTTGACCACCAGATCGTCGCCCACTGCCCCTCCCACCTCTGCATCTCCGCCACCCGCCCTCTCTTTTGCTGCCATCCATCCCAATTAAAACCCTAATTTCTATAAAATATCTCTCAAAATTAATATAATAGATTGGTGTTTACAAAGTTTAAAATGGAATTATTATTTAATTAATATTAATATGAGATCTAAGATGTATAATTGATGAATTTTACTAAGAATTTGATTAATTTTTGAGAGGAAGAAGAAAGGGGGAAAAGAGAGGATTTTTTTTAGAAGGGTAGATGGTGGAAAACTTATAGAAAAAAGTCCATGAATAAGTAAATCCCGTACATAATTGCTCTTTTATTCAGTTGCTCATTCATGTACGGGTTTTACTTATTAATGAACTTTTTTACATTATTTTTCCATTGTATGCCCTTTGCCTATAAACAGAACAACAAACTCTCTCTAATTCCCTCCCTTAAAGAATTAATCAAATCTACAAAATTACTCAAATCCGTCAAATTTCACAATTATGGATGCTGATTCTTGTATCGATCAAGTAATAATTCTAATTTTTAATTTTATTAATTATATTATATGAAATTAAGGAACTGATTTACACTAATTAAATTAGAGCTTGTTTAAACTGTCACCGACGTTGGGGGTGAGGGATTACACAATGACAAAACAAGTTTCAATAGCGATTTCAAATACTGCAAATTTGATGGTAATGAACCATATAAGTCTACTGATTTAATACTTAATTTAACAACATCACCATTTTTATCACATTTTACACCAAACCAATTACACGAATGAGTATCAGAACTTACCCATGTCTTAAAACACATCTAAAGACGATGTTTTTAAGGTTTGTTTCAATTGAAGAAGAACTTAACCTTGCTCATCAATTGAAGACACAACAATGGAAGAAGCATATAATTAATAATGCTGAAATAAATAGAAATTTGTATGAAAATATATTATTAGAAGAAAAATTTAATGGGTAAATGAGAATTGAAGGCATTGCTGCTATGAAAAGGAAAGAGAAGATGAGCTTTAAGATTGAAAAATGGGGGCTGAAATAAAATGGGTAAAATGGTCATTTCCGTTCACGAAAGAGTAAAATCCGTCCATGAATGAGCACTACCCAAATTAATTTCAACTCCTTAATTTGTTACATAATTTATGCAATGAATAACTAAGTTAGAATCATTACTTATGTTGGGTTATTCTCTTCTTAATTGAAGGAATAGACACATTAAGTAAACTCAAGATGTTACTCATCCATTGAATGACAAGATGCGTTCAATTTATCTATTGCTAATAAAAGCTCCTCCACTAAATGAATGTATGAGAAACATTCACTTTTGGCTTTTAAGGAGGTAGAAGTTACTCTCCATGATCACCTATAAATACGAGAGATTGGAGAGTTCATTTCATCAATCACAAAAACACAAAATATATTATTAATCCACAATAATTAGTTTATTATTGTGAGAGTTATCCTCTTTGTGAGAGAAGAAAGCCATTATTAATAGTGAGAGATATCCACCTTATTAGGTGGCGACTTGTAATCCTACTACAAATATTATAGTGAAAGAATTGGACACTCGTCCCGCGGTTGTTTACCTATTTGAGTTTTTCCGCGAAACCAAAAATTCTATTGTGTCTTTGTTAATTTAATTTACTCACTTTATTTATTTTTCCCGTAATTACACAAAGAGGAAAATACGAGTTTTTCCCAACAGTGGTATCAGAGCCATGTTAAGAAAATCTCGTATGCCGTCTTAACAAAAGTCTCTATGGTTTAAAGCAAGCACCACGTCAATGGTATAAGAAATTTGATTCCTTCATAACCGAGCATGGTTTTAACAAAACACAGACTGATCATTGTGTTTTCATGAAGAGGTACGCAAGTAGTGATTTCATCAAACTATTATTATATGTTGATGATATGTTAATTGTTGGGAAAGATAAGCTGAAAATTGCATCGCTCAAGAAAGCTCTAAGCAAATCATTTGTTATGAAAGATTTGGGACCGGCGAGACAGATCCTTGATATAAAAGTTATTCGTGATCGAGAGAAGAAACTCTTATGGCTATCCCAAGAGAGTTATATTGCGAAAGTCCTTGAGAAATTCAAGATGAACAATGCCAAGCCGGTTAGTATGCCACTTCCTGGACATATCGAACTCAGTAAGAAGCAAAGTCCAGTTAGTGAGGATGAAAGATTCGAGATGCAGAATGTCCCTTATTCTTCCGTTGTTGGCAGTCTAATGTATGCCATGATATGTACAAGACCCGACATTGCTTATGCAGTCGGAGTAGTTAGTCGCCATTTATCTAATCCCGGAAAGGAACATTGGCCCGCTGTGAAATTGATATTTAGATATCTCCTGGGAACGAGCAATAGATGCTTATGTTTTGGAAAAGGCGAACCTTTGCTAAAAGGTTATTGTGATGCAGACATGGCAGGCGATGTCGACTCCAGAAAATCGACATCAGGTTATTTGACTACTTTTGCAGGGAGAGCTATATCTTGGCAATCTAAACTGCAAAAATGTGTTGCGTTGTCAACTACCAAGGCCGAGTATATTGCAGCCGCCGAAGCTTGTAAGAAAATATTATGGCTGAAGAATTTCTTGCTAGAACTTGGTCAAAAGCAAGAAGAATATTTTCTACTTTGTGATAATCAAAGTGCTATTCATCTAGTTAAAAATCCAGCCCGCCATTCAAGATCCAAACACATCGATGTTCGATATAATTGGATTCAAGATGTGTTAGAAGAAAAGAAGCTTCAACTTGATAAAGTTCACACTGATGATAATTGGTCCGACATGATGACCAAGGCCATTGCAACTAAGAAATTCGATGATTGTTGCGATGGTTCCGGTGTAGTGATGCCCTCCAATTAAGTCGAGAAGGGGGAGATTTGTTGGGTTATTCTCTTCTTAATTGAAGGAATAGACACATTAAGTAAACTCGAGATGTTTCTCATCCATTGAATGGCAAGATGCGTTCAATTTATCTATTGCTAATAAAAACTCCTCCACTAAATGAATGTATGAGAAACATGCACTTTTGGCTTTTAAGGAGGTAGAAGTTACTCTCCATGATCACCTATAAATAGGAGAGATTGGAGAGTTTATTTCATCAATCACAAAAATACAAAATATATTATTAATCCACAATAATTAGTTTATTATTGTGAGAGTTATCCTCTTTGCGAGAGAAGAAAGCCGTTATTAATAGTGAGAGATATCCACCTTATTAGGTGACGACTTGTAATCCTACTACAAATATTATAGTAGAAGAATTGGACACTCGTCCCGCAGTTGTTTAACTATTTGGGTTTTTTCGCGAAACCAAAAATACTATTGTGTCTTTGTTAATTTAATTTACTCACTTTATTTATTTTTCCCGTAATTACACAAAGAGGGAAATACGAGTTTTCCCCACAACTTGAATTAATTGATTAATATGAGAAATAAGTTTCATAAGTGAGTAATTTGGTTTTAGTTTGATTAATTTGGAGAGAAAGAGAGGGTGAAATTTTTTTCCATTGTTTTTTAGGAGAAGAGCATGGTAAGGAAAACTAATGAAAAAAGTACGTGAAAAAAGTAAAACTCATACTTAAAAGAGAAAAATGATTACGCATCTGAGGTAGTACCTCAGACCTTGTAGTTTTTGAGCATATACACATTTTTTCCGAGCATATTACGAGTTATAAATATAGTTTTTGAGCAATATTATATTTTTTTAGTGTAATGTTTTGGTAAATGTGCTCAAAAACTTTATACTAAAGTAGAACTCAAAAACTTTACAATAAAACTCAGAAAATAAACAATAAGAGGTACTAGCTCAGATGTATAGTCTATGAACTGTACTTAAAAGAACAACTAGGTTAAATAAAAGTGCTAAAAATCAAAGAAACAGAAGGTGTATGAGTGTATCATAGCACTTGGTTGTGTTTGACCTGTTTGTACGAACTTCACCAATTTAATTCATTTGTTGAATGTCTCGCATTTGAGCTCATAGAATGTACTCGATCACTCCTTCCTAGTTAATAGTTTACATTTTACTTTATTTTCCTTCATAAAATAAAGCAAATATAAACTATTCATCGCGACAAAGGGAGTAATAATATTAAAAATGAAAGGGAATTTCACCGTTCAAAGTTGTATATATTTTCAACGTCGAATATATATATGGACTAAACATAATTGGATAGTGGACATAAAGCTATATTCTTCGTAGGGAAGAATATAAAGACTTTCACACGTTCTTATTTGTGATGGCACTATTACGTTACAAATTTGTGACCTCTTACAAGAAGTAGGTGGGATAGTAAGTAAAAAGACAAGTGGAAGAGGGTTGTAAAAAGTCACAAGCTTGTAACCGTCATAAGCAAGACACTTTAAAAGACTTTACACTAAAGCATACCGAGTATATGAGAATTACAAAGGTTGGGAAAGTGATTGGTAGAATTGTGCAAGAAAATGATTCTTCATTCTTAAGGGTAACTTGTTTGAGATTAGGATGTCTTCTTTGTTATATGATTGGATAAGATAGGACCCATTTGGAAAATTCTGTTAGCCTAAGTTATTTGCAAGTTGTAATATTAGACCACCTGTATTCTCTAGGTTATATCCTCACGGCATATTAGATAGATCAATCCGTCTCATTATAGACGGACACTATCCGTCTATAACTATAGACGGATAGTGTCCCTCTCACAAATAAAAGTGGGTAGTGCAAGTGGGGGTATCCATTTCCCACCCACTTGCACTATCCACTTTCATTTGTGAAGGAACACTATCCGTCTATAGTTATAGACGGATAACATTCGTCTATAAAGAGAATTTGTGTAGATTATAATAATTACGGAAATTTTCATGGTACTTAATTTTGTTCGATTGTTCACGGTGCCCTTATTTTTAAGAATCCGCTTATGATATCTTTGAGGTTCCAATTTTGTGGCCGTAGTACACCTTAATGTAACGGTTATCAACAGAACGTTAACTTTTGATGACGTGATAATAATTACTAAATTATAAATTAATAAAAAATAAGAAATAAAAATAAAAGTTTGAGCATTTTCCACTCCTGTATTTATACATTATTCCTCAGATATCCTTAAGATATAACAATTTTCCCATGGTGCCCTTGAGTTTAAACAATTTTCCCACTACATTTCTGATTTAAGCAATGTAATAGTTTGATAAGAAGGTCATTTTGCTATCATGTAGTGTGTCATCTCGATTTACTCTTACTCAACATCAACATTCATCTCGATTTACTCTTCCTCAATATCAACATGTACATAATCAATGCTACTTTTATGTTAAAATATAAGAGATTGAACAAAATCTTCATCTTTACTTTCATGTCATCGTTAAACTTTATTATTTCTCAAATATTCTTTTAATTTACATAGCCATGTTGGACATTTGCCGAACTTCTTCTAATGAGTTTACAAAGCCAAGTAAGCCCGGATTCATTTTCAATATAATCTCTTCTAAAATCCATAACCTTGTTAATTTTTTGAGTGGTGAGTTGTAGTGGCAGAATGTTGTGCGGAAGCGTGAATATCACGTGTTGGGCCTCTGCTGCACCGATGTCCACAATCCATAATAGTACGATATTGTCCGCTTTGGGCCAAGCCCTCACGGATTTACTCTTGGGCTCCTTCCCAAAAGGCCTCGTACTATTATATTTTGTACACTTATAAAGATGATCTTCCATCTTTATTCTACAGATGTGGGACATGAGTTTGCACCCTAACAATCCTCCCCTCAAACCAAGGACCATCACCTTGACTCGGACCTTAACCTCTATGGAGAACTTCCCACACCTACAGCTCCAACTTCTAGACACCCGAAACATCACAAGTCTTGATAACCTCCCCTTAGCCGACACACCATGCTACCGCGAGCCATGTCTTGCACCACTTGTCACCGCCTGGTCAAGTGAGTGCCCTCACATGCTCCTGAACTAGCATGTCCTTGTGCCCTTCTTGGGAATTTGCTACACATGCATATCGAATCGAACATCCTCTGCATCCAATATACCCTGGACCGGGTCCGTCACTTCAGAAGTCCTAGAACACAAACGGTCTCTGGCATCCAATCTGGAAAGGACCCACCCCGAGCTAGGAGTTCCATGCCTACAATGTACAACTTCAAGTCTTGGACCTACTGATGCATCCTCGTGTCTAACCCACGTCGAACCTTGGGCTCTGATACCACTTGTTGTGCGGAAGCGTGAATATCACGTGTTGGGCCTCTGCTGCACCGATGTCCACAACTCATAATAGTACGATATTGTCCGTTTTGGGCCAAGCCCTCACGGATTTACTCTTGGGCTCCTTTCCAAAAGGCCTCGTACTATTATATTTTGTAGACACTTATAAGATGATCTTCCATCTTTATTCTACCGATGTGGAACATGAGTTTGCACCCTAACACAGAACATGATGCTTCTTTTGTTATAACAGGGATATTTGGGGAAAATGTATAAAGTACAAGGGTACCATGGGAAACAGTCAAACTTTTATTTTTATTCATATTTTTTTTATTAATTTTTAATTTAATAATTATTGTCACGTTATCAAAAGTTAACGTTCCGTTAACGACCGTTATATTAAGGGTACCACGGGCACAAAAATGGAACCTCAAGAGTACAATGAGTGGATACTTAAAAATAAGGGAACCATTGAAAATTTGACAAAATTAAGAAATACTATAGAAAATTTCCTTTATTATAAGATGCTGATTTTTGTAGTACATATTTTACTTATTGTAGTACAATGCTGACCGTTATATCCCTCGCAATTTACCTATCAATCTATCTATATATATATTAATCCTCTAAGAAAACCGCTGATATGGCATTCTAATAATTAAGAGTTTGCTGACATGTCAAATCCTCCTTGATTAAGAGATCATGTACATATTTTCCATTATTACCCATCTAATTTGTTTTACATTTATTCTCACTAAACTTTGACTCTCCCTCTCCTTCCTTTCAAAAGAGTTATCATCGTGTTGAATTTATCGCCTATCATAAGACATCGATTATCCAAGTACATCCAAATTTTTTGTGGCAATCACCGATTGAAAGTTGTATGGCATGAATCATAGCTCGAAATACGATATCTTATGACTAAATGAATTCCTTTCAATGACGAACAATAAAAATGAATCCCACTTAATTCTGGGAATTTCATACGAAGTACTATATTTTCAATGGTTCCTCCATGAATTCCGCGCTGCGGCTCCCTCAATGGATCAAGATCGGATGTTGTTAGACCAGGACCACCACCGACCGCCTTGACCCACGACCCCCGTCGCCCCCTCCCCGCTTCACCACCATCCCTCCAATGAAAGTAATAACACGTAAATCAACTTAATTTAAACAAAATTTATGTAATTTGTCGGTTAATATGAGATTTGAGATCCATAATTATAATTTTTGGGGGAATTTGATAAGGTTTTGGGGAAGGATTAGAGAGAATTTTTTTCAAGAAAAGAGTATTCTATAGAAATATTATGAGAAAAAAATACATGATTGAGTAAAATGGGTTCACGAAAGAGTAAATACGATATTAATATATACTGAAATAGGGTAAAAATAAAAATTACATCCTAACCTTCTATCACCATCATGTATTTTTTTGAGTACGTGTCGAGATCCAATCAAGACATAGGCTTTCTAGCCTAAGAATAGCTCCCACTGTTTTCACAGTGTGTGGGACTCATCCTTCTTGCACATCTCATGATCACAAGTGTACTCAATTTCCGTTATAAATATCTCTCATTGTTCTTTATTGCCTAGAACGATTCTAGAAAATCTACTTCTTGATTTTCATAGCCACAATGGTATCTTAACCATCCTTATGTGTTTTGATTATGGTTTTGTCGGAAACCATGCGCAACCTCAATTGTCAATTGTCACTTGTGTAACACCCTTACACAAAATTGCATCATAAACACTCTGCTTTTACTTTCTTAATGCTTCTGCAAGCACTTAAGGGTAATCTTTATATACTAGGTAAAGATTACTTAAATTCGATTTTGAAAACAATTCATCATACTCAAAGTATATGAAGTGTTATACATCATTTCCTATTTAATTGATTCGGCAGCGGAAGCAAATTGAATCAATCAAATATGTTCAATTTAATTGAACTAGTCATGAATCTTATCAATCATAAGACTTCTTACTGACGCTAATATCATGTGGATTTATCTTCATAAATCCGGATATTCAAGATGTATTATAATACTCCAAAAGTCTTAAATCATTCTTAATGATCAACATGTCATCCACATATCGGACTAATTAAAATTTCCGTAACTCCCACTGAACTCCATGTATAAACACAACTTCTCGACTTATCGAGAAATGTTTTATCACATGATCAAAATGTTGATTCTAACTCATTGATGTCCTACTTAAGACCCTCTCTTAAGTTTCACATTATCTTAGGATTGCAAGAATCTTCAAAACTCAAGACATGTATTGAATACATTCCTTCTAATTGAAGAAGTGAGTTTTAGATTCACTCGCTATGTATTTCATAACCTCATAATGAAACACAATCCCTAAGAAGATCCAAATAGACTTAAGCATTTCAATTAGTGCAAAAACCCTTTGTCACTAATCAACCAATCTGGCTTTGAAATATCTCTTTATTAGTGCAAAACTCTTTGTCACTAATCAAGCCTTTATTTCAATTCTCATGGCTCTAAGCCTTGTATTGAGTTGTGACTTAAACAATCTTATGTAAGTCATGTGTTCATTACTTTCTAGAAGTAATCAATTTGAATCAAACGATTTCTTTGTAAGTTATAAGCTCTTTACTTTCTTAAAAGTAGCATGAATCCATCATTTTTAACAAGTGACGAATTTAACCTCCTAGGTTTTGAGGAAACAATGTCTTACACAAAACGTCTCATGTAGCCAAGAAAGACCAGTTTCTTGCGACATAACATTCTTTGTGGCTCTTGAATAATTTCTCCCACTCTGTCTTCTAGAAATAAACTTGTATTTTAGTGAGACGACTCACGAGCCGCAAACCCGTCGTACTCATGATAATTGAAAGGGAAAAATGAGCATTTGTTTCTTGTGAAAACTTACAAACATGGTACCCTTACCATTTCATATCTCATATGATTCGATTTAGTGGAAAATAATTTAGACAAAATGATAAAATCCCCAAAAGGATCAAGTAACTCAAAGTAACTTGATTGAAATCCAAACCATATCGAATAGCGTTTGATTTCTTATCTAATCACACATTATTCCATAATGCGTGCTACGAGAGATTAACTTGTGATTCTATATCACATTTTCTTTGGCTTACATCAAAGTCTTCACTTTGATAATCCCATCACGACTAAATCGTGATTCCTTGAACTCTTTGAAGTTCTTCAAAGATTTCTCTATTTACCTTATTAAGTGAGCATATTAGCGTCAACTTAAATCGTTGGTAAAAATGATCAACCTATTTTGGATCAATGATTTACAACCTCGATCTCCTTTTCAACCAAAAGGCACGAGACATCTTGCTTTGAATACAAGATACGCATATACCATTAATGATCTAATGGTTTCAAGAGTACTTGATAACTCTTTGCGTTCATCATTCCAAAATTTAAGGTTTAATCTTGGGTTACCAATTTGAATCTTACATCATCTACATGATATGTCATTCTAGTTTGGTTTAGAATATAATCACCTTGATAATGGGCTAGCCATTCATCAAATAGTGGTGTGTAGGGTCACAAAAGTGAGAACCTCTTTTGTCTCTTAACAAGTTTATATTCTTATTTAGAGTTTATGCACTTAATAGTCACAATCAAGTACCACTTTAAATCCAAAAACTAGATTGAGTACACAATTACTCTATCTCTCGACTTCATTGTTGCTAGTCGTCATATTCTAATCATCCTATGTATCAAACATAATGATGAAAACCACCATGGGTTTCTAATATTGACGAAGTAATACTAGCAAAATTTATGTTTAATCAAATAAACATTTTTAAAGAAGAAGGTCCCATTAGATGTCCCACAACTAACTTGTTGATTCTTCAATAATTTGGGGTAGTTTCCTTTCTCGTGTCCAACATTTTAAGACAATGGAAACTTTATCGGTCGGGATTGATAGGTTTAGTATCGTTATTCTCAACAACTTTACCTTTAACATTACCTTGTATCAATTCCATTATAATCTTTACTTCTTGAACCTCGTCCTCATCTTAACGGTTTAAGAGAATGCTCCCACTCAATTCAATGAGTCTTTACTTAGAGAAGCAAAGTTGAATCTTATGAAGATTACTCTTCATTTGTTCGTTTTAGTCTTAAAACTTCTATTGAAGTGGTTGCGTTATTTTGGTCAATTACGAATTCCAACAAATCTAATTACCAAAACAATTTATCGCTTCAAGATACTTAATTCAATTAAGTATATGAATAAAAATCCATTGCAAGTAGATGTGTTAGTCAAGAATCAAAAACCTGTTTGATAATGAATAACTTTAATCTATACTCTTTACAAGAGATCCTTAGCAATGGTTCATTTGAGGTTTTAGAAGCAAATTCATATTTGTCTTTAGTTACGATATTTTAATGGAGATTTGAATCAAAAACGAAATGATATCGTATATGAATTGTGGTAAAGAAATAGAACAATATGATAACGGAATAGTGGAAAACAAAAACATTCATCGTTATATTAATACTTGTAAATAACAAGTAAAGCATTTACATAGTGACCTCTACCCAACTATGATAAATGATTCCAAGACCCAAATTCATATCGACTTAGGCACGGGGTAGCCGATGCAACCTTCATCAATATAACTCGGTGGATTAACCTTTTAATCGATTCTACTTTTAGAACTCTTGGTCGATAAAATTACTCTAATGTTTATCTATAGCCCAAAACACATCAACAAGGGCACGGGGTAGCCGATACATCCCTTATCAAATACTTTTGTTGAGTTCAATCCAAATTTCGAATAAATGTGTCCATTATCCAAACCCACATCAATTTGGGCACGGGGTAGCCGATACATCCCTTATCAACATGAATTCGGTGGATTAACATTCATCACCCACTTCCCCTACGTAACAAGGTTTGTACCCCGGTGTGGCCGAGCGCACTCCCTCGCGAAATAGGTTTTCATGGTTTCTACTATTTGGTAAGGCTATGTCTCAATTAATTGTTTTAGCGAGAGGTCATGTCAATTTATTATCTATCACGTTTTAAGTGAACTAAAGCGGTGAACTACGATAATTTTAATTGACACGGTCGATGAACTCGATAAAAAGACAATGCATGTTTAGTTATGGCGATTTAGCAATGCATGTGACATAAAATAAAATGCAAGCATAAAGATAAATAAATCCTAGTATGGCCTTTCCTAAAATAGAAAAACTATTAATCTATTACAAATTTGGAAACCAACTCCATTGGTCCCTTGAACTTCGGTTGTGGCACGCATCTCGAGGTAACACCGTCTTTATGTATCGCCATTCTTGAAGTAATCCGTCTTTTGGAACTCCGGAATGAATAAAATTACATAATAAATTACATAATTTCCTATTATACATTTGTAACTAAAATAAAATAATCTATTAAATTACAAAACGGTGATACGAGATCACAATAAAAATTACAACCGAATCGATATTCCCATACATTTCGGGAAATACCAATTAAAATCTAAGGCCATACTAAGTAAAATTACATAATTTCAAAATTACATAAATTAAAATTATGACAATCATAAAGAAAATGCAACATTATAATATGTATGAACATGCTCAATTTTATGCTAAATCGCCTTTAATTAGCCAATATCGTATATTACTCGGTTTTTACGGATTTGCGTGATTTCAACATTTTATAATCACAAAAATACATAAACTCATATTTATGCATAAGTTAATTACCCTAACCTCTTAGGACTCAAAATATAGTCTTCACTAATAATTTGACCATAATTAACTTTTATTTACAAAATTTGTTCATAAATGGACCAAAAATTACAAAAATAAGCTATTAAACTTCAAATAAACCACAAAAATTTCAAATAAATTTAAAATTTGAAATTTAAATTCATGAACATTCTGGATAAATTCCATGACACTCATAATGTTCAAAATCTTAGGTTAAAAATTTCGAAAATTTTCCGGAAAAACAATGTTGCGGTTTATCGATTTATAATAAAATAATCATAAAAACATGGAAAAATTATTTTCACTAACTTTTCAATTTTAGATCTGAAAAATATAATAAAATGCAACATTAGACGTTTTTCCTAAGTCATAGATTATGTTTTATTAATTTTCAACTAATAATGTCACTATTTATGCCATTTTTCTCCAAAAATTCATAAATCATGCTAAAAGACTTCTTTATAGCCAATTATTTTACACACATCTTGTAAAATTGCATGTGACAACATATTAATTTTCTATGACCAGATTCGAAATTTAACTCATATTAACCTATTTTTCACTTAAATCCGAATTTAATAATGAAAAATTCATTTTTCGAGCATAACAAGTGCAAAAATTATGAAAATTTACAGGTTATCTCAAAATAATATATGTAACAACATATCCAAAAACCAAGTGAAAATTCGAAGTATAGCTAATTTTCGACCAAAAATGACATTTTTACTCATAAAATCACATTTAAATGCCATTATTGTTAAATATGAACAATAAAAATCCGAAAAATTAACCAAAAAATCCTAAAACACTTTAGGACCAGAAATATTAACATGCATGTAATTATTTCGTGATATATCATAATAACACAAATTTTTCAAGTTTTATTTTGTTATTCATATAACTCGGAAAAACTTTTAACCAATTTGCATGCAAACAACCGTGGCTCTTGATACCGATTGAAGGAAATGTAGATCTATATACATATTTAACATACTCATATATGTCTAATTAATTTGTCATAAAATTAAAACGGATTTTATGCATGCAAACATTAATAAAAGAGAAGAGAAATAATGTCCTTACATTCAATATTTCGGCTATATTGGGCACAAGAGAGATCACCTTTCTCTTCTTGTTCTTGAGCTATTCCAAATGGAAGAACAAAGATCTAAGAATAAGATCTCTCCCTAAGCTTTATACCCAAGGCTTTCTCTTAATTAGAATTAATATTATGAGTACTAGATAATATTAATTCTTGTGAAAAATGACCCAAAAATATGGTTTGTGCTCTTGAATATTCGGTCAAGAGTAAGGGGATTTTGGAGTTTATTTCTCTAGAATTCTCATAAATTGTAGAGAGTATTTTTAATTTTCTTACACTAGAAAATTAGATGTTGAATGAATGAATTAATTAGGAAAAGAAAAAACTCTTTCTTTTCTCTTCATTTGGCCGAAATAATGGCATTGGGTAGGTTGCCCAATAGCTTTCATTTTTGCTCTTCACAAGAGACCAAGCATGCAAAGCCAACTACCCATTCTTATGATTGTGTTTCCATTTAAAATAAATAACACAATATAAACTATATGCCCACCCACATTTTCGGTTTTAAGACATAAAATGGAGAATCCATTTTATTTTTGTCATTTGTCAAATTTGTCACATGTGACATGTTACATGACATGTCACAATGTAATGTATTTTTAACATATTAAAAATCACATACTCATAAAATATGTCATTTTACAAAATCGACTAGTAATTCGTAATTACTTGTACCAAAAATGTTTCCAAATTATAAACTACAACAATCTGTATTTATAATAAATTATTCATTCCGTTTTAATTGTTTCTTTAAACAATAATTTCATCCGAGTAATGATACAATTCAATTACTCGCATAGTATCTCATTTAATCACATTTCAATTTGATACGTAAATTTTACTTCCAAAATCGTCCGTCAATTTTTCAAGTAATTTAATTAACTCGTAACGTTATACGATTAATTAAATAATCAATTAAGAGTGTTGCCCTATAGGTATGACCTAGGGGTCAATCGATCATCACCACCGTCGCACGACAAGTAATGTCAAACTCTAGTACCACCAATCATTACCGATATATGTTGACCAGGTTTGAGATAAATACTTCCCAATTGTATTCTTTAAAATGAGATTTAATAATGATATTTAAATCATGTAATCGCACTATTGTTGAGGACACATTTCCCAACAGAACATGCATATGATGATAATCAAGTTGTATACTACAAACAATAATCACTACATAATGGTACAATATACACGATTCCTCATATCATTACAAGTCTTGATCGAGTTACTTTGTCAAGGAACTTCTATAACAATTTTATATGGGTTCATCCTTCACCTCTAGGTGCCTAACGTGAGTTAAGAGTACAATCTACATATGTAATAACCTAAACACGCTAAAGTATTCGAGCACAAATGTAAAATAACAATCATATACATTTACCATAACTATCAAAGGCAATATGAAAATCCAAATATTTCCTAATAAAAATTGAACAGTAGCAACTTTTCGATCTATGACATGGTGGTGATGAATGATGATCAAGTAATTAAAGACTGAGCGTCGGTCACTCACAAATACTACTATACCTTCAGTTATATAATAAGTATTATATAACCACTATAAATTTATGCGAGCTCATGTGTAATTTTCTTGAACTTTTTAAAAGTTTATTTTTTGTTTAAATGTGTGAGTTCAGAAACTTTATCGTATAATTCAGATTCTTTAAAATAAAACTCGAAAATTTTAGTATAGAACTCGAATTCTAAATCATACAACTGGTAGTATAGTCAATTAATTATCGGTCAGTCGCTTCACGTCATGGGATGTTCGTTAAATTTCCTGTAATAGGAAAGTGTGCAAGAAAGAATATTGTATAGAGCTCAAAGTGTAAGACCAACTTTAGGGTTCGGCATATATTCTTGAGCTATGTATCTTTATGCATGCTGGCAAACCTTGTGTAGCATAGCCAGATTTTTTTGACTTTTATTAGCTAATACTCCCTCCTATTTTGAATACTTTCATGAGAATTAAGGGTGTGAATTAAATAAGATAAAATATTATGTTAGGGTGAGGTAATTGGAGAGAGAAGGTATTATTGTGTATTATTAGGAGGTCAGGTGATTAAAATAAGTATTGTTGTGAGATGAGGTGATTAAAAAGATAAAATATGGTATTATGGGGTATTGCTGTGAGGTGTGGTGATTAAAATAAGTATAAAACTTTACTAAATAAGGAAAGAGGAAAGATATTGTGAATAAATGAATAAAGAAAGAGGAATAGTTATTTAAAATAAGAGGTAGTAAGTGTAATATTCCGCATTTATATAGACTAGACTCGACCAAGTAGACAATTCACTCGGCCGCGTGGAGCCCACTCGACCCAGTGAAGAACCGAGTACCACCTGACAGTATTCTGGAAGCTTGTAAAGATGGTCACTCGACCGAGTGACCATCCACTCGACCCAGTGGAGCTTCCACTCGATAGAGTGGACCGGCCACTCGATCGAGTGCTGGTCGAGTGCGGCTTATACGGGGAGATTGTTGGTGAGATGTCGCTTTCGGAACCTTATCACTTCAGATTTCCCACACAAAACCCTTCTCAACCACTATTCACACCACTCTCTAAACTCCTCCAACATCTCTCTAAATCCTTCACCAACAAACCCTCTCAATATCCTAATTCTCTAGAGAAGATTTCTGCCTCCTTTGTTCTTCCACTTTGTTGTAAGTTGAGCTACACTCCTTCTTCCCTTTAATCTTGTCTTAACAATTTTATTTAGTTAGTAGATTACTCTATACTTAATTAAGTTGTATGAATTAAATGGGATATTTAAGGGGTTTAATTAGTATGGTTATTACAATAGATTATAGTATTGATTGTAGAAATTAATATGTGTAGGGAGCTTCATTGAGAAGCATTTCTAGTGAGTAGCTTGTGGATTTGTGAAGATAAGTTTGAGGTAAGGTTTTCCCTACTTAGCTATGATAATATTAGTGTTTAATTGTGCATTTATTAGCATTAATTGCATTTGCCTCATGATAGTTGCATTATAACATGTTTTGGTAATTAGGGTTTATCATATAAGATGACTTAATGGTAATTAGGTTAAGATGAGGATGGTAAATTGTCACAAAGATGATTACAATGCATTACAACATGTTAAAGAGCAATTAAATGAGAAGAAATGAATTAGTGAAGAGTTGAGCATGATTGTACTTATTTTGCTAATATGGTTGCATAGTTGCGTTGTTTGGACTTGTTGGTTTGTTCTTGGTTTGGTGGACAATGGAGAATGTTGGAGGATCATTGATTCCGATTTCGGAGACGGAAGGTGGTTGTGAAACCGTCTTCCACTCAAGTCACCCTTGGAGCTTTCCATTCCAAGAGGGATGTACACATTTAGTACTTGGGTTACGGAGGGACTCGTGTGGTGAGGCATGACGTCTTGCAGGGGACTCGAGTCGCACTTGGTCCCGGTACCACGGACGTGTTACGAGTACCTTGTGTGTTAGTGACGTCGTGGGCGTGTCCCGGTCACCGGTTTGTGGGGATGTACATTGGAGGGTGATTTCCTATCTTTCATCATACCTTGTTAGTTTCATCTTGCATTGTCATATGTTTAGGTAAGCTTAGTATCGCATGCATTGAACATTTATATAATTGAGATAACACTTGGGTTTTGAATTATCTGTGGTGAATCATATGGTGATTTCTGCCCATATGGGGAGCAGTGTTGACAGGTTAGCGTGATTGATTCGAGAACTTTGGGAGCGGTCTTCACTTGTCGTCACCACTTGTGGTTATCCTAGCTTTTTGACAATTAAACTCCTACTTTTCGATTTGGTTGTATAACATTTGGGATGGTATTTGCATCTTCCAACTTGTAAGCACTTAACTACAACTTATCTATTTCTTTATGTTGAGTTGGGAATTTCTTTACTTGATTGTTCGCACTACAAAACTTGGGAACCAAATTTTGTAATGCCTCCATGTGTTGGGAATGCCTAAAGGAAAGGATCTCGACTTATGGGGTGTTATAAAGTGGTATTAGAGCATCATTTTTGGAGCCTAAACCAATGAAAATGAACTAGGGTGAGTCAATCTAAAGTGAACCCGGTTTGAGTCATAGAGAACTTGTAACAAGTTTGGGAGACGTCCCAAGGTTGTGCCATTGTCCTCTTAACTTAACTCGGTCACTATGTGGGGGCAATGGGGGCGTGTGTGATGCATATGGTTGTTACATATGTCTTGCTTAGTGTTATAGATTTGTTACATGCTTGATAATATCCTATGTGACAACATGTTGATGATGATACTGTAACATTCCGTCTGCGTGTTGTGCTATCCAGGTAGGATTTCCTACTCAGTATTAGTCCCATAATGGGATATTGGTGATGTGCTGTAGTTAGTGATTGATATGATGATTGTAATTGTAATTGTGTTTGTGATTGTGGTTGTGTTTGTTGATGGTTCTCGAGATGCGTTCTCGGCTGAGTGGGGTCACTTGCGGGAGTGATCTCACGCCCTAGTTTCGCCCTTAGTGGAACCCGCCACGAAAGGGGATGTGCACATTAATGGACAGGGTTATCGCTCGTACGATGAGCGGGGCTTAGGTGGGAACGGCTGCGGTCCCCCCGCGTGGCGGGTCCGGTGGACGGTCGTATTGAGACGATGGGAGTTGGGGTGTGTGTGTGTGTGTGTGTGATTAATTTTGTCTGTTTATCTTATTGTTGATATATGTATTGAATTGTGTGGTTAGTCGACCCCGTTTAAATGTTTTAAAAGCGTGGTGATCCATTCGGGGTGGTGAGCGGTTATTGAGCGGAGTGTGATATGACGCGTATGGGATAGCCGGGATGAGTCATCACGTGGCAGTTAGAAGTCTTCATTGTGTCGGGACGAAGTCTATTAGCTTTGATAGTTTTTTTTGTAGACCGTATGAGAACCTTGTAATTCCTTTTGTTAGCTTTGGTTTTATAATGTAATCACTTAAACTTATTTAATAAAGTATGTTTCTTCATTGTCTTATGATTATCATGCCTCGGGTAACCGAGATGGTGGCATCCTTATACCAGAGTGGTCCTGGTAAGGCACTTGGAGTATGGGGGTGTTACAAATGGTATCAGAGCGACGATTTTGGAACCTGTAACAAATGAACATAATGAACATAGGGAGTCTAATAAAATGAACCTGGTGTATGTGTAATGGGAGCCCGGCTGATGCTAGGTTTTGGGTGAGTAGGCGCCCTCACTTCAAAATCTTGGCCCCATGATACTTAAGCCAATCACATGGTATGGGAACGTGGAGTCCGTGTGTATATGTGCGACGTATATGTTAATTGTCTTTGTATATGGTTTGTTGAAAGCATGTTGCATGATAGTTGGTTGACATGATGGTTGGAATCGTTGGAAAAGTATATGAGAATGATGAATGATATGGTAGAAAAAGAAAGTAGTTCGTATATGATGATGTGTGATGAAGTGGATTTGTAATGTTGTTGTATTAGCAACATGGAATTAGGATTTGTAGTGTATGGGTGTGGTTTGTGTTATGAAAAGTTATGAAAATTTAAAACATGCGAGTAATACATAATTGAAAGTTGAATGTTATATGAGCATGATAGATGGTAATGTTTGACTTTTGGTAAGTAGTAACATGAAGAGGTTCAATGATATGTGTTTTATATAACGAATTGGATGAAAAGCATGATGGTTGTTTACAACGTGGCACTTGATAACACGAAGTACATTATTTTGTTGATTGTATGAGGAGTCGCGCAGATTTGAATGCGTAGTTGTAATCATAATGTTGAAATAATAATGAATGCATAGTACGTTAGGGTATGTGAGATAACATGCGGGTAGTATTCACGAGTCTGCATGACTCGATCGAGTGGGTTTGATTCGATCGAGTGGGTACTTGTCGTTATTTTGACGAGAATCGTGTTTACGGGCACTCGATCAGTACCTCGGGCACTCGATCGAGTATGGGGTCACTCGATCGAGTAGCCGGGCTACTCGGTCGAGTAAGTCGAGATCGAAGGTCTATTTGGGTTCGGAGTCGGGGCACTCGATCGAGCATGTTGGGCACTCGATCGAGTAGCCTCAACTCGATCGAGTAGGTTCGGGTACTCGATCGAGTGGGGTCTATCAGTCATATGCGTATTTCGGGTCATATGTTTGTCTTTTGACATTCGTTGCATATTATGTTTAATTCAAAGGTGTTGTATTATTTCTTTATGCATTGTTTTACGTATGTGTTGGTCCTGAAGCGTAAGTTACCCAATCTTATGATGTAAGGAGTGGCACTATGATGAGTATGAGTTCGGTGGGGAGGACATGAATTATGAGTGATTATGATAGATGGTGGAAAAAGAAAAGGAAGATTGGTATAGTTTATTGAGGCATGGCGCACGTTTTGCGAGACGGGATGAGTGATATGATTGTATGTTGAGTAGTGTAAAAATAAGTGAATATAGACGAGGGATGATGTGAGTATAATGAACGTGAGAATGAAAAGATTGAAAGTAAGAATGTGGATGGTGGCAGCTTGAGATGTGTAAAGAGTTAAGGAGGGAAATGGTTAGGAGTCGTGTGGGTTATGGATTTATGTAGTGAAAGTTCGTTTAAAGGGGGGTTGAGAAGAGTAATATATAGTGAACTTTGGGGGGGACATGTCGCGAGGTGTATTTATAGACAGTGAGTGAGTTTGGGAGGTTTATTAAAAGATGAAACTACTGTGTGAGTTCCTTGGGTAATTGGCGATATGAAAGGAATTTTGATTTCTAGAGATGTAAGAAGGGAGATGCAATTGTTGAACAGTAAATGTTGATTCTATGGATGTATTAGTGGCAAGGGTGATGGATGACATAATAAGAGAATATTTGGGGTAAGAAAGAGGGAGATGATATCGAAAAAAATAATGGGATTTGAGTTTTGGAGCGATGAGAAGGTAATTGGTGCACAAAAGGGTTAGATAGAAGTAATAAGGAGTTGAGCTATTAAATTGGTATTATTGAGTGTAAAGAGAAAAGAAGGATAAAAGTAAGCTGAGGAAAATGTTCACCGGAGTTATGTGATGTAAAGGTAAGGAATCATCGAAATGGGTGATAGTATCACGAAGATGTTAGCTGAAGGTTATATAGGAGTTTCAGGACAACATGATTGATAATGAGTTTCGAGGAATTAAGGAAAGTAAGAAGTTAGAGGAATATCTGCATAATATGAGATTTTGGTGGAGAAATGGACGATGATTCAATTAAGGAAAATATTGGGAAGAATGTTGAGATAATTTTGTTCATGGATTCGATGTTCGTTGTTTGGGATGTTAACCAAAGATAGAAAATAAATCATGATATTTAGAGATGAGTGAAGAGGTTTGATGTCCGGACAGTGGTAGTGTTATGGTCTTTGACTAGTGGTTAAGGGAAAGTGTATATTAGAAAAGTGGCAATTCTAAAGAGGCTGATTTTGTAAAGACTGAATTGATAAAAGTACGGTTGTCAGGAAGTATAAGACATAGTCTTAGGAGGTTGTTTCTCATAATGAGTGTTAGCGGTATGGTTATGTATGGCAGATGGTGCTGGTGATGCGAAGGGAAGAATGTGATGAGGGGCATGCGAGTTAAGCTCGGACAGCAGGTAACCTTTGTTGAGTGGTAACTTACGTGGTCAGGATTGACTAGTTGGTTGTGATTACGGGTCTATGATATGTGTAAATGTTTGTGTGAGGTTCTGACCTCACAAGAAGTGGTACGGTGTGATAATTATAAAGCTATTTTATGAATGTTCTGTAATATATATATGTTGGACACGGTAGTTTAATTGAATGATATCCAAAAAGGTAATAATTTGATTAATTTGACATGGCTAGTTATAATTTTATGTGTATTAATAACACACGTGTATTCCGTGAAATGGTAGAGATGATGTTCATGAGATGCTTATCTGTTATTTCATATAATATGTTGCGTTGTGATAGAGTAAAGTGGATTGGAGTAAGTTTCCTTGTCCGAAAGGTTATTTCCGAGGCAGTATTTATGGAATCGTATGTAGTTGTGATGTCTATCGATGTGGTTGTGGTGCCTCGGGTGGTGATCCGGGCTCGATATTTAGTGTTGTGATGCGGGTATTTTCGCACTACGGTGTGGTTGTTGGTGGCGGTGTTGTGATGCCGTCACCGGTTGTGGTGGAGTAGGCGGGATGATTATGATTCGAGTTTCGAAAGTACATACCGGTTATACATAGATTGTTGTTTTGTTTGATGTTGCTCTCTACGAGTTTCGGTTTGTCTTTGATAGACGGTTGTCTTGCTTATTTATGTTTTCGTTACTAGGTTAAGTTGGGAATGAGGTAGAGTATGATGTGAAATAGAGTTGTATATGTTTCGTTGTTGTCATGGGATAGTGATAATCTGTTGATGGGACGCGGTTGTGAGAGGTTGTTACGGTAATGTTGATCTTGTTTTCAGATGAGACATCGGTAGACATGGTAATGGGAAATGATTCGTGGATCATGTGTTGTAATGAGCTGAAAGCGGCATGTAGTTCATAATCTTTTGTTGAGACAGTGAGTGTGGGGTGTTGGGGAAATTAGTGTCATGTTAAGTTGTGTATGAATTTTGCGGTAATGAAAGAAAGAACTTGAGGATCTAGTGTGCGTGTACGTAACGAGTGCGGATCGTGAGTTATGCTTCGGAAGATAAGTGCTTTACATAGCGAGGTATCTTTGGTTTGCGGTGATAATGGAGAGTTAGTATGGTGATTTTGCTACGAGCCTTATGGTATAGGTTAGGGGTGTGCATATTGATTTGAAGTATGAGAACTGTTGAAGTAAGAGAGCCTTGAGAAATAGGAGTGATTATGGAAATGAGGTTATAGGCAGTTATCTTTGACATAGGGTGGTGATGAGGATAATGAGATAATATAGCTAAGGGTTTAGTATTAGCGAGTTACGAGGACGTAACATTTTTCTTAAGAGGAGTAGGATGCAATAAAAGAGAGTTTCATGGTGGTGCATGCGGTAATATAATTGGAAGTAGAGTGTTAGCGTAGCGTAAAGGAGGGATTTGTTTTGTGGACAATACTTATAAAAGGGCCATGGCCGTGCTCGTAGTAGTGCGATGCTTCAGAGTGGGGGAATATTTTATATAATGTTAACAGTTGGAGGATGATGTTATGAGTGTGAGTAAACTTCGAGGACGAAGTTCCTTTTAAGGGTGGTGGAATGTAACATTCCGTTTGATGTCTATGAGTGTCTTGGTATTGGATTTGATAGTTGATGATATTATGGAGCTAGCGGCATTAGAGGATGGTAGTTGGTTATGTATGGAGTTGGTGTCGTGAAAGATATATATGTGGTAGATACGATATAGTGAGTCATCTTTGTGGAAGTAAACATAGTTGGTAGAATGGGGTTAAGAGTTCATGTTCTATGTTCGGTCGGGTTCTCGAGTCCTTAGCTAAGTTGTTGTGTCTTGGTCGAGTCAGTATGGTTGTTTTTATGTATGGGTTGAACCGGGGGACGAAGTTCCTTTTAGGAGGGAAGAAGGCGTAATACTCCGTATTTATAAGTCTTGGGGTACTCTATCGAGTAGCCCTTACTCTGTCAAGTAAGGGCAAGTTGCGAAATAAAATAGTTTCTGACCTGTTGGGTACTCGATCGAGTAGCTGGGGTACTCGATCGAGTAGGGGGGTACTCGATCGAGTACCTTGGGTACTCGATCGAGTGTCCGGTTTTACGGGGGAGTTTTCCCGGGTTTTGTTAATTACGCGATTAAGGTATTTAAACCAATTCGTCTTTGTTCTAAATCACTTTTTACAAAACCTAAAACCTGTTTTAGAGAGAAAGCAACTTGTCTTCTTCCTAATCGCGTTCTTGACAATTCCCGGAGTTCAGACGGTCGGTTTGCATCGTAGTTTGTGTCGTTGGATTCCTTGCGTCGAGGGTAAGCTTTTAATGTAATTTATATAATGTTTTGTTAAGATTAGTGAAACCCTAATTTAGGAATTGGGGGTTTTTATGAATAGTAATTGAATAGTAGTATCTATGTGTTGTATGGTAGGAGGAGAGTTCATAGAAGAGGCGTTTTGAGGCATTTGTAGATACCGTCTGCGTGTTGTGCTATCCGGTAGGATTTCCTACTCGGTATTAGTCCCATAATGGGATATTGGTGATGTGCTGTAGTTAGTGATTGATATGATGATTGTAATTGTAATTGTGTTTGTGATTGTGGTTGTGTTTGTTGATGGTTCTCGAGATGCGTTCTCGGCTGAGTGGGGTCACTTGCGGGAGTGATCTCACGCCCTAGTTTCGCCCTTAGTGGAACCCGCCACGAAAGGGGATGTGCACATTAATGGACAGGGTTATCGCTCGTACGATGAGCGGGGCTTAGGTGGGAACGGCTGCGGTCCCCCATGGCGTGGTGGTCCGGTGGACGGTCGGTATTGAGACGATGGGAGTTGGGGTGTGTGTGTGTGTGTGTGTGTGTTCAATTTATCTGTTTATCTTATTGTTGATATATGTATTGAATTGTGTGGTTAGTCCGACCCCGTTTAAATGTTTTAAAAGCGTGGTGATCCATTCGGGGTGGTGAGCGAGTTATTGAGCAGGTGTGATATGACGCGTATGGGATAGCCGGGATGAGTCATCACGTGGCAGTTAGAAGTCTTCCATTTGTGTCGACGAAGTCTAGTAGCTTTGATAGTTTTAGCTGTAGACCGTATGAGAACCTTGTAATTCCTTTTGTTAGCTTTGGTTTTATAATGTAATCACTTAAACTTATTTAATAAAGTATGTTTCTTCATTGTCTTATGATTATCATGCCTCGGGTAACCGAGATGGTGGCATCCTTATACCAGAGTGGTCCTGGTAAGGCACTTGGAGTATGGGGGTGTTACAGATACAATTATGAAGGATGTGTTGGATGTGTTAATATGAACATATACTAATTGCCGTCTTATGTGAGTTGTATGTCGTATCAATGCCTCTACTTTTCCCGTACATGCGTTTAGGAACATGCAAATAGGGTTATATGTGAACTTGTAGGAGTTGGGATGGGTAAATAGCCCTTAAAGTGCATACTTGTTCAAGTGGAAAAAGGGACTTGGCTGACTAGAAGGCACTTGACCTAGTGCCTCTACCACTCGACCGAGTGGGCATGTTTACAGACCCTTAGGATCTCCTGTAAGTTTTGGCACTCGACCGAGTGGTGGATCCACTCGACCGAGTGTGTGTCACTCGGCCGAGTAGGAGAACCACTCGACCGAGTAGACTTGGGGGGGTTTCTGGAAAAATTCTGTAAGCCGAGTCACTCGACCGAGTGGGACACCACTCGACCGAGTGATAATCCACACTCGACCGAGTGGATCTGTGTTGTGTTCAATGCCTCTCGCCTCCTAATTTGGAGCATGTATTGACGTTTGTTACGCTTATTGAAGAGATATAATGCCGAGAACCCGTGCAAGGACCCCTTCACCTCCATCCCGCGTATCCTAAGAGGAAATGGAGCGACACATAGCTCAAAATGAAGCCCTCACCGAGGCCCTTAGGAATGTCATTAGAGATAGAGGTGCGGCGATGGATGCCTTTGCCATAAGCACCGCCATCTCGCGCCACCGCCCCACCAAGTACCTTGGGGTTGGGGAGCCTTGTCTCTTTAGCGACTGGGCAAGGGAAATGGAGAATGTATTCGAGGTAGTAAGGGGCCCTGAAGAGCTAAAGGTGGAGCAAGCCGCCTTCTACCTAGGAGGTCTCGCGGGAGGATGTTGGTATAAGGAGAGGGACGCTATGTGACACCCTCATATACCAAGGAGCTTTAACAAGACCTTTTTTTTTTTTGATAAAATGTGAGGGTATATATTAGAAAAAAAAAAAGCAAAATGTCCAACAATTTACAAAACAAACAACTTTAGCCTGTCATAAACAGCCTAAGCAACAGCCTTAGAAACCTATTTTCCTAAGCCAAAACTTATCCTTCTCAATACATAGATTTCTAATCTTTTCTTTCAGTCTCATGCTCACGCTTGCAATGATATCCTTAGCAATCTGTTCAGGGTGTCTCACCTGCATCTCCAATCTACATTTATTCCTTTACATCCATATCATGTAGTAGCAGCTGCATATAAGCAGTCCAAAGAACTGTTTCTGCAGAGGTGCCCGGTGCTCTCCCATGGATAGGGTCAGTCCTTGGGATTCTATAGCTGCACCACTTCTCTACTGCTGCAATTACCATGATGCTATACTCACAAGAGAAAAATAAATGGTCATGCGTTTCAACTCCATTGCCACAAAGCACACAACCATCATCATCAGTATAGCCTATCCTCTTCAGTTTTGCACGCACATTCAGAGCCTTATGCATACATAACCAGGTGATTACTGACTGTTTGGGGATAGCCCAACCACTCCATACAGTTTTATGCCATTGACATGTAGCTTCTCTATGCCTGCTCCATTCATAGACACTCTTGATACTGTATCCCTTATCATCTAGAATCCAACTCCCATTCTGAAATCCAGCAACAAATTTGGATTTCATTTTGCAAATTTTCTTCCAGTACCAGGCAACATCTAAACTAGGCTCATAAGTCTCCCACTCATGATTTTTAATGTAGATTGCTCTTACCCATTTGACCCAAATTCGATCAGGTTGTGTATATACCCACTCCACCAGCTTAGTCACAGCAGCATCATTCCACTTCTGAATTTGTTTCACTCCCAGTCCACCCTCCTCCTTTGGCAAACATATTTTAGACCATCCCACAAGAGGAGTTCTCAGGTAGTCTGCAGTTCCATCCCACAAATAATTTCTACACAAACTATTGATGCTCTTTATCACTGCCTTTGGGAGTATAAAAATTGCTGCCCAGTATGTATGGAGGGTGCTAAAAACTGAATTGATTAGAGTAATCCTTCCTGCATAGGATAGCTTCCTCGTCCCCATACCCCTGATTCTTTGAATCACTTTCTCAACCAACACATTGCAATCTGCCTTGTTTATTCTTCCTGCTTTCATAGGTATTCCCAAGTATCTAAATGGCATGATACCTTCCTGAAAACCTGAGACAGCCAGAATGTCTTCTTTAAGCCGTGCTGTGACACTATTGAAGAAGACTTCAGATTTTGATGCATTCATCTGAAGGCCTGAAGCTTTGGAGAACGTAGAGAATGCTCTGAGTAGGAGCATGATAGACCTAGCATTACCTTTGCAGAATAATAACAGGTCATCTGCAAATAACATATGATTGAGCTTGAGAGGGCCACACAGAGGATGATAATTGAAGAGCCATTTTTGCACAGCATAATCTATAATCCTCGTAAGATACTCCATGCATATAACAAAAATGAGAGAGGAGATGGGGTTCCCTTGCCTTAATCCCCTTCTGCCTTTGAAATACCCAAAGTGATTACCATTAAGGTTCAGGGTGAAACTAGGAGTGGTGACACAGCTCATGACCAGTTTCCTGAATTTATCAGGGATCTTTAGAGCTTGAAGCATTTGGTCCAAAAATTTCCATTCCACACTGTCATATGCTTTTTGTATATCAGTCTTAAAGAGGCAGCGAGGAGACACACTTTTCCTATTATAAAGCTTAATAATATCCTGGCAAATCATGACATTCTCTAGGATATATCTCCCTTGAACAAAGGCTTCTTGGTTTTGGCTTATAATATCAGGCAGGATCTTAGCAAGCCTATTGCAAAGTAACTTTGATATGGTTTTATAAATTACATTGCAACAGGCTATAGGTCTAAACTGTTGCACCTTGCCAGGATTATTAACTTTGGCAATCGGAGTGACAGTGGTGGCATTTAGCTGATTAAGCAACTTCTCTGTGTCAAAGAAGTTTAAAATAGCTTGAGTGACCTCCTCCCCTACAATATCCCATGCATCTTTGAAAAACTTGCTTGTATATCCATCAGGACCAGGAGACTTATCATTGGGTATGCTAAAAATGGCCTGTTTTATCTTCTCTCTAGTGACAACCCTGTTCAGAATAGTAGAATGCTCCTCAGTGCAGCACCTCCCTTTTTGGACAATAGAGATATTAACATTTTCATTTGGCTTGCTGCTACCCAGAAGATTTTTATAATAGTCCAAGGATGCTCCTTGAATGCTAGATCCTGTAGTGCATACACTGCCATTCTGATCTTCAATTTGCAGGACCTGATTCTTCAGCATTGTCTTTTTAATAATGCCATGAAAGAAACCTGTATTGCTATCACCATTCTCCATCCATTTTATTTTTGCCTTCTGCGCCAGGTAGCTGCTTCTAGCATTAGCAAGATCCCTATAGGCCTGAGCTGTCTCTATTTCCTGCTTAATCAGGTTTGGGTCAGTAGGGGTCTGCTGTAGCTGTTGTTGAATTTTCTCCAATTTTTCCTTTGCAATATCAGTATTGTTCTCTACATCAGCATAACATTCCCTATTGAGCTTCCTTAGCATAAACTTTAGAGCCTTTAGTTTTTTGACCACTCTAAACATTCTTGTCCCAGCTACATTCACACTCCAACCCTGCTGAACTATAGCTTTAAACTGCACAGCTTGTCCCCACATATTATAATATCTGAAAGGGGGTCTGCCATCACACTCCCTCAAAGAAGAGCTTACTGTACATGGGTTGTGATCAAATAAACCCTCTGGATGAAAATGAGCTTGCAAGTCAGGGAAACAATCCAGCCACTCTTGGTTTACAAGAAACCTATCAAACCTACTGAAGACCCTACTATCTGGACCCTGCTTATTATTCCAAGTAAATTTGGAACCAGTAGCAGGGATATCTATCATCCCACATTGATCAAGATAATCTCTAAATGGTTCCATTTCAGCAATAGAGCTCTGTCCTCCCAGTCTTTCCTCAGGAGTGAGAACACAGTTGAAGTCCCCTGCCATTGCCCAGGGCCCATCACATTGCATAGCAAAAGCCTTCATTTTTCTCCATAATTCTTCTCTACTCACAATATCATTATGAGCATAAATCATAGTTAAATAGAACATCTTTCTATTAATTCTAGAATATACCCTCATATGAATAAACTGACTACAATAATCCAAAGGCTGCACATCATAAGTATTAGGGTTCCACACAACCCAAACCCTACCTCCCTTATGAAACCTAGTGTTGGTAGTTAAGCATCAGCCTTCACAGAGTTTATTACCTATACCCACTATATTCTCAGGCTTCACCTTTGTTTCAAGAAGTCCAAATAAGCCAACATTATTTTTATTCATAAACCATTTAACACTACTCTGTTTATCTACATTGTTTAAACCGCGTACATTCCAAAATCATATCGTATTCATTGATTGGGAGTATGGATTAGGGTACCTGTTTGTCCAATACCTTCCTTAGGCGCCTGAGTAAGAGCAGCAAGGAAAGTAGGAGACTCATCTCTTCTTATTATTCGAACACCAGACGCACTGCCTTGAGAGTTGAACTTCACTATTTGGCTTGCAGGCGTAGAATCCAGAGGAATCACAGCAGTTTTCACAGCTTTGGGAACAGGAGGTGTACTTCTCCTTGGACTGAGCTGCACAACTTGCTGCACAGGTTTCCATATTTTTTGTTGCTTCTGAAAACCCTTCTTACCTCCTTGTACCTCTTTCTTACAAACCTTTGCTTCATGTCCATATCCTTTGCATTTGAGGCAGAGAATGGGTTTCCATTCATAATCCACATCAATAACCACCCTCTTCCCTGTCTCATCTAAGAATTGAACCTTCTCAGGCAGCTTTTGCCCTATTTTTAGTTCCACCATCACTCTTGCATATCCCAACCTAGTCTTCTCCACTGTTGCAGAATCACTCTTGACATACTTCCCTACTAAACCTGCTATCTTAGGGAGGCACACTCCCCAAAATTTGAGAGGTAATCTGATCAGTTTGATCCACGCAGGGACCTCTTTAATATCTTCTTTCTGAATATCAATATTCTCCTCCCATGGCTTCACTATGAGTGGTTTGCTATCAAACATAAAGTATCCTGCCTTTAGGATTGCCTCCTTGTCCTAATTATTTTGAAAACGTACCAGGAAAACTCCATTGGGAAGAAAGGAGATTTTGTCTATTGCATATTTTCCCCATAACCTCTTAACATAGCCTTCCAGGACCTCCCATGGAGGGTTTGCGCCAAGCACAAAACAATAAATTACCTGCCGCCAGTATGAGATCTCATCCTTAACATCATCCTCTGTGAATTGGATGATATCCCTCCATATCAGTTTCCTGTTCTTCCTCATGCTGTATCACATCAGCCGGTTTCTCCGGAATGATGTTCCATTGTTCATCAGCTAAACTCTCCTCGTCTGACTCCAACTGTAACCCTGGTATTCTAACAATCCCCTGCACATGCTTTGTCTTCTTCGCATCCGAGTTAGTTGGTCCATTTTTTTGTGAAACAATTTTCCTTAACGTATGCTTTCTAATCTGTTTGGAAGCAAAGTGCTTTGCTTTTGACTTCTTCGCTGAATTTCTAGCCATATTCAATGCAAAAAAGTCAATCGCAGATGACGACAGCTTCTCTCTCTCTCTCTCTCTCTCTCTAGGTCATCATAATCCCTTTAACAAGACCTTCCTGTTAGGTTCATATACCTATTATATATTAGACTCCTCTAATAGTGAACTAATTAACTTGTTAATTATATGCTCTTTAGATCTAGTGCATGCATAACAAAATAAAAGATTTATAAGAAAAACAATGTCCCTTACATTGCTATATGGTTCGAAATATAGGGCACAAGTAAGGTCACCTTCCTTCACTTGTTATTGAGCTTAATGTGATGGATGATCCTCCAAGATCCCAAGTATAGAAATCCTCCTTAGATTGCACCCAAGACTTACCCTTAAACTAGTATACTAATTAACTAGATTATTATACTAGTACCCTTAAAATGATTCTAATATTATTACTATTACTACACTAGTAATGTTATTGTGATATTAGAATGGATGAACAAATGCTTGTGAATCTCATAAAACTTGTTTAGAGAAAACTAGAGAGAAGGAGTATATTTTGCATGTATGAGATGTGAATGAATTAGGTGTAGGAAAAATGAAGACAAAAGTCCTCATATGTAGAGGTGAGGCCGGGTGGGTAGGAGCCAAAAGGCATCTTGCCTTTTCTCTTTTTGTCTTCACAATGTTTAGGTGTGTAAGACATTGTAAGATAGGTGTAAGGCTATAAAAGCAAAGCCTATGATTATTTATCAGAAAATAAATCAATGTCACACCATTATAACTCCCTCCATTCGGTCCATGCTCTTAAAATGGACTACCATTTTATTTTATCAATTTGTCATTTGTCACACAATATGTCACATGTAGTATTTTACATGTTATTAATTAATTTAATGCATATTTATCACATAAATATCATTTTACAAATTAATTAAATTATATACAACAAATTGACTAGTGATACTTGATCATATAAATAAAATGGGTCATATAATTATAATTCACAACATCTTGTAATTATAATTAACCATTCATTCTTATCTCTATTGTTTCTCAAACAATAAGTAGTTTTAGTAATAAAGCATTTTTATTACTAAAATAAATCTTATTTAATCCCATTACAATAAGATATTAATGTTCTCTCTCACAAGTAAATTGTTCACTTTTAAGGAATTGATTACCTTGTATCGTCATACAATTAATCAATTTATCCATTAAGGAAATTGTCCTTTAGGTGGGACCTTAAGGGATCAACTGACCACCACCGTCACATGACAGTAATGTCAAACTCTAGTCAGCCAATCATTACCGATTAATGACGACCAGTTGATTATATAATAAATCATCCCTCACGTATTCTTTATATGGGATTTAATTATGATATTAAATCATGTGATCGCACTATTGTTGATGACACATTTTCCAACAATCTCCCACTTGCCCGAGACAAGTGTGCGTCACCAATTCTCTTGTCCTATTACAATCTCCCACTCAATGCAAGGTGTCTTACAGGTCGTACTTACACTTGATCATATCTTGAGTGGTTTCCTCGATCTGGAGAGTAACTGTCTGACCGGAATTATCTGCCATAGATACCTTCCGAGCGTGGCCACGCATTTCCAGTTAACTACTCCTCGAGTGGCCTTGAGATTTCGAACAACCCTGACAAGGGGTGGACAATTCCTGTCGCCCTATTCCCTTCGTTCAGCCACAGTCCATCATAACCCAAAATATACCCAGTTTGACCTCATTTACGAAATCATAGTGTATAAATCAAAGCTAATCAGGAGTTGTGCCAACTTGGGCGAATAGTCTCTAGTCAAAAGAATTGACTCATAAGAATACTATAGTAGCTCTTGCCACGACCGGGCTTTATGAATTACCAGAACTCTATAAGCGGTCACTGCCCGACAGAGTGTCCCATACAGTCTGCCTATGTGATCGACTAGTCATCCCATATGACTCTATGGCACTTGAACTTGCCATCAATCGCATCACACTCTAGTCACTTTGAGACGTCACCTCATATAAGTAACTAGGGGCGAATACCATGTCAATCCCGTTCACTTTAATGGGGTTCAATTTGTTCTCAACAACCCATTCGGATACGACAAGGTAATGGGTGAGTTTAATAAAACTCAAACGATAAATGCGATTATCACATATGAATAGTCATTACACTATTACTACTTCATATCTTATAATCTTTAGTGTATTATTAACACTAGTTTAGATGCAATAAGAGCTTGGAAAGTAGATATACCCGATATCCGTATATTCCAACTTTATTAATTGCTATTTCCTTTCATTCAATGTCATCTCTAATGACATAAATTTATCCAAGTATATGTCTAGATTTCTTACTAGACTTGGGCTCTTTAACTTGAAAGATGCTCCCACTGTTATCGCATAACTTGTGACAAAATCATTTGTAGAGGGATTCACCCTTAATCCCTACATTGACGATTTTATCACAATTTACTTAGATTCCTTTTGTAGAATTTGCAATGCACGAAACTAAAACACTTTTCTTAGTTTCTTACTCCTTTGTCAATAAGACATCCTAGGATTTCAACAAATCCTTTTAAGTTTGGAAACTAAAGTTTGTACAACCCTTCAACACCTAACTTAGTTTATCATCCAAACATATGAACGAATCCTTAATTCTTCTCTAGAATCTCAAGGATGTTCTTTAAGGCTTTCACAAGCCATATCATGGGAATTATTCCTTTTATTGACTTATTATGCTCTCAGCATATGTCACACCATGGCATGTGCGTCTGTTGGCATACATGATCATTCAAATGGCGGAAACATTAGCAATCGATTTCATGTAATCAACAACTTAATAGGTTCAGTGAACGACTATGACTCGATCATAGTAATTCCAATTTCATCATCATGAATAACCCATTCAACCTTGTTGATGTTACAACAGATACGAAAGATCTTATCATCATAAGACTCTCAACTCCATGCCAATATTCTCTCACATAGATTTCAAAATCTAGAATACATCGCACCTTTTCCTAGTCTCCCAATCACTCTTGCCACAAGAGAGAATGGGTACATTATTCTCAATAAGTAATATGTTATCAACATATAAGACATGGAGAAACAATTCTAGCTCCCACTTAACTTCATGTATAATCATGATTCTTCAATCATGTGAATGAAACCATTCACTATTATCACATGAACGAAAAATACAATCCTTTAATGCTTGCTTAAGACCACTCTGGGATCACTTAAGAAAGCTACGCATAAGATGTTAGGACTCTTAAATCTTTATCTAAGATTTTGTGTTCAAAATACTTCCTTCTCTAAATTTCCATTTTAGAAAAGCGAATTTTTATTCGCCATTCTTCATTAAAATGAAATGCGGCAATTCCTAACATAATGTATCTTGATCAACATCTTCATGTCAATCTTATGCATTTGAGTACTCTAAAGCTCTATTTACCTTTAAAGAGACCCTCACCTTAAAGTAAATCTACTCATGAGCAACCATTTTTGGATTGTAATGCGATGGCTCGTATGTAACAAGGTCATGATACGATCACTTTCACAAAGTAATATTTTTAAACAATAAGACATGTGCGATAAACTCCCACTGAACTATACTCCCATTCTATCTTTATAGATTATAGTTTTATTACTTTCACAAAGTAACACTATAACTATAAGACATGTTTGTTACGATCTAGTCCCACTCTATCTCTTAGAAATACCTCTATCTTCTTAAGAGATAGCTTTGTGAGTTACAAACATATATATGGTGGAGTATTAGGAGTTTATCTAGACTATATATTAGCTTTCAAAAGGCCATCCCTATCATGGCAGTTTGATTCATGTAATATGCGAGTCTGATCCATGTGATTTGTTAAATAGACTCTCTATTTCAGGTATTTCCTGGTTGACCATCCGTTTAGAATTACTTGTCCGTTTTGGATTGGAAATTCCCAAAATTGAGTTCAACAACTCAAACCGACTCATATTAGTTTGATTTTATGGGTAGTGACTCTAGGTCATAATCCATCTTTAATAAATCAAATTTATTACTTAGATCTTTGCTACTACGATCGGATCGTAATGCTTTAGTACTTTGTTCAATTGGTTCTCTACATCATTTAGAAATTTCTCAAATCTCTCGAATGCTTCACTTTATATTTGATTGAGTAAATATACCTATATCTACTTAAATCATTGTTAAAAGTGACGAAGTAGTCATAAATTTCCTTTGCGATGATGCATATTTAGAACACATACATCGGCATGTATTAGTCCCAACAAATCACTTGCTTGTGTCCCTTTACCACTAAAGAAAGTACAAATCATATTGCAAAGGAGACAAGATTCGCACATTCCATATGATTGAAATCATATGGTTCATTAAATCTAGTCGACACTAGCCTTTAATGCGTTTCTCATTTACGTAACCTAATTGAAAAATCAAATGTATAAATCATTTGGATTACTAGTTAGGAGTCTTTTGGATCGTATTATGTAGATATCATTGCTTGAGTTGGAAGTGTCTAAAACTTGTATATCATAAAGATAAGTGACATGGCTCACAGCCATGTCAATTTTCAATAAAATACAACAATTGTCTTTGAAGGCAAAATATAAATCCTTTCATGTCTCACATAGAAATGGAAACAATGTTTTAGACTAAATGGGTACATAATAACAATTATGTAAATTATAACTCAAAGTTCTTAGGAAAAACAAGTACATAAGTCCCTCTTGAAGTGGCGGCTACCCTAGCTCCATTTCCTTGTCGGAGATTTATATCACTCTTGTTTAGCTTTTCCACATTTCCAAGTCCCACTTGGAGTAATAAGTCCAACTTTGATATCTTCCAAATACTTGGGGAAATTTCGCTTCCAATGGCCCATGACATTACAATAATGACATTCCTCATAATATTTGGCACCCTTCTTGGTCTTGGTAGTCCCACTATCCATTTCCAATTCATAATCAGGTTTGGGTTTCTCGCCCATTTTCGCCTTCCCTTTATTAATACCAATACTCCTTTCATTTGCAAGGACACTCTTGCTAGAACTCCCACTGAATTTAATATTTCTCTTTGTTTCTTCAAACAAGGATGCCTTAGGTTTTGTAAGATTTTCTTCACAAGATTTTCTTTCCAAGGTGGTGGGCAATAATATTGAAGTGGGTGGAGTGGAGGTGGTAAAGAAGCAAAAATTTCCATCCTGACCAATGCCAATGCGTAATTTTCTAATCGTATCATTGTCATTCTCGGAGCATTTTTCAGCGAATGATTGGAGCCATGTTTCAACGGTGATTGGTGTAGGAGTATTAGATGAATTTGGAGTTGCCATTGCAATTGTAAAAATGATTTTGACTACAAAATAGGAAGTTTGAAGGAATTAATTAACATCTATCGTTTTAATAATACTCGTAATTATAACTACAAGTATTTAAGCATCTATGTAGTGACCTCCACCCAACTAACATAAATGATTCCGAGATCTAAATTCATATTAATACGGGTACGGTGAGCCGAATCATCCCTTATTAATATAACTCGATGGATTAACTCTTTAATCGATTCTACTTTTAGAACTCTCGGTCGATAAAAAATACTCTAATTTTCATCTTTAGCCCGGAACACATGCGACTACGGTCACGAATACTTCCGTTGAGCTCAATCCAAATTTCGATGTAATAACATTTTACTACCCCACTTCGCCAATGTAACAAGGTTTGTATTACGGTGAAGCCGGATTAACTCCCTTATGAAATTGGTACTTCATGGGTTCTACTATTTGGTAAGGCTATATCTCAATTATTATATGTGAGAGGTCTTGTCAATTTATTATCTATCACGTTTTAAGTGAACTACGATAATTATAATTGACACGGTCGATGACTCGATATGAAATGCATGTGTTGTTATGGCGATTTGGCAATGCATGCAACATATTAAAAGAAATGCTAAGCAATAAATAAAATTCCTAGTATGACCTTCCTAAAATAGAAAATCAAATAATCTATTACATATTCGGAAACCAACTCCTTTGGTCCCTTGAATCTTCAATTTGCACGCCTCCCAAGACACCGTCTTCGTCGGATCACCTTTCCGAATGGCACCGTCTTTGAAGATGCTCCATAATTACAAATAATAATAAAAATACAAAGCTATTCCTATTATACATTTGTAAAATGGATAAACTAATAAAAATAAAGGTGATACGAGATCACATTAAATTACAACCGAATCAACATTCCCTTTCATTACGAGTAATATTGATTAAGACTAAGGCCATACTAAGATAAAATTACATAATTCAAAATTACATAAATAAAAGACATTCAACAATTAAAATATGAAGCATTATAATATGTACCTATCATGCCAAATGATATGCCAAATCGCCCTATTTAACTTATGTCGTATATGTAACCCGGTTTTATGGAAATGCGTGATAATAACCTTTTAAAATCACTAATTAACACTTAAATCACATCTAAGCTCAAGTTAATTATCCTAACACTTTTTAGGACTCAAAAATTATTCATCACATAATTTTTGACAATAATTCAACTTGATTTAATTTTATGCTCATTTTTGACCTTAAAATCATAATAGTTATGAAATAAATCCAAATTAAATTATAAAAATTTCAAAATTTGAATTTTAAATTTTTGAACATTCTGTAATAATTCCATGACACTCATAATGTCAAAAATCATGGTTAAAATTTTCGAATTAATTTTGGGAAAATACAGTTGCATTTTATCTGTTTTATCTCATAAAATATTTAAAGTATCCAAAAATTACTCCAATAATTTTCACAACTTTAGATATGATAAGTGAGATATTTATACAACTTAAAATAATTTTCTTAAGCCATGCAATACGTTTTAACTATTTATGCTAAAATGGTCACTATTTATGCCATTTTTACTCTAAAAATCCATAAATCATGCTAAAGAGATCTTTTAATATCGAAATTTACATACACTCTATAAATTATGTATGTGACATCATATTAAAAAATCATCGCTTAATTCGAAATTTAACTATTTTTAACCATTTTACCTCTTTTAATCCATTTTTATCTCATAAAAATCATAAATCATGCAATATTAATCAAATTAACACGAGTTTTTACACACAATTTGTAAAATATGCATGTGAGGTGATATAAAATTTTTAAGGTCAGAAACTTAGTTTAACTATTTTTAGCATTTTGATTCCCATTTTAGTCATAAAAATGTAATAAAATGACCAAAAATCCTTAAAATGAGCAATAAATTTCCATAAATCATAAAAATGACCTAAAAATATTTTAGGACCAGAATATATAACATGCATGGTTATTTCGTGGCTTATACTTATAAATCACAAATTTTTAGTTTTATATGTTAACCTTTTAACTCGGAAAAACAATAACCGATTATGCATGCAACATCCTTATGCTCTGATACCACTTGTTAGGTTCATATACCTATTATTAGACTCCTCTAGTAGTGAACTAATTAACTTGTTAATTATATGTTCTTTAGATCTAGTGCATGCATAACAAAATGAAAGATTTATAAGAAAAACAATGTCCCTTACATTGCTATATGGTTCGAAATATAGGGCACAAGTAAGGTCACCTTCCTTCACTTGTTCTTGAGCTTAATGTGATGGATGATCCTCCAAGATCCCAAGTATAGAAATCCTCCTTAGATTGCACCCAAGACTTACCCTTAAACTAGTATACTAATTAACTAGATTATTATACTAGTACCCTTAAAATGATTCTAATATTATTACTATTACTACACTAGTAATGTTATTGTGATATTAGAATGGATGAACAAATGCTTGTGAATCTCATAAAACTTGTTTAGAGAAAACTAGAGATAAGGAGTATATTTTGCATGTATGAGATGTGAATGAATTAGGTGTAGGAAAAATGAAGACAAAATTCCTCATATGTAGAGGTGAGGCCGGGTGGGTAGGAGCCAAAAGACATCTTGCCTTTTCTCTTTTTGTCTTCACAATGTTTAGGTGTGTAAGACATTGTAAGATAGGTGTAAGGCTATAAAAGCAAAGCGTATGATTATTTATCATAAAATAAATCAATCTCACACCATTATAACTCCCTCCATTCGGTCCATGCTCTTAAAATGGACTATCATTTTATTTTGTCAATTTGTCATTTGTCACACAATATGTCACATGTAGTATTTTACATGTTATTAATTAATTTAATGCATATTTATCACATAAATATCATTTTATAAATTAATTAAATTATATACAACAAATTGACTAGTGATACTTGATCATATAAATAAAATGGGTCATATAATTATAATTCACAACATCTTGTAATTATAATTAACCATTCATTCTTATCTCTATTGTTTCTCAAACAATAAGTAATTTTAGTAATAAAGCATTTTTATTACTAAAATAAATCTTATTTAATCCCATTACAATAAGATATTAATGTTCTCTCTCACAAGTAAATTGTTCACTTTTAAGGAATTGATTACCTTGTATCGTCACACAATTAATCAATTTATCCATTAAGGGAATTGTCCTTTAGGTGTGACCTTAAGGGATCAACTGACCACCACCGTCACACGACAGTAATGTCAAACTCTAGTCAGCCAATCATTACCGATTAATGACGATCAGTTGATTATATCATAAATCATCCCTCACGTATTCTTTATATGAGATTTAATTATGATATTAACTCATGTGATCGCACTATTGTTGAGGACACATTTTCCAACACATCCCTAGCATATAAGGACGTCACCATCTCAGTTGCCCGAGGAAAGTAATCATCAAAAGTCGATAAAAGAACATTTATAATAACTTTACAAGTGATTTAACCAAAACTACTAATACAAACGATACATCTTATCAACACTATGTAAACTACTCTTGTCACGACTCGTGAAGACTCATCACGCCCGGAACTCCAGCTACCATCCAAGACATCACTAAGACCGACTGCTCACCATAAGGGATCACGGCAGACACAACAGAGACAAAGAAAAAAAACCACACAAGGTCAGTAACCGAGGCAATACACAATATTAACTACCAACATGATACAAACATAACCAAGCACACACACAAGTCACAACCACTCCAGCCTATCACCATCACCGACTGTCCACTGGACCAGCCCTGCCAGTGGAGGATCGCAGCCGTACCCACCTAAGCCCCACTCATCATACTGAGCGATAACCCTGTCCCCATTAATGTGCACATCCCCTCCGTGGCATCCCGTCCCGTGGCGGGTTCCACGGAGGGCGAAACTAGGGCGTGAAGCCACTCCCGCAAGTGACTCCACTCAGCCGAGAACACACCTCGAGAACCATAGACATCACAATCAGCTGCACTACAATAACAACCAACGAAACAGCACAACACCAACCGATTACCATAATCAATCAACCACACTGACACTACAATCAATACAACAACCGTCACACTAAACAACCAACAGAAACTGAATAGGCGAACCTACCTTTAGCCAACCGCAGCGATTCCTTGTTCAATCACATGACATCAACCAAGCAAGCAAAACCCCTATACAAACAGCATAAATGCCTATTACTACCACCACAATCCTACAAGGAACAACAATGACAAAGATGATGATGATGACAAACCTACGCATCGTATATCGGCGTCAAGACCGCTACCCGACTCAAGCAACCTATCCCCAAGGCACAAGCATCCTCAAAGGCTCCCATGGAAGGAATTAAGGTGAAGGGAAGGAGGTGAGGCGACATCTAGGTCTGAAGGAAAGAGGCGGAAATGATTTGAGATTCTATCAAAACACGATTATAAAACCTCGCTGTAAAGACGCTACTTGATGGAGTAACCAACTTACTCGATCGAGTGGCCCCTACTCGATCGAGTACCCAAGCTAATCGATCGAGTAGCCTCTACTAGATCGAGTAACACTCATCCCCAAAGTCTATCATGACACAAGGCATCTCTTGCACGCATTCCTAAAGGCTATCACATGCCCCCAAGGTCGGTCAACGTTGGTCAACGGGTCCCTAAAAGGACGGGTATTACAGTCTTCCCCCTTTAAAAAGAATTTCGTCCCCGAAGTTCGACTCACCCTCCCCGAAACCACACGACAAGAAACCAAGGTCGACACCACCGTTTACCCGACGCAGGTCCACAACTCTCTAGAAGCATTATCCCCTACGTATGTCCAACAAACATCATCATCATCAACTGTCCAACACACCACATATTCAAACCTCTAAAAACCACTACTTGAATTACCGAACACACCACATGCAACAAACGATCCTATCACAGATCCAACAATGTATGATTCATAGTCGCACAACGCAAAACTACCGACGACAACTCCGCTACTGTTCTTGACATCATCTTCTTGTTATGACCATCTTCTCATATAACACGTAAATTACTCATTTTCACTTAATACACAATTTCCTCAACAAAACCATTAAAACAATTATAAACTCGTACTTGAAATGTAACAGAGACATTATAAAACATTACAAGCATACGGCAAAATTGTTATAATTTCGGCTTTTTCTTTTGCGACATTACTCGTCCCCTCTAAAAGGAACTTCGTCCCTGAAGGTCACCATCAAACGACTTTTCCTGTCCCCCAAACCGACACAAAAGACACCACTTGACATTACTCATAAACCACTGAACACAACATTTACTACCTGCGCACCACTTCTAACGGACACTATGTTGTTACAATTAATATAAACGTGAACTATAGAAATCACACACTATTTTCGGACACATATACACATGTCTCTTATGACAACCTAGCAACCTTTCCACAACTTGATATGAAACATTACTCTGAAGAAATGGAAATATTATAAGCATATTACCCGAATGGTCATGACAGATGGTACGCGCATAAAGATTTCAAAGCGTACGAATACCACTAGAACAATGTAAATTACTCAAGTCCTTCTCCACCCATGACATCCGACACTACATAACCATTACTCATAAGCTATATGTATATACTCATGCAAATATAAACGCAGGCGACATCACTTGTGTGCCAAATTCCCGTAACGATGTGTGTCATTGTCCCGTCACACCTATTCCTCAAAAAACGTCATTTATAAGTCAAGCACGAAACCAAACATAACTAATAAGGCGACCAAAACATGTTACTAACCTTCAACAATCATGATAAATATCGAAACATGCAAAAATAAAAGCATTCAAACAATTTAATTTTCGAAAAGTGCCTGTAACAGTGCTACTCAATCGAGTGGGTTAGGCACTCGATCGAGCTGGTCCTACTTGATCGAGTATCTTAGCTACTCGTGTTGGGGTTGGTGTCCTTAACAGTTAGTGCAAGGACTTATAAACCTCTAAAAGGATCAAAGGGCATACTTTGGTATTATTATCAGTTGATCCACGTTTATCAATAACGGTTGGCTTGCTAGATAAGTTTGACGTTATTGTCATACAGATGGCGGTGATCAACTGGTCCCTAAAAGTCACACCTATAGGATACGTTCGAGAGATGTGACGGTATGAAAATACTGTCATGTAGATGCCAAATATTGACTAACCAGTTAGTCCGAGTAATTTGACTAAGTAATTAGTCAAATATGTGATGTTGAGATATTATATTTAATACGGATTAAATATCATGGGCTAAGGCGAATTAACCAGTTAATTCGTAAAATTAAATATACGTGATTTATATTTAATTAAATGTATATTAAAAATAATTATACAATACTGTTTTGTCGGACACGTATTAATATTTCAGCTAACCCGTATAATTAGCTGATGCCTTAATTTCCGATAACCGATAACAGTTTATAATATAAACCGCGTCATATACATTTTAAGCGAGACGGGTCGGATCATCGGATCACTAGTCAAATGAGGAGAAAGTGGAAAGCCCACTCCCTCCTCTCTTGACCCGCGGACCGAGGCAACAAAAGGAGAGGCTCCCTCTCCTTTTGACCTAGCGATTTTCATTTACAGAAAAACTAGGGTTTTGGAGATAGCTTCTCTACGAAACCCGAGATCTCTCATCTCGACAAAACTCACATCGTTCTCCCTATATTGCAAGGCAATCGGAGAACACTTGTTCTAGCACAAGGGCATATCTCGGACAAAGTCTTGGGTGCAACGATTAGGAGGGAATCGCTTAGATTTTCGATCTTTACGCCGCAATTAAAAGGACCCGAGGTTGATTTCTATACACTTATCGTTTCTGTTGTTTTATCGTTTTATGACTATAAATTGCATGTTAAATTTTACGTTATAGTCCTGCAATTTAAGGGGTAGTATACGGATATTAACCCGCAAGTGGTATCAGAGCAAGGCCACGTGAATTTTTCATGTGTTTTTCATAAAACGATCTTGAAACGATTTTGTTTTGGCTAAAAATTTGTCTCGGCAGCCTATTTTTCACTCGGCAGAATTTTTTTTAATTTGCTGCGTTTTTTTTATGGTTGTTTTGGGAACCGTGTCTTGTCTACACGGTTGCTCTCGATGTTTTTGTGCTTGAAAACCCGTGCCCAGTATACACGGCAGAATTTGTTTGAAACCGTGTCATGTATTACACGGTTTTATCATCTTTCTCGATTTGGTTTTTGCATATTGTTGTTTTATACGGAGATTATAACAATATGTCATGTTTTGTAAATAGTCAAATTTGTATTGATGCAATTTTGATCGAATTTTTAATTGATTTTATCTCGAAAATCAGTTTTCACGAGGGTTTGGGATTTTTCAGAATTTTTTGTACTTGATCGAATAAAGTTTCAATCGATCGAGTGTTTTTTCTGCTTGTTTTTGTTCGATCGAATCCCTGATGTACTCGATCGACCCTGTGTCAAAAACCTTTTCTCGATCGAGTCCCTGTTGTACTCGATCGACCCCTTTTCTAAACCCTGCTGCTCGATCGAGTTGTCCTCGTACTCGATCGAGTAGTGTTGCTGATATAGGTACTCGATCGACCACCAGTTTAGTCGATCGAGCACCTCCTGATTAGCATTCCTCTCGATCAACTTGCGATTGATCGATCGAGCTCCCAATCCCTCGATCGAGCACTTATGTCCCTGGATCGAGGGATTTCGTCTTTAATGACTTTGAAAATTTGTTTCTTTTTGATTTAAATTTTCCTTTGGCTTTAATATGTACTTTATCCGGATATAGTACACTCGCTTAATAGTGAATCGGTTCACTCACGTACCATATAGTTGTTTTAAAGTGTCTTTAAAATGACGGATTATAATAGATTAAAATTAAATGATAAAAGCGGTTTTATCACACGAATTTTAATCATTAAAAGGTGGTTTGGATAAATTTAACATAATTACAGAATTATGTCACGAATGAATTTGTTTTAGTTGATGCATTTTTATTTATCGTTTTGTTGAATGCCGTGAATGCCTTTTAATTACGTATTTAATTTTACAAGCGATTGTAACTTAGTGTGGCCTTAGTAGAACGTGTTACCGTAATGATGGAACACGGTCTTGGTTGTATTTTGAGATCTTGTATCTCCGTTTTGGTTTTTTCACTTGTAATTACAGTTTTAATTAGAATGTAAATAGGTTTATATTTGTAATTTTAATTGTAATTTTTGAGAAGACCAAAGATGGAGACCGGATGCTCACTCCCACTACTTAGAGCAAGAGTGAAAACATGGAATGCCATCATTGCCACAAGACTGGGCATTGGAGACGCACATGTCCTGTTTATCATGAGGACTTAAAGGCAGGTCGTGTTAAACCTGTTGGTATGTCTTCTCTCTCTTCTACTTTTATTCATATGATTGAGATTAACCACGCAAGTTACGGAACTTGGGTACTTGATACTGGTTGTGGTTCTCATCTGTGTAATCATGTGCAGGGGCTCCGAAACATCGAACCCCTCGTAAAGGGTGAGGTGGACCTGCGTGTTGGGAATGGAGCAAGAGTAGCTGCCATCTCCAAAGGGACATATGTGATCCAGCTTCCTAGCGGATTTGAGTTATCATTATATGATTGCTATTATGTACCCAGTCTTTCTAAAAACATTATTTCTGTTTCTGCGCTTGATAAACTTGGTTTTTCATTTGTAATAGAAAACAATGCTTGCATTTTCTCATTACACGATATGATTTACGGCAAGGCAGTTTCCATGAATGGAATTTATGTTTTAGATCAGACCAATGAAATATTACACGTAATGAATAAAAAGTTAAAGGTTGGTGACAAAGATCAAACGTATCTATGGCACTGCCGTATGGGACACATTAATGAGAAACGCGTTAAACAGCTCATCAAACATGGAGCTATCTCGGCCTTTGATTTTCAATCATTTGGCACGTGTGAATCATGTCTCATCGGTAAGATGACTCGGATTTCCTTCAAAGGTGTTGGAATGCGCGGCTGCGACCTATTAGGGCTCATACACACGGATGTATGTGGTCCTATGTCAATCACCGCACGAGAAGGCTATAGGTATTTCATCACTTTCACGGACGATTTGAGTAGATATGGCTATGTCTACTTAATGAAGCACAAAAGTGAATCCTTTGAGAAATTCAAAGAATACCAAAATAGGGTGCAGAACCTATTAGGTAGAAAGATTAAAACACTGCGTTCGGATCGTGGTGGCGAGTATCTTTCTCACGAGTTTGATCAACACCGAAGGATTTGTGGGATTGCCCTACGATTAACTCCACTGGAACACCTCGGTTGAACGGTGTGTCCGAACGGAGAAATCGAACACTACTTGATATGGTTCGATCCATGATGAGTCACACGGTTTTACCTGATTCATTATGGGGTTATGCTCTTTTGTCAGCCGCTCTAATACTTAACCGAAGTCCGTCTAAAGCTGTTGACAAGACTCCATATGAACTATGGAAGGGAACGGTCCCTAACTTGTCCTTTATACGGGTTTGGGGCTGCGAGGCTTATGTCAAGTGGAGACACGAGGATAAGCTCGGCCCGCGATCGGTCAAGACATACTTTATAGGTTATCCTAAAGGAACACGTGGTCATTACTTCTATTCGCCAACCGAACAACGCGTTTTTGTTGCGGCGAGTGCGACATTCTTAGAGAAGGAATTTCTCGAGAATGCAAAGAGTGATAGAACCTTCGACTTGTCGGAGATTCAAGAACCAAACACGAGCAACCATTGGAGGAACCAATTCCTTCAATCCCGGCTGCGGTGAATATTCCTGAGGAACCTAGGAGGTCGGGAAGAGTCTCTATTCCTCCGGACAGATACATCGGTATGGTCGAGGAACATGACATAGATGACGTTCTACTCTTAACGAGTAGTGAACCCGCAACCTATAAAGGTGCCATGACCAGATTCGACTCAAAGCTATGGCTTGAGGCCATGCAATCCGAGATGGACTCCATGTATGAGAACAACGTGTGGGATCTTGTTGACTTACCTGCTAAGGTTCGTCCCCTTCAATGCAAATGGCTTTACAAGATAAAGCATTCTGTGGAAGGTCAACAAGATATCTACAAAGCACGACTAGTTGCTAAAGGTTTCACCCAAGTGCCAGGTTTGCACTACGATGAGATTTTTGCACCCGTAGTTATGCTGCGTTCCATTCGGATTATCTTAGCGATCGCCGCTTTTCATGACTATGAAATTTGGCAAATGGATGTGAAAACCGCCTTCTTAAACGGCTTTTTGGAGGAAGAGTTGTACATGGTACAACCCGAAGGTTTCATCGATCCTAAAAATCCTAAGAAAGTGTGCAAGCTTAAGCGTTCCATTTATGGACTTAAGCAAGCATCAAGGAGTTGGAATCATCGCTTCGACCAAGTGATAAAAGAAAATGGATTTACTCGATCGGTCGAGGAACCATGTCTATATATCAAGTCGAGTGGGAGCAAGATTGTCTTCCTAATATTGTATGTTGACGACATACTCCGGATTGGGAATGACATACCTCTCTTAACTTCGGTGAAAGTATGGTTGAAGAACCATTTCCGGATGAAAGATCTGGGTGAGGCACAAAGAATTCTTGGCATCCGTATCTATCGAGATAGATCACGACGGATGTTATCTCTCGATCAGGGAGTCTTACATAGACAAAGTCCTAGAGAGATTCAGCATGACTAACTCCAAGAAGGGGTTCCTTCCCATGTCCCCAGGGGTGCATTTGAGCAAGTCTCGGGCACCAGAGACACCGGAAGAGAAAGAGCGCATGACACGGATTCCTTATGCTTCGGCAATAGGATCAATCATGTATGCCATGATATGCACACGTCCGGACGTGGCATATGCATTGAGTATGACAAGTCGATTCCAACAGCAACCAGGTGAACCACATTGGTTGGCTGTCAAGAACATTCTTAAGTACCTACGGAGGACTAAAGATTGGGCATTGACTTATGGAGGCTCTCAAACGCTATGCGCAGTTCTGTTACGCAGATGCTAGCTTCCAAACGGATCGTGATGACTCGAAATCTCAGTCAGGATTCGTTTTTACTCTTAATGGCGCTGCGATCGGTGGAAGAGTTCGAAACAAACTCATTCAAAGCAGATTCTACGACCGAGTCCGAGTACTATGCCGCGTACGAAGCAACAAAGGAAGCGATATGGATGCGTCAATTCTTACATGGGCTCTCTGTAGTGCCTAGTTCGAATGACCCGATCACCATCTATTGCGACAATAGTGGTGCCATCTTCCAAGCTAAGGAGCCAAAGTCTAGCAACAAATCTAGACATGTACAACGGAAAGCTCATCTAATCCGGGATTACGTGGAGCAAAAGACAGTAGTGATAGAAAAGATTGCTCTGAGATGATAACATAGAGATCCTCTCACTAAAGCATTACGACAAGATAAGCATGAAGGGCACGTTAATTCCATGGGAATCAAACGTGTTCCTGAGTTGTAGTACTCTTTTATGGATTAGATTCATCCTCTTTTGTACTCTATACGACATCATCGTTTTGATATTTATACATATATTTTGTTTTTCATGTGGAATTGTACGACAATTTTGAACACCACAAAGTGAATTGAACAAACATCATATCTTGTTAGTCCTTAATTGCCCACATGAGTGATAACTCGGCAATTATTCGTGACGTTGGTTGATGGTGGGTTCAACGAGCCATAAGTCAACCGGTTGTGACCAACCAATCACAGAGGCGTTATACGGATATTTCGTAGGACACAATTGTGACATCGACGTGGAGTCCTAAATGTTTTATAACATTCGTTGCCGGGTCGTGGATAGGACTTCCATGGTGATCCTAAGAGTCGATTCTTTTGACTATCGATTGTCTCTTGAGACTACGGCAGATTTTGGGTGACTTTGGTTTCTTTCTCACGGTCATCCGTAACAGGGGGCCAAGTAGATTTTTTGGGTCATTTCATCTTTGTGCTTAGATCGGAAGGAGTCGAGTTGAAGGAAATATTCAGCCTTTATCGGGTACTCGATATTTCTCAGGGCCACTCGAGGAGTCAGAATCGAAATGCATGGCCATGCCTCGGATACGGATTCGTTTTATCGGTTAAGTTACTCTCTAGTCGGGGAAACCACTCTAGATACAGATCGATTGTAAAATACGACCTTTGTGGATCCAGATCGGCAAATTGTTTTACATTGAGTGGGAGAAATTTTAAATGAATATGAGAATCGGTTATCGCACACACACTTGTTCGGACAAGTGGGAGTTTGTTGGAGCTTGTGTCCTCCAGTTAGTGCGGATAACGTCATTGCACATACACTTGTACGGACAAGTGGGAGCTTGTTGGGGTTGGTGTCCTTACTTGATTAGTGCAAGGACTTATAAACCTCTAAAAGGATCAAAGGGCATACTTTGGTATTATTATCAGTTGATCCACGTTTATCAATAACGGTTGGCTTGCTAGATAAGTTTGACGTTATTGTCATACAGATGGCGGTGATCAACTGGTCCCTAAAAGTCACACCTATAGGATACGTTCGAGAGATGTGACGGTATGAAAAACTTGTCATGTAGATGCCAAATATTGACTAACCGGTTAGTCGAGTAATTTGACTAAGTAATTAGTCAAATATGTGATGTTGAGATATTATATTTAATACGGATTAAATATCATGGGCTAAGGCGAATTAACTGATTAATTCGTAAAATTAAATATACGTGATTTATATTTAATTAAATGTATATTAAAAATAATTATACAATCTTTTGTTTTGTCGGACACGTTATTAATATTTCAGCTAACCCGTATAATTAGCTGATGCCTTAATTTCCGATAACCGATAACAGTTTATAATATAAACCGCGTCATATACATTTTAAGCGAGACGGGTCGGATCATCGGATCACTAGTCAAATGAGGAGAAAGTGGAAAGCCCACTCCCTCCTCTCTTGACCCGCGGACCGAGGCAACAAAAGGAGAGGCTCCCTCTCCTTTTGACCTAGCGATTTTCATTTGAGAAAAACTAGGGTTTTGGAGATAGCTTCTCTCGAAACCCGAGATCTCTCATCTCGACAAAACTCACATCGTTCTCCCTATATTGCAAGGCAATCGGAGAACACTGTTCTAGCACAAGGGCATATCTCGGACAAAGTCTTGGGTGCAACGATTAGGAGGGAATCTGCTTAGATTTCTGATCTTTACGCCGCAATTAAAAGGACCCGAGGTTGATTTCTATACACTTATCGTTTCTGTTGTTTTATCGTTTTATGACTATAAATTGCATGTTAAATTTTACGTTATAGTCCTGCAATTTAAGGGGTAGTATACGGATATTAACCCACAACTCGATCAAGTAGCCCGAGATCAGAACGCTCCTTAAGTAGACACATCTGCAGCTACTCGACCGAGTGAGGGGCAGTCGATCGAGTGGCTTCAGGTCAAAAACTACTCATAAATCCAAACACAAGCTATATGATCGCATAACCACGAGTCGGGATGATAACCAGACCACAAATCCTGTAAGATAAGTTCAAAATAAGCTAGTACGGCCTTATGGCCACCGATACAAACAAGTTCCAAAAAGTACCAACTGAAACAAACTACTATCCATCAGAAACTACAAACATAAAAGAAAGAAAGGGAGTATCATTCCTGCTGCTGATGCTCGTCCATGTCATCATCCTCATCTCCACCACCACCCGAAGTGCCTGCTCCTGATGCACCAAGACCCGCATCACCACCGGCTCCAACATCTGGTCTCACGTACCAAGGGGTCAAGCCGCCGCAAGGGTATAACTGAGGTACTCCCCATGTGGACATATCCACCCCGTAGGAGTGTAAAACCCCGCTATAGTCCCCGACTCCCCTCCAGCAAATCGGATGCGGTCCCGAGGTCCCAATGCTCTGAGTATACGCCATATCATGCATATTCTGGAGCGTCAAGGTAGAAGACACTCTCTCGGCCAGGTAGCTCTCACACGTCTCCGGGGTATCAAGAAAAGGGTAACTAGGAAATGGATACTGTGGTGGTGCTGCCGGCTGTGGCTGTGTCTCAGCCATCCTCTCCCTCACTCGGCGTGGCCCTCTCCCTATCCTAGATCGATCTTCCTTAGCTCTCACGTTCTCCCCCCTCCCCGGCTTAGGCATGACTCGGAGGATCTCCGGGTCGATGAAGTACGTCTGCCTCGCAGGACGTGCATCCTCATCCTCCTCCTCATCAGAATCGGCAGCTACCACTGTCGCGGGTAAAGGCTCTGTCGGTGGGAGGTGCTCAGGAGCTGGTATCTTCATCCAACTCATGCCCCACACCCTCCATGTTAAACTACCGTCCTCCAAAGTTCTCAACCATTTCAGGTCGAGGAAGTAAGCTCTGTCCTTGGTAGGTACCGGGGTGGCTAGAGGGGTGTACTCCAAGGAAGCCTCAAAGGAAGTTAGCTTCTCAGCTAAACGGGTGGCAATAGCACCACAACTCAGGATCCTAGTGCCAGAGGAGGCCATCAAAGCGAGACTGGCACACACCATAGCGGGAGCACTAAAGGTCACTTTCTCCGTCCGCTCGGGGTCAAGGTACGCCATCAGAAGCATCAACTCATGTGAGTTCAACTTACTCATATCCGATCTCTCGTAGAGGAGACACGACACAACACGAAGAAAGATCTTTAAAGTGACATGTTGCACATCATTGATCAACATGTTACTAACAGTGGGAGCTGATTTCCTGGTGATACAAGGCATAAGACTGCAAACCCCACACTCAGTCGGTATATCATGAAGGAGTCCTTTGGGAGGCTTAGCCAAGCCAAGGTGAGAGGCAAACATGTCCATAGTCAAGACAAAGTTGGTGTTCATGAGGCGGAACTGCACAGTTTGTTCCACCGGCTCGTATTTAAACGAGCTCATGAACTCAAGATCAGAAAGGCATACAAATGCTTTTGTAGGCGATAAAGTCCGGTGAACCCCAAGGTCTCAAAGATGTGTCGGACATCAGTCTCAATACCCAGATCATCCAAGAGGGTCGTGTCAACACAGCGGGTCGGTCTCATCTTACGGGACTGTAAGGCTACAAACTTCTCCCGTTGTGTGAAGTATACAAATACCACAGACGGATATTCGGGTACAGCTGGAACTACCGTTCTACTCCCCTCCCCAACTTCGGGCTCAGAAGCCCTACCCCTCTTACTCTGCCTGGTTCCTAGTTTCAATCTCGGCATCTGTTTCAGCATACAACTTAAACATACCACCACATATACACTAAAACATACAAAGCATACATATTTGATCATAAAAGAATCATCTAAGTACACACTATCACCAACAATTCCAAAATTACAAGTAAAATTTCCAATTCTTATAACTCAGACAGTCTCTACAGCTGTAAAATTTTTGACATATTTAACATGAATTAACTTAACCACTACTACTTTTAGGACTCAAACCTTCAAAACATATTCATATACAACCCAAGTTTGCATTAACATGAGACGAATTTCAGTTTGGGGCACCTTTAAAACGTAGTTTTAAGACAAATTTTGGGGTGAAAATCACAAAAATCAACTCTGTACATGATATATACAACATACATTACTCACTTTTCATCCTCTTACATACAATAGACAACTAAAAATCAATTCAATTTCTCAAACCCTAAAATTTTCGGTCCATATTACATTCAATTTTAATTCGATTTTTGCATACTTAACAACATTAATCATCAAAGAAAAACAGCAGAACACCAACTGATTACCATAATCAATCAACCACACTGACACTAAAATCAATACAACAACCCTCACACTAAACAACCAACAGAAACTGAGTAGGCGAACCTACCTTTAGCCAACCGCAACGATTCCTTGTTCAATCACATGACATCAATCAACCAAGCAAAACCCCTATACAAACAGCATAAATGCCTATTACTACAACCACAATCCTACAAGGAACAACAATGACAAAGATGATGATGACATACCTATGCATCGTATATCGGCGTCAAGACCGCTACCCGACTCAAGCAACCTATCCCCAAGGAACAAGCATCCTCAAAGGCTCCCATGGAAGGAATTAAGGTGAAGGGAAGGAGGTGAGGCGACATCTAGGTCTGAAGGAAAGAGGCGGAAATAATTTGCGATTCTATCAAAACACGATTATAAACCCTCGCTGTAAAGACGCTACTCGATGAGTAACCAACTTACTCGATCGAGTGGCCCCTACTCGATCGAGTACCCAAGCTACTCGATCGAGTAGCCTCTAATAGATCGAGTACCACTCATCCCCAAAGTCTATCATGACATAAGGCATCTCTTGCACGCATTCCTAAAGGCTATCACATTCCCCCAAGGTCGGTCAATCTTGGTCAACGGGTCCCTAAAAGGACGGGTATTACACGCTATGACGGAATTTTTTGAGGAAAGAGGTGAGGTCGCAATACCATGGACCGATTTTAAGGTCGAAAGTGAGAATTGAGGGTACCAACCCAAGAAGATTAATTTCAACCAAGCTAGATCCTACTCGGGAGGAGCACCTACAAGTGGCTACGAGAAGTCGGGCGGCTACGGTGGAAGGGCCGTGAGTGAAGGAGGAGGACCTCGATGCTATAATTGTGGTGGCTTTGGCCACAAGAAGGTGGAGTGCACGAGCACCCCAAGAGGTCCTAACCAACGGTTCAGGCAAGGAAACTCCTACTACACTCCTTCTCAAAGTGGGACCAACAACCAGAATTTTGGGGCATAGAGCAACCCAAGGAATGCCAACTCCAACTTCAATGGCACCAACAACCGGTGAAATTTCATCCGGGGAGCTCCATCTAGGGCAACTAGCTTCGCGGGAAGCAATGCTTCGAGAAGTAGGCCAACCCACTCGGCAAACACGGTGTAAGGTAAACCCAAGTCTAGTGGCATGCTCTTTACCATGGATAAGAAGAGCGCCGAGGAGGATTCCCACGTTGTCTCCGGTACATTCCTTATTAATTCTCATCCTTGTTTTGTTTTATTTGACTCGGGGGCTACCCATTCTTTCGTGTCTAAGAGTCATGCGTCGACCCTAGGATTGGGGGAGGGAGAACTAGCTAATGATAACGTATCCTTACCTTCGGGGGAGTCAATCATATGTTCAAAAGTATATAAAGAAGTGTCGGTCATAAAGCAAGAGACCAACTTTTTGGAAAACCTCTTCGAGTTCCCTCTAGAAGGGTTTGAAGTGATCTTAGGGATGGATTGGCAAAGTAAACACAAAGCCAACATAGATTGTTACCAAAAGAAGATCTCCTTAAGAGGACCCAAGGGTACTAGGGTGTCATACAAGGGCTACTTAGTCAAATCCAAGGTAAAGCTAGTTTCGGTGATGACCTTGAAGACATGCTTGAAGAAGAGTTATTCTATGCTCTTGTGTCATGTATGGGACACTAGTGTAGAGGGACCTCAAGTGTAAGATATACCGGTAGTGAGGTATTTCGAGGATGTCTTCCCGGAGGAGTTGCCCGGGTTACCTCCATCTAGAGAAGTGGAATTTGGGGTGGACTTGAAGCCGGGTACGGGACCAATCTCTATGGCCCCATACCGGATGGGTCCAAAGGAATTAGAAGAGTTGAAGAAACAACTTTGGGAGTTGGTGGATAAAGGCAACATAAGGCCAAGTGTTTCACCATGGGGAGCACCAGTCCTCTTTGTAAAGAGGAAGGACGAGACGTTAAGGCTATGCATAGATTATCGGGAATTGAATAACGCCACCGTCAAGAACAAGTATCCTCTACCAAGAATAATTTGTTTGACCAACTTAGTGGAGCCGGAATATTTTCAAAATTGACCTAAGATCGGGGTATCACCAATTGAAAATCAAGGATGAGGACATTCCAAAGACCGCATTTAGATCAAGGTACGAACATTATGAGTTTGTGGTAATGCCATTCGGGTTAACAAACACACCGGCTGATTTCATGGACCTCATGAATAGAGTGTTTAGTCCATATGTATTACCCGTCCTTTTAGGAACCCGTTGACCGACATTGACCGACCTTAGAGGCGTGTTGTAGCCTTTGGGAATTCGTACAAGAGGTTTTTTGTGTCGTGTTGGACTTGGGATGAGTGGTACTCGATCTAGTCGAGGTCACTCGATCGAGTAGGTTGTTTACTCGATCGAGTAGAGGCCACTCGATCGAGTAAGTTAGTTACTCGATCGAGTAGCGTCTTTACAGCGAGGGTTTATAATCGTGTTTTGATAGAATTACAAATCATTTCCGCCTCCTTCCTTCAGACCTAGATGTCTCCTTTCCTTATTTCCTTTACCCTAATTCCTTCCATGAGAGCTTTTGATGATGCTTGTGCCTTGGGGATAGGTTGCTTGAGTCGGGTAGCGGTCTTGACGCCGATATGCTATGCGTAGGTATGTCATCATCATCATCATCTTTGTCATTGTTGTTTCTTGTAGGGTTGTGGTGATAGTAATAGGTGTTCGTACTGTTTGTTTATGGGTTTTGCTTGCTTGGTTGATGTCATGTCATTAAACAAGGAATCGCTGCGGTTGGCTAAAGGTAGGTTCGCCTACTCAGTTTCCGTTGGTTGTTTAATGGGTCAATTGTTGTGTTGATTGTAGTGTCGGTATGATTGGATTGATTGTGGTGTTGGTTGGTGTTGTGTTGTCTCGACTAGCGTGATTGTGATTATTGTATAGCTGTCTGTGTTCTTCGGGCGCGCGTCCCTGGCTGAGTGGAGTCACTTGCGGGAGTGGCTTCATGCCCTTGATTCACCCTCTGTGGATCCTGCAACAGGAGGGGATGTGCACATTAATGGTCATGGGTTTATCGCTCGGTATGATGAGCGGGGATTTGGTGGGTACGGCTACGGTCCCCCACTGGCAGGGCTGGTCCAGTGGACAGTCGGTGACGGTGTTTGGTTGGATATGTGGTGTATGTGCGTGTTGTGTTCTTGTGTAGTGTCTGTGGTTGTTGATGTGTTGCCTCAGTTACTGACCTTGTGTGGTTTTGTCTTTTGTTTGCTTTTGTTGTGTCTGCCGTGATTCCTTATGGTGAGCAGTCAGTCTTAGCAGGTGATGTCTTGGATGTCAGCTGGAGTCTTGGCAGGGATGGGTCTCTCACGAGTCACGATAGGGATAGTTCACATAAGGATGTTGAGTTGTATCTTTGTATCAGTAGTTTTGGTTTAGTCACTTGTAATAATTTATAAATGTTCTTTTATCGACTTTTGATAATTACTCTCCTCGGGCAACCGAGATGGTAACGTCTCTATATGCTAGGGAAGGTCTTGTTAAGGCTCCTTGGTATATGGGGGTGTTACAAAGTGGTATCAGAGCGGCGATTTTGGAACGTTTAACAAATGAGCCTAATGAATGTAGCGAGTCTAAATAAAATGAACCTGGTGTATGTATCTTGGGAGCCCCAGCTGATGCTAGATTTTGGGTGAGTAGGCGCCCTCATTTCAAAATCATGGCCCCATTATGCTTAAGCCAGTCACTAGTTAAGGGGTATTGAGTCGGGAACTATGTGCCTAGGGTTGATAATAATGATGTAGAGATATTGGTAGGGGAGTCTTTGTGGGTGTCAGGTGTGTATGATTGTGAATAGAATAGTGAAAGCCTGTAGTTGAGTAGTAATAGAAGTGGCGATTTGTTTGCAATGTGGGAAAGTGTGTATGGTGTGGCGTTGATAATGCTTGTTCCGAATAGTTGATATTAGTAATTGGTGTAAAAACTTATGAGCCTTGTGTGTGGTAGTAATAGTGATGATTAGTAAGTTACAATGTTGTTTTGATGGTCATCAGGACAGTAGTAGAGTATATGTAGTAGATGAATTATTGAATGTTTCCGCGTGTAGTGTAATTCAGTTGAGCAATCAAACTAGTGTGCGGTGATTGTTAGACATATGGTTAAAGCAATATGATTAAAAGTTACTTTGTTGAAGTCACGAATGTATGCTTAAGAGTAAAGGAAAAATGTTAAGGGTGTGCATGATAAAATTGAGAAATTTGGTTACTTGGTTGCATAATTATGGTTATATGATGAAAATGAAAAGTTGAATGAGGTAATGTAATTGTGAGATGATACGTTGTGTTTGTGTAGTAGTAATGCGATGTGAATGGGTGTGTTAATTTGTGCCGATGTCCGAATTCACTTTTGGAATCGACACGCGTTGCTGTTTTGCAGGGATCTTTAATTAATCTTGTATTTCCGACCGTGTATCTAGCCTTACTTGACCGAGTACGAGTGTCTACTAGACCGAGTAGACCTCATTCGATCTAGTTAGGAAGCTATTATGTCGAGAATGTTGAAATTTACTGCGAAAACTCGACCGAGTAGCTCCAACTCGATCGAGTGGAGGCCACTCGATCGAGTAACATACTTACTCGATCGAGTAAGATGCTACAGTGCTGCGAAAACATGGGTTAATAAACCCTTTTCCTAATTCATTCTTCTTATTTCTTCTTCTATTTTGTAAACCCTAATTCCTAAATCTCTCTCAAAAACCTTTGATTCTTGTTGGTTTGGTGTTTGGATTTGGTGATTTTCTTGCTTAATTCGCTCCTTATTACTTGCTAATCAGTTAAGGTATGAATGTTTATCTTATTTCGATGTTTTAATTAGTTAGACACATATAGGATGTTAGAAATGGTTGGAAAATCGATTTATATGAATTAAATATTGCTTCTAATTGTTGCAATGTGATCTAGATGCCTTCCTTTGATGATTCTTGTTAATAGCCATATAAAATCGACTCAAATTTGGGGTTTATGTGACTCGAAAATTCTAGGGTTTGAGATTTAAAATTGATTTTTGATTGTATTTTGGGTGAAAAATGATGAAAATTGGGTAATCTATGTCATATATATCATGTTTAGGATTGATTTTGTGAATTTCCACTTAAAAATTTGTCTTAAAACTCCGTCTTAAAGGTGCCCCAAACTGAAATTCGTCTCATGTTGTTGTGAAATTGGTTTGTATGTGAAGATGTTTTGAAGGTTTGAGTCCTTAAAGTAGCAGTGGTTAAGCGAATTCATGCTAAATATGTCAAAATTTTTACAGCTGTAGAGACCGTCTGATAACTAAAATTGGGAATTTTACTTGTAATTTGGGATTGTTGGTGATAGTGTGTATCTAGTTGATTCTTTTATGAACAAATATGAATGCTTTGTATGTTTTCTGTGTATATGTGGTGGTGTATTTAAATTGTATGCTGAAACAGATGCCGAGACCGACAGTAGGGAACAGACAGAGCAAGAGGGGTAGGGCTTCTGAGCCCGAAGTGGGGGAAGGGAGTGGACCGGTAGTCCCGGCTGTGCCGGAATACCTGTTTGTGGTTTTTGTGGATTTTACACAGAGGAAGAGGTTTGTGGCTTTGTAGGGTCGTAGTATGAGACCAACCCGCTGTATCGACACAACCCTTTTGGATGACTTGGGTATTGAGACCGATGTCAGACACATCTTTGAGACCTTGGGGATGAGTGGGCTTTATCACCTCCGGAAGCACTCATACGCCTTTCTGATCCTTGAGTTCATGAGCTCGTTTAAATACGAGCCGGTGGAACAAACTATGGAGTTCCGCCTCATGAACACGAGCTTTATCTTGACCATGGACCTGTTTGCTTCTCACCTTGGCTTGGCTAAGCCTGCCAAGGGGGCTCTCCATGACATATCGACTGAGTGTGGAGTGTGTAGTCTTATGCCTTGTATCACCGGGAAATCAGTCCCCTCTTTGAGTAACATGTTGATTAATGACGTTCAACATGTCACTTTGAAGATCTTTCTTCTTGCCTTGACGTGTCTTCTTTACGAGAGGAAGGATGTGAGTTAGTTGAACTCACATGAGTTGATGCTTTTGATGGCGTATCTTAACCCCGAGCGGTCTCAGAGAGTAGTTTTTAATGCCCCTGCCATGGTGTGTGCCAGCCTAGCTTTGATGGCCTCGTCTGACACTAGGTTCCTGAGTTGTGGTGCCATTGCCACACATTTAGCTGAGAAGCTAAATTCCTTTGAGGCTTCCCCGGCCTACACCCCTTTAGCCACCCCGGTACCTAACTTGGATAGAGCCTACTTCCTCGACCTGAAATGGTTGAGAACCTTGGAGGAAGGCAGTTTAGCATGGAGGGTGTGGGGTATGAGTTGGATGAAGATACCAGCTCCTGAGCACCTCCCACCGACAGAGCCTTTACCCGCAGCAGTAGTATCTGCCGATTCTGATGAGGAGGAGGAGGAGGATGCGCGTCCTGCACGACAGACGTACTTCATCGACCCGGAGATCCTCCGGGTCATGCCCGAGCCGAGGAAGGGGGAGAACGTGAGAGCTGAGGGGGATATACCTAGAGTGGGGAGAGGACCACGCCGAGTACGAGAGAGAGTGGCTGAGACTCAGCCACAGCAGCCGGTGCCACCACAGTATCCGTTTCCTGGCTACCCTTCTTTTGATACCCCGGAGGCGCGTGAGAGCTACCTTGCCGAGAGAGTGTCTTCTACCTTGACACTCCGGAACCTATATGAGATGGCGTACGTTCAGGGTATTGGGACCTCGGGACATCATCCGGTTTGGTGGAGGGGAGTCGGGGACAGCAGCGGGGTTTTCCACTCTTATGGGGTGGACATGTCTACTTGGGGAGATCCTCCGTTGTACCCTTACGGTGGTTTGACCCTTGGTACGTGAGACCAGATGCTGGAGCCGGTGGTGAGGCGGGACATGGTGCGTCAGGAGCAGGCAGTTCAGGTGGCGGTGGTGATGAGGATGCAGTGATGGATGAGCAGCAGCAGCAGGAGGAGTGATGATACTCCATTTCTTTCTTTTATATTTGTAGTTGATGATGGATATTAGTCGGTTTCAGTTGGTACTTTTCTTCGAACTTGGTTTGTATAGGTGGCCATAAGGCCGTACTTGCATATTTCTGGATTTGTTTCACAGGGTTTGTGGATCGGGTTAGCATCCCAACTCGTGTTTAGGTGATTATATACCTTGTGTTTGGATTTATGGACAATTGTGACTTGTGGCAACTCGATCGAGTGCCCCTAACTCGATCGAGTAGCTGCAGGTGTGTCATTTGGTGGTATTCTGATCTCGGGCTACTCGATCGAGTAGCTAAGGAACTCGATCGAGTAGGCCCAGCTCGATCGAGTGCCTGGCCAACTCGATTGAGTGTCACTGTTACAGGCACATTTCCAAGTTTAATTTGTTCGAATCCTTATGTTTTTGATTGTCTTTGTTTTATTCATGGTTGTTGGTGTTTAGTAATATGTTTTGGCTCCACCGTTGGTCTTATTTCAGCTTGTGGTCAAGTCGTGAGCAAAGTTTTATGCAATATAGGCGTGTCGAAACAATAAGACATATTGTTGCAAGAACTTGGCATGAAAGCGATGTTGTTTAAGTTCATGTTTGTAAATATGTATATATATCTATGCTTTGCGAGTAGTGGTTAAGTAATGTCAAGAGACTGTTGTTTCTGTCATGAGTCGGTTATGGATTTTGATCACTTCACGCAGTTTTAGCGGTATTTGTTTTACCTCGAAATCTTCATGCGGGTACCATCTGTCGTGGTTTAATCGAATATTATAATTATGATATTGTCATTTATTTAGAGAAGTAGTTTCACAATAATGGTTGAATTTACTACTAATTGTAACAATATATCCGTGATGTCGTACGTAATTTCAGAGGTTTACATTTGTATGAGTTGTAATCACGTAATGTCCGTTAGAAGTAGTGTTCAGGTGCATCAATGTTGTTTTAAGTGGTTTATGAGTAATGTCAAAGTAGTGTCGTTTGTGTCGGTCTGGGAGACAGGGGATGTTGTTGGATGGTGAACTTCGGGGACGAAGTTCGTTTTTAGAGGGGAAGAGTAATTTCGCAAAAGAAAAATAATGCAATTATAACAATTCTTTGGTATTTTGCGGTATTGTAAAGTATGTGAACAATTGCTTGAATAATTTCTTATGTGTGTTTTATAGTCTCATATGTATGTCTGGTAACTTCATGATGGTTGTAATGCATTTGGGTAAAGGATTTATAGCAACTGTCGAATGAAATAACATGTTGTACACTCAGTTCTCAGTAATTACATGTATTGTTGCGAATCGATAGCTGCATCGTTGTTCTGCATGATTGTTTTGGTAACTGTTGGCCGATGTTGAATGAAAGTATAAGCAATTGACGAGGATATTGTTTGATGGACATACGTAGTGGGATAATATTTCTAAATAGTTTTGTTGACCTGTGTCGGGTAAACGGTGGCATCGAACTTGGTTTCTTGTCGTATGGTTCGGGGGGAGGATGAGTCGAACTTCGGGGACGAAGTTCTTTTTAAGGAGGGAAGACTGTAATACCCGTCCTTTTAGGAACCCGTTGACCGACCTTAGAGGCGTGTTGTAGCCTTTGGGAATTCGTACAAGAGGTGTCTTGTGTCGTGTTGGACTTGGGATGAGTGGTACTCGATCTAGTCGAGGTCACTCGATCGAGTAGGTTGTGTACTCAATCGAGTAGAGGCCACTCGATCGAGTAAGTTAGTTACTCGATCGAGTAGAGTCTTTACAACGAGGGTTTATAACCGTGTTTTGATAGAATCGCAAATCATTTCCGCCTCCTTCCTTCAAACCTAGATTCGCCTTTCCTCATTTCCTTCACCATAATTCCTTACATGGGAGCCTTTGAGGATGCTTGTGCCTTGGGGATAGGCTGCTTGAGTCGGGTAGCGGTCTTGACGCCGATATGCTATGCGTAGGTATGTCATCATCATCATCATCTTTGTCATTGTTGTTTCTTGTAGGGCTGTGGTGATAGTAATAGGTGTTCGTACTGCTTATATAGGGGTTTTGCTTGCTTGGTTGATGTCATGTGATTGAACAAGGAATCGTTGCGGTTAGCTAAAGGTAGGTTCACCTACTCAGTTTCTGTTGGTTTTTTAGTGGGTCAGTTGTTGTGTTGATTGTAGTGTCAGTATGATTGGATTGATTGTGGTGTTCGTTAAATGTTGTGTTGTCTCAATTGGCGTGATTGTGATTATTGTATACTTGTCTGTGTTCTTCGGGGCGCGTCCCTGGCTGAGTGGAGTCACTTGCGGGAGTGGCTTCACGCCCTTGATTCGCCCTCTGTGAAACCCGCCACAGGAGGGGATGTGCACATTAATGGTCATAGGTTTATCGCTCGGTATGATGAGCGGGGATTTGGTGGGTACGGCTGCGGTCCCCCACTGGCAGGGCTGGTCCAGTGGACAGTCGGTGACGGTGTTTGGTTGGAGATGTGGTGTATGTGCGTGATGTGTACTTGTGTAGTGTCTCTGGTTGTTGATGTGTTGCCTCAGTTACTGGCCTTTTGTTGTTTTGTCTTTTGTTTGCTTTTGTTGTGTCTGCCGTGGTCCCTTATGGTGAGCAGCCAGTCTTACCAGGTGATGTCTTGGATGTCAGCTGGAGTCTTGGCAGGGATGGGTCTCTCACGAGTCACGACAGGGATAGTTCACATAAGGATGTTGAATTGTATCTTTGTATCAGTAATTTCGGTTTAGTCACTTGTAATAATTTATAAATGTTTTTTTATCGACTTTTGATAATTACTCTCCTCGGGCAACCGTGATTGTAATGTCTCTATATGCTAGGGAAGGTCTTGTTAAGGCTCCTTGGTATATGGGGGTGTTACACCATACTTGGACAAGTTCGTGGTGGTATTCATATACGACATTTTGGTCTACTCCAAGACCAAGGAAAAACAGGAGGAGCACCTAAGAATTGTTTTACAAACCTTGAGGGAGCACCAACACTATGAAAAGCTTAGTAAGTGCGAGTTTTGGTTGGATAAGGTGGCTTTCCTAGGGCATATAATATCAAAGGAAGGAGTTGCCGTGGATCCCACCAAGATTGAGGCCGTGTCTAAGTGTGTGGCACCCAAGAATGTGGCGGAAATTTGAAGTTTCCTAGGTCTAGTCGGGTATTATTGCCAATTTATGAAGGACTTCTCCAAGATAGCTAGACCCTTGACATCATTAATGAGGAAAGAGAACCGTTTTAAATGGGACGGGAGTTGTGAGACGGCCTTTTTTACCCTAAAGGAGCGCCTAGCCATAGCCCCGGTACTAGCCTTGCCGAAAGGGAGTGAAAATTTTTAGGTATACACCAATGCTTCAAAGAATGGTCTAGGATGTGTGCTTATGCAAAATGAAAGAGTCATTGCCTATGCCTCGCGACAATTGAAGACCCATGAAGAGAACTACCCAACCCACGACGTAGAATTGGGAGCCATTGTCTTTGCCTTGAAGATTTGGAGGCACTACTTGTATGAAACAACTTTTAAGGTGTTTTCCGACCACAAAAGCTTGAAGTATATCTACACCCAAAAGGAGTTGAACATTAGACAAAGGAGGTGAATCGAGCTTATTGGGGACTATGACATGGAGATAGTCTATCATGAAGGGAAAGCTAATGTGGTGGCCGATGCCTTGAGTAGGAAGTCGGTGCACTCCTTGTGTACGGCCTTGTACATGCTAAGGTTGAAGGAAGAAGTGAGAAAGATGGGTATCTATGTGATACGAACAGGGGAAACAATGGGAGATTTGACCTTTGAGCCCGAGTTATATGAAAAATCCGGGGAAGGCAAACAAGTGACGTCAAAATTCAAGAATGGAAGGGAATACTAGTAAGGGGAGAGCTCTAGAGATCCTCATGAAGTCTTAGGTTCAGAGTGAGGTGGTGTATACCGAATGATGATGAACTTAAGAAGAAGATTATGAATGAAGCCCACAACACACCTTATTCGGTGCATCCGGGTGGCGATAGGTTATACAAGGACCTCAAGAAAACCTTTTGGTGGTTAAATATGAAGATGGAGGTGGCGGAGTTCGTGGTAAGGTGCTTAACTTGCCAAAGAGTGAAAGGAGAACAAAAGAGACCCCAAGGGAAAGTAAAACCCTTAGATGTGCCGGAATGGAAGTGGGAGTCGATATCTATGGATTTCATAGTTGGACTACCAAGAACCCAAAAGGGGAACAACATCATTTGGGTCATTGTGGATAGATTTACCAAGTTGGCTCATTTCATCGCAATGAAGGACACTTGGAGTAAGGCAGAGTTGGCTAATGCTTATTGCAAATATGCGGTCAAGCTTAATGAGTTTCCAAAGGACATAGTATCGGACCGAGATTCGCGGTTTATTTCAAGATTTTGGCAAGAACTTCAAAGCTCCTTGGGCACCCAATTGAAGATGAGTACGACCTTTCACTCGAAAATGGATGGACAAACAGAGAGGACCATCCAAACATTGGAGGATATGTTGAGAGCTTGTATCTTGGAATTTTGAGGCTCTTGGGAAGAAAGACTACATTTGATTGAGTTCTCCTACAACAATAGCTACCATGCTAGCATTGGCATGACACCATTTGAAGCTCTATATGGAAGGAAATGCCGAAGCCCGATATGTTAGGATGATAGCATCGAAGCCATGCTATTGGGACCCCAAATGATTCAAGACATGATTGACCAAGTCCATGTAATCTGTGAGAAGATGAGAGCAACACACGATAGGCAAAAGAGTTACGCCGACTTGAGGAGAAGTGACATTAAATTTGCAGTAGGAGACAAAGTACTACTCAATGTTTCACCCATGAAAGGAGTAATGAGATTTGGGAAGAGGGGCAAGTTGAGCCAAAAGTTCATTGGTCCCGATGAAATTTTGGATAGAGTCGTGGAAGTGGCCTACCGCTTAACACTTCCACCGGCCTTGGACCGTGTTCACAATTTCTTTCACGTGTCTCAATTGCGTAAGTACATAAGTGACCCCTCTCATGTGCTTGAAGCGGAGATGATCGTGTTGGAGTTAGTGTCCTCCACAATAGTGAGTTTACATAATAAATCTCAATAATGGAATATCCTCAGATATTTAATTATTTGATCCTCGTCAGTTGATTAACGTAAATCGATAACGGTTGGCTGACTAGAGTTTGACGTTGTTATCGTGAGACGACGGTGATCAACTGACCCCTTTCGGTCACACCTAAAGGAACGAACCCCAATTGACAACTAATTAATTGTATGAGATACAATTTATTTAGTCCCTTGATTTGTAGACTAAAAGGTTAGTCGATTATTTTAGAGAGATTTCGAGTTGCGAACTCGAGGCACGACAGTTATTATTTAATTATGCGATAACGGAATAATAAATTTTGGGAGACGGGTTTTAGTTAATTAATTGTTAATTCACTAAAATTATACTAATTGATTAATGTGATTAATATTAGTACGTAAATAATATGTGTAGTGGTACACGTATACTTACGGAGTGATTTGGACGAATTAATTATGGAAGTATTTAAACATGAAACGATGTTTAAAATAAAAATTACACGTATTTGTGCGACAAATATAAGAACCAACATGGACCCGTAAATGGGCAAGTGGAACATGTAAAATAGAGTTGTGGATGATTAGAAACATAATCATTTCACCTTACTTTAAATACTTCCATATGTTATCTTATAATAGATTTTGCATGTGATGTAAGATTAAAAAAAATATAAAACAAATCCACTCCTACACTCTACCCCTCCCACCGGTTTTCCCCCCTTATACACTCCAAAATGTTTGCTCATTTTTTTTACACACAACAACACTTGAACATTTTGCATGTGTATCTTCTTCCCTCTAAAAATAATAAATCATCCTTGATGCGTGTCAATTATATGATGTTTTACACCCTATTTTACACGCATTTCAGAGCTCATTTATGTGGTTTAAGGCTACTATTTGCCCCATTTCGTCTACTTTCGTATTTTTATGTAATATTGCAGATTTATGCGGAAATGAGTAGATATTGAGCCAAATCCGTCCCCGAGTATCTTACATTGCATTTGACGTGAAGTATTTGCTTAAGGAACGAGCTTGGTGCGCATTTCGAGGCCCGAGAGACAAATCCACGAGAATTTAGAAGTCAACTATCAGATAAAGCAGTCGATCGACCGCTACCTATGGTCGATCGACCATACCACGACTTCCAGGAGCCACTGTTCAGAGCTTACCAGTCGATCGACCGGTCTCAGTGGTCGATCGACCAAGACGCTCTTTCAGACGTGAATTAAAAGATCGAGAAGTTTGAAGCCCATTGTATTAGGTTTTAGGAAATAAGAACTACGTTGTATTCCTATATAACGTAGCTTTAGTTTTCAGCATAAGGGAGATCCTTTTTATCGAGTTTTTATTCAGTTTTATTTAGGTATTAGAATATCAAATAATTAGGGTTTTTCAATATTGTTTCGTATTCAATACAATTCACTTTCGCGTTCGGCTTTGTTCTTTTCCTTCGCAATTCCACATGGTACTCTCCTGATTTTATTCAATTGTTTTGCTTTCATTCATAGATTTAGAATTGCTAGATCAGTTTCCCAAAGCCGAATTATCATCTTATGTTAATCGTTTATTTAGTCGTTTTAATCATGAATTCTGTAGTTTTATTAGTCAATTTTATTGTTGTTATTATTCCCAGTATGAGTAGCTAAATAGCTTGTGCTAGGATGTAGGGGAACTGTAGATTAGGCGGCATTAGAATAAGGAACCCTGAATCGCGCCCCGCCTACCTTGGTCGATCGACTGGCCTCGTGAGATATGCTTCGTTTTAATTAATTTGATTTCTATATTTAATGAATCGAGTGCACGCGACTAGTTGAATGTTTAGGATTTAACCGACCCAATAAAGATCGAAAGATAGGGAAGGGAGATAGCCTACCTAATTAAGACGACTAGATTAACGAGATCGGAAGATAAGTTAGTTTAGCCTTTTAGTCACTTTTCAGGACGAAAGTTAGTATTAGTGATATTAGGGACTTGTAGCAAGATCGAAAGATGTTACTTGTGAGAGTGGACCGAGAGGACCTCTTATTTTCCCGTATCACGTGTTTGTTTTAGACCTACCTAGTTTGCTGCCGCCAAAACTACAGTGAACCGACCATCCCTAGCACCCTTTTTAATATCTGTTTCATCCGTTTATTTAGTTTATTGTCTTTTATTGTTTTAGCTATAGACCAAATCAACTCAACCCCCACATTCGTTACCTTAGACTGAAATTAGACAACTAATAATTACATCTGCCTCTCTGTGGTTCGACCCTGTTACCACTAGCTTCTGTTAGTTTTAATAGGTATTATAAATATTATTTTTGGTACTCACAACGACGGGTATCAAATTTTGGCGCCGTTGCCGGGAAGGCAATTGTTCTAATTTTTAGTTGTTTTATTTTAGTCTGTTTCTTAGTTTAAGGGGCATTCGTTCCTTAAACTATTCTCATATTCTTTTTGTAGTTTCTTCTTATGCGCAGGTCACATGGTGGTGAATTACTACCGTTCAATCCTGAGATTGAGAAGACTTTGCGCGAGTTGAGACGATCATCTAGGATATTGCCGATAGAGGAAGAGCTGAGTACTCTGTCCAGTTACTACGAGAACGAGTTGTTCGAAGAAGATCCACCTTCATCTCCTGTTTCCACTTCTTCAGTCGAGACCGTCACTTCTCCAGATTTTCCAGTCATGGCTGAAGAAGCGAGTATAGCAAGTCACTCTGAGTCGACAGCTGCAAATCTATATAAGGGGTTCGAATTACCGGGAGCTGATAGGAAATTCGAACCGAAGCCTTCTTATATCAACTTGGTTGAGAGAAACCAATTCGGAGGTGCTGCAAATGAAGATGCAGCCAAGCATATGAAGATATTTATCGATTATTGCTGCTCTATACCCCCACCGACCGGTGTGACCCAGGACCAGGTGAAGGAGACAATGTTTATATTCTCACTCCGTGATGCTGCAAGGGAGTGGTACAGAGACCTGGACCGAGCTGCTAATGGGATCATCGACTGGAATTCTTTGGCCTTGGCATTCTACAAGAAGTACTTCTTTGCCTCGAAGACGAATGCTATTAGAGCTCAAATCACGAGCTTTAAACAGGGGCCTGATGAGAACTTTCATGAGGCATGGGTCCGTTTCAAGAAGCTGGTGCGAACCATTCCGCATCATGGGTTTGAGAAGTGGAGCCTATGCAATCAGTTTTATAATGGGCTCTATGACGATCAGAGAGCTATCCTGGATGCGGCAGCCAGTGGCAGATTCCAGGAGAATATGGGAGAGACTAAGGGTTGGAAGATCATTGATGACTTGGCCACCCATAAAGCTGAGTATGGAAATTTCCGGGGAAATCACAGGTGAGCTGCTGAATCTCCTTTTGTAGCTGCATTAGAAGCTCTCACGGCGAGATTTGACAAGTACGAGTTGGGAGGAGCTTCAAAAGGAGGGATTTACCATGTAAATGCTGTTTCAGACGGTCCTTTCGTCTGTAAAAGATGTGGAGCTGAGGGACATGTTTCAGACAATTGTCCTAGTCCCTTTGAGTCTTGTGCTGCCTTTCAACATTATAGGCAGACAAACACTTACTATGAGCCGAATGTCCATCCGAATCTAAGGTGGAGCAGCCAAAATGTCTTGAATCTGACTCAACCTCCACAGCAGCAGCAACAGCAGAATTATGTGCCCCCTCATAAGCAACAACAGTTCCAAAAGCCTCCGTATGTCCCACAGCAGCAGCAACAAGCCCAAGGTTCTGATTTCAACGAGTTGAAGAACTTGTTGCTGAAAGAGTCTCAAGCTAGAGAGGCCGGGATGAAGATGCTAGAGAGCCAAATTGCCCAATTGGCTAGCAAGAATACAACTCGAGCTCCGGGACATTTACCGACTCAAACTGATCAAAAGGAGACCTTAAATGCAATCACCTTGAGGAGTGGGTCTACCCTTGATGGGCCCGCTATGGTTGAGGATGTCGCCGAAAAATATGAGGCGGAACCGAGCAAGAACAAAGCAGTGACGAATAATAACAAGAAAAAGACGATCAGCAGGTATGTCAGTCGATCGACTGACATACCCAGTCGATCGACCAGTCCGCGACAAACAGTAGCCTCTGGTCCTGTAGATTCCAGTCGATCGACTGCACTACCCGGTCGATCGACTGACAACGCTGCTGAAGATGATTCTTTTCGTCCTCCAATGCCCGATAACTTGAGGTTTCACTTGTTTCGGGGTACGACTGCCCCGAAAATATTGAGGCAAGACCCAAATGCTGATAGGTCAGTTCCGGTTCCGAAGTACGACCCTTTGTCTATTAATGGTTCACATTTGAGACGGTCTGAAGAAGGGTCAAGCTACAACAAGGAGAAGGTTGTGGACTTTCAGCCTAAGTCCACCGATGCCGGCATGAGAGATTTAGAGGAGAGGGCTATGTTACTTCTTACAGCCCCTTATCCAGAGAGATTGGTGCCGACGAAGGAACAGGTATCATTTAATAAGTTTGAAAATGTTATCCATAGCTTAAATGTACAAGTTCCTTTTCTTGAGTTAGTCAATCAAGTGCCTGCTTATATGAAATTCATGAAGCAACTTTTATCTAAAAAGAAGTCACTTGAAGCTGTGCATACTGTCGCACTCACTGAGGAGTCATGCTCTTATTTGACCCACACTGCACCCCATAAGCTAGAAGACCCGGGTAGTTTTTCAGTTCCATGTAGTATTGGCACCTTTTCTATTGAGAAGGCCTTATGCGACCTAGGAGCCAGTATTAGCGTTATGCCCTTGAGTCTTGCTAGGAAGCTCAAATTGACTAGGTTTGCAGTTACCAACATGACGGTACAGATGGCTGATCGATCTGCGGTCCAGCCAATAGGAGTCTTAGAGGACATTCCTGTGCAAATAGGAAAGTTTTTCTTCCCTGTTGACTTCGTTGTACTAGATATGCCCGAGGATGCTCACATTCCTATCATATTGGGTAGACCATTTCTGCACAATACTGGTGCTGTTATAGATGTTGGTTCGGGGACTTTGACCTTTAAAGTAGGAAAGCATTCTATTGTCTTTGCCCAGACTGCTAAGAAGAAAGACCCCATGTGGCCGATAACCTGTAATACGGTTTCTAAAAAGAAATTTTATTTTATACTTCCTGATATGCCTATCTCTACCCCTACTCCTGTTGTGACACCTCCGCCCCAGACTGGGAGCAAAGTGGAGGAAGATTCTTCTATTTTAGATATTGCAGGAGCTGGTTTGGGGAAGGAAAAGCCGCATGTCGCTCCAGCTGTGAAGGAGCCAATAGTTCAAAGAGGCGGTCTAGGATGCCTTAGCTATGGCACGGATGAGGAGCCCGAAGATGAGCCAGTCAAAGCAACGGAGTCGATCTGGATTCCGACGAGTCCGAAGAGGTCATTGAATGGGAAGATGTCCGACATGTTGATCCGTTGAGTTCTGCGGATGCTGGAGCTGAGAAGAGTGCAGCTGAGAAGATGAGCACTGTTGAGGCTACCTCTAGTAGCCAAAAGCCGACCAAGTGGGCCATCCCGTGGCCGTTCTTGATCAACTACTAGTTGATCAAATGTTTTATAAACCATTTATTTTATTGTTCTGTTAAGACTATTTACCTTATTTCGTGTGCGCGAGACTTCGCTCTTTTAAGTTTGCTTAGGATTGTATACACTTTAGACTATTGCTTTGGGTTTTGCGCAATTTTGGGCGCGTTATTATGTGCTTTTACAGGTATATAGACCATATTGGCTCAACTTAGTGAGCTAATTAGACGAAATCAGAAAGTTACAAGAGTCACGGTCGATCGATCGCCTCCTATGGTCGATCGCGAGCCGCGATTTTAAGCTCTGTTGCTGTGCTGTTCACCTTCGTCGACCGACTGCCCCCTATGGTCGATCGACCACCCAGAGCTGCTGTACCTGTTTTCGGTCATTCCCCTGCTGCGCTTGGTCGATTTGCGGAGACAAGGGAGTATTCCTTTCACCTTATTCTCCGCTTAATTTCTGATTTCTTCTGTTTTTCTAAATCTTGCACATAATTTCACCGTCCCAATTTTGCTTTCTCGGATTACGCGTGGTATTGTTTATCTTTTCAGGTACTTATTGGTAGCACTGCTGGCTACTGAAACCTCCTAGCTCACGCTGGTTTGGGGAGGTTTCCTTTTGCTGCGCTTAAAGTCTTGTGAGTTTCCGAGTCCTTATTTCGCGTCTTATTTATTTATTTAACGCAAATTCCCATTTCCCTTTTTACTTCATTACATGATTTTGCACAATGGGGACATTGTGTGATTTGGTTTGGGGAAGGGTTTTGCGTCGCATTTTCATATGTTTTACTGCATTTCAGTTGCACGTTTACATTTCAATTTGCATTGTTGTTTAATTTTCTATATATATACAAAATTAAAAAAAAATTGAAAAATTCACAAAATTAAAAAAATGCACGTTTATTTTAGCATATAGGTCGAGTCGGAACGGTAGTATTTCAATGATGACATTGCATTTGCATCTGTTTTATCGCCTAAGCCTTGCCAATTGACATGTTATTAGTAGCATCAATTGCATAGTCTACGAGTTTTCGTTATAATTCCTGCTGGACTTTGGACTTGACTTAGAAATTTGGCAAACTACATCATTTTCTGAGTTGTTAGAGCCTTATAACCGGTGACATCTATGACCAGTTTATCTAGGATGTGAGTAGTTGCTCCTTATAAGACATGTTACATAAATGTGCATAAATGTGAACTCAATCTGCTTAATACCTGTATGCATTCGGTTTGTGTTTTGTTGACACATGTGGTAGAGGTCCCCCTTTTTCTCATTTTTACCCATAAGCTCCACACTGCCAAAAACAGCCTTTTTGTCCCATTACTACATCATACATTTAGCCTGCCCTTGTCAAGCTAGTAGTTTACGTTCTTGAGGTTGTTACTTCGTTTTTGGTGGCATATGCTCATTTTGAGATGAAGTTGGGAGTTGGAAAAAGGAAAGAAAGAAAAAAATTGGAAAGAAAGGAACAAAGAAAAAAGAAAAAAAAGAGGAAAAATGATTCGAAAAAGAAAAAAGAGAGTGCTGTACTGTTTAATGCAGTCGATCGACTCACCATCCTGGTCGATCGACCGACACCCGAGAAGAAAAGAAATCAATTCGCATGATTCAAGTCTTTATTCAAATGGCGATTTTTGCTCCCATGTTTCATTTGTATCTTATGGGGAGTTGATTATTTCGGAGATTGTGAGTTTTGTGCTTGCTATAGCACCGTGTCGATTTAAGTTTGAGCAAGAAGTGGATATTGTCATATGGTTTTGTTACGGTACTAGCTTGATCACCTGTACCCCCACATTCCCATAATGTTTTGCCTTTCCTGCCCATTACCTCACATATCCCTTATTTACCTCAGTATGTGTCATGGTCATTTGTTCGGTTGGAATGCATATGTACGGTTGTAGAGATTACTTTCATATTATATTGCAGGCATGTTATTATAGGTCGTAGTTAAGTGAGTGTCACTAACAAAATGAATTCTTTCTATCTTTCACATATATTCACCTGTATTTATTGAGTGATTTGAGCGACCCGTGAGAGTCCATATTGATAAGTCTCTATAGTTGACGGTTCAGCAGTTTTTGACGACTACATAACTCGTTTGCATGATTCACATTTCTAATTGATTGTTGGTTGCTGCATTAAATCGGTTTAGGCTTTACATGTGCATTTCGCTCTGAGATTGAACTCGTTCCATTAGATTTTAGGATCGAGTCTAGTTCTTGCTTGGGGACAAGCAAGGGTTTGGTTTGGGGAAGTTTGATGCGTGTCAATTATATGATGTTTTACACCCTATTTTACACGCATTTCAGAGCTCATTTATGTGGTTTAAGGCTACTATTTTCCCCATTTCGTCTACTTTCGTATTTTTATGTAATATTGCAGATTTATGCTGAAATGAGTAGATATTGAGCCAAATCCGTCCCCGAGTATCTTGCATTGCATTTGACGTGAAGTATTTGCTCAAGGAACGAGCTTGGTGCGCATTTCGAGGCCCGAGAGACAAATCCACGAGAATTTAGAAGTCAACTATCAGCTAAAGCAGTCGATCGACCGCTACCTATGGTCGATCGACCATACCACGACTTACAGGAGCCACTGTTCAGAGCTTACCAGTCGATCGACCGGCCTCAGTGGTCGATCGACCAAGACGCTCTTTCAGACGTGAATTAAAAGATCGAGAAGTTTGAAGCCCATTGTATTAGGTTTTAGGAAATAAGAACTACGTTGTATTCCTATATAACGTAGCTTTAGTTTTCAGCATAAGGGAGATCCTTTTTATCGAGTTTTTATTCAGTTTTATTTAGGTATTAGAATATCAAATAATTTGGGTTTTTCAATATTGTTTCGTAGTCAATACAATTCACTTTCGCGTTCGGCTTTGTTCTTTTCCTTCGCAATTCCACACGGTACTCTCCTGATTTTATTCAATTGTTTTGCTTTCATTCATAGATTTAGAATTGCTAGATCAGTTTCCCAAAGCCGAATTATCATCTTATGTTAATCGTTTATTTAGCCTTTTTAATCATGAATTATGTAGTTTTATTAGTCAATTTTATTGTTGTTATTATTCCCAGTATGAGTAGCTAAATAGCTTGTGCTAGGATGTAGGGGAACTGTAGATTAGGCGGCATTAGAATAGGGAACCCTCAATCGCGCCACACTCGATCGACCGCCTACCTTGGTCGATCGACTGGCCTCATGAGATATGCTTCGTTTTAATTAATTTGATTTCTATATTTGACGATTCGAGTGCACGCGACTAGTTGAATGTTTAGGATTTAACCGACCCAATAAAGATCGAAAGATAGGGAAGGGAGATAGCCTACCTAATTAAGAGGACTAGATTAACGAGATCGGAAGATAAGTTAGTTTAGCCTTTTAGTCACTTTTCAGGACGAAATTTAGTATTAGTGATATTAGGGACTTGTAGCAAGATCGAAAGATGTTACTTGTGAGAGTGGACCGAGAGGGCCTCTTATTTTCCCGTCTCACGTGTTTGTTTTAGACCTACCTAGTTTGCTACCGCCAAAACTACAGTGAACCGACCATCCCTAGCACCCTTTTTAATATCTGTTTCATTCGTTTATTTAGTTTATTGTCTTTTATTGTTTTAGCTATAGACCAAATCAACTCAACCCCCACATTCGTCACCTTAGACTGAAATTAGACAACTAATAATTACATCTGCCTCTCTGTGGTTCGACTCTGTTACCACTAGCTTCTGTTAGTTTTAATAGGTATTATAAATATTATTTTTGGTACTCACAACGACGGATATCAATCCTCTTACTAAGATTGTTAGTATACAAATTTAATATTTACTAAGAGAGTTAGTAATATTAAAATATTACCAAGGTTATAATTTTAACAAGTTTCTAGTTAAATACTTGTTAGATTTTTTGGGTTGAGTTCTTGGGTGCAACTTGAAGGAGACTTTCTTTTTGAAGGTTTTTCAAGGAGGATCATCCATATCTTTTTAGCTCAAGAACAAACTAGTAAGGTGATCTAGTTTGTGCCCATTTTACCATAAAATCAATGTAAGGAAATTGTTTTTCCTTAAACTTTCATTTTTATGCTTTTATATTTGCATGCATGTTACATATATCATCAAAATGATAAATTATGAGATAATTTTATTTTTTTAGAGAGTCTAATATGGATCTATGATCTTTCAAGTGATATCAGAGCTTAGGCTTGTAATTTGCATGTTGATTTTAAGAATATTAATGAATTATGAGATAATTTATAAAAACTCAAAAATTGTGTTAGAAGAGGTTTTAGCACGAAATGTTTGGGACATGCATACCTACTGATCTTAAAAGGTTATTGGTTAAGTTTGGTGATTTATGAAGTTATTTTGCTATTTTTAATGATTTTTGGTAGAAAACCGAGTCAAAATGCCGTATTTTAGTTAAAAATTGACTACAAATAGTTAAAAGTTGATTCGCTCCATGGAATTTTTATGCTATTTCATGCATGTTTTCTACTGATTGTATGCAAAAGATTGAAGGTTGGTTCGAATTTTTGCATGTTTTTTGATTTTATGAGATAAAAGTCGATAAAAGTGATGTAAATTAATCATAATTTCGAAACAATTGATTCAGCCCATGATAAAATTATGTACATTTTAAAATATTATTTAAATGTTGAAAGTGAATTTTAAAATATGTTTTCACCTTGTTTTGATGTTTATTGGTTTTAGTGGTTAAAAACCGATAAATTTCGATCTTTTTCTTCATAAATTTTATCCGAATTTTTGGGGCAATTTTTCTGATATTTTGGTGTTCTTGGGAGTGTTCCAGAATACTCAAAATTTTTGTTTCAATTTTTGGGGTAATGTTTCAATTATTTTGGATTTTTACTTAAATATTATGATTTTACCGATTAAATTAGCAAAATATCACCAAATCAAACTAATTATTCATCATAAAATTAGTGAGGACTAATTTTGAGGTTTAAAATAGTTTGGAAAATTAGTTTAGACTTAAATGAGTTTTAAGAGTTGATTATTGATTTTTACATGTTAAAAATCGATTAAATCCACAAAAACCGAGATGGATATCAACGATTGATAGATAGGGCGATTTTGGCATGATTTTACAGTATTTTAAGCATATTTATTTAAGTTAAATGAATTATTGTCATTTATTTAAAGTATTTATCTTGTTGTACCTAGTATGACCTAGTTTAATTTTATTCGTTATTACCCGAAATGAATGGGAATATCGATTTGTTTGTAATTATATACGATTTCGTATCGTCGGTTTGTAATTAATTAATAGTTTTATTTATTTTATTAATTAATGTATAATAGGAATAGCTATGTAATTCAATTGTAATAGTTATTCTTACCGGCGTTTCCAAAAGACGGATTACATCGAGACGGTGTATTTTTTGAAGGTGTTCCAAATCCCACAAGAAGGATCCACTTTTGGAATGAAGAGGCAAGGGACCAAGGAGTTGGTTTCCGAAATGTAATAGACTAGTTTTTATTAACTAGGTGGCCATACTAGGATTTATTCATATGCTTACTTGTTTTATTTTCGCGCATGCCAAAATCGCCATTCACATGCTTTTTCATTTTCGCGGTTGTCAATTCACGCCATTTACATTCACCGAATTAATTCACTTATAAGGAATTTATGACTAAATTGACAAGATCTCTCACATAACTAAAATTGAGATTAGCCTTACCAATTAGCAACACCTATGAATCTCTTGTTCATTAGAGCCACGCTCGCCCAAGCGGGGTGTTCTCTTTTTACCTTGGGTAAGTAGGGTGGTAAACGGTTATCACACGCTAAAATTGGTTGGACTCAACGGGATATAAGACGGTCTTGTGTTCCGGGGCTAGTAGATGAATTTAAGGAAATTCGTCGACCAAGAGTTCTAGAGGTAGAATTAGTCAACGTGACTTACCGAATTTACACAATTATGGGATGTTTCGCCCAAGCGATGCTCATTTTTGTTTAATATTTGGGTCCTGGAATCATTTATATAATTTAGTGGGAGGTCATTATATAAATGCTAAAACTTGCTAAACATGTTTTCACAAGTAATTTTTTAAAAAAACAATGGATGTTAATTTTTCCTTTTTATTGTAGCATTTTAATTCGCAATGGCAACTTCATCAACTCCATCGACTACTTCACTAGGCAAAGATTCATGGCTAAGGTCCGTAATGGACAAATGTATCTTAAAAGATGACGGTAGTAACTTTCTTGAATGGGAATCCAACATCAAAAGTGCCGCGTTGTCCGACAATGTGCTCACTTACTTGACCGATGCTCCTCCTATCGAGCCCGGTCCAAGAGCTTCATCGGCGGTGCGGACTGCCTATGATGACTATGTGAGGATGTTGAATGATATCAAGAATGTGTTGATATGGTCAATATCCCCAAAGCTCAAGCTTTCATGCATTTCTTTAAATGCGTACGAGAATTTCACTCGTATGATTACTATGTTTTCACAAACACAAAAAGTCCGTCAATACGATGCGACGGCACGCTTCTTTGAAGCTAAGCTTGAGAGGGGCCAAAAGGTTGGTCCCCATGTACTCAAAATGGTCGAATATGTTGACATCCTAGAGCGTCTAGGGTGTAAGATTCCTAAAACTCTTGTGGTGGATCGTATCCTTCACTCACTCCCCACCAAGTTTGCCCACTTTAGGGTAAACTACAACATGAATGACATGGATAAGAGTTACCATGAAATTCATGCACTCCTCACCCAAGCAGAGAGGGATATGGAGGCTAGTGGGAGTGAAAAGGGAGATGTTTTAACCATGAAGTTAAAGAACATGTCTCTTGGAGTTAAGAGACGAAAAGGGAAAGAAAAGTCCCAATTCGAGAAATCGTCAAAGAAACATGACAAGGGAAAGGGGAAGGCCGTTGAGAATGGCAATCCCAAGGCAAAAAGTGTCAAGCTCTCCGAGGCCGAATGTTTCCATTGTAATGGGAAGGGGCATTATAGGAGGAGTTGTCCCAAAAACTTGGAGGATCTCAAGGAAGGGCGTGTGACGCCTATTGGTATGATTTCCTCTCTCTATGTGATAGACGTTAATTATGCTTGTACTTCCACTTGGGTACTTGATACCGGATGTGGCTCTCACCTTTGTAACCATTTGCATGGTATAAGGGACGTGCAAGCACTAGCAAAAGGTGATGTGGATCTCCGCATGGGTAATGGAGCTAGAGTAGCCGCCGTTGCCGTAGAGACGTATGTGCTCACTTTAGCTAGTGGTTTAGAGTTGTATTTAAATAACTGTTATTTTGTACCAACTTTAACTAAGAACATCATCTCCATTTCCGCGTTAGACGCGGAAGGCTTTTGTTTTATGATTAAGGACAAGTGTTGCACTTTTTCTTTTAATGATGTGGTTTATGGCAAGGCCATTTTCAATTGGAGGCATTTATGTTTTAAATGATGTTAATGACGTTTATCATATGGAAACTAAAAAGCTCAAAAAGGGTGATCCAAACGAATCCTACCTTTGGCACTGTTGTTTAGGCCACATAAACGAAAGACGCATTAAGAGACTTGCTTCATCAAAAGTGCTCAAACCATTTGGTTTCGAATCTTATGGTACATGTGAGTCTTGCCTTTTAGGCAAGATGACTCGTGCACCTTTTGCGGGAAAAGGGACACGAGCTAGTGAGGTTTTGGCTCTCATACACACGGATGTGTGTGGACCATTAACCATCACCGCTACAGGAGGTTTTCACTACTTCATTACTTTTACTGATGACTTAAGTAGATATGGGTATGTCTACTTAATGAAGAACAAGAGTGAAGCCTTTGACAAGTTCAAAGAGTTTCAAAAAGAAGTAGAGAACCAATTGGATAAAAAGATAAAGACCCTACGGTCCGACCGTGGTGGTGAGTATCTAAATATTGAATTTGATTCACACCTAAAAGATTGTGGTATAGTATCACAATGGACTCCTCCTGGCACACCGCAATTAAATGGTGTGGCCGAAAGGAGAAACCGAACTTTACTTGATATGGTTCGGTCAATAATTAGTCTAACTGAGCTTCCTAGTTCATTTTGGGGTTTTGCCCTCTTGTCTGCAGTATTTTCACTAAATCGAAGCCCGACTAAAGCGGTCGATAAGACCTCATATGAGATATGGACAGGGAAAGTCCCTCATTTGTCATTCATGCATATTTGGGGTTGCGAAGCATACGTTAAGATCAAGTCTGACAATAAGCTTGCTCCCAGGTCTGACAAATGTCTTTTTGTAGGATATCCAAGGGAAACACGTGGCTATTACTTCTACAATAAACACGAGAACAAAGTGTTTGTGGCTCGTGATGCTGTCTTCCTAGAAAAGGAGTTTATTTCTAGGAGACAGAGTGGGAGAAAATTTGAACTTGAAGAAGTTCGAGAGCCACAAACCGAGAATGAGGTAGAGGAGAACGTGGAGGATAGGATTCCCTCTTCCTCTGAAACGGTAAATGTTCCTAGAAAGTCAAGTAGGATTTCTAATCCACCTGACCGTTACCTTGGTAACATCGAAGAGGATGGTGTTTTGTTACTTTTTGAAAGTGATGAACCCACTACCTACAAATCGGCCATGTCTAGTCCCGACTCCTTGCTTTGGCTAGAAGCCATGCGGTCCGAAATGGATTCCATGTACGAGAACCAAGTATGGGACTTGGTGGATTTACCTGAGGGAGTGCGACCCCTTCAGTTTAAATGGATATATAAAATTAAGCTCGGTGTGGATAAACATGTGGATGTTTACAAAGCTAGATTGGTGGCAAAAGGTTTCACCCAAGTTCATGGTTTACACTATGACGAAACCTTCGCTCCAGTCGATATGCTTAGGTCCATCAGGATAATCTTAGAAGTTACCGCATTTCATGATTATGAGATTTGGCAAATGGATGTCAAAACCGCCTTCTTGAATGGGATTCTAGAAGAAGAGGTGTACATAATACAACCTGAAGGTTTTGTTGATACATCTAACCCTAAGAAGGTGTGTAAGCTTAAGAAGTCCATTTATGGTCTTAAGCAAGCATCTAGGAGTTGGAATCATCGCTTTGATTATGTTATTAAACAATACGGTTTCACTAGAAGTGTGGAAGAACCGTGTTTATACATGAAGTTTAGTGGGAGTAAGGTTGCATTCCTTGTCCTATATGTGGATGATATATTGCTCATTGGGAATGATATTCCATCACTCACTTCCGTTAAGGAGTGGCTAGGGAAACACTTCCAAATGAAGGACTTGGGAGAGGCACAACGAATCTTAGGTATCCGGATCTATAGGGATAGGTCCAAGAGGATACTAGCATTGAGTCAAGAAGCTTATATTGACAAAGTTCTTGACCGGTTCAATATGAAAGAATCCAAGAGAGGATTTCTACCTATGGGTCAAGGGATTACTTTGAGCAAGTCACAGTCTCCCTCCACCCCTAAGGAAATTGAACACATGAAGACCGTCCCTTATGCTTCCGCTGTTGGGTCTATCATGTATGCTATGATTTGCACTCGTCCCGACGTTGCGTATGCCTTGAGCATGACAAGTCGTTATCAAGCCAAGCCTGGTGAGAGTCACTGGATAGCCGTAAAGAACATCCTTAAGTACTTGAGAAGGACTAAGGATTCGTTCTTAGTGTTTGGAGGAGAAACTGAGTTGCGTGTAAGAGGTTACACGGACGCAAGTTTCCAAACCGATCGGGATGACATGAAATCCCAATCCGGCTATGTGTTTATGCTAAATGGAGGAGCTGTTTGCTGGAAGAGCTTCAAGCAAAGCGTTACTGCGGATTCTACAATCGAGGTGAGTACCTTGCGGCGTCGAGGTCGCGAAGGAAGTGTTTGGATTAGGCAATTCATGGAGGGGCTAGGAGTAGTCCATTCCGCCAAAGATCCTATCACTCTATATTGTGATAACAGTGGAGCTATTTTTCAAGCCAAAGAGCCTAAGTCTAGTAACAAATCTAGACACATTGAAAGGAAATACCATGTAATTAGAGATTATGTGGAAAGGAAGGAAATTGACATTTGTAAGGTTGGGACAGATGATAATATTGCTGATCCTTTAACCAAGCCTTTATCAAAGGCTAAGCATGATGGTCATGTCGTCGCTATGGGATTGAGACGAGTACCAGATTTTCTTTAGATTATGGATATGTAATAATTGGATAGTGTATCTCTTATTATATATATGATAATCACATTCATTGTTTTCGCATTCATTTCTTTTATGAATCTTTTATTTAGTGTGACTAAATTTTAATACCTTGTTATCTGAATAAGTTGTGGAGACAATTTTGAACACTATTTAAGTGAATAAGATGAACATTGTATTTTGTCCCTAGTCACTTAATGAGGTGACGTCTCGAAGTGACTAGATTGTAAGTCGATTGATGGTTGTTCAACACCATAAGGTCATATGTGATGACTGGTCGATTACATAGGCAGAGTGTGTGACACTTTGCCGGACAATGACCATTTAGAGAATCCCTAAGTTCTATTATAGACGCCTGGTCGTGGCGGGGATCTCTAAGATGTTCTAATGAGTCGATTCTTTTGACTGGAGACTATTATATGAGCAGCTGCAGTTTTCGAGTGACTTTGGTTTTTGTCCTAGGTCGTGCCGTGAAAGGAGGCTTAAAGGGCATTTACTAGGTCATGGTGAGTTGTATTGTGCAATAGGATAGATACGGCATACAGGAATTGTCCACCCACGTTGGGTAACTATATCTCAAGGCCACTCGAGGAGTTAATGACTACAAATGCGTGGCCACGCTCGGAAGTAATCTGTGAGAGATTTTTCCGGTCAGGTAGTCACACTCCCGATCGAGAAAACCACTCGCGATGTGTTCATGTGCAAGTGCGACCTGAAAGACACCTTGCATTGAGTGGGAGATTAAAACGGACAAGAGAATTGGTAGCGCACACCTTGTGTCGGACAAGTGGGAGATTGTTGGAGTTAGTGTCCTCCACAATAGTGCGTTAACATATTAAATCTCATTAATGGAATATCATCAGATATTTATTTATTTGATCCTCGTCAGTTGATTAATGTAAATCGATAACGGTTGGCTGACTAGAGTTTGACGTTATTGTCGTGAGACGGCGGTGATCAACTGACCCCTTTCGGTCACACCTAAAGGAACGAACCCCAATAGAAAACTAATTAATTGTATGAGATACAATTTATTTAGTCCCTTGATTTATAGACTAAAAAGTTAGTCGATTATTTTTAGAGAGATTTCGAGTTGCGAACTCGAGGAGCGGCAGTTATTATTTAATTATGCGATAATTAAATAATAAGTTTTGGGAAACGGGTTTTAGTTAATTAACTGTTAATTTACTAAAATTATACTAATTGATTAATGTGATTAATATTAGTACGTAAATAATATGTGTAGTGGTACACGTATATTTACGGAGTAAATTGGACGAATTAATTATGGAAGTATTTAAACATGATACGATGTTTAAAATAAAAATTACACGGATTTGTGCGACAAATATAAGAACCAACATGGACCCGTAAATGGTCAAGTGGACCGTGTAAAATAAGAGTAGTGGATGATTACTCACATAATCATTTCACCTTATTTTGTATACTACCATAATTTATCTTATACAAGATTTTGCATGTGATGTAAGATAAAATTATAAGACAAAAATTGTCCACTTCCACACTCTTCCACCCGCCACTTCCCTTCCCATACACTCCATATATTGTTCACATTTCACTCTACCTCACTAACACACTCTACATATTTTGCATGTGAACATTATTTCTCTATCTCTCTACAATAATAATTCATCACTAGTATACATCAATAATATTACTAAGAATAGTTAGTGATATTACTAATATTTATCAAGGGAACAATATTAACAAGTTCTAGTTCAAAACTTGTTATTGTTATTGGGTTAGTTCTTGGGTGCAACAAGAAGGAGATCTTCTTATTGAAGATTTGCAAGGAGGATCTTCCATTTGGTTTAAGCTCAAGAACAAGCTAGTAAGGTGAACTAGTTTGTGCCCTTTTACCACAAATTCAATGTAAGGAAATTGTTTTTCCTTATACTCTCTTTTTATGCTTTCATATTGGTATGCATGTTACATAGATCACCTAAATAACAATTTATGAGATAAATTAATTTTATTAGAGAGTCTAATATGGATCTATGATCTTTCACCACGGCCCTCATGAAGCGGATGAGGACCGCAAAACCAGCAGTGACCCAGTCCCAACGGCCTAGGGAGCTCAGGTCAGAAAGAAAGGTAAGAAGCTTCGTCGAAAGCCTCTCTCCCATGTCTCCGAGGTAAATAGAAGACAGAAACCACCAGAGCCACAAGCGGACTCTCTGCTCTGCAGTACAGGGAGGAGGAGCCGTCTCCCTCCCCTCGATCACCACCAACGCCGGGGTCTTCCCCGCAAAGTAGTCTCGCACGTAAGAACTAGGCACTAAGCCAGGTACCGCAGCCGCCTTCGGCGCCAAGTTCCAGTCGATCAGCCTCCTAGCCTCTGCCGAGTCAACCCTCATGGCTGTCTCCGACCACTCCACCACCTCAGTCCCACACGGCAGACCAGAAATCATGCTGTAGTCCTCCAACGTGACCCCCACCTCACTAAAAGGCATGTGAAACGTGGAGGTCGTGTCCCAAAACCGGTCCAAGAAGGCTCGGGCGAGACTGAGGTTACCCCGAAGCTTCCTCCTCGCAATATCCCTCCAAGCCTGCACCAAGGCGCCAAACGCTCCCCGCTCGATCATAGCTCGCTCCTCAGCCAACAGCCTCTCGTAGGACCCCATCGCCGTCGTATATCCCGAGAACGACCTGATGTTCCCGGCCTCCTATGTTGATTTGAAACAAAAGCTATCTTTAGCTCAAATGAAGGAGAAAAGGAATGACAAACATAAATGAAAGAAGATGAATGAAGAGTTATGAATCCTATTTACCAAGCTCTTCACCGTCCTGTAGGACAGGTGACCCTCCGTAGCCCAAAGCAGGTGCCTACTGTCCCAAGTCTCAGCCCACGCAGGTGCTCCCCTCAGCTGGCGACCACCTCATCCAACGTTGGCCCGTCTCGGGGCCTCCTCCTCCTCAGCAACCTCCTCCTCCAGGACCTCGTCCTCAGCAGCCATCGCCGCAGCGGTGAAAGCCTCCTCCAACGCCTCCTCAAGCACCTGAGAAGGGTCAACAGCAGTGTCCACGTCCATGGGAGCTCTCCCTGACATAGAAGCCTCATCATCTGCAAAATTAAGATAAATTTAGGCCGTGTCAAGTGACGACAAGCCTTGATTAGGGGATTTTCGAGTTTTCGGAGCTCCGAAATTGCTCTTTTCTCGCCATCATTGGCAATTTTCCCACAAACCCGTCCGCTCATGTGGTAATTTGGGTCAAGTCAAGCCTAAGTTGAAGCCTAGTCATGGGTTCGAGTCGGAATTTCGACAGCATTTCGTTATAACGGCGATTATGCCCTAGAAAGTGTCCTGAAAAAGCCGTCACAAACCAAAATTCCGAGATGGTAGAAAGTTTACCCACAACACAAGAATTCCAAATATCAAGTTTCATCGCAAATGGGCAATCCTAAGGCTATTTCCGAAGCAATTAACGGTTTAGCTGTGAAACCGTCTCAATTTCACTCAAATGCTCAAAACTCAACGAAAATTCGAAACAAATACATGGTTATGATCCTTATATTACCAATTAGCCATTTACAAAGCCAATTTCGCAAGGCAAAATCATTTGGAGGAAAAGCTCCAAATTTTCGACTAATTAGGGTCGAAAACCCTAATTCTGTCGATCCCATTTGATCAAATACGGAAGATAAATGCAAGATTGATACACATACCTCGATTAGTCATGGCAAATGCAAGCATTTGGATCAAATTTTGACGGAAATGGTTGGAATTTGAGAGAGTGATTGAGATTTTATGTTTCGAACAAATGAAATGAAACCCCTGTTTCATCGGGTTTTTACGCAGAATTGCCACACCCAGGAATAGACGCAGCAGGCACTGCGCCTCTTCCATAGGACGCAGCTCTTGATGCGCCTCTTCCTCAGCCTCCCTTCATACGAATTTTCAAAAATTCGTTATGAGTTCGTTATTTTGTGGGCCCATCTTTGGTGCGCCTCTTCCTTGATGCTATATCGCATATTTGGTCCGTTTGACGTATATTCTTCGCCCGGATTCACATCTTCCAAGCCAAAAGAAAATTATCGCCTTATTTTTATCCAAGACCTAGCTTGTCACAACGAGCATTCCTTCTTTGACAGGTGTTTCGACACGCCTTTATTCTGTTCCCCCAGCGAGAGTACATGGATAGACTTTCCCTCTCGAGACATGGAGATCAGTTCCCGATTATGTTCCCCCAGCGAGAGTACATGGATAGACTTTCCCTCTCGAGACATGGGGATCAGTTCCCGATTATGTTCCCCCAGCGAGAGCACACGGATAGACTTTCCCTCTCGAGACATGGAAATCAGTTCCCGATTATGTTCCCCCAGCGAGAGTTCACGACCGACAGTCACTCCCTCTCGAGACATGGAGATCAACATCGACCCCAATTTTTTCTGAAGTTTGTTTGAAGCTGAACACAAGCAGATTTCTCCCAGCAGTTCCAAACTGTGTCCTGCTGTCTTATCCCAATATCGCGTTTTGTTTCCCCTGGAGTTTCAAGGATTTCAGGTATGGTCTCTTCTTATGGCTGGCGAGCCTCCTTACGTAGTCTAATGGACTTTAAACGACGCTCCCCGATAGTCGACAGACTCTAAAATGTTCCCGACGACAGGTCCTTGGCTCAGACCCCTTGAGCCGCCTCGCGTCGCCATGGTCGTCAAGTTGTAATATTCGATTGACCTGATGGATATACTTTGACTTTCACCTTGTCCAAGCCTCAGTCAAAGTGGGAGCTCTGTAGATACCTCATTTCTGCACCTCCCGCAAACCACCCGGTGATGATTGGGCCGCATGTTTGGTACGCAGAACGATTTGTGACAGTTCGTAAGTTTATCGTCAAGTGATCGTTCAAACATTTATGTCTACCTCTTAATTGTCATCTACGTGCCGATACGGTCGTTTTGGCAGTAATTAGAGCACATTTTTAGTCCGGGCCTAAAACCGTCTTCATTTTCTGATAACCGTTAAAAACCGAGTCAGAATGTTCTGGAATGTTCCGGATATTTCTATTCCATATTTTATAAATCTTTTAATCTTTGGTAAACAATTTCCCGTAATATTCACACAAAATATTAAGGAAAACCAAATTATTCCGTTATTCCATAAACTAAACACGGAAATCTTTCTTCCGCAGGAGGAAACCACTTGGGAAAGGATGCAGCAGGTGCTGCGCCTCTTCCAAGAGACGCAGTGCCTGCTGCGCCTCTTCCCAAGTTCTTTTCTGCGTATTTTTCGTATTTTTTTTATATCTTTTCGAGATTCACTTCCAAAGTTTCTCCGAAAACCCTATTCCCTCCGTGTGATTAGTATAAATAGAAACCTTCGGTCTCACATATTTCTCACGCGAGTGTCCGCCCTTCTCTTCTCCCTTTGCATTCTAGACCACGTTCTTACTTTTTGGCGTCTACGTGCTTGAACTTTCGACCACGTAAGCTCGGATCTTTCTGAGTACCAGCCTCGTTTTGCATGACCGACCAATTTGACCAACTCCACAATAATCAACTTAATCAATCTTAGTCTTTTTTCCTCTTATTACGAGGGCACTTTCGTTACATTCGAGTCGAGCATCACTAATCGTAAACTTAGTTCATCTCGTTTCGTCAAACATGTAAGTCTGAGGGTGTAAATCTCTCTTTTATTTATTGTTCTTTATTTTTGTAATCATATTTTAAGATTTATGTCGAAAATATAATTAAAACCGATTTCTAAAAACCCTTTGTTTAAACCCCTTTTTACGGATTAACAGGAGGCAGATGTCGAGAAGGGACGCAGCAACTGCTGCACCTCTTGGAAAGGACGCAGCACTTGCTGCGCCTCTTCCTGAGGTTGCCGCCGTTCCTGCTTCTCTTTTTCTTCCTTCGTCTTCAGTTGGTTTCATCTCTTGTTTTCTCTCGTCTTTGTTTGTACTTATTTTGTTCACATGATATTTAACACATTGTTCATCATCTTTAACATATAATTCGTCATTACCATATAATTCGTCATTAAATTCCCGACTTAAATCCCTTATAACCAATATTCGCGGGTTTTCGTCATTAAAGTCAAACCGGGTTGTAGAAATTCGATTCGTTCATATTGAGTTTCTGGAATTCGACCTTTGATATATTTCCACCTGTTTACTATCATGTTCATCATTAGTTCATCATTAATTCATCATATTTAACCTAATTAATTAGTTAGTTTCTTAATTTGTTAATTATTAATCTCATTAATCATGTAATTAATTCATTTTAGTTAGTTTCATCCATGTTTATCGCTTTTATGACCATTTAATCATATGTAAATAACCTGTTAATCACTTCCATCCGAGTAAATAATATTAATCAAGCCTTAAATTAACCAACGAACATTAACCACTTGCAATTCCGGCTTCACAGCCAGAACTGAGCCAAGGAACAGACGCAGCGACTGTTGCGCCTCTTCCAGAGGGCGCAACTCTGCTGCGCCTGTTCCTGGTTGATTTCTGTTTCTGAACTCCCGTGTTGCCTTGACCTAGTTTTAGTTTCGTATTAATTAACTATTACTCGTATTATCGCTTAATTCATGTTCGTTAATTTGTTTATTTATTCTTTTTTCCCAAATTATCCGTTTTAAAAGTATTTTCGACATAAATCATTTAACCCGTTGTAATTATTGTAATTTTCTTTATTGTATTTATTTTATCGTATTGCTTGCATGCCTTCACATGTAATCGATCTTAAATCCTACTTTGACCCAATTGTATGCTAAATTACGTGTTCACCGACTTAGTCTAATTCTCACATATTAGGATTAATCTAATGGATATTGCATTGCATGCATATAAACGACGATATATCGAGTATAGATAACTTCCCTAATCATTAGTAGAGGCCGCTATCGAGGCGGGCGGGATTAGGTGTTCGATCAAAAGAGCTTCCTAATACGTACCCTCACACCTTACTCCAGATCTCTGTGAAAATCCGTGTTCATTGGCATCCACGAGAGTCATTCTAGACATAAAATGCTAAGGGTAACGAGTTCTTGGTGTTCATGTCATTACTTTGTGTCTTGACATGGCACGAGGTATTCGAACGGTTTCCAATTTTGCACAATAAATTGGTGGCGACTCCACAAATGCAAACGCTTGTTTCCCAAGCGCCCCCGTGGCCCATGTCCACACAATAACACTAATTAGAGTCAAAACCGACACAAGACCAAAAACCGACTCAAAATTCAAATTCCGACTCCAACAACGAGTCAAACACAACAAACCCACCCCACATTACAGTATAACACCCACATACAAAGTATACACGGTATACTTGGTGCCCAAGTACAAAACATATCCAACAAAACCTAGGATATAACAAAACACAAATTCTAAATTTGCGAAAAGGACAGAATAGCCCTTGTATCGCCCACATGCACGCGCCTCTTTGGGTGACCAGCATGGTCACGTTGCCCAAAATGCGCAACACCACACATTCCTCTATAAATACCCCTTAAGCACCCCCATTTACAACTACGCGAGAGTTTGCCCCTTCTTTCTTCTTTAAAATTCTGGACCTCGACTTCTAAAGTCAAAAACCGACACGTGTTTTCGACCTACCGATTAAAAATACAAGCCTTACCCATTGTTTGGTACCGTCATCGTGCATTAAAAACACTTGAATTACCACCTCGACCAACTACACTCACACTAAAGCAAAGCAACACTCCATATTTACAAAACGGTTTTTCAAATCGAGCTTTCCGTCTCATAAGTTTTACACTTTTTCGATTTCTCGTCAAACAACCGAACATTTAAGTATAGGACTGTAATTAATCTTCTTCTTTCATGTCCTTTTACTGTTTTCATGACTTTCACTTCATAAACATGAATATCACGACTCAAAACTTGGAAAGATTGAGCCGAAATTGAGTTTTGGCCTGAGACAGAAGCATGTTGCCTCACTTAGAGACTCGCGCCTCATATGGCTTCTCAGGTCAAAACTCAACTTGTTTGAGTTCATCATTCCTCAATGTTTTACTTTGTTTTTCTTTACTTTCTTAAAACGGTTTTTACCATTTTAAATCATTTTATGATAAATATTTTTAACCATAATTCATAATCGTCATTGGTTCTTTATACCATGACGGTTAATTCCGTGTTTCGGTGATATTATTTGGTTAATTACACTTAAAAGAGTATTTTAACACCCTTTTCTTCATTTTAACAATTTTCCTCTTTTATTCACCTTTGCAAGCATTTTAGTCATATTCATAATCATCCTTGGTTCTACATACCATGTCAATTTAATCCCGAGTACGATGATAAATTTTGACTAATTACAAAGCAATGAACTTAATATAATTAGTTCATATCAAGCACTTTCCATTTTATTTCATTTCATTTTTCCTTTTGTATTAACCATATTGCCTATCACCCTTGGCTAACATATGTGCCATGTCGATTTAATTCGACTTCGGTGATAAAACGGTTGAGAAAATACATTTTACATGTTTATTTACAAAACTATTCATGTCAAGCTTGCAAATTCAAACCCGACAACGAATATCATCAACATAATAATGAATACTCCGAGTCATATTTTATACTTGGATCCAAATGCGGTCTTAACGACCTTTTCCCCAAAAGCGGTTAAAACATCCATTTAAAACGATTTTGACAACCTTTTGTAGAACCATAAGGTTCACTTGGGTTGCCGTATGACCCGCGCCCCAATACCCTTCTATTCTTCACCTTTTACAAAACAAGGGGGAGGCCCTTACACCGCGCATAGGCTCGCACATCAATGGTTGTGTGGCGTTGTTTCTGCCCCATTTTCAGCACTTGTCTAGGACGATCTCGATTTCGGTTAACCCGGATACATGACGGATCAGACGACAAGTTCATATTTTGCATTTTACATTTTTAAGCACCTTTTTTAGACAAATAGATCGTGTTAAGCACCGTAAACCTAATTTGGTAAATGGGTGTTTAATTTCCATCTTTGCATGCAAATCAACTCTAAAATTCAACTCAACATCAATTACTTGATACTTGGATAAATAATCGATTTAGCAAAGTTCACATGTTAGGTTTAAACTTGTGGATGCGCATTCATGCATTTAACCCATCTTATCAACCTTTGCACTTAACTAACCAAGATCGATCAGTAGAGGCTGTTAACGCGGGCGGGATTGGGTGTCCGATTAAAGGGCTTCCCAATACGTACCCTCACATCTTACTCAGAACCTTTGGAGAGTGGATGGCCTTATCTAGGGCGTACGAGAGTCATTCTAGCGATTGGACGCTAAAAGAGGGACGAGTCCTTATCTTTAGTACCTATGTCAAGCAGTGCTTTGTGCTTCGTTTGACCAAGGTATAAAGAGAATTTCGAACAGTTTCCAGGCATCCCATAAATCCTTGGTGACGACTCTCAACATCTTTGCGTCGTTTTCGAGACCTTCATCGAGACGAAACCGACCGATCTAAAACAGTCCGGTCGAAAGCATTTCTACGTCCAACGTGGCTTTCAGACCGATGCACATCCGCAGGTCGGCGTGTAGGTGGCCTATGTCCACAGATTGGCGACTCAATTGGGGAGAACTAGGACACTTGTTTCTTTATGATCCCTAGATGGTGAAACTCGAAGCCTGATTGCGTCAAGCATACCATCGACATCATACATTTCTGTTTCGTCGAAGACCCTTCACTTGCTATGTGAACGAGGTTAGGGCGCCCTCCTTACACACTTTGTTTGGATCGACATCCCTCTCGAAAATTAGGGATTGATTGTTTGGTGTGTAACCACTCTTGTTAAGCCAAAACCCGTGGCAGCATTATGCATAATATAATGAATTGTGAGTGCTTATGTGCGATGTGATCATAAGTCCTTCCGTGTCATTTCCAAACTTTGCAAAAACCCTTTTCGCGCCGTTATAATGGCCATTACAAACCCTGGTATTTTGTCGACAGTTGCAAATCACCCCTTTTACGTCATCGTAATAACAATTTCAAAACTTGGTTTTTCACAACCATTTGCAAACACAGCTTTTCGCCTTCGTAATGACGATTTCAAAACATTGTTTTTTACAACCATGTCAAAACACCTTTTACGCCGTCATAATGGCGATTTGAAATCTTGGTTTTTTACAACCATACAAAACATCTTCTATGCCGTCATAATGGCGATTTCAAAACTTCGTTCTTTTCAACCATTTCAAAACAACCTTTCACGCCGTCATAATGGCGATTTCAAAACCCGGTTTTTTATAACTGTTTCAAAAGCACCTTTGCGTCGACGTAATGGACAATTGCGCCAATATAATGGCCCTTTTTCAAATCCTGAAAACAATGCACCGTTTTCAAAACCACAACACTTTCAAACTTTTCAAGCCTCGATTTTTAAAACTTTTACTTTTTTAATTTCGAAACCCCGTCTTCGGAAACGACACACCGTTTTCAAAGCCATCACAAATTTATCTCAAACCCTCTATTGAAAACAAACCTAAGACGACCGCTTCAATCCTAACTACTCGGTTTCCAAAGATTTTTATTTTCGTAAACCGTCTGTAGAGCAACGAATGTATTTTGAAATTCCTATTTTTGATAATTTCAGTCCACCATTCCAATTCGACCTCGTGTCTATCGAGTCAAAGCAAACGTACGTATGGGTCTTTACTTATGAGTCGTCTCACCATCTAGACCCGTACAACGTCGTCATGCCATCAAGTTGAACCCAAGTCAAGGCCTAGTCAACACCGTCACACCATTGATCGAGTCAGCACCGAGGCGCCACATATGGTTGCCCTCGTTTCTTTGAGCCTGAGATGTTTTCTCGCCCGTGTGATTTCTGCGTTTAGTCGTTAACCCGTGTTAAATTGAGTTCTAACATGAGTCATTTTCTGCCTCAGACGATGGCCCCATCTTCAGCTTCGTCCAACAATAATGATGATAATAACAAAGATCTCACAAACACTCAGCTAGCCAGTCTGCTCACCGCCCTCAAGGTCACTCTAGACCGTGTTGAGACTCGTATTGACACTCTGGAGAACAAGGAAAACAAAGAACATAACCCTCATCCCCTAATCGAAACCGAGAAAAGGCTTAAGCTCTTAGAAGAACAACTCCTAGCCCGTGGGAACAACATCCACCTCAAAAATAACCGAAGGTTCGAGCCCGTCGGGGATCAACCACCTGACAACTTCACCTTAACTGATGTATCTAAGTTTAAGGGAGTGGAGGACCCACTCAACCATATCCGTGCCTTCAAGGATTATATGCCAATCAAGGGAGTCAAACATGAATTCTTTACCGAAATCTTCCCGTCATCACTGGAACCGATTCCCCGTCAATAGTACTATTCCCTTGACCCCAAGAGCATCACCACCTGGGACGAGGTTATCGTTGAGTTCGCTAAGCAATATGCCAACAATGTCGAAATTCAAGCCGATACCCGCACCCTTGAGATCCTAACCCAAAATGACAAGGAGCGGTTCACCGAATTCCTAACCTGCTGGAGAAGGGTAAGCACCCAATTGGTGAGCAAACCAAGTGAATCAACCCTGGTGGAGAAATTCATCAACAACCTCCATCTGGTATATGCCAATCTTCTAAGGTACCAAAACATCAAGACCTTCCAGGATCTCCAAATCCTTGGGACCCGTATTGAGGATGGCCTGCGCAATGATGTCTTGGCCAAAACCACGGGTAGAGGCTATCAAGGGTCTACGGCAACCGGATCCCGTCCTTACAGCCAAAACAACAAAATCGACGAGGTCAACCTCTTAGAACCAACTGCAAAGAAGGCCAAACGTCCCCAAAGGACGTTCACAAATTTAGGGTCAACATATTCTAGAGCCTTAAGAGACTCATAAAAAAAGGGAAATTGCAACCAATCGGGCCCACTCTGGACCCGCCTGAAGCGAAAAAAAACATCGTTTATGGAATCCGAACGCCTATTGTCAATATCACCAAGGCAAGGGCCATGACACTGAAACATGCTTCAAGCTCAAACACGGCATCCAGGACATAATTAAGAAGGGCAAACTACCCCTACCTCCACCTACAAAACCAAACAACCAAACAAACCTTTTGGGAATCTATGCCATTTCAGAAGATGAGCCAACTCTGGATTGCTCGTACCTTATCTTACCTGTTGAGGGCGAAATTAATGTTTTGGAAAATGACGCCCCGGACGGCATGTTCATATTCAGCGATGCCTCCATGTTTTCCATGTTTTAGTGGGTCGAGAAGACAACTGTCAGTCTCTTTGAGAGGATCACTCGGCTCGAAGATGCTTACCACAAACACATCTTCAACCCACCAGCACCCATGCCACGCTCGAGAAAGGGTCCACCAAGCACCCAAAATTCCCAATTCCAAGGTGGACCATCTCCATGTCCATTCTGCCACACACCCTCCTACATAACTTACAACTATCCCACAAAAATCACCCTAAAAAAATCATCCCCACAAAAATTAGCCACCAAAAAACACTCCTTCCAGGTTCGCTCGTGATTCTGAAATCAATGGCATTTGGAGAGAAGACGTAGACAACGTCTACATCGTCCAGGGAAAAGGAAAGCAAACCAAGGAAATCGATCACCTCACCCGATATGGACGTCCCTACAAAAACCCAAATCCCAGGACAAGCAACGCGCCGGCGATCGACGACCAGATCGTCCCGGACGCAGACAACCAACCGAGGATCCCAGAAAACTATATCCTCAAACAACTACAAAAAGCCAAAGCCGAAATATCCATCTGGTAACTAATAGCCACGTCATTCGGACACTGTCAAGCCTTACTCCAAGCACTAGGAAGATTGAGAGTACCATCCATTTCCTCACCTGAAGAAGTGATAGCTCACATTACAAGAGACATTCCTTAGTTGAGCAACCCCATCATCTTCTCCGAAGAGGATATCCTTCCCTTCAGAAGCAACCACAACCTGGCGTTATACATAACCGTCCAATGTTTGAAGAGAAATGTACCCATGGTCTTAGTTGATGAAGGTTCCGCTATGAATGTCATCCCTCTCAAAACCACACGCAAATTAGGAATTAAAGAAGCTGATCTTATCCCAATCAACCAAGGAGTTCACGCCTATGACGATACTCGCCGCAAAGTCGCCGGTCTAACTACCTTAACCGTCATGACCGGACCCCTGGAAAGGCAAGTCAACTTTCATGTGGTCGACATTGAAGCATCCTTTAACATGCTCTTAGGGGGTCCTTGGATCCATGCCACCAAAGCTGTCACTTCGACCCTACACCAGAAGATCAGGGTTCCCTTAACGGAAAAACAATCACTATTCCTGCATCCCCAATCAATGCTATCATGGAAAAAGGGATAGCCTCTCAGGTTACTGTGGAAGTCAACGAATAAATGTGGGGATTCCAAGCCATGAATGCCCTAACCGACGACCCAACACCTTTTGATTGTGACCCATTCTCAAACCTCACGAATAACTGCATCCTGATGCGCCAAGGGTACTTCTCGGGCCTGTCCCTCAACCCATTGAAAAGCACCTTGTCTCCTCTAAAGCAGGCCAAGGTCCCCAACATTCCCTTCATGCTATGCTACGATCCGTCTGATGAAGACATCCAGGAGATGAGCCTCCTCGTGAGGAAATGCAGAAAACAAGGAGTCGTCTATATCATCTGACCCTCAATGGATATTTCGTCCTTGAAGGAGAATTTGAACCCTACAACGGCTTTCCTGAGCCTATATATGACGCCAATACTACGCGAGTCAAATCTGAGTCGACCCCTTTCCTGGACGGGCAAGCTATAAGGCTCCTTTTTGGAGAAGACAACATCAAGCACATCAACAACGAGAAGATCATAGTTACTGCCCTCAAAGACAACCAATTTGACCCTACTGCTTTGATCTCTGATACTAACCCAGAGAAAACTGTTCTAGGCTGGTGGAAGACTTTCAAATGGACTGATCGCCAAGGCTGCATTCTCAAGATCACAACTGGAGAAGGCCCCATGTTCAATGGGGGAAGATAAGATGAGTCTGAACCCGAGTCTCCTGACAAGTTAGAGTCAGAGTCTTTGTTGGTTCCTAATACTCCCAACACCTTTGTCAAAACTCATTTTCCACTTTTCTACGATAAGCTGGGGACTATCCTAGAAGTTGTACCTGTTGGAGTTAGTGTCCTCCACAATAGTGCGTTTACATAATAAATCTTATTAAGGGAATATCATCAGATATTTAATTATTTGATCCTCGTCAGTTGATTAACGTAAATCGATAACGGTTGGCTAACTAGAGTTTGACGTTATTGTCGTGAGATGGCGGTGATCAACCGATCCCTTTCGGTCACACCTATAGGAACGAACCCCAATTGATAACTAATTAATTGTATCAGATACAATTTATTTAGTCTCTTGATTTATAGACTAAGAAGTTAGTCAATTATTTTAGAGAGATTTCAAGTTGCAAACTCGAGGCACAGCAGTTATTATTTAATTATGCGAAAATTGAATAATAAATTTTGGGTGTCGGGTTTTAGTTAATTAATTGTTAATTCACTAAAATTGTACTAATTGATTAATGTGATTAATATTAGTACGTAAATAATATGTGTAGCGGTACATGTATATTTACGGAGTGATTTGGACGAAATTAATTAGAAGCATTTAAACATGAAACGATGTTTAAATAAAATTTACACGTATTTGTGCGACAAATATAAGAACCAAAATGGACCCGTAAATGGGACATTGGACCGTGTAAATGGAGTGTAGTGGATGATCATGATCATTACACTTTGCTTATTTTTCCTCCATAATTGTCATGTAATCATTATGTGTGTCATAATGCATTGGAAAAAAAATAAGGAAAATCAATCTTTCACTCCACCTTACTCCACCCGCCACTTCCTTTACTTACACTCCATCTTTTGTTCATTTTTTCCTACACTTCATTACTTCACTTTTACATGTGAACAAAACTTGGTCTATCTCTCTAAAATTATTATATATCATTTACTAAGAAGTTAGTAATCAAAAATATTATTACTAAGAGTGATGATAATATTACAAATATTATCAAGGGTTAATTTTACAAGTATCTAGTTAATACTTATAAGACTATTTTGGGTGATTTGTTCTTGGGTGCAACTTGAAGGACACTTTCTTTTTGAAGGTTTTTCAAGGAGGATCATCCATTTATTTTTAGCTCAACAACAAACTAGATAGGTGATCTAGTTTGTGCCCATATTACCATAAAAATCTATGTAAGGAAATTGTTTTTCCTTAACTTTCATTTTTATGCTTTTATATTTGCATGCATCTTACATAGATCACTAAAATGATAAATTATGAAATAATTTAATTTTTATTAGAGATTTTAATATGGATCTATGATCTTTCAAGTGGTATCAGAGCTTAGGCTTGTAATTTGCATGTTGATTTTAAGCATATTAATAAATTATGAGATAATTTATAAAAACTCAAAAATTGTGTTAGAAAAGGTTTTAACACGAAATTTTTGGGTCATGCACACCTAATGATCTCAAAAGATTTGTGGTAAAGTTTGGTGATTTATGAAGTTATTTTGCTATTTTTAATGATTTTTAGTAGAAAACCGAGTCAAAATGCCGTATTTTAGTTATAAATTGACTAAAAATAGTTAAAAGTTGACTCGGGTCATGGAATTTTTATGGTCTTTTATGCATATTTTCTACTGATTTTAAGCAAAATGTTTAAGGTTTATTTGAATTTTTGCATGTTTATTGATTTTATGAGATAAAAGTGAAATAAATTAATCATAATTTTGAAACGATTGATTCTGCCCTTGATAAATTTATGTATATTTTAAATCATTATTTAAAAGTTAAAAGTGAAATTTAAAATGTGGTTTCACCTTGTTTTGATGTTTATTGGTTTTAGTGGTTAAAAACCGATAAATATCGATGTTTTTCTTCATAAATTTTATCCGATTTTTTGGGGCAATTTTTCTGACATTTTGGTGTTCTTGGGAGTGTTCCAGAATACTCAATTTTTTTTTTCAATTTTTTGGGTAATTTTTCAATTATATTGGATTTTTAATTAAACTTTATGATTACCGATTAAATTACCAAAATATCACCAAATCAAACTAATTCTTCATCATAAAATTAGTGAGGACTAATTTTGAGGTACAAAACCGTTTGGACAATTAGTTTGGATTTAAATGAGATTTAAGAGTTGATTATTGATTTGTACAAGTTTAAAAATTAATTAAATCCACAAAAACCGAGATGGATACCAACGATTAATAGATAGGGCGATTTTGGCATCATTTTACAGCATTTTAAGCATATTTATTTAAGTTGAATGAATGATTGTCATTTATTTAAAGTATTTATCTTGTTGTACCTAGTATGGCCTAGTTTATTTTAATCGTTATTACCCGAAATGAATGGGAATATCGATTTGTTTGTAATTAAATACGATCTCGTATCGTTGGTTTGTAATTAATTAATAGTTTTATTTATTTTATTAATTAATTTATAATAGGAATAGCTATGTAATTCAATTATAATAGTTGTTCATACCGGCGTTACCAAAAGACGGATTATATCGAGACGGAGCCTATTTTTGGAAGGTGTTCCAAATCCCACAAGAAGGAGCCACTTTTGGAATGAAGAGGCAAGGGACCAAGGAGTTGGTTTCCGAAATGTAATAGACTAGTTTTTTATTAACTAGGTGGCCATACTAGGATTTTTCATATGCTTACTTGCTTGCTTGTTTTATTTTCGCACATGCCAAAATCGCCATTCACATGCATTTTATCTTCGCGGTTGTCAATTCACGTCATTTAAATTCACCGAATTAGTTCACTTATAGGGAATTTATGACTAAATTGACAAGATCTCTCACATAACTAAAATTGAGATTAGCCTTACCAATTAGTAACACCTATGAATCTCATGTTCATTAGAGCCACGCTCGCCCAAGCGGGGTGTTCTCTTTTTACCTTGAGTAAGTAGGGTGGTAAGCGGTTATCACACGCCAAAATTGGTTGGACTCAACGGGATATAAGACGGTCTTGTGTTCCGGGACTAGTAGATGGATTTAAGGAAATTCGTCGACCAAGAGTTCTAGAGGTAGAATTATTCAATGTGACTTAACGAATTTACACAATTATGGGATGTTTCGCCCAAGCGATGCTCATTTTGTTTAATATTTGGGTCTTGGAATCATTTATATAATTTAGTGGGAGATCATTATATAAATGTTAAAACTTGTTAAACATGTTTTCACAAGTATTTTAAAACAATGGATGTTAATTTTTCCTTTTTGTTGTAGCATTTTAATTCGCAATGGCAACTTCATCAACTCCATCGACTATTTCACTAGGCAAAGATTCATGGCTAAGGTCCGTAATGGACAAATGTATCTTAAAAGATGACGGTAGTAACTTTCTTGAATGGGAATCCAACATCAAAAGTGTCGCGTTGTCCGACAATGTGCTCACTTACTTGACCGAAGCTCCTCCCATCGAGCCCGGTCCAAGGGCTTCATCGGCGGTGCGGACCGCCTATGATGACCATGTGTGGATGTCTAATGATATCAAAAATGTGTTGATATGGTCTATGTCCCTAAAGCTCAAGCTTTCATGCATTTCTTTAAATGCGTACGAGATATTCACTCGTATGATTACTATGTTTTCACAAACACCTAAAGTCCGTCAGTACGATGCGGCGGCACGCTTCTTTGAAGCTAAGCTTGAGAGGGGGCCAAAAGGTTGGTCCCCATGTACTCAAAATGGTCGAATATGTCGACATCCTAGAGCGTCTAGGGTGTAACATTCCAAAGACTCTTGTGGTGGATCGAATCCTCCACTCACTTCCCACCAAGTTTGCCCACTTTAGAGTAAACTACAACATGAATGGCATGGATAAGAGTTATCATGAAATTCATGCACTCCTCACCCAAGCGGAGAGGGATATGGAAGCTAGTGGGAATGAAAAAGGGGATGTTCTAACCATGAAGTTAAAGAACATGTCCCTTGGAGTTAAGAAGGGAAAGAGGAAGGAAAAGTCCCAATTCAAGAAATCGTCAAAGAAACATGACAAGGGAAAGGAGAAGGCCGTTGAGAATGGCAATCCCAAGGCAAAAAGTGTCAAACTCTCCGAGACCGAATGTTTCCATTATAATGGGAAGGGGCATTATAGAAGGAGTTGTCCTAAATACTTCGAGGATCTCAAGGAAGGGCGTGTGACGCCTATTGGTATGATTTCCTCTCTCTCTATGTGATAGACGTTAATTATACTTTCACTTCCACTTGGGTACTTGATACCGGATGTGACTCTCATCTTTGTAATCATTTGCAGGGTTTAAGGGACGTGCGAGCACTAGCAAAAGGTGATGTGGATCTCCGCATGGCCAATGGAGCTAGAGTAGCGACCGTTTCCTTGGGGACCTATGCGCTCACTTTAGCTAGTGGTTTAGAGTTGTATTTAAATAAGTGTTATTTTGTACCAACTTTAACCAAGAACATCATCTCCATTTCCGCATTAGACGCGGAAGGCTTTTGTTTTATGATTAAGGACAATAGTTGTACTTTTTCATTAAATGATGTGGTTTATGGCAAGGCCATTTCAATTGAAGGCATTTAGGTTTTAAATGATGTTAATGACGTTTATCATATGGAAACTAAAAAGCTCAAAATGGGTGATCCAAACGAATCCTACCTTTGGCATTGTCGTTTAGGCCACATAAACGAAAGACGCATTAAGAGACTTGCTTCATCAAAAGTGCTCAAACCATTTGGTTTCGAATCTTATGGTACATGCGAGTCTTGCCTTATAGGGAAGATGACTCGTGCACCTTTTGCGGGAAAAGGGACACGAGCTAGTGAGGTTTTGGCTCTCAAACATACGGATGTGTGTGGACCATTATCCATCACCGCTAGAGGAGGTTTTCACTACTTCACTACTTTTACTGATGACTTAAGTAGATATGGGTATGTCTACTTAATGAAGAACAAGAGTGAAGCTTTTGACCAGCTCAAAGAGTTTCAAAATGAAGTAGAGAACCAATTGGATAGAAAGATTAAGACCCTACGATCCAATCGTGGTGGTGAATATATAAATTATGATTTGATTCACACCTAAAAGATTGTGGTATAATATCACAATGGACTCCTCCTGGTACATCACAATTAAATGGTTTGGCCGAAAGGAGAAACCGAACTTTATTAGACATGGTTCGGTCTATGATGATTCTAACCGAGCTTCCTTATTCGTTTTGGAGTTTTGCCCTCATGTCTGCAATATTTTCACTAAATCGAAGCCTGACTAAAGCGGCCGATAAGACTCCATATGAGATATGGATAGGGAAAGTCCCTCATTTGTCATTCATTCGTATTTGGGGTTGCGAAGGATACGTCAAGATCAAGTCTGACAATAAGCTTGCACCCAGGTCTGACAAATGTCTTTTTGTAGGATATCCAAGGGAAACACGTGGCTAGTACTTCTACAATAAACACGAGAACAAAGTGTTTGTGGCTCGTGATGCTGTCTTCCTAGCAAAGGAGTTTATTTCTAGGAGACCGAGTGGGAGAAAATTTGAACTTGATGAAGTTCGAGAGCCACAAACCGAGAATGCATTAGAGGAGAACGTGGAGGATAGCATTTCCTCTTCCTCTGAAACGGTAATTGTTCTTAGAAAGTCAAGTAGGATTTTTAATCCACCTGATCGCTTGATCAGGACAAGAGTTGGTCGTCACACATCCAATCAAACACATTTATAATTCTCAATAAACAACTAGTTAGTGGTTAAGTCGAGGTCGATCCATAGGACGGTGTGCTTTGGGTTCTAAGTCTATCTATCTCAATTTATGCTAGTGTCACAATTGATGGGGTTTGTAGTTGTGTTCTAAACTAATAAAAGTAATGAAGTAAAGCAAACAATAAACTAAGAGATGTAAACAAGTGGCTAAAAGTACTAGGATATCATGGGGTCATAGGGGATTTATGGTGTTGATCATACAAACATGTTTACAAAGTTGCAAGCAATTAATGTTGTGGAGGAACCGAGTTGGTTTATGTCTTACGGTTCATAGGAAGAGTTGGGTCCCGGAGCCGAATCGATTAGATTGTACAACACCTACAAGTTGACTTACTTTCCTCCTATTCAACTTCTATGCATGGTCTAACAAGACTCGAGATGGTTTATATCTTACAAGTCAAGTTGAGTAGATAAGAGATGGTAAAAATGCAAGGATTCATAGGCTTAGCATTTCATCAAACATAACATGTGCATAGGTTGACATCACAACAAGCAAGCAATTTAATTATGAAAACATATTAGATTAAGCATGATTAATCTCATGTTGGTTTCCCTTAATCACCCACTAATCCTAGCCAAAGAACTACTCACTCATTATCATGGGAAACATGTCATCAATGGTGTCAATCATCACAACAAGTGTAAACATGATAAGAGAATGAGGAAATAAACAATAAAGAGTAAAGGGTAAAAGAATTATACCAAACTTGAGATGATTCCAAATAATAAAGCAAAGAATAAAAGAAGAGAACTTGATTGATTGATGAAGAGTTGTCAATTCTCCAATAATAACCCAATAATCTTCAATTACCCAATAATAAACTTGAACAATAATTAAGGAAAGATTAATGTGTAATTTGTGGAAAGATTAAAGAGTAATCTATTCTAATCTACTCCTAATCTAATCTAAGAGGAATTTCTAATATGGGAATTTGGTTAAGAGAGCTTCTACTCTAAAAACTTGATCCTTTGATTATTACAAATGGGGTATTTATAGTAGGGATTCATTAGGTTAAGCAAGGGTAAAATAGTAATTAACAATGCTAATTATTGAGTAGGGAAATGCTCCTCTCAAAGAAAGATGCTAGTCTCCTTTTTGCTAGTCTTTCAAAAATATGCGCATCTTTCATGGAGAAAGAAGAAAACGAAAGTTGCTGTAAGGGAATCCGAGCGGCCAAGGGGTCGGGACGCTCGGATTGTTGGAGCAGCGGACAAGCGGATTCAAGCACGGGACGCTCGGATAAAAAGAAGGGAACACGAGCGGATTTGGAGGGTGGACGAGCGGATTCCTGTAGCAGACGAGCGGATTGGGTCTCGAGACGAGCGGATTGGCGGACAACTTCTTTGTTTGACCTCGGATTGTAAAACGGACGTCATTTTCTCGTCCGGACTCCTATTGGAGTGATTCAAAAGCCTAGATCACTTGTTTTTTCAACGCTGTTCCATTTAGCATACTTTCAGAGCCAAAGGAGCAATTCTTGGTTTGGGTTTCGAGCCATTTCTTCTTGTAATGCCTTCCCTCTCGTCATCCTTACTTTTAACCCTATGATCCTTCTATATACTCTTTATTCCTACATCCTTGGTCATCATTCTTGCCTTCTCTTCATAATAGTCCATCCAATATCATAAACAATCTTCCAAATATGCATGCAAGAGGGGGAAATTCCGCCTCATTTATCTCCTTTTCTACAAAACATATGAAATGCGCTAGAAAAGCAAATAGGAAGGTTTTGACGGATAAAATGGCCATAAAATGTTATAATAGTATGCAAAATAGGCTCAATTAGGGGACTAAATGTGTACAAATAATGTTCACATCACCGCTACCTTGGTAACATCGAAGAGGATGGTGTTTTATTACTTTTAGAAAGTGATGAACCCACTACCTACAAATCGGCCATGTCTAGTCCCAACTCCTCGCTTTGGCTAGAAGCCATGCGGTCCGAAATGGATTCCATGTACGAGAACCAAGTATGGGACTTGGTGGATTTACCTGAGGGAGTGCGACCCCTTCAGTGTAAATGGATATATAAAATTAAGCTCGGCGTGGATAAACATGTAGATGTTTACAAAGCTAGATTGGTGGCAAAAGGTTTCACCCAAGTTCATGGTTTACACTATGACGAAACCTTCGCTCCAGTCGCTATGCTTTGGTCCATTAGGATAATCTTAGCAGTTGCCGCATTTAATGATTATGAGATTTGGCAAATGGATGTCAAAACCGCCTTCTTGAATGGGATTCTAGATGAAGAGGTGTACATAATACAACCTGAAGGTTTTGTGGATACATCTAACCCTAAGAAGGTGTGTAAGCTTAAAAAGTCCATCTGTCATCTTAAGCAAGCATCTAGGAGTAGGAATCATCGCTTTGATCATGTTATTAAACAATACGGTTTCACTAGAAGTGTGGAAGAACCGTGTTTGTACATGAAGTTTAGTGGGAGTAAGGTTGCATTCCTTATCCTATATGTGGATGACATATTGCTCATCGGGAATGATGTTCCATCGCTCACTTCCGTAAAGGAGTGGCTAGGGAAACACTTCCAGATGAAAGACTTGGGAGAGGCACAACGAATCTTGGGTATCCGAATCTATAGGGATAGATCCAAGAGGATACTAGCATTGAGTCAAGAAGCTTATATTGACAAAGTTCTTGACCGGTTCAATATGAAAGACTCCAAGAGAGGATTTCTACCTATGGGCCAAGGGATTACTTTGAGCAAGTCACAGTCTCCCTCCACCCCTAAGGAGATTGAACACATGAAGACCGTCCCTTATGCTTCCGCTGTTGGGTCTATCATGTATGCTATGATTTTCACTCGTCCTGACGTTGCATATGCCTTGAGCATGACAAGTCTTTATCAAGCCAAGCCTGGTGAGAGTGTAAGAGGTTGCACGGACGCAATTTTCCTGAGTACTTGAGAAGGACTAAGGATTCGTTCTTAGTGTTTGGAGGAGAAACTGAGTTGCGTGTAAGAGGTTGCACGGAAGCAATTTTCCAAACCGATCGGGATGATATGAAATCCCAATCCGGCTATGTGTTTATGCTAAATGGAGGAGCTGTTTGCTGGAAGAGCTTCAAGCAAAGTGTTACTGCGGATTCTACAACAGAGGCTGAGTACCTTACAGCGTCTGAGGCTGCGAAGAAAGCTGTTTGGATTAGGCAATTCATGGAGGGATTACGAGTAGTCCATTCTGCCGAAGATCCGATCACTCTATATTGTGATAACAGTGGAGCTATTTTTCAAGCCAAAGAGCTGAAGTCTAGTAACAAATCTAGACACATTTAAAGGAAATACCATGTAATTAGAGATTATATGAAAAGGAAGGAAATTGACATTTGTAAGGTTGGGACAGATGATAATATTGCTAATCCATTAACCAAGCCTTTATCAAAGGCTAAGCATGATGGTCATGTCGTCGCAATGTGATTGAGACGAGTACCAGATTTTCTTTAGATTATGGATATGTAATAATTGGATAGAGTATCTCTTATTATATATATGATAATCGCATTCATTGTTTTTGTATTCATTTTTGAATCTTTTATTTAGTATGACTAAATTTGTAATACCTTGTTTATCTAAATAAGTTCTGGAGACAATTTTGTACAATATTCAAGTGAATAAGATGAACATTGTATTTGTCCCTAGTCACTTAATGAGGTGATGTCTCGGAGTGACTAGATTGTAAGTCGATTGATGGTTGTTCAACACCATAAGGTCATACGTGATGACTAGTCGATTACATAGGCAGAGTGTGTGACACTTTGCCAGACAGTGACCATTTAGAGAGTCCCTAAGTTCTATTATAGATGCCTGGTCGTGGCAGGGATCTCTAAGACGTTCCTATGAGTCGATTCTTTTGACTGGAGACTATTATCCAATTCAATGCAGTTTCTGAGTGACTTTGGTTTTTGTCCTAGGTCGTGCCGTGAAAGGAGGCCAAAAACACATCTTCTGAGTCATGATGAGCTGTATTGGGCAAAGATAGATAGGGCATATAGGAATTGTCCACCCACGTTGGGTAACTATATCTCAAGGCCACTCGAGGAGTTAATGACTACAAATGCGTGGCCACGCTTGGAAGTAATCTGTGAGAGATTTATCCGGTCAGGTAGTCACACTCCCGATCAAGAAAACCACTTGCGATATGGTCATGTGCAAGTGCGACCTGAAAACACCTTGCATTGAGTGGGAGATTAAAACGGACAAGAGAATTGGTAGCGCACACCTTTTGTCAGACAAGTGGGAGATTGTTGGAGTTAGTGTCCTCCACAATAGTGCGTTTACATAATAAATCTCATTAAGGGAATATCATCAGATATTTAATTATTTGATCCTCGTCAGTTGATTAACGTACATCGATAACGGTTGGCTGACTAGAGTTTGACGTTATTGTAGTGAGACAGCGGTGATCAACTGACCCCTTTCGGTCACACCTATAGAAACGAACCCCAATTGATAACTAATTGATTGTATGAGATACAATTTATTTAGTCCCTTGATTTATAGACTAAGAAGTTAGTCGATTATTTTAGAGAGATTTTGAGTTGCGAACTCGAGGCACGGAGTGATTTGGACGAAATTGATAACTAATTGTAGCGGTACATGTATATTTACGGAGTGATTTGGACGAAATTAATTGAAAGCATTTAAACATGAAACGATGTTTAAATAAAATTTACACGTACTTGTGCGACAAATATAAGAAACAAAATGGACCCGTAAATGGGACATTAGACCGTGTAAATGGAGTGTAGTGGATGATCATGATCATTACATTTTGCTTATTTTTCTTCCATAATTGTCGTGTAATCATTATGTGTGTCATAATGCATTGGATAAAAAAATAAGGAAAATCAATCCTTCACGCCACCTTACTCCACCCACCACTTCCTCTACTTACACTCCATCTTTTGTTCATATTTTCCTACACTTCATTACTTCACTTTTGCACGTGAACAAAACTTGGTCTATCTCTCTAAAATTATTATACATCATTTACTAAGAAGTCAGTAATCAAAAATATTATTACTAAGAGTGTTAGTAATATTAAAAATATTATCAAGGGTTAATTTTACAAGTATCTAGTTAATACTTGTAAAACTATTTTGGGTGATTTGTTCTTGGGTGCAACTTGAAGGAGACTTTCTTTTTGAAGGTTTTTCAAGTAGGGTCATCCATTTCTTTTTAGCTCAAGAACAAACTAGATAGGTGATCTAGTTTGTGCCCATATTACCATAAAAATCTATGTAAGGAAATTGTTTTTTCTTCACTTTCATTTTTATGCTTTTATATTTGCATGCATGTTACATAGATCACTAAAATGATAAATTATAAGATATTTAATTTTTATTAGAGAGTCTAATATGGATCTATGATCTTTCAGTACCCCATCCACCAACAAAATAACTTTCCCGCTATTTATCACAAACTCGGAGTTGTCTCAAAGGCTGAGTCAACTAGTGTCACCCCTACTCCTGCAGAAGGTAGTAACCTGGAGCTTGTCCCAGGGGCCACCTCCTCTACAGCGTCGCCTATGACTCCCCACGAGATGTCTGTCCTGTCCGAGCTATTCTCTTAAATTGACTTAATGAAGGCCAAGTTTGCTTACGACTCATCTCATTTTAACTATAATGCAATTCTGAACGAACATGAGATTTTGACTTGAGTGACTACGCACCTCATTTAGCGAAAAAACTCGACAAATGCGAACTTATGAAACCCATCGTTGAGGACACTAAACCCATAAACGCAAGGACTGGTCAAACACCTCAAGAACTTAAGATAGGGATCACCCTTGACCGCTCAGAAAGACGGGAATTCATCGACCTCTTGCTCAAATACAAGGACATATTCGCATGGTCCTACAGAGACATGCCTGGGATTGACAGGGAGATCGCAGAGCACGGGATACCCATTAAGCCCGGAGCCAAACCCATGAAGCAAAAATTGCGCCACATGCGCCCCGAATGGGCATTGAAAATCAAAGAAGAGGTTGACAAGCAATTCAAAGCCGGATTCATCAAAGTTTCCAAATATTCTGACTGGGTGGCTACCATAGTTCCCGTACCTAAAAAGAACAGGAGAATCCGGGTCTGCGTTGAGTTTAGAGACCTGTACAAGGTGACTCCAAACGATGAATTTCCCTTACCGCACGTCGACATCTTAGTGAAAAACACCGCCGAACACGCCCTTCTATCATTCATGGACGGGTACGCCAAATACAACCAAATCAAAATGGCTGAGGAAGACATGCACAAGACTGCATTCACTATGCAGTGGGGCACGCACTACTACAATGTCATGCCCTTCGGTCTAATCAACGTTGTAGCAACCTGCCAAAGAACAGCCACCACTCTCCTACACGACATGATGCATAAGGAAGTGGAGGTGTACGTCGACAACATGATCGTTAAATCAAAATAACGAGATGGACACGTCGACGCCTTTCAAAAATTCTTCTCTTGTCTTCGAAAATACAACATGAGACTAAATCCTAAGAAGTGTGCATTCAGAGTCACCTCCGAAAAACTCTTGGGACACGTCGTCAGCAAAATAGGCATCGAAATCGATCCCACCAAAATCAAAGCTCTTCATCAAATGCCTCGGCCTAAGAAAGAGAAGGAGATTCGGGGATTTCTGTTTCAAGTTTAATACATCAGTTGCTTCATAGCCAAGCTCACCATGATTTGCAAGCGTATCTTCAAAAATCACCGCGTCACCGATCATACCGATTGGGACGATGATTGCCAAAAAGTCTTCGACAAGATAAAGGATTTTCTAGCCGAGCCTCTTGTCCTCATGCCTCCACAGCAGAGAACACCCCTATCCCTATACCTGACCGTCACCGACACGGCCATGGGAGCAATGCTCGCACAGACGATTAACAGCGAAGAACGAGCCATCTACTAAATCATCCAAAAATTCATCGATTATGAGATCAAATACACCTAATTGGAGAAAAAATGCCTCACTTTAGTATGGTCATCAAAAAAGTTGCGACATTACATGCTTAGCTACACTGTTCACATCTACTCTAAGATGGAACCCATCAAGTACATCTTCGAAAAGCCCGTATTGAACGGAACACTATAAAGGTGGACACTCATGCTATCTGAGTTCGACCTCAAATGTACCAAGGGAAGGGCCGTCGCTGATTTCCTACTAGAAAACTCTGTCAACGAGGACCCAACGACCCGATCCGGGTTCCACTTAGCCCTGTCAGATTCAGGATCCCTCATGCATCAACCCGACCTTTCCCAAAGAAATATTGGGCAGCATCAGCAAGCTGTGCCTCCACCAGCTCCTTTTCAGCACCAAGATCTTCATTTTTCTTGGTGATCTCGCATCGCTTCGCTTCTCGACCAACTCTCTTCGACAGACTTCCGGCTCTCCCTTACATGACTTCGAGCTCTTTCCTGGCTACCTTCTCAGCATTTTTTGCGGCTACCTCGCAAGCCTGAGCAGCTATAGACGCCTCCCTGGCTGATCCTAGCTGAGACTGAAGTACTGACTCGTTACCCCTGGACGTATGCAACTCATGGTTAACCTTGTCAAACTTCTCTTCTAAGCCGATGATTCTAATCCGGGCATCCCTAAGCTGACAAGCAGTAATCAACCCAGCATCCAAGCCCTAAGGAGGGATAAAGTGAAACTAATTAACCAAACCCAAGGAAAAAAGAAATAAAAATAATAATAATGGTAATAAACCCTTTGCAACCAACCTCCTTGGCCTGAGAAGTAAGAATAGCAGTGTTTGCCATAAGGGAGGACAGGAGAGCCACAACCTTAGTAGAGGATTCGAGAACATTGTCAGATAAAAGCTGGTCGCTGATATTGGCAGAAAAATCATCTATCTGTGCCCGAGCAGCATCCATATCACCAAATTGAGCAGGCACCCCCCCTGATGCTCCTTATTGGCTGAGCATGGATAGGCTCTCTTTCTTCCCCCTTTTCTTCAGCGATAACAGCCTCTCTTCTTCTCTTGGAAGGCTGGACAACTTCTGAAGACACAAGTCTGGGCGGTTCTTTATGAGGCTGAAGATCAGAAACCAAAATATTGAGAGTCTTGTCACTCCCACTACCAGTAGCCTCTTGACTCCTGGATTGCTCAGAAATTCTAGCAACCTCAGCCTTCAAATCGGCAGCACTGAAGCTAGCCAGTCTGGCATAAGACCTATACACTGAATAAACAAAAAGAGACAAATATAAATAACAGGAGACAACTAACAGAAAGAAAACAGTCAACACAAAAACACAAAGAAGACGTACAGAAAAGAGCAGAAGAGGTAAGCTTGCCTTTGGGCACTTTAATTACACTCAGCTTAGGCCTCATATACCGGGGCAACAAGTCTCTACCCAGACTACCAGGCTAAGTTCTCTCTTCCTCGGGAAGAGCAAGAAAAGCTTCTATTCTTGAAATAGATTCCTCATCAAGAGGATCAAAATTCCAGTCAGGCGCTGCAAACATCCCCAAAATACTCGGGTAAAATTTAAATGCTTCAAATTTGTACAAATTAAAATATATGTGAATCAAAAATACAGGAAACCTACCACTCTCCAAAGGAGGATATCTCAGATAGTTCAGGCCAGACCCCAGACTATCAGTCCGGACGAATAAGTAAGTCTTCGCCCAGCCTTTATCATCTTCCGAATCCAGGTTAGTGATTAATGGAGACATTTTGGACCTAATTCTTAAATTAAAACGGGCAGTAGAATGATTTTTCAGATGATATACTGCCTTGATATCATTGACAGTAATTGTAAGTTTATGTTTAGCACATAAGTTCTCAACGGAATGGACAAGTTTCCAAACCATTGGCATAATTTGGAAGGGGGATACCTCCATAGCTCGGATAGTATCAATCATCAGAGGAGTAAAAGGCAACTTACAACCAGCCTTGAACACCCACTCATAGATGCAGAACCAGCCTGGTGATGTCCAATTAGCCCTGACCGGACAAGATTCAGGGATCCAAACCTCGGCTGAGTCAGGGATCAATTTTTTATCCCTTAAAATCCCGTCATAGTTTGTTTTCAGCATATTCTCTTCAGAAAAAGAAAACTCAAGTGACCGTAGAGCAGAGAAAATAGAATCCTGATACTTGAATGCTATAGCACGAGCAGGAGGATCAACCTCAACCACCTCCTCTTCATGAGTCTTTGTTGGTTCAGGATCAGTTGCAGCCTTCTGAGAAGCAGGGCGTTTGTTGGCCCCCATACTCTTTAGTGTTTCTTAAAGATAAAGATTTTTGTGAAAATTAACAGAATTTTTGAAGAATTGCAGGCAGCAAAGAAAGCTTTAATTCCTGGGAAAATAAGAAAGAGTTTCAGAGAGAATATAGTAAGAGAGATAGAAGAATTTTGGTGAATAAAAAACTCACCTTCAATACCGTATTTATAGGAGCAAAATAACGGTGCAAAACCCCTAGAAATTGCAAAATTGTCAGCGTGACATCATCAAGCTAGTCGTTGCAGTGTTTAACGGTCACTAGAAGTCTAAGAGTCATGGAGTAATTGTGATTCTTTTTATTTTTTGAGCCCGGTAAATTGACATCTCACCCCTGGCCTAATCCAGCACGGGTAAAATGTCAAGGGGCAATTGTTAGGACCAAATTAGCCTGGTCTGACTTCAGTCTAGCCCGGCACGATTAGGCTGATTGGGGCAACCAAAGTCCGGGCAAATACAATTATTGTTTGACAGGCAAAGAACACCAGGGGATAAGCAAGCTATCAGACCCAGGAAGAAAGACCTGATAGCAAGCATAAAGTAGCCTGAAGGAACTGGTCGTGTTCCCTCGTGGGGTTTAGTTTTCAGTACTTGTCGTTAGGAGCACCTAGACCAAAACACAATTTATAACTTCACAAACAACTCTACAATTAGTAAAGAGGCAAGTAAAGGTCAGATCCCAAGGGACGGGTATTGAGATGAGATTTCTATTGCAACTAGCGGTGTCTAAGGGTGTCTTAATTGAGGTTTGAAGTAGAAGATCACTAAACTAAATAGTAATGAAAGTAAACAAGCAAGATGAATTAAAAGGGATGTGAACAATTGATAAAAGGCACTAGGGTGTCATGGGGTCATAGGGAATTCATGGGAATTGATCATACAAACATATTCTCAAGTTATAAGCAAGCAATTATTGTTGTGATGGATCGAGTTGGTTTATATCTTACAATCCTAGGAAAGTTTGGGTTCCGTAGCCGAATTGATTAGATTGTACAACACCTACAAGTCGACTTAATCTTCCCTACTCAACAATATGCATGGTCTAATGAGACTCGAGTTGGTTTATGTCTTACAAATCTCATTGAAAAGATAGGTGATGGGTAAAAAATGCAAGGATTCATAGGCTCACATTTCATCAAACATAACATGTGCATAAGTTGAGATCACAACAAGCAAGCAAATAAACTATGAAAGCATATTAATTTAAGCATGAATCATTCCCCATGTTGGTTTCCCTAATTACCCATTAACCCTAGCTAAAGAAACTACTCACTCATTATCATGTTGAACATGCTAGCAAGGTTGTCAATCATACCAACAAGGTGAAACATGATGAATAAATGAAAGTGATTAACAATAATTAAAAAGGGATTATGAGAATTATACCTACTAATGATTCCAATAATAAAGCAAAGAATAAAAGAAGTACTTGATGCTTGATTGGAAGGTTGTCAATCTCCCAATAATAACCCAAATAATCTTCAATTACCCAAAATAAAGGATGAACAAGAGAGAGATTAAGGAAATAAAACTTGTATTAAAACTTGATTAAATGTTGATTACAAGATTAAAGAGAGATTTGATTGATATTAACTACACTAAAGATTGCTAAGAAGAACATGCTCTTCTAATTAGACTAATGGGGTATTTATAGTGGGGATTAGGTACATGAATTAGGGTTAACTAAGAGCTTAAATGACGATTAAGTCCCTTGTTGAGGAATCGCCGGTCTCTCTAGGGAGACTCCGGTCTCTAGAAAAAGATGTGCATCCTTCCTTGAAGCTTGTAGAAGACGAAATGGGACTGTCTGGGAATCCGGGCGTCTTTAGCACGGGACGGGCGGATTTGGCGGCTTCTGGACGGGCGTCCAGAGGGTGAAGACGGGCGTCTTCTGGTGGTTCTGCCCGGGCGTCTTGTGGGTGAAGACGCTCGGATTGTGGGGTGGTGGACGGGCGTCTTCTAGGCAATCCGCACGGATTGTCAAGCAGTCTCGTTCCTTCTTCTTTTCTTCCTTTTTCTTCATAAAATCCTTGAGGATTTCCTCGGGGATGCAAGGATCTTTTCTCATCATTGCCCATCTACTATAGTATGTATAAAGGCCTTCTAATCTTATCTCTCCTTGATGCTTGGTCATTGAATTCAATCAATTTAGCCTCATTTTGCCATGAAAATGCAAGGTTTGCACTCCTTTCCTACCAAAGGATCAAAACCTCAAAGAATATGCAAAACGAAGAACTAAAGACAATAAATGACCCAAATATGCACTAAAAATCATGGGAACAAGGCTAATTCGGGGACTAAATATGCTCTAATTATGGTCACATCAAATATCCCCAAACCGAACCTTTGCTCGTCCCGAGTAAAGAGGTGACAAAGACTAGGATCATTATTTAAACTAACCTAATAACATAGCCGATATGAGACAATTAGCGGGTCTCACTCCGCCCCTTCAACTCACAACAAGACAACCATGAGGTAGGATGCCTTCTTGGAAGGCAAGGTGGGTCTTGCCAAAATGGCGACACATCCAAACATTAAGCACACAAAATCAAGTAATGGATGCATCTACAAAAGAGTAGCCACTTTCCTCATCTAAGTGGCGGAAATTATCTACAAGGGAAGCAATTTAAGGGTACACACTCCTTCATAGATGCAATTTCTTCAAACTACTAAGCCTAGAAGGATACCAATAAATCACCTCCTAGTTGTGTCAAGCTAGGGTACCTTTGTCCTCAATTGTTAAATGCTTTTGTCAAGAATAGACTCCCTATGGTGTTAGAAACACTGGAGGATCGCGGAATTCCCCCTCTTGCCTAGACAAGAAGAAGGGTCGTCCCCTCTCTACCATGCACAAAAATGGATACGATGGATAAAGGGATCAATAGATATTTGATTTTCACTTTGGGAGTTTGCTTTTGTTTTTGTTTTTCCCCCCAATTTCTTGTGGCATATAACATTTGAGAACACTTTCTTGCCATTTCTTTGATGTTTGGCAATTCAATACTTGACAATTTTCAACTTTTCTTTGCATTTCTTTTTGAACATTTTCAAAGTCACCCCGTATGTAGTGAGGGTGCCTTATATTTGAAGCATAGGAGTCTATTTTTGCTCCTCTTTTCATTTGATGCAATTTGCAAACTTTCTTTCACTTTTCATTTCATTGAACTCAAATCAATTTCTTTTTGTGCCCATTCCCTTTGATGGTAAAAAAGTGGTAGAACATGGATGATGGATGCATGCATGGTTTCAAGGGTCACCTTGGAATAAACGGTAGCCAAGGAGTTATCACACCATAAGGTACTCTTAACTAGGCCTTTGTTTTGGCAGGATTTTTGTTGATCTAGAGCGTCCTGCCAAGGATTTATGTGTAGGGTGATCTAACTCGAATAACTCGCCTGATTGGTATAATTAAATGTAAAACAAACTAATAAATAATGACACAAGGATTTATACGTGGAAAAACCCTGGGAATAAGGGAAAAAACCACGGGCACCAAGCCAGGAGTGATTGTTACTATGATTTTAAGTAGCCTGACAGAGTATTGTTATATCAGGCGTGACAGGCGAATATATAGCTTAAGAATACAAAGAATATGAGTAAAAGTGATGGTCTTTCAGATGATCCTTCTTGTATTCTCCTCCTTTCTATTTATAGGTGGTTGTTTCCAATTGTTTTTGTGCCGTTTAGGTTTTCCTGGTAAATAGGGAATGTGCCCTATTTATCCGGAGATGGTTGCCTCTTTCTTAGCCGTTGTTTTGACTGCTTCCTTTATCATAGCTTTCTGGAATTGGTCTTCCTTTTTGTAGGGAGCATATATTAACTGCCTTATTTGTCGCCTGCAGTGGCCTGGTGCTTCTCCTTTTTAGGCTGCTGGTTATCTTTCGCCTGTCTTTTACCAACTCCTGCTTGGTGCCTATCCGTGTTGAAGTAATGCCTGATTTTAGATCTCTAAAGCCTGGAAGTTGTCTTTGGCTGTTGCCTGGCCTATATCAGGTCAGGCAGGATAATTTAGGGCCCAACAATTGCCCCTTATCTGCTTATTCCTTTATTGGGTCTGGCCAGGAATGAGGAGATAAAAATTTGGGCCAGGCAAGTGATTTGTGCAGGGACATTCTATCGGATTCAGAATTGGTGTCTGGTTCAACTTCTTATAACGGTTATTTGTCATTAATAGGGTAGGTTCACAAAACCCTAGGAGAGTCATGATTAGTCTCTACCACTTGCTTTTCTAGCCGTTTAGGATTTGCGGTTATAAATAGCCTTCCTTTGCCGTGATTGTTTCCATATCTCAATCCCTAAATTTCTTCTTTCTCTTTCTAAAAAATTCTCTCTTTGAAAAATTCATCTTCCAGAAAAAATAATATATGGCTAGTGGCAGGAGAAGGACAGCAGCTTCAAAAGCTCCTGCTGAGGTTGAAAAAGTTCCTGTTGAAGTTGAAATGGTTTCTGCTGAGGTTGAGGGGGTCCCTGATGTCATCCCTGAGGATGATGTGGTGGAGATTGTTCCTCCTCCAGAGATTCTGTCTATGTCTTATAAGGGGGTTGAGTATTCTCCTAATAAGGCTTTGGCAGTCTCTTTCCATGAGGCTAATCAACTGAAACCTGCTTTTGAGCATTATATAAAGGGCAGGGGTCTCATTCCTCATGGGCCGAGGTTTGGATTCCGAGAATGGTCCTATCGGGGCTAATTGGAGTAGCCGGGTTGGTTACGTATTTTTGAGTGGGCTTTCAGGGGTGGTGGTCAACTTCCCCTTTCTCCTTTCATGACTGAGGTGATTAGGGCTATTAGGGTTCCTCCGTTTCAACTCATGCCAATGGTTTAGAAGATTGTCCATTCTATTGAGCATTTATGTTCAAAGCATAAGTTGGTTATTACTCTGGATGATTTTAAGAATGTCTATCACCTGAAGAGTCATTCTACTGGGAGGTTCAATTTTCGAGTCAGGTCAAAGATGGCTCACCTGATCACCAATTTTGATTCAGGGGATGATAAAGGTTGGCTCGAGACTTATATGTTTATCAAGGCCGATTCAATTGCCCCCGACTGGACTATCTCAATTACCCAAATTGTTGAAGGAGGTAATCTTTCTTTCTGCATAATTTTTGGTTTGGTAATAGTATTTTTTGGAGAGTTCACTTACTTTGCCCGTGCTTTCTTTTAGTAGATGATTGGGTGAATGATCCACGATCTTTGAGGGGTCGGTGACCGGATAGCGGCGTTTATGGCGTTACTGAAGAGGAGAGGGCTTGGCCTGCCTGTCCTGGGGCAAGCTTCTATGCCTCGTTTTAAGAAGGCTAAGTTGAGCACGTATAAGCCTGTGAAGAGCACTAAGGTTCCAGGGGCATCCTCGTCAGGGAGTAAGTTCTTTTGCTTGTCTTGTCATTCTGTTTCCTGTATTGGATTCATGCTTATATTGCTGATTTTAGATGCTCGTCGTGCAGCCACCAGGGCTTTCGCGGAATTGATAGCTTTGGTCTGTCTCTCTGGTGAAGGCGGGGGTTTCTCAAATTACAGGGGAGAAGTCAAAGAGCGGTGAGGCAACGGGGAGTGATAGTCTTTGTTCAAATTCGGGAATCACGTGCGGGGGCTCGGTTGGTGTCGCCTGAAAAGATTGTGGATGAAAGTGATCGTCCTGAGAAGAGGAAGAGAGTGGATGAGTCTTTGGGAGGAGTTCATGAGGTCAGGGGAGTCAGGGCTCGTATGGATGAGGTCCAGTTTGCTAAGGATCAAATTCAGGCTCAGGCTTTTGTGGTTGATGATCCTTATTTCAAGTACCAGGCAGAGGAAGCTTCGCTCGTGCTTTGCCGCTATGTATCGTTCCAGGGATTATCTTTGCCAACCTGGTTACCATGCTTCAGGAGGTATATATTTTTTGTCTTTGTTTGTTGTGGGTTTTTGTGTGTGTTTTCTTTTTTGTGGCTTAGATGGGCATTTTCTTTTGTTTTAGAATGTTAATGATGTCTTTGAGGAGTGCCTGTCAACTGGATTCATCCATGGTCTAAAAAATGCCTTGGATTGGGAGGTACAAATCTTGAAGAAAGATCTTTGACAAGCTTAAAGCCGATTTGGAGGTGTCCAAGGCCGAGAATCATTCGTTGAAGGAGGATAATGAGGCGGGGAAGGCTCGGTTCTTTGGTGGAGTCCGCTAAGCTGAAATCGCTCAGGATGCCTTGAAAGCTCTTCAGGCTAAGTTTGATATTGCCCGGGGAAGAATTGAAGGTGAAAAAACAGGCTATGTAGGAGCAGATTAAAGGTAAATGAAGAATTGGTCTGTAGAGAGGGATGAGGTTCGGGCCAGGTATAAAGATCTTTCTTTGTATTTCTTTGGCAAGGGTCGTGTGGATGCTATGAAAGAGCCTCGTTGAAGTCGCCTTTTGGAATCCCGATCGGGAATTGGGTGATCTCAATACCACTTATCCCGAGCTTTGTAAGTTGCATCGACGAGGAGGTGGACTCTCCTCCATCCAAAGGGAAAAATAGTGATGTTGAAGGGGATGGAGATGAAGAAGAGGAGGAGGCGATGAGGGGATTGGCTCGCTCGTGTCCAAGGTGGGCTAGTTTGATTTTTTCTGTTTGTGGGATTTTGTGTTGTTTTGGCCTATTCAGGGGGGATGTTCCGGAACAAATAATTTAGGATTTGTTTTGGTTTTTGTTGGCTTTGCCTGGATAAACGGTGTGTTCTTCTGCCCGGGGGAGGGTGTATTCTGGGTAGGTTTTAATATATATATCCTTTCCTTTCTTGATTTTCTTCTTTGTTTTTGACTGGAATTTGTACTGTACATTCATGTGATATTTTTTTGTTAGAGTAATGCCTGTCAGGAGGGCTTATGGCCCTCATTCCGTGTTTATGGGAAATGGTGGCTTTATCTGCCTGTCAGGAGGGCTTTTAAGAATGAGGGTGGTTGCCGGTCAGGAGGGCTTATGGCCCTCAGCCTGTCAGGAGGGCTTCTTTGACAAGTACTATGGTCTATTCCACCTTTGTACTTGTCTTTTTATGTACTGAGCTCAGTTTAATTTTCGGGTCAGGCAGGCAGGTGCCAATTTAGAGCATTTTTAGAAATGTTGTTCAGGTTGGGTGGAGTGGCCCTCAATCCTGAACATTTGTTTAAGCCTAAAGTATAACATATAATAAGTGAAAAGAAGGCGTAAAACAAGTTTTCAGGATTTGAAATAAAGTTTTAGGTGAAATTAAGAATAACAGGCAAGTAACTTAGCACATAGCAGGTATGAAATAGTTTTAAGTGGGAACTTTAGCATATAGCAGGTATGAAACTTAGCACATGTATATAGGGTGGGTAGTTTTACCTGCTTCTCAGATATGAAATAGTTTTAAGTGGGAAATGTTCCAAGATCTGGGGATCATTTCTCCTTCCAAAGTTTGTAGCCTGTAAGCTCCTTGTCCCACTATTGAATCAATTAAGTACGGGCCTTCCCATGTAGGGGCTAGTTTGCCTGCGTTCTTTTCTCTGGTGTTGGGGAAAACTTTCCTTAGTACCAGGTCTCCTTCTTTGAATACTCTGATGTTGACATTTTTGTTATAACTCCTGGCTACTGTCTGTTGGTAGGCGGCTATCCTGACTTTGGCTGCGTCTCTCAGTTCTTCTGTTAAGAGTAGGTTATCTTGTAATAGGGGCCTGTTCTCTTCTATTGTGTTCAGGCTGCTTCTGGTAGTTGGCACATGAATTTCTGCTGGTATTACTGCTTCGCAGCCATAGACCAGGGAATATGGTGTTTGGCCTGTGGCTGTTTTGGGTGTGGTCCTGTCGGCCCCATAGGACTAGGGGAGCTCTTCCGCCCATCTTCCTTTTCTTCTTTTCACTTTTTCTTCGTGCAACGATTACTACTTTGTTGCTTGATTCTGCTTGGCCGTTGGCTTTAGGGTAGCCTGGTGTAGATGTGACTAAATTGATATTCCATTGTGCACAGAAATTAGCTGTTCTTTTTCCCACAAATTGTGTCCCATTATCACAGACTATTTCTGAAGGTATTCCATATCTACATATGATATTCCTTTTGATAAATGATATGACATCTTTTTCTTTGACTTGCCTGTAAGAGTCTGCCTCTATCCATTTGGAAAAGTAGTCAGTCATTGCTAGCATGAAGACTTTTTGTCCAGGCGCCTGAGGTAGCTTCCCTACTATGTCCATGCCCCATTTCATGAATGGCAGGGGGCTGAGATGGAATGTAGTAGTTCGATGGTTGATGGATATAAGGGGAATGGATTTGACAGCTTCACATTTTGAGTGTATGCTATGCGATCAGCTCTCGGGGTTGGCCAAGTAGCCTGTCCGAGAATTTTGCTTGTCGTGCTCCTTCCACCTTTATGATTTCCGCAGATCCATTATGTATGTCTTCTATGACCTGGTGGCTTCATTTGGTTCCGGCAACGTAAGTAAGGTCCACTGAGACTTTTTAAACAAGGTGTTATTTATAATGGTATAAGTGGATGCTTTGATTTTCGTGGCCCTTGCTTCGTTTTTATTTGTAGGGAGTATCCCTGTAGGAACCAATCATAGTAAGGTTTAGTCCAGAATTTGTATCTTCCTGGATAGGGCAAATTTGTTCGGCCTTTCTATGGTTGGTTCCAGCAGTGGACGATGGGTATTTTGTCAAACACATCGGGCGGAAATTTGATCCCAGGTGGCTAGGGCATCCGCCTGGTATTTAAGTCCCTTGGTATTTGGTCAATGTCAAAGGTTTGAATTTTTTGCAAAGGTTTTTGACATATTCTAAATAGAGTATCATCTTTGAATCTTTTGCAAAGATATACTCCTTTAACTTGATTGGAAATTAAGAGAGAGTCAGTTTTTACCTTGAGGTTTGCTACACCGAGTTCTATACATACCTTTAATCCAAAGAATCGGGCTTCATATTCAAACCTCATTATTCGTGGCTTTGAACTCACAATTAATAGCCTGTGCAATCGGTCTCCCCGTGGTGATTTTAGGACTAATCCTAGGCCGAGTGCCTTTCATATTTGTTGCCCCATCTACATGGAGAGTCCATTCCTGGTCTGTTTTTTGGGTGTCAAGAAGATTGACCTCTTTTATGAGGTCTGGTTCTAGGGTAGGACTGAATTCAGCCACGAAGTCTGCTAGTGCCTGAGATTTAATTGTCGTCCTGGGTTCAAAGGTTATATCATAGGTGCTGATTTGTACTGACCATTTTGCCATTCTGCCTAACAACTCAGGCTTTCTCAGGACAGATTTGATAGGCAAGTTGGTTCTTACAATGATTGGGTGACTTTCAAAATAAGGTCGAAGTTTAGTGCAGGACATTACTAAAGCAAGTACATATTTTTCAAGTAGGCCATACCTGGTTTCTGCATCTAGGAGACTTTTACTTACATAGTAGACTGGATGCTGTTGGCCATCAATTTCTTTGGTCAGGACTCCACTTACTCTTTGTTTCGTGATGAGATAGGTAGACCGTCGGGGGTTCTCCTTTGTCTGCAGTTTTGGCAAGTAGCGGAGGTGTAGTCAGGTATGTTTTGAGCTCCTGGAAGGCTGATTCGTGTTCAGGTAACCATTTGAATGCTTTGTTCTTCCTGAGTAGGTCATAGAATGCCTTGCATCTTACTGATGATCTGGAAATGAATCTATTCGGGCTGCAACTTGTCTGTCGGTTTTGAATATCTTTGTCGACTTGGGGATTCCAGTTCTAGTATGGCTCTTATTTGTTCTGGGCTAGCTTCTATTCCTCTTTTGGTCACCATGTACCCCAGGAATTTTCCTGAGGATACCCCAAAATGGCATTTGGATGGGTTGAGTTTCATATTGAAATCTTCTAGGATCTTAAAGGCTGTTTCCAAGTCCCTGACATGATCTTCAGCTTTCTTTGATTTAACTACCATGTCATCAATATAGACTTCCATGGTGTCCCCTATTTGGTCTTTAAACATTGTATTGACCAGGCGTTGGTATGTTGCCCCTGCATTTTTCATGCCAAAGGGCATTCTTTGTGTAGCAAGATATGCCCCTTTCCGTGATAAATGCAGATGTTCCCTGATCATATGGGTGCATCTTGATTTGATTGAATCCACTTGAGGCATCCATGAATGTCAGGAGTTCATGTCCTGCTGTAGCATCCACCATTGCGTCTATGTGTGGGAGTGGAAATGGGTCTTTTGGACAGGCTTTATTGAGGTCTGTGTAATCTACACAAACTCTCCACTTGCCATTCTTCTTTTGAACCACTACGTTGGCTAGCCAGCTAGGGTACATGACTTCTCTTATCATCCCCATGTCCAATAGTTTGTCTACTTCTTCATTAATGATAGCATGTCTTTCGGCGGCAAACTTTCTTCTTTTTTCTGGGACTGGAGGCTTATAAGACTCATCAACATTTAGTTTATGTGTAATAATATTGGCATCTATTCCGGTCATATCAAAATGTGACCAGGCAAAACATGAAGATTTACCTCTAAGAAAATTTACTAATTCTGGCCTGATATGATCAGGGACATCAGACCCTACCAGTACGTGCCTGTTAGGGTACTCAGGGTCTAAAATTACTTGATCAGTTTCCATTTTGGTTTCTGCCACATGAGTTGTCCTGACAGGGTACAGTAATTGCTAGGCGAGGGACTTACCTGCCTTGGAAGGCTTCAGTGACTCAGTATAACATTCCTGGGCAGATTTTTGTTCACCTTTAATGGTTGCTACTCCCCATTCTGTTGGTATTTTGATGCATTGGTGATAGGTGGAGGGTATGGCTCTTACATTGTGGATCCATGGTCTTCCCAATATGGCATTATAGGATGACAGGCAGTCCAGGACTCCAAATCTTTCATATGAAGATACTCCTTCCACATATGTGGGCAGGTGTATTTCTCCCAGTGTGTTTCTTGTTTCTCCACTGAATCCTACTAGGACATTAGACTTCTTTATGATTTGGCTTTCATCAATCTTCATTGCTTTAAGGACATCAAGCATGATCAGGTTTACTGAACTGCCTCCATCTATCAGGATTCTCATGACACGTGCAGTCCCTATTTGCATGGTGATTACCAGGTTGTCATGGTGGAGGTCTGGAATGCCCTACATATCAGTGTCGTCAAAAGTAATTTGAGGTAAATTGATAGGTTTAAAAGGGGATTTCATTTTTGACTCCCTGGCAATTTTCTTAGCAGCTGAGCTGGTCAGGCCACAAATTTCTGATCCTCCATTGATGAATTTGACTTCATAAATGGGTGGTGCAGGGGGTAGGTCACGTTGTTGCCTTTTCGTGTTTCTTCTTGTTCCATCGTCTTCCTGTTCTTTGTTTGCATCAAGTCTTTCAGGTATCCTTTCTTTAGCAGGTAAGCCACTTGTCTCCGTAATCCCAGGCATTCCTCTGTTGTGTGACCTATGTCCATGTGAAATTCGCACCACCTGGTGGTGTCCTTCCTTGAGTTGGGGTTGTCTGACTTCTTTGGCCACTTGACAATGTCTCCCATATGGTCAAGTCTTTTGATTAATCCTGCAATGTCAACAGAGAAGTTATATTCCTGGACAGGAGGATAAGTATAGGATTTACCTCGTTGTTCATGTGTATAGTTGACTTCTGATCTGTCAGGTCTTGTGTAGGGAGATGGCCTGGGCGCTTCCTTTGTGGTTAAAGCTTTTTTCGTTGGTTTTGTCATATCCCGAGTTGTTGTCGCATTATCGCCTTGTAGCCTTTGTCTTCTTCCCACTGATATAGCCTATGGCTAATGCTTGGACATCTTCAAAGGTATGACAGGGCTTCATGGTCATTTCATCGTAGAGGTCATCGTCCGGGGTAGCCCTTGCTCGAAAGCTTCAACGGCTGTTCCAACATCACATCCGGGGATTGACACTTTTTCTTTGTTGAATCTTGTCATGTAGGATCTGATGGATTCTCCAGGCTTTTGTTTAATCCGCAGTCGCTGGATCTCTTTTCTAGTTCCTGCTCTTTGGCAAACCGATGATTGAAAGAATTGACCAGGTCACAAAGGACTTGATGCTTCCATTTGGCAGGTTTATGTACCATTGCAAGGCAGGTCCGTTCAGAGTTGTTCCAAATCCCTTGCACATGCAGACTTGACGTAGTTCATCGGGAATTGATCTTTGCCAAAGCATCCTTTGCTTGTAATAGGCAACATGGTTTTGTGGATCCGTGGTTCCATCATAGATTCTCATTGAGGGAATCACAAATTTCTTTAGCAGGTCTATCTTTGCTATTTCATCCACGAAGGGTGAATCAAAGATAGCTCTCTGGATTTGCTTCTTCAATTGGGGTAGGGACTCCTGGGATCTTTTCAAATCTCTCGTGAAGTTTTTGGATTTCCTGGAGCATAGCCATCATAATGGCTGTGTTAGTCTGATCTTGGAGTTCTTGATTTTGGAGTTCTCCTGAGTCCGTTTCTTCTCCTGCTTTGGATTTTGATGGAGTTGGAGTACCAATATTGGAGAAGTCAATGTTCCTTATGATGGAGGAGAATGGTGTGCCAGGCTGGACTTTCAACTTTGATCCTGAAGCTTTTTCTCCCAGCTGTATCTTTAGGCTGGATTCTGATTCTTTCAATTTTGCCACTTCGCTTCAACTGGATCATTTTTTGTTTGATTGTTCCATCTCTAACAATCGTTGTTGTTTGGCATGACTAATTGTTGCTCAATGTTATCTCCTGCCATTTTTTCTTAGTTTTTTGTGGTATTTGATGGTGGGCTTTTGATTATTTTTGAGTTAGATGCCCCACGGTGGGCGCCAATTGTTTTGGCAGGATTTTTGTTGATCTAGAGCGTCCTGCCAAGGATTTATGTGTAGGGTGATCTAACTCGAATAACTCGCCTGATTGGTATAATTAAATGTAAAACAAACTAATAAATAATGACACAAGGATTTATACGTGGAAAAACCCTGGGAATAAGGGAAAAAACCACGGGCACCAAGCCAGGAGTGATTGTTACTATGATTTTAAGTAGCCTGACAGAGTATTGGTATATCAGGCGTGACAGGCGAATATATAGCTTAAGAATACAAAGAATATGAGTAAAAGTGATGGTCTTTCAGATGATCCTTCTTGTCTTCTCCTCCTTTCTATTTATAGGTGGTTGTTTCCAATTGTTTTTGTGCCGTTTAGGTATTCCTGGTAAATAGGGAATGTGCCCTATTTATCCGGAGATGGTTGCCTCTTTCTTAGCCGTTGTTTTGACTGCTTCCTTTATCATAGCTTTCTGGAATTGGTCTTCCTTTTTTGTAGGGAGCATATATTAACTGCCTTATTTGTCGCCTGCAGTGGCCTGGTGCTTCTCCTTTTTAGGCTGCTGGTTATCTTTCGCCTGTCTTTTACCAACTCCTGCTTGGTGCCTATCCGTGTTGAAGTAATGCCTGATTTTAGATCTCTAAAGCCTGGAAGTTGTCTTTGGCTGTTGCCTGGCCTATATCAGGTCAGGCAGGATAATGTAGGGCCCAACAGCCTTAATCCATGGGTCAAAGGATACTAGCATGACACATCCTAGGGTGTTCTACAAGTATTCTAACAAGCAAAGTCTTAAGAAGAAAAAGCATCTACTAGGGCCTATATACACTTGTCAAGCTTCCCAAGTAGACGGTTTCGCAAAATTTTTCTAACATGCAACTACATGCCATGATGCAACTAACATATAAACATCCTAATGCAAATGATTCTACCAACTAATATGCCAAATAATTCTAAATGCAAGTCCTAAGTTCACATTGTTATACCGCATCAATCAAAATAAAGCCACATAGTCATTAACATAAAGAGGAAAAAGGAGATTGGAAAGATCATACCATGCGGTCTTCAATATCCTCATGTCTCGGATGTGGCGTAGTCAATCAATGTGAACAAGGATGAATAAACACAATATATACAACAATATATACATGACTACACTACAAAGGAAATGAACTTGTTTTTGGTTTTTAAATTTTTCAAATTTTTATGGTTTTTTGAAATTTTTTGATTTTTTTGGATTTTTGAATAAAAGCTAAGTTAGAATTCCCCATCCCCACACTAATATGGGCATTGTCCTCAATGGCCAAAATGATGGGAAATTATGCAAACATGATGCATGATTTCTACACTAAATGCAAGCTACACTAATCTACACTACATGATGCATGGGTTTTTGTTTATGAAGGAGAGTGTAATTTAGATTACCTCCCGTTGCGTATGCATGTACTTCCCCAAACCGAGATAGACATTATTTCTAATGTCCTAAAGTTGGGGGTAGTTCATGCACACAAGATGTAATGCATGAAACTAAATTTGTCATTTTGGATTTTCAAAAGTGGGAACAATGAAATAAGAACACCTCAATGGGGCCGAGGTGTTAGTCCTCTATGTTGCTAGGACTCTCCAACCATCAAGATAAATAAATAAAACAAAGAAAGAAGTAGACAAACCTCAAGAGGGTAGGCGCCTCTAAAGCTTGCTAGTCTTCCACCATATCATCATTGTCATCATCTTCCTCAATAGAAGTGGACTCATCACCACTTCCTTCTTCACTTCCTTGCTCACTTCCTTCATCATCCTCTTCTTCTTCTTCATTAGCCTCTTCATCAATGCTATCATCAACGACCTCATCATCGACAACCTCATCGTCACCCGGAATCTCACCCCTAGATGCACTTGGAAAGAAGACTTCCCTATCCGCCCAACTAGGCAAAGGGCATGAAGGATCAAGTAGTCCTTGCCTAGCTAAATGAAGGAGGGGTGGATATTGGGCTAAGTATGCATCTTCCCGATCCTTAAAAGCTTGTTTGTGCATCTCTTGCATAAGTAGAGTCATATAGTCTTTGCTTGCTTCAACACCTTCGGGTTTGAACTCTTTATACTTGAATGGATAGGGTGGTGAGACAATGGAGGAGGAGGGCATTTCAATTTCACCCCTTTGTTGACGGATGATGTATTCGGTTTCTTTTGAGAGGGGAAGAAGGTAGTTGGTCCGATGGACACTCAAACGGCATATCTTGGAAGGCAAAGTAAAAGATCTAGCCTCATTGGTGAGCCACCCATATTTGGTGTCAAGAGGATTATGGGTAACCCACTTGTACTTGTTAATCATGGCATCCATGTCAATGAGATGACCCCCTTTTTTCGCCACATACTTGTTATCCTTGTTGAAATTCGGATCAAAGTACTTAGCCAAAAGAGTGACTAGACCTCCATTTACAATAAAAGTGGTGCCTTACTTTCCACTATCAACATTTAGCCATCTTTCCACCAAAAGCCTTAGAGAATTGTAAGGCTTGGTGAATTCCCTTCCAATATTTAAGGTCGACTCAAGTAGAACACAATCGAGCTTGGTAAAGTGGTTAGTGTCTTTTCTTGCAATGATAGTATTCCCGATGACCTTGTGCCACACTCTAATGCCCGGATGGTGGACTAATAGAGCGCGACTAGCATGATAGTTCTCAAATTTCCTCCCGGAAATCGCCTCCCAAAGAGGTCTGGGGTCATACTTTTTGGGATTCTTGTAATAACTAGGTGAATCACTAAGACCTAATATTTTACCCAATTCATCAAAGGTGATGCGCCTACTCACATTGGCAAGGCGGAACTCGATGTTTTCTCTAGTCTCTACCTTAGTAACTTTCAAAGAACTCAAGAATTCTAAGGTAAGGGAGGGGTATGTCGATTCTCTTGTAGCAAACAATATTCCCAACCCCATGGCTTCAAAGAAGGCTTTTGTTTGTTCAAGGACACCCAATTTTTTCAAGACATCTTCACATATGAATTTGGTGGATATAAAGGATTTTCTAGCATACTTGGCAAATGTATCCCTATGGGAGTTAGAAATGAAAATTACCTCCGGATAGTTTGATAATTGAGCAATTTCCGGAGTTGTTGATGTTGTTGCTTTCAAGGGAGGTTGTTGTTGTTGAACTTCCAAGTTTGAATTAGCTACCACCATAGCCAATGAGACTTTCTTTGCTTGAAGACATTTTTGTCTTGTTGAGAGTGCCTTTGCCTTAGGTGCCTTTGTTGATCCCTTTGTCCTTGCCATTGATGAAAATACCAAGAAAATAGTAAAAATCTTCAATTTCCAAGTATACCCAAATCGATTTTAAGATGAAAGGCTTTGCCTTTATAATTTCAAAAATTGACTCAAAGGTTGAAGATTTTGGTGCTTGGTTTGATTTTTGTTGGAAGAGGAGTGATTAATTGTTGTTAAAAGGAAGTTTGGATTTGATTTTGTTGAATTTGGTTGAGGAAATATTGTTTTGGTGATGGAGAGGATGAGGGTTTTGAGTTTTGGGGTTTATGGGTAGTGTTTTGAATGAATGAATGAATGAAGAAATGAATGTGGGAGGGGGTATTTAAAATACCCGAAAAATTTGAAACAGCAGGGGAAGACGGGCGTCTTTTCTTCGGGACGCTCGGATTCTGCCTCTTTTTGGTTCAGAATTCTCGCCTAAAGACGGGCGTCTTTCAGCAAAGACGCTCGGATTTATCAATTGCAGGATGGGCGTCTTCTGCTGAAGACGGGCGGATTCTCAGACAGTGAGCTTTCTTGTTTTTCACAGCCAAAAAGACGGGCGTCTCTCCTTCCAAGACGGGCGGATTTCTGAAGACGAGCGTCTTCTCTACCAGGACGCTCGGATTCTTCAACAATCCCAAAATTTCAATTTTTCAGCTCAGATGGACGGGCGGATTCAGGCAAAGACGGGCGTCTTTCCTGAAGACGAGCGGATTCCCATGAAGACCTCCCTGTTTAACCCGGATTCAGTTCCATCCGTGCACTTGCATATCCCTTGTCATTTTTCATTCTTCAAGTCTCGTGTTCTTCATTGTAGGGGCACTACTAAGGCATGAATAGCCTAGGCAATTGCTATCCTCACACTAAGCTAAAGCACTACACATTAATTAAATCATTAGTCCCTCCCTCACTTCTCTCAAAATGATAATTACCTTGATCAAAGCATAAAAATCCAAAAATGACAAAAAATGCAATGTAAGAATTAAAATGCGAGTTAGGGAGTTAGAAATATTTACAAATGGTGGTTTAGGGAGGACTCCACCAAACTCTCATCCTTAGTGAGATGTCATGGGGGCATGTCCAAGGTGTTGTTGATGTTGCTCAACACCTTGAAAAAGTAGCCAAAAGCTTGTTCATTATCATGATAAAGATCTTCAATAGATCTTTGCCCTTGTTGTGCTTCATGTCGGTCTTTATCGATAGCATTACCAATATAGGGATTGAAAATCCCTTCAAACTCATCGTCCCAAAGACCACAAACTTCATCTACTTGATCACTAAAGATCTCTTGAGTTGATAGAGACAACTCTCCCACTTTCTTGTCTTGGCCAATGAGGCTATTCTCTTCATTGCTTGACTTTGGTGAGCTTTTCAAGCTCTCTTTGTTACAATTCATTTGCTCTTTGAATGAAGCATCATCAATTTTCTTCTTCCATTGGAATTTCGACTTCTTCCTTTCATCCTTCCGGCTATAATGATCAATCATAAAGCATGGTTCATGCAAACGGGGAGCTCTCATGGTCTTGTCAAGATTGAAAGTTATGCTCTCATCTCCCACTTATAGAGTGAGCTCTCCATGCTTTACATCAATCATCGCACCCGCGGTGTGTAAGAAAGGTCTTCCTAGAATGATTGGAATGTTGGAGTCTTCTTCCATGTCAACAATGACAAAGTCCACCGGGATGAAAAATTTCCCAACTCTTACGGGAACATCGTCCCATATCCCTAATGGTGTCTTCGTCGATCTATCGGCCATTTGGAGTGTGATATTGGTGCATTTAAGCTCTCCCATCCCCAACCTTTTACTAACCGAGTACGGCATAACACTTACACTAGCCCCTAGATCACATAAGGCTTTGTTGATTGTGGTGTCGCCAATGGTACACGGTATTGAGAAGCTTCCCGGATCTTTGAGTTTTGGAGGTGAACTCCCTTGAAGTATTGCGCTACTCACCTTAGTGAAGGCGATAGTCTCAAGCTTCCGGATCTACTTCTTCTTTGTGAGGATGTCTTTCATGTATTTTGCATAGGCCGATACGTGATTGATTAATTCCGTGAAAGGAATTGAGACTTCCAAATTCTTCACAATTTCCATAAATTTCCCAAGTTGGTCATCAAATTTGGGCTTGGCTTGACGACTTGGAAAAGGAAGTCTAATCACAATGGGCTCCTTCTCCTTGACCTTGTCTTCATTTTTCTTTGAAATTTCTTCTTTTGATGGTTCTCCATCCTTGGAGTTTTGCACAAATTCTTCTTTGTCACTAGCTTCCACAACTTCATCCTCAACTTGCTTCTTCGGTGCTTCATACCTTGTACCACTTCTCAAGTGAATGGCACTAACCATTTCATGTCTTGGGGGATTACTTTTAGGTGGTAATTGCCCCTTTTGTCTTTGTGAGCTTGAAGATGCTAGTTGAGTCAATTGGGTTTCCAACATTTTGGTGTGAGCTAGGATGTTGTTGATGGTGATTTCCTTTGCTTGACTATCTTTTTGCATTTGAGTGAAAAACTCTTGTTGATTCTTTTGCATTTGGAGGACCGCTTTTTGAACATCAAAACCTTGGTCATTTTGTTGATTGTATGGAGTTTGATTTTGGTAACCTTGGTTTTGGTTGTAAAAGGGTCTTTGATTTTGGTTTCTCATGGGAGGTGGGGTGTATGTTGGTTGAGGGTTTTGAACATTTTGTCTTTTGTATGAGAGATTTGGATGGAATTTGGTGTTTTCATTGTAATAGTTTGAATAAGGGGTACCACTCTTGTATGCTTGGAAAACATTCACTTGTTCATTTGTTCCCCCACATTCACTTTGGTCATGTCCCAAGGTTCCACAATTCTCACATATCCCACTTGGGATTGATGAAGATGTCGTCGTGGCATTAACATGATGCTTTGGTGATTTTGATGCTTCTTCAAGTCTAGCCATAGCTTTTTCAAACTTCAAATTGATGGTATCAATATGAGCACTAAGTTGAGCACCCAATTGAGTAATGGAGTCCACTTCATGCTTTCCTCCTCTAGTAGCCTTGCGAGGTCTACTATATTGTGAGTTATAGACCGCCATTTCCTCAATTTTGTTCCAAGTTTGATTGTCATCAACTTCGGTGAACATTCCATTTGATCCCATGTTGAGAATGTTCCTTGAATCTTCATAAAGACCGTTTCAAAATTGTTGTACCAAGAACCACTCGCTAAGTCCATGGTGAGGACATGAGCGACAAATTCCTTTGAATCGCTCCCAAGCTTCATACAAAGATTCTTCATCTCTTTGCTTAAAGCCCGTAATTTGAGCTCTTAGCATGTTAGTCTTTTCCGGTGGATAGAACTTTTTGTAGAAAGTTAGAGCCAACTTCTTCCAAGAATCAATTCCGAGAGTAGCCTTATCAAGGCCTTTCAACCATTGCTTCGCGGTGCCAATTAGAGAAAAAGGAACCATTGTTTCGCGGTGCCAATTAGAGAAAAAGGAAATAAGACCCATCGAATTTGGTCTTGAGTTACACCGGTTTGAGAAATTGCATCACAATAGTCGCAAAAAGTCTCCATATGAGAATGAGGGTCTTCACTAGGCATCCCCCCAAATTGGCTTTTTCGACTAATTGGATAAATGCGGATTTGGCAATAAAATTTCCGGTTAAGTGTAGTGGTGTGGGAGTACCATTGGGTAGGTTCTCCTCGGTGGGTACGGAATGTGATGAAAACTTAGGCATTGTGGGTTGATTTTGTGTTGGATTTTGTGTTGGGTTCTCCTCACCTTCTCTTGCAAAAGGGTTGATGAACTCAGTAGTATTTGGTTGAATAACTACAACCTCACCAATACCTCTCAAAGTTTTCCTAGAAAGTCTTCTATTGGTTGTCAAAGTCCTTTCAATTTCATGATCAAAGGGTAACAAGTCACCTTGTGACCTTTTAGACATGCAAAATATCAAACAACACGAAAATAATTAGAACAAACCTTGAGGAGTTTTAATTCCCCAAGGTAAAGAAAGACACAACTAATAACAATGTAAGAAAATCTAAATCAAGTTAACACCGTCCCCGGCAACGGCGCCATTTTTGGTCGTGTTCCCTCGTGGGGTTTAGTTTTCAGTACTTGCCGTTAGGATCACCTAGACCAAAACACAATTTATAAATTCACAAACAACACTACAATTAGTAAAGAGGCAAGTAAAGGTCGGATCCCAAGGGACGGGTATTGAGATGATATTTCTATTGCAACTAGCGGTGTCTAAGGGTGTCACAATTGGGGTTTGAAGTAGAAGATCACTAAACTAAATAGCAATGAAAGTAAACAAGCAAGATGAATTAAAAGGGATGTGAACAATTGATAAAAGGCACTAGGGTGTCATGGGGTCATAGGGAATTCATGGGAATTGATCATACAAACATATTCTCAAGTTATAAGCAAGCAATTATTATTGTGATGGATCGAGTTGGTTTATATCTTACAATCCTAGGAAAGTTTGGGTCCCGGAGCCGAATCGATTAGATTGTACAACACCTACAAGTCGACTTAATCTTCCCTACTCAACAATATGCATGGTCTAATGAGACTCGAGTTGGTTTATGTCTTACAAATCTCATTGAAAAGATAGGTGATGGGTAAAAAATGCAAGGATTCATAGGCTCACATTTCATCAAACATAACATGTGCATAAGTTGAGATCACAACAAGCAAGCAAATAAACTATGAAAGCATATTAATTTAAGCATGAATCATTCCCCATGTTGGTTTCCCCTAATTACCCATTAACCCTAGCTAAAGAAACTACTCACTCATTATCATGTTGAACATGCTAGCAAGGTTGTCAATCATACCAACAAGGTGAAACATGATGAATAAATGAAAGTGATTAACAATAATTAAAAAGGGATTAAGAGAATTATACCTACTAATGATTCCAATAATAAAGCAAAGAATAAAAGAAGTACTTGATGCTTGGTTGGAAGGTTGTCAATCTCCCAATAATAACCCAAATAATCTTCAATTACCCAAAATAAAGGATGAACAAGAGAGAGATTAAGGAAATAAAACTTGTATTAAAACTTGATTAAATGTTGATTACAAGATTAAAGAGAGATTTGATTGATATTAACTACACTAAAGATTGCTAAGAAGAACATGCTCTTCTAATTAGACTAATGGGGTATTTATAGTGGGGATTAGGTACATGAATTAGGGTTAACTAAGGGCTTAAATGACGATTAAGTCCCTTGTTGAGGAATCGCCGGTCTCTCTAGGGAGACTCTGGTCTCTAGGGAGACTCCGGTCTCTAGAAAAAGATGTGCATCCTTCCTTGAAGCTTGTAGAAGACGAAATGGGACTGTCTGGGAATCCGGGCGTCTTTAGCACGGGACGGGCGGATTCGGCGGCTTCTGGACAGGCGTCCAGAGGGTGAAGACGGGCGTCTTCTGGAGGTTCTGCCCGGGCGTTTTGTGGGTGAAGACGCTCGGATTGTGGGGTGGTGGACGGGCGTCTTCTAGGCGATCCGCACGGATTGTCAGGCAGTCTCGTTCCTTCTTCTTTTCTTCATTTTTCTTCATAAAATCCTTGAGGATTTCCTCGGGGATGCAAGGATCTTTTCTCATCATTGCCCATCTACTATAATATGTACAAAGGCCTTCTAATCTTGTCTCTCCTTGATGCTTGGTCATTGAATTCAATCAATTTAGCCTCATTTTGCCATGAAAATGCAAGGTTTGCACTCCTTTCCTACCAAGGGATCAAAACCTCAAAATATATGCAAAACGAAGAACTAAAGACAATAAATGACCCAAATATACACTAAAAAGCATGGGAACAAGGCTAATTCGGGGACTAAATATGCTCTAATTATGGTCACATCAGGAACTCTCCGGGAGGATGATTTATTCAGCAGACAAGTAAGAGAGTTATTGTTAGGCCTGGAAATCCGCAGACCTTCCTGATCAGTATCTCATCTGGACCTGACTAACAGGCTGTCAGGGTGTCAGGCTATCAGGGCACATGAAGATAGGCGCCAGGCCATGGAGAGGAGAACGATCAAAATATCAGGATGATATTAGACCATATCCGCGTATAATAAAGGAATTATATACGCGGCATTAAGTATGAAGATTACGCAGTAAATGCAGTAATTAAGGGAGGAATAATTAGCAATTATTACTGGCAATTATGGAGAATATTTTGCCTTTAATGCCGGATCAATCAGCCGTTAAGGGAAGAAGACTATATAAGGAACACTTTGAAGATACTAGAGGACATATCATTCATACGCAAGAAGCAGCATATACAATACTTAGAGAAATACAAATATTGTTATAATCATATAATTATTCTCCCAAATAACATAGTGAAATCCTCTCCTGGCTTGATGCCCGTGGTTTTTTCCCATTCAAGGGTTTTCCACGTACAAAATTACTTGTCTTATTATTATTATTACTGTTATTTCATTTACAGCTTATTATTGTACCCTGACGACCTGACCAACAGACTACCTAGAGCTAGTTAACCTTACACAACTCTACCCTGGCCTGATCTCACCTTGCGCAAAATCCACACAAAAAAATTGGCGCCCACTGTGGAGCATCTAGCTCTTTAAATCCTTTTTTCCTATCTTACAAAAACTCAAAAACTTACAAAAATGGCCCAACCCACCGTTAAAGAACAATTGAATGTAGCTCTCCAAAAAATCGCTGAGTTGGAAAGCCTGAAAGAAAAAGTGGCCCAAACTGAAGCAGAAATCCTGCAATTGAAGGAATTTGAGTCGGCCCTGAAGCAAAAATTGGAAAAGATCCAAGGGGCAGGCTCTAGATTTCAACAAGGAACCCCGTTGATACTGTCGTTTCGTACCAAAAATAAAATACCTAAGTACTACTAACAGAAGTCAGCGGTAAGTAGGGTCGATCTCCACAGGGAGGCGGTTTACTATCTACTTGTCTATTTTATCTGTCTAATGTCACAAGATGGGGGTTTTGATTATTTATATTAAACTAAAGAGGCTAAGCAAGAGGGAAAGGGAAGCGAGAATTTAACAGAGGAGAAGGGAATATGCTAGGAGTCGGTCTACCGTGGCAGCTATACTATCGGGTGTACTGAGACGATTAGACTATTGATAAGAAGAGCTATGGTCGTCACCTTTCGGTCCTTAAACCGCCCTAGGGTCTCCTAACTTAGCTTTCGCCCTAATTAGGTATTACCTATTGTAATTAAGCAAGTCTTCCCTTCCAATCTTTCGATCTAGGTCGGGGTTAACTACTTTTATAAATTGGTCTCCTGCATGCATACATTCAACCTAATAACAATTATATTGCCTAAAACAATTCTTATCGCAAGGCTAATCTATTCAAGTCAATTATAACATGTTGCTACCACGGCTTCCCTCATCCTAACATACTAAGGGATTTAGCTACGCATAATTAAGGGAAAACAAGAAATAAAGGAAGAACAGTAATAATAAGCATAAATTAAAGAGGAAAAGAAAGGGGAAGAATTAAATTACTGAATGAATGATCCGGAAATAAGGAAGAACAAAGTGACAGTGAACAGTAACGTGCGACCCCGGATCAAAAAGCCCCCTAACTGACGTCCTAACTCTCCTATTTATAAGAAAATAGGATTTGCTAAACCTAATTGACGAAAATAACTAAAAAGCCCAAGCCCGTAGGATAAACCACTCGATCGAGTGGTTTAGAATAACTCGATCGAGCAATTTATAGCTCAGACCGGTCGATCGAGTAGAAGAACCACTCGATCGACTAAAACAATAACAGCTACTGGTCGATCGAGTAGAAAAACCACTCGATCGGCTAATTATTATTCCTAGAACCACTCGATCGACTAGTAAAGAGCTCGATCGAGTGGATCTTGACTTCAGCGGCTATAAAATCCGTTAGTTTGACTTTGACTTGTCCTTTTAGCTCCCGAAACAGCTTCACGCATCCCAAGACAGCTATAATTCCCGCTCCAAATCTACTCTTCCTCCAAATGCATGCAAAACGGACGGCAAATGGCCTGATTTCACTACTTTATGGTCCATTCCTGCAATTAAGACAAAATACACCAAAGTAGCATATTCGGGGCATTTCGTAGCATAGAACCACGATAAAAGCATAGAAATACGTGCATAAAATAGGCTAAAAAGACTATATAAAATGCACGTATCAAATCTCCCCAAACCAAACCTTTACTCGTCCTCGAGTAAACTAAAATGCAACTAAAGGAACGGGAAGGATAACTCAGAGCTAGCTACAAATGCCCACTTAAGCCAATTTAATGCAGACAAATTAACACTTATAGCGAGACAGTCAAATGCAAACGAGTTATAAGATGTTTATAATAAAGCTGAACCGTTGACCCTGCAAGACCTTAAACAATGGACTCTCGCGGGTCACTCTTCTCTCATGAAGCAAAATGTGAACATATATATGTAAAAGAGAGAAAGAAGAATAGTCGCTCACCTAGACTACGACCCACATAAACATGCATGCAACTAATATGATAGACAATTCTAGCTACCGTACACACATTCCAACCAAACAAGGTCCTGTCACAGCCGAGGGCTTACAAAAATATGGTAAAGTGAGGCAATGGGTAAGAAAAGGCAAAACATTTATGGGAATGTGGAGGTATAGGCGGCCAAGCTAGTACCTAAACAAAACCATACATCAACATCCGTTTCCAACTCAATTATTAATTAAGCACAATGCCCTTAATTTGGCATAAAATCTCACCAAACCGAACTAGAAACACTCCTCAAATGATATAAGATAGAACATAGGAGCAGAAACCGACTAATCAACAAACAACATCTCTTTTTTCAAATTTTTCCTTTCTTTTTCTATTTTTTCGGTTTCTTCTTTTTCGAATTTTCGAATTTTTTTTCTCTTTTTCATTTTCGAATTCCTTTTTTTCAACTTCCTTTTTTTTCTCTTTTTCACGTCTTTTTCATCATCCTCCTTTTCTTCATAAGTTACCAACTCCGAATCAATAGATGCAAGCCAAACTTGATACAATAGACAATATACCGCAGAACAATCTAAACTAGCTTGACAAGGCATGCTAAATTTGGAATGTAGCTAAGGGTCAACAGGCAAATTTGGCTAATGTGGAGTTTAATGGGTAAAAATGAAAGAAAGGGAAAATGTAAGCACCTCCCTGCACGTGACACCAACCACTAACCCGAATGTATGAAGGCAAAGAGCAATTGAATTTCATATACGTGCAAATTAATGATACATGTTATGCAAGGAGTAACTACTCACAATCCTACATGAAACTGGTCACAAATGACACCAGTTTATAAGGCTCTAGTTCCTCAGAATTTATAAGTAGGTTGCCAAAATTTCAGGTCAAGTCTATATGTTCAGCTAAATTTAACTTTAACTCGTAGATATGCAATAAGACAAAGCTAAAAGATAACAGTCTAATGCAAGGCTTAAGCAAAAAGACAGGTATAGTGCAATTTCATCATTGAAATCTACCGTTCCGACTCAACCTATATGCAAAAATAAACATGAAATTTTTGAATTTTTCTACTTTTTTTATGGAATTTTTGAATTTTTAACAAAAATAAACAACAATGCAAACTTAAATTAAACGTGATAACTGAAATGCAATGAAAACAAAATGCAGACACAGATATGGATGCATAACCTCCCCAAACCAAACCGTACAATGCCCCCATTGTACCAAAACATGGAAAGGAAATGCAAACTAAAGGAGGGGAAGAGTAAATACGGAAAAACTCACAAAATGCGCGAATAAGGGGACCTCCCCAAACCGACCATGAACATGGGAGGTTGCTAAAGGCCTGGAAACCGTCTCAGGAAGCTAATCCAAGTCAAAAGCGTGAAAGGGCATCCAAAAACTACTCGATCGAAGGGAATTGTGGTCGATCGAGTAGTTTCTCATCTTGCAGGTGGTCGATCGAGTAAATATTTCACTCGATCGAGTGAATTCGTCAGCAAAAGTGCTCGATCGAGTAGAAAAACTACTCGATCGAGTGATTCTCAGCGTGTTCCTGCAAAATGCAATTAAAAATAGCCCGCAAACTAACAAGACAAGCATACTGAGAAAGTCTATGGTATAAAAACCATTTATTACAACTGAAATAAAATAAAAATGCAAAATAAAATCGTCGGGTTGCCTCCCGGATAGCGCTAGCTTCAGTCAGGTCCCAGCTCGACCTTCTTTTCTTCGAGGCTCTATAATTAAATACAATCAAAACAGCTCAAAGCGCGCAGCATGAGATCATACATCTGCGCATGTGCTACACAAAAATGTAAGTAGCACCACAGTGGAATAAAGAAATAGGAAATAAAAGTATATAAACATTTAAGTCTAACGAATTTCCTATGAGAGCTCCTAAATTTATCCACGAAACATAGGAACTCGGGAGCAATTAATGATAATCTAGGGCTCCATTTCAGATTAACAATTTTGTGATGATAGGGATGGTGAAAAATCATTAAATTGTACGACCTACTAGGAAGGGGCAAAGCATTAGAATGCAAAGCGTAAGTCAAACGAGGCAATTTACTATTTAAACAGACAATAATTGAATTATCGTTCACCACCTCAGGTTGATCGCTCTCAATGATGGAATCGTAGATAAAAGAATTTATTACCTCATCCGCGCTAGGAGTAATTACCGACTTAGCCTCTTTGTCACCCTCCTCAGTAGATTTCATCCCGTAAATCGCAGCCTCAAGTGCATTTAACTCGGCTTTGAATAAGGGAGACTCACCATAACCGTTATCATCATCAAAATCGTCATCTAAATCAAACCCATATGACGAATCAAAGCTCCCAATGGCCAATTCAGTCGATCGAGCAGAATAATCACTCGATCGACCAGTTTCCTCCTGAATTCCACTCGATCGAGTGGAAATATCACTCGATCGAGCACTTTCTCCTGGAAAATCACTCGATCGACCAATATTAGTCACTCGATCGAGTGATTCCTCCTGTACAGCACTGAAATCCTCGTGTGGGGTGGTGAAATGTGATAGAAACTCGTCGTCTGAGTCATAAAAGTAATCCTCAGCATTGGGCAACACGGTTTCTTCATGGGAAAAACCGCTCTTAGCAAGGTATACCTCTTCTGGTTGCCCATTATCCGACTCAGCTGCTAACTGAGCTATTTGTGACTCCAGCTCAAGGATTCGAGCGTCCATATGTCTGTCACTCTCTTGCACTTTGGATACAAGCGTCCCCATTAAATATGTCAGCTCCGCGATCTCTTCTATCTGTATCTCAGCTGCTAACTGAGCAATTACAGACTCGAGCTTATCAACTCACGAGACATATTTTTGCGCTTGGAATGCAAGTGTCTCCATCAATGATTTCAGCTCCGCAATCTCTTCTTCTTGTATATCAGGAAGACCTTGTTGCGGTGGCCATTGATAGGGTGGATGTGGCGGCACAACTACAGCTGCTTGACTAGCTCGACTACGCTGTTGGAACGCGTAAACTTCGCCATTCTCTGCCAAACAAAAAACTGCATTATGCCCAGCAGCACCACATCTCCCGCAGTAAATCACCTGTTGTGTCATATAATGGGACATGGGTGACAGGTCAAAGGTACTCAAGCCTTCCCTCTGACGATCTTTCACCTAGAACTGTCTAGGTAGTACCTGTAAGGCCTATCAAAACAGCACTCAAGGAAAAGATTAGAACGGCCTCAAGGGAAAAATCCCCTGAGGCTAAAAACAGATAAAATGAAGCAAATAAATAAATAGATGCCTCCTCGACAACGGCGCCAAAATTTGATACTGTCATTTCGTACCAAAAATAAAATACCTAAGTACTACTAACAGAAGTCAGCGGTAAGTAGGGTCGATCTCCACAGGGAGGCGGTTTACTATCTACTTGTCTATTTTATTTGTCTAATGTCACAAGATGGGGGTTTTGATTATTTATATTAAACTAAAGAGGCTAAGCAAGAGGGAAAGGGAAGCGAGAATTTAACAGAGGAGAAGGGAATATGCTAGGAGTCGGTCTACCGTGGCAGCTGTACTATCGGGTGTACTGAGACGATTAGACTATTGATAAGAAGAGCTATGGTCGTCACCTTTCGGTCCTTAAACCACCCTAGGGTCTCCTAACTTAGCTTTCGCCCTAATTAGGTATTACCTATTGTAATTAAGCAAGCCTTCCCTTCCAATCTTTCGATCTAGGTCGGGGTTAACTACTTTTATAAATTGGTCTCCTGCATGCATACATTCAACCTAATAATAATTATATTGCCTAAAACAATTCTTATCGCAAGGCTAATCTATTCAAGTCAATTATAACATGTTGCTACCACGGCTTCCCTCATCCTAACATACTAAGGGATTTAGCTACGCATAATTAAGGGAAAACAAGAAATAAAGGAAGAACAGTAATAATAAGCATAAATTAAAGAGGAAAAGAAAGGGGAAGAATTAAATTACTGAATTAATGATCCGGAAATAAGGAAGAACAAAGTGACAGTGAACAGTAACGTGCGACCCCGGATCAAAAAGCCCCCTAACTGACGTCCTAACTCTCCTATTTATAAGAAAATAGGATTTGCTAAACCTAATTGACGAAAATAACTAAAAAGCCCAAGCCCGTAGGATAAACCACTCGATCGAGTGGTTTAGAATAACTCGATCGAGCAATTTATAGCTCAGGCCGGTCGATCGAGTAGAAGAACCACTCGATCGACTAAAACAATAACAGCTACTGGTCGATCGAGTAGAAAAACCACTCGATCGACTAATTATTATTCCTAGAACCACTCGATCGACTAGTAAAGAGCTCGATCGAGTGGATCTTGACTTCAGCGGCTATAAAATCCGTTAGTTTGACTTTGACTTGTCCTTTTAGCTACCGAAACAGCTTCACGTATCCCAAGACAGCTATAATTCCCGTTCCAAATCTACTCTTCCTCCAAATGCATGCAAAACGGACGGCAAATGGCCTGATTTCACTACTTTATAGTCCATTCCTGCAATTAAGACAAAATACACCAAAGTAGCATATTCGGGGCATTTCGTAGCATAGAACCACAATAAAAGCATAGAAATACGTGCATAAAATAGGCTAAAAAGACTATATAAAATGCACGTATCACCCGTTTTCATCAATCATTAAGAACATTGATTTTTCCAGTTTTGGGAGCCCAAGTATTCCTAAAGTCATTAACGTAGATGGTGATGAAGAACCAAAAGATGATGATAAAGAGAAACCACGATGAATGCTGCGGAGCCCATCATGATGGCGATGAGTTCAGAGATCAAGAAATTCAACGAAAAATTCGACAAGATACAGGAGTACCGCCAAAGCATGGAAGAAGTCGCCATCGATAGCTATCTTTGATTCGCCTTTCATAGACGAGATAGCAAAAGTAGACCTACCAAAAAAGTTCACAATTCCATCCATGAGAGTTTATGATGGAATCACGGATCCACAAAATCACGTGGCTCTTTACAAGCAGAAAATTCTGGTTGCATCTATTCCCAGCGAGTTCAGACAAGTATGCAAGTGCAAGGGATTTGGGACGACCCTGACTGGCCCTGCCCTGCAATGGTACATCAACCTGCCAACTGGCAGCATCCATTCCTTTGCCAACCTGATCAATACTTTCAACCAGCAGTTTGCAAGCAGCAGGGAGTTGGAGAAACGATCCAGTGACCTTTACCGAGTTACACAAAAGCCTGATGAAACTCTCAGGACATTTCTTGCAAGATTCAACAAAGAGAAAGTGTCTATACCCAGGTATGACGTTGGAACAGCAGTGGAGGCATTCAGACAGGGGTTACTACCATACAGTGACTTATACAGCAAACTCACTAAGTATCCATGCCACACTTTCGAAGATGTTCAGGCCAAGACTCATGCTTTCATCAGGCTGGAAGAAGATAAAAGGTACAAACTCGGATCACCCAGTAGACCAAAGGATCATGAAAGAAGCAATAGGAAAAGCAATAAGGGGAATAATTATAGACCTTCCCCATATTCCAGGCCAGATCAGTCAGAAGTTAACCTGGCCCATGAGTATCAAGGTAAGGTTAAAGTTTATCCACCTATCTCTGAACATAACTTCAGTGTTGATATTGCAGGATTAATCCAGAGACTCGACAACATGGGATCAGGTGTTAGATGGCCCAGGAAGTCAGAAAATCCAAATCCCAGGAGAGACAATTCAAAATGGTGCGAATTTCACATGGATATTGGACACACCACTGATGATTGTTTCACCCTGAGGAAGGAGGTAGCCTACCTGTTAAAATCAGGGTACTTAAAAGACCTGATCAAGACGAAGGGCAGGAACGCAAACCAAGATAAGGAAAACCAGGATCACAAGCAGGATCGTAGTCTCCCTCCACCACCACCAATCTATGAAGTAAAATTCATATATGGCGGTTCGGAGATTTGCGGCCTGACAAGTTCAACAGCAAAGAAGATAGCCAGGACACCAAGGACTGTGTCACCCTGCAAGCCGGATCTTGTCCCAACAATCACTTTCAATGATTGTGACCTGGTGGGCATTCCTGATGTTCATCATGATGGCCTGGTCATTTCTATGCAGATTGGAACAGCCACGGTAAGAAGGATCCTGGTAGATGGAGGCGGCTCAGTGAACCTGATCATGCTTGACGTACTGAAAGCCATGAAGATAAACGAGGATCAAATCATCAAGAAATCCAGCGTCCTAGTAGGATTCAGCGATGAAACCATGAGCACCTTAGGAGAAATCCACCTCCCAACCTACGTGGAAGGAGTCTCATCCTATGAGAAATTTGGAGTCCTTGACTGCCTGTCATCCTACAATGCTATCTGGGCGGACACTGGATTCACAATGTCAAGGCCGTACCATCAACCTATCACAAAGTGTATCAAGATACCAACTGACTGGGGCATAGCCACAATCAAAGGGGATCACAAGACAGCCCAGGAATGCTACACAGCAGCCTTGAAACCTTCCAAGGCAGGTAAGTCCCTGGCATAGCAATTACAGTACCCTGTCAGGAGTACTTATCTGGCACCGTCCAGAATGGAAACAGATCAGGTAATCCTAGACTCTGAGTACCCTGACAGGTATGTTTTGATAGGATCTGACGCACCAGATAGTGTCAGACCTGAACTGGTAAAATTCCTTAAAAATAAATCATCTTGGTTTGCTTGGTCACATTTTGATATGACTGGAATTAGTGCTGATATAATTACTCATAAGCTCAATGTTGACCCATCTTTTAAGCCCTGACAGCAGAGAAAAGGCGCAAGTTTGCAAATTTGAAAGAAACACCATAATAAATGAGGAAGTAGAAAAACTCTTGGATATGGGGATGATCAGGGAAGTAATGTACCCTGAATGGCTGGCTAACGTAGTTGTTGTGGAGAAAAAGAACGGGAAGTGGAGAGTCTGTGTAGACTACACTGACCTGAACAAAGCATGTCCTAAAGATCCATTCCCCCTGCCTCATATTGATGCCATGGTAGACGCCACAGCAGGCCACGAAATGCTAACATTCATGGATGCTTCCAGCGGATTCAATCAGATAAAGATGCACCCTGCTGACCAGGAGAGTACTGCATTCATTACAGGCATCGAGGCATATCTTTGTTACACCGCCATGCCTTTCGACTGAAGAATGCGGGGGCAATGTACCTGTGCTGGTCAACATGATGTTTAAAGACCAGATAGGTGACATCATGGAAGTATACATAGATGACATGGTGGTGAAATCCAAGAATGCAGAAGATCATGTGAAACATCTAGAAATAGCATTTGAGATATTAGAAAAATATAACATGAAGCTAAACCCTGCAAAGTGCCACTTTGGAGTCTCTGCAGGCAAATTTCTTGGATATATGGTCACAAAGAGAGGCATAGACGCTAGCCCTGAACAGATAAAGGCTATCCTGGAACTACAGTCACCCAAGTCTGTCAAGGATATCCAAAAATTGACAGTAGGGTAGCGCCTGAACCGCTTCATATCGAGATCCTCTGAGAGATGCAAAACATTCTATAACCTCCTCAGGAAAAATAAACAATTCCAGTGGACGGATGAGCATGAAGCAGCTTTTCAGGATCTAAAATCCTATTTGTCATCTCCACCCATACTGGCTAAGCCAGAAAAGGGAGAACCTCTGTCAGTATACCTATCTCATCACGACACAAAGATCAGCGCACTCTGGTGAAAGAACAGACGGGCAAACAACATCCGATCTACTATGTAAGTAAAAGCCTGCTAGATGTTGAGTTGAGGTATGGACTACTTGAAAAATACGTTCTAGCTTTAATTATGTCATGTACCAAGTTGAGACCCTATTTTGAAAGTCGCCCCATTATAGTCAGGACCAACCTACCCATAAAATATGTCCTGCGTAAGCCTGAACTTTCAGCGGGATAGCCAAATGGTCAAGTCTGATTAGCACATATGACATCTCTTTTGAACCCGGGCGCGATCAAATCGCAGCCCTAGCGGACTTTGTGGCTGATTTTAGCCCTAACCGGAACCAGACCTAATAAAAGAGGTCAACCAACTAGAAAATAAAACCCTAGACCAAGAATGGACCTTATTCATAGATGGGGCATCCAACGCCGTGGGGACAGGGTTAGGACTAGTACTTAAATCACCACAGGGAGACGTGATAGCTCAGCCGTAAGTGTGAGTTCAAAGCTACCAACAATGAAGCGAGAATATGAAGCCACGATAGCAGGCTTAAAGGTATGTCTAGGCCTCGGTGTTCAAAACCTAAAGGTAAAAACTGATTCACTCTTAATTGCCAATCAAATAAAGGGAATTTATACGGCTAAGGATGCAAAAATGATTTCGTATTTAGAATATGCAAAAAACCTTACCGCTAAATTTGCTTTATTCGACATAGATCAAATATCAAGAGACTCGAATACCAGGTGATACTACTGGCCAGCCTAGGTTCAAATTTCACCCCCACTTTGTTTTCGACAAAATACTAATTGTGCACTTATTAGAGCCAACCATCAAGAAACCCGAACAGGTCAATCAATCTCGTCAATCAGATGATAACTCTTGGACTAAACCCTATTATGATTGGTTTCTCCAAGGAATACTACCTCAGGGAAGACATGAGGCAAGGGCTTTTAAAATTAGAGCTTCAACTTATGCTATCATCAATAACACCCTGTTCAAGAGATCGCAGGCTGGACCCTACTTGAGATGCTTGGAGCCTGACGAAGCCAAACTAGTACTTCAAGAAATACATGATGGACATTGTGGAAACGACAAAGGAGGAAAGAGCTTGGCAAGCAAAGTTCTCAGGACAGGCTACTACTGGCCTACACTGAGGGCTGACTGCCTGGAATACTCTTCAAAATGCGAAGCCTGCCAAATTCACGCACCAATCATACATCAGCCATCTGAACTCCTTCATTCAATTTCCGCACCCTGGCCATTCATAAAATGGGGCATGGACATTGTGGGAAAACTGCCTATAGCTCCAGGACAAAAAGTCTTCATGTTAGCTATGACTGATTACTTCTCCAAATGGATTGAGGCTGACTCTTTCAGGCAAGTAACCGAAAAAGAAGTAATATCTTTTATCAGGACGAACATTATTTGCAGATATGGAGTCCCATCAGAAATAGTATGTGACAACGGAACTCAGTTCGTGGGGAAAAGGACCCAAGCATTTTGCCAAGAATGGAATATCAACCTGGTAACATCAACCCCTGGATATCCAAAATCTAATGGCCAAAGTGAGTCAAGCAACAAGGTAGTCATAAGCTGCCTAAAAAAGAAGCTGAAAAGAAGACGAGGCAAATGGGCTGAAGAACTTCCATTAGTACTATGGGCAGACAGAACAACACCAAAAACTGCAACAGGCCAAACACCTTATTCCCTGGTGTATGGCTGTGAAGCTGTCATTCATGCGGAAGTACGAGTACCAACATCCAGATGCAGCCTGAACAACGTTGAAGCAAACAAAGACCTGATGCAAGATAACTTGGTCCTGACAGAAGAATTAAGAGACGCTGCCAAAATCAGGATGGCATCATATCAACAAGCAGTCGCCAGGACTTACAATAAAAACGTCAGGGTCAGGGTCTTTAAAGAAGGAGACCTTGTCTTACGCAAAGTATTTCCAAATAAAAAAAGAAAAATCAGCAGGCAAATTGGCTCCCACATGGGAAGACCCTTACTTAACTGATTCAATTGTTGGACAAGGAGCATACAGGCTCCAAACGCTAGAAGGGGAAATGATCCCAAGATCCTGGAATGTAACTCATTTAAAATTATTCCATATGTAAAGATCATGCTACAATCAGGTATAAATTCAATCACTACTCAACCTAACATGTTATGTGATGAACTACATGTTTTACATGCCCTGTCTATATTTTATATCTGTTCAAACTAACCTATCTATTTACTTTTTGAATCCTGAACAATTACACATGATAAAAGATTATATGTATAAATATTCAGGATTGAGGGCTACTCTACTATACATTCCTGAAACAAAAATTTTGCACTTAATTGTGCCTGACGAGTTGGTAACCACCACCAGATACAGTAACAAGTCAGGACCAATCAGGCATGAAATAATTGTCTGACCTGACTAGGTTTACTGCCACGGATTACAACCGGCTGGACGCAACAAGACAGGTGTAAGGGTGTTCTCTCCCAAACACTTAGTCTAAAATGCCTTCTTGACAGGCCGAATACCAAGCCCTCCAGCTAGGCAGGGGACATAAGCCCTCCTGACAGGTCGGTTTTCCCACCCCTTCAACCACTATAGCAAAAAACTATACTTGGTTGAATTACTCATGAATAACAAAATAAAACGAAAATAATGTGCAGGTTATTCAAAAAGAATGTTTGACAGGCCCAACAGGATGAAACTCACAAAGGAATATCACAATTAGAATAAACCAAAAGAAGGCCATCATGCCTATATTAATAAAAACCTTTACCCCCTGGGGCAAAGGTGCCAAAATATTCATAAAGGCCAGGGATAGTCTCCCTGACCCAGGACAGGAAAATAAAAATATTGTTTGTCCAGGGACATCCCCCCTGGATGGGCCAAAATACCAACTTAAAAAATATATTACTGTTTCTCCTTAGAAAACAAGAAGAAAGATCAACAACCTCGCTCCCCACTCTTAGCCGGATCAGCTTCAACGTCCTGCTCCCCTGGGGAGTCGACCTCCTGTTCATTCTCCAAATTGTGCAGGTCAGGATACTTTGAAGCAGCGAAAGCCATCTCAGCTGCAGGGTCCCATTTGGCCCTGGCCTCGACAGGCTCCGACATAGCAGCCGCCCTTCCCTTGATATAGAAGTAGAGGGAAGCATCATCCAGCTTAAACTCCAAGTCATCCCTCTCTTGGGTGAGCTCCTCATTTCTGTCCAAGGCCTCCTGCAATAGTTGCTTGCTCGAAACTGCCTCAGTCTTAGTAGCATCCCTCTCAGCCTGCACCCTTGTCAAGTCAGCAGCTTTAGCAGCTAGGTCAGCTCGTGCAAAATCTAGCTCAGACATTAGCCTATCATAATCTGATCTCATCAGATCAATTCTGGCTACCAAAGAAGTAGCTTGATAGGCATTATGGAGATAGGTTGCAGCACCCTGATCAAAAACAGAGAAAAATATGAGTAATTTATACCAACAATAGAAAACTACCAAAACAAAACACATATAGAAATTGTGCCAACCTACCTCCCTCACAGCCAAGGCGCCACCAAGAGATCGATGAATGATCCATCAAGCGATGCACGAGTAGCGGTCTCAACGAGGTCAAGGGTGAGCATGACATCCGATTTAGAAGCAAAGATAATCCCTTATCTTCACCCTAGCAGACCTCCATATTATCCAACCTGGCCCTCACCTCCCGCCAGGGCAAAAACATCAACATCTTCAATTCTCCTTTTTTGGGCTCTTTGAACTTGTTTCCAGGGCGGCAGTACAAAGCAGTTGACCTTGGCAAAGATCGGGACTGTTCAGTCAAGTCAATAACAGCTCGGCGTCCCCGCTTCCCCGGGGACCTTCCTCCTTAATCTTGACCGGCACTGGTGAGAGGTCACCATACCAAAACTGGCAAGGCGAATAGACGACTGGTGGCCGCAACACAAAATCTTTGTATTAGCAATATAAACCAAACATTGTCGGGAAACTAAAAGCAAAGAGAAAGGAAAAATTAAGATAGACTTACTGCCTGATGTAGTGGTACTAGCAGCCCCTGAAGCCTTAGCCGCCCTGGGAGCACCGTCAGCCTTCAAACAGCGTGGAAGGTGACCAACCCCACAACAGAGAGGCCAGGACCTCTCCAAAAGAGGAATAGCAAGGAAAGCAGAAACATTGGGAGTGGGATACTCAGTTCCAGTAACCCAGTCATCAACTGCACACATAAGAGGTATGACTTATTATAATTTTCATTTTATTTTTTCACTAACAAATAAAACATGCAGGACAAAAAAGGAAACCAAAAAGACTCACCAGCAACGCAAGCCTCATGATTCAAATACGCCAAGTCGGGACCCACAAGAATTGGTCCTGACAAACATATACCAGCAGAAATTTGACCTTTGTCGTGGCCACTTTGTCCAAATTACTCAGAAGAGGAGTAGTAGACGCCCTGACCTTGAAACTTATACGGCCAGGACTGTTTGTTTTAACAGCATAACAGGCCTTCAAATCGTCAAGAGAAAAAGAGATATTGTGTTTTTTACAGAGATTCTCAATGGAACATACAACCTTCCAAACCATTGGCATTAACTGATAATATGGAACACCGATCTCCTTAATAACCTCAACCATAAGAGGAGAAAAAGGAAGCTTACAGCCTGTCCTGAAAGCCAAGTCATTGATGCAGAACCAACCAGGACAAGCCCGGTCGGCCACGATAGGAGAATCCTCGGGATCCGGACTTCAAAGATCGCAGGATGATCCCCTTATCCTTCAAAATCTTCTCGAACTCGGGCTTCAAACGGTTTGCAGGAGACTGATCCTCATTTAAAGCTTGCGTAGGCTTGAATTGGAAATCACCATGAGATATTGAGATCATCTCCAATGGAGGATCACTCGGTTTATTTACTGTGGGAGATGGAGCAGCAGAAGAAGCAGGCAAGGTTTCAGAAGAAATTTCCTCAGGATTCGAGGAGGAGGAGTTGCGAGGAACCGCCGCCCTGGTAGATTTTTTTCTTTGCGGCCATTATTTAAAAGATTATGGAAGATTGATTAAAGATTGAGGAAGTTGGAAATTAAAAAAACTGAAGAAAAAGACTGTTAAAGAGAGAAGATGAGAAGAAATTGCGTTGGTGAGTTCAACTTAATGAAGCACACATGTATTTATAGTGAAGAGGATTAGGGTTTCAGCCGCAAAGGAAGTGGATAATCATTAAGGAAGTTGCAGTAAATAAACACGCGTCAAAGAATCGATAAAATAGCCGTTACTGGGGAATCTTATCGGGAAAAACTTAACCGTTGGGTAATCTTACCAATAATAAAGTTATCTCCTCATTTTTCGTAATGGCACATCGCAAATGAGGAGATAAGGGGCAATTGTTAGGCCTGGAAATCCATGAGACCTTCCGACGATCGATATCTCACCTGGACGACTAACAGGCTGTCAGGGTGTCAGGCTATCAGGGCACATGAAGATAGGCGCCAGGCCATGGAGAGGACAACGGTCAAAATATCAGGACGATATTAGACCATATCCGCGTATAATAAAGGAATTATATACGCAGCATTAAGTGTGAAGATTACACAGTAAATGCAGTAATTAAGGGAGGAATAATTAGCAATTATTACTGGCAATTATGGAGAATATTCTGCCTTTAATGCCGGATCAAGCAGCCGTTCAGGGAAGAAGACTATATAAGGAACACTTTGAAGATACTAGAGGACATATCATTCATACGCAAGAAGCAGCATATACAATACTTAGAGAAATACAAAGATTGTTATAATCATATAATTATTCTCCCAAATAACATAGTGAAATCCTCTCCTGGCTTGGTGCCCGTGGTTTTTTCCCATTCAAGGGTTTTCCACGTACAAAATTACTTGTCTTATTATTATTGTTGTTATTTCATTTAAAGCTTATTATTGTACCCTGACGACCTGACCAACAGACTACCTAGAGCTAGTTAACCTTACACAACTCTACCCTGACCTGATTTCACCTTGCGCAAAATCCACACAAAACAGTTATGCGCATGTCCTATTCTCACGGAAGACCAAGTCCAACCACAAGAATATGCTACTCCCATATATCACAAACATGCAAGAAGAGAAGAATAGGAAGTTGTTGAGGAAGAACAGGTCAACCGGATTAATAGGAAATGTGCCCTATTAATCAAGAAACGATTCCAACGATCAAAATGAACGTTGGATTAAGTGTAACGTTAGGATAGAAAGATTATAAATAGCATGGAAGAATATTTGTAGAAGGCAACTGAAAAATATATCAAACATACATAATTTATCTATTAATCTTACTGTGCATTCAATCTTTGGTTTCCATATTATTGTTCAATTTATCCAATAAACATAAACAATATTATTCATACTCCATCTTTTTCATTTCGTTAACTTATACTTTTGTCTCAAATATTCGAACTAGATACCTACACTACTTAATCATCAGGCCGGATCCTTACAGGGAAAATCCTGCTAAAACAATATGAATGACTTTTATCCAGCTAGGGATTCCATGATGATGGCCTACCTGGAAGTTTCAACGAAGTTAAACCTCAGGTTTGCCACCTTCGACATCAAACAAATCCCTAGGGACCAGAATGTAGAGGTAGACGCCTTAGCTGCCTGGGGGCAACATTCAAACCAGGTACAATCTTTACCATACCTATTGTCTATGTATTGGAACCTGCAATATCGAAAACATGACAGAAAGGAGAGAGAAAAACCAGATCGTAGTGGTTGAAGGAAGCAGGGGTGTTAAGCAACACAACCAGTCATGAGGAGGCCTTACTAAGATTGGTTGCAGAATGACATACTACCAGCAGACAAAAAGGAGGTAAGAAGCTTTAAAATGAAAGCCTCCATATTTGTGCTAATTGATGGCATTTTGTTCAGGAAATCCCTCGCAGGATCCTACCTGAGGTGCCTGGATAAGGAAGAGTCTCAGGCTGTTTTGCATGCTCTTCACAATGGTGAATGTGGAAATCATGCAGCGGGCAGGAGCCTGTCCAATAAGGCCCTCAGGCAGGGGTATTTTTATCCAACAATGTGCAAAGACGCTATGGAGTATGCAAAAAAATGTGATGCCTTCAAAGACATGCACCAGTCAGCCACCAGCCAGCAGAGCCCATGGACCCAGTAATCTCACCTTGGCCTTATACAGTGGGACCATTGCCTAAGGCACCAGGAAACAAGTTCTACATGCTCGCCATGACGGATTACTTTTCCACGTGGATAGAGGCAGAATCATCCTCTCGGATCACTGAAACCCAGGTTATATCTTTTATTAAGCGCAATATCATCTGCAGGTTTGGCATCCCATCTAAGATAATATGCGATAACAGATCTTAGTTTATTGGAAATAAGACGGAAGCATTTTGTGCTAGGTGGAATATTTCATTGCAGAAATCTACCCCCAGGAACCCCCAGTCCAACGGACAAGCTGCATCCAGCAACAAGATCATACTGGAAAATCTAAGAAAGAAGCTGGAGGAGATTGGGGGCAAATAGGCAGAGGAAGTACCACTAGTCCTATGGGCTAACAGGGCCACTCTTAAGGTGGCAACAGGACAAACTCCTTTCAGCCTAGTATTCGGAGTCGAGGAAGTTATTCCATCAGAAGTCAGGGTCCCTCCCCACAGATACAGGTGCATAACAGAGGAGCGGAATCAAGTGGAAATGGCGAGCAACCTGGATACGATAGACGAACTCAAAACCAGCGCCCAGATTAGGATGGCTTCATATAGACAAATAGTAGCCAGGAGCTACAACAAAAACGTAAAGGTCAGGACCCTACATGTAGGAGACCTGGTCCTAAAGAAGGTCTTCTAGAACACTAAAAACCAGCGAGCAGGGAAATTTGCCTATGACCGGGAAGGACCATATCAGGTGGAAAGCATAGTCATAAATGGAGCCTACATGCTCATAACAATGGAAGGGCAAATAGTCCCCAGATCATGGAATATCATTCACTTGAAAAATTATTTCATCTAAGTGACCAACGCGGTCAGTAACTAGGTACACAGTCTACCAGACACAACCCTGCCAGGTCCCAGGTTTTGCTAAGTATTCTTTATTTTCATAAGCCCTGATTTATGTTTAGCCTTTTAAGATTTTTTCAGGTTCTCACTCAAAACTTTTTATCTTAACTTTCATCAGCATACCTACTTCGACCTTTAAACTATAAACAGCTTTAAGTATGTCACGTTTTTTAAAGAATTACGGATTTTAATCTCTGATTTTTTCAATAATACATTTCATTTCTAAGTTTGGCTTAAACCTTTGAACTCATATGTTTTGAAAAGGAAACTTGCAAAAACTAATCCGGTGGAGTTTGTATTTTCATACAGTGAGCGTGTATCCGTGGCTAAGTACCGACAGACCAGACGAACGAGGCTCTTGCAGTACTTAGTGATGTGTGTCCTTAATATTTTGTTTTACACCCTATTTTACACGCATTTCAGAGCTCATTTGTGTAGTTTAAGCTACTATTTTCCCTATTTCCGTCTACTTTTGTGTTTTTGTGTAATATTGCATAAATGTGAAGAATTCAGCGGAAATCAAGCCGAATCCGCCCCCGAGTACTTAGCATTGCATTTGACATGGAGTAAAGACTCGGGAAGCAAACTTGGTGCGCGTATCGAGGATGGAAAGACGAATTTACAAAGCTTTTGAAGCCAAGTACCTGTTGAAGTGGTCGATAGACTGGTGCTTTCAGTCGATCGACCAGAGCACGACTACCAGGAGATACTGTTCAGCGCATCTCAGTCGACCGACCGCCTACCCTGGTCGATCGACCAGACCGTTAATTTGACGGGAATTAAAAGACGAGAAAGCCCAATGTAATTTGGTTTTATGAAATAAGAATCACGTTATATTCCTATATAACGTAACCCTATTATCAAGTCATCATCATCAGTTCTTAGGGAAATAATTAGGGCTTTAAATATCAAGTTTTGCATTAGGCTTGATCGGGATTCAATACAATTTATTTTCGTTCATACTTTTCGGATTCTTCTTCCTGCTTTCAACTGGTAATTCTGCTCCCATAATTTCAGTTTACCTTACTCGTTCATAGATTAGAATTGCTAGTTTAGTTCTCCCAAAGCAATATTATCGTTTCATGTTAATTGTTTATTCAGTTAATTTAAGTATGAATTCGTTTGCTTTATTAGTTAATATTATTGTTGTTATTATCATAATCATGAATAGCTAAACCCCTTGTGCTAGGATGTAGGGGACATGTAGTGTAGACGGCGTAGATTAGGTTAGTCTGAGTCACGTTTTGGTCAATCGACCGCCTACCCTGGTCGATCGACCAGCTCACGTGAGGTTTACTTCGTTTTAATTAATTTAATTGCTATATTTGACGAATCGAGTGCACGCGACTAGTTGAATACTTAGAAATTGACCGACCCGATAAGATCGAAAGATAGGGGAGGGAGATAGACTACCTAATTAAGACGACTAAATTAATAAGATTGAGAGATAAGTTAATTTAGACTTTTAAATCACTTTTCAGGACGAAATTTAGTATTAGTGATATTAGGGCCCGTAGCTTAGGCCGAAAGGTTGTTACCTGTTAAGAATGGACCGAGAGGACTTCTTATTTTCCTGTCTTACGTGATTTTCTCGGACCTACCTAGGATACTGCCGTCGAAACTATAGTAAACCGACCATCTTAGCATTCTTTTAATACTTGATTTCATATATTTTCATTTATTGCCCATTTACTTGCCTTAGTTTAGTTTTGATATTACTGCCTTTAGTTATAGATCATTCAAACCAAATCCCCCTCAAAACAGTTACCTTCAGACTAAAAGTAGACAAATATTAATTGCATCTACCTCCCTGCGGATCGACCTTGACTGCCACTATCTATAGTAGTAGTTTGGATTATAAATTTATCTTTGGTACTCTACGACGGTATCACTTAGCACCCACGCAAGCGGGGCTCCTCTGAACAGAGTGGGCAATTAAATCCTAGAGCCTCCAATCAACGAAGGCTGACAACAAAACAGCAAAAATGTGCACGCACGATAAAACAAAAGTACGCCAGAAACGACAAAATACAAGACAAGCAAACGATAGAACACTCGCGACGCTCGCACACGTTAAACGCACGCTCAAACGTGATCATTCTCATGACACATTGATAAACATTGCATTCACAGCATATAAAGATTACAACGTCTCTAGCCACCATATAGGGTGGATCATGCATTACAAGGTCATCGCATGCACCTAGATTGCGTCACTTTTCATTTTTCAGGTACTAGCTGCATACTAACTGCAGAAGCAAGTTCTGCTCGAGGTTCTCACCACCAAAATCACCCCTTGGCATTCAGGGGCAGAACGGTAAACTTAGGAGGAGGCTAGTCCCAGCTGGACCCTTCATCCACCGCAGCAGCTCCATCAGCTGGACCTAGCAATCTCCATCAGGACCCAACGTCCATCAGCATCCTCCAGCATCTACTAGATGGACCCAGCATCCATCAGCTTTTATAAGTTCGACCCATCGTCCATCAGCATCCACCGGCTGAAATCTATAGGTCGATATATGCAGAGTATCTACATGCACTACTTCCATATCAGCAGAACTGTGAAGAGCAAGGAGGAACTTGGAGGAGACAGCTTTGCCTACCTGTCAAGCTCACTCCAATGGGCATCTACCAGCAGGGCTCCGCCTGGGTACCTACATAGCCTTACTTCCAAACCAGCACAAACAGAGAGACCCAAAAATTAGTCTGCCAGAGCCATATACTATGGTCCAGCAAGAGCGAGCAGATTAGACTACCAGGAGCCTGGAGTAAAAATCTGGAGTACAAGTCTGGGTATAGAGAAGAGGTTCAGAACTATCTCCGATATATCCATCAGGCAGGTACTTGTTCTAGCAGAATAACAACAGCGTCCAGATCCTAGAAGACTAATTTCCCTCCTCATCTTGAGGCTGAGGAGGAAAATTGGCGGCAATTTTTATGGGCAAAATTTGCACATTTAATATTGGTACAAGTGTACCCACACAAGTGGCCAAGAGGGGGTGGTCAAGATCTGTGACATGGCATGAAAAAGTCAACCATTTGTGATGGTAAACAAAAGTCCAACTAACATCAAAGGAATTAAATGCGTAATAAAAGGAGTCAACTAACAAACCCCTATTTGAGTGCAACAGCTGCTGGAAAATAGGAGAGGTTTGAGTAAATTAGGGGGAAGTTAAAAAGGAGTAATGGGCTCCAAGGTTAAGGAGCATCTAGGGTTGGTGTATTATAAAAAGTGCAATAACCACAAGGGAAAAGGGGCATCACAACGTACAACAAAACACATATCCACACCTCACACATTTACATCGTCATCTCACGCTAGATAATCTCTATCACCCTCATTGATCTATATCTACGCAACAACAACACTCGTGAATCCAGAAAATACACTCAGGCTCCAGTAGCAGTTCCAGCAGAAACTCCGGCAGAGGCTCCAGCAGAAACTCCGGCAGAGGATCCAGCAGAAAATGTTCCTAAAGAGCTTTATTTCCTAGCCTTTATCTTGTACTTCCACTAAAATGTGTTCCTTAAAGGATCATAGTGCATACTTGGTGGGATTCTGAGCTGTTCCCACATTGGGTTTTCCGCGTCACCAATCTCTTGTGTCATTATTCCTTTACTTCGTTTTCATCTTTATTTTCGCTTAGTTTTCATTCATATTTCACCATAAAATCACCGATAAATTAACCCGTGTTTCGAGACTAAATAGAGTAGATCGCTTTGACCCACCACAAAACGATTTAATAATATTTGGTCAATTTTTGGCTAAAACAATTGTCAAACTAAGCTATTACAAAATCTTTTTTCAAATTGATTATTTCCAATTTTCGGGTTAGGCTAGATTAATAATGTCGATTATTAGTTTGAACTTCGAAATTAGATCACTTGAGGCGTTTAGATTCTATCAATGTTTACACATTTGTAATAATACGACTGTGTTCTTTTGGACTTAAAGTCACTTAATTTAAGTTTACTTCAGATCCTATAAGTTAGTTCAGTTCAGTTCAGTTCAGATCCTATATGTTCAATTCAGTTCAGTTCAGATCCTATAAGTTCAGTACAATTCAATTCATATCCTATAAGTTCAGTTCAGTTCAGATCAGATTAGTTTCAATCCAATATAGTTTGGGACGTGCTTTTTCACATACGGATTTTACTCTTTCACATACGTCTTTTACAATTTTACCCTTGTTATTTTTTTTTCATTCTCTCGCACCACTAATACCACCTCCGTTCAACACCCGTTACTCGTCGGTCCAGTCGTTGGTCAATGTTTCTCCGACCGACCTCACTCCGGCTAACCCTTGCTCCGTCAGTGTTAGCAATACATGTAATCTTGTCTAAATGGAAATTAAACGAGCAGACACAATGATCGAATAACAACAAATTATAAAGGTTTAGCAAAAATTAACGAACAACAAAGTGTGCGTTACACTTGCTTACAGCATGATATGCAAAGCAACACATAATAGATATTGATAATAGTGCACATGCTTATCTGTAGGACTGGGAATCACTAAATGTCAATAATACGAGTATACTTCAACTTTCGTATGATGCGAACAATAACGGAGTAAAAGCACAGAAGAAAAATAAAGAACAAGTAGATATTAATTTCATTAATTGAAAAATCCTAATAATTTTAAAATATATATATTAATAATTGTTAAACAACTAAATCAATTCATTAATTAGAGCATTGTAATCTATTGTTCAAGTTTATAGAGCAATTAGATTGGATTTGAGAGAAAAAGGTATTTGGAGTTAATTTTATTAAATCTAGGAAAAAGGGTATACTAAGGAAATTTTATGAAAAAATATATGTGAAAGGGTAAAGTCCGTATCCGTATAGTTTTTTAGACAAACCAACATAGTGAATAGCAACGAACTAGTTTGAAAAGTAGTTCCAAAACTGAACAGGAAGATGACGCTAAAAAGTAGTGTGTAGTTCAAACTCTATCCTCGTATTGTTAACGACAACCAACATCAACTGTCATTATTTGGCTCATAACTCATTAATGTCAGAAATTTCATAGGTTTCCAAACCACAAAAATTAGCCGTTATATACACCTGATACTCCATTAAAAAAAGGCTCATTTCTCCACATTTAATTGAATTAATGGAAGGAAGATTCAATTTTTTTAACCAAGAGCTGAAAAAACTAGCCGTTAAGAGGCGCCTCTGCACCATTAACACCCTGACCCACGTGTGTGTTCCTTAGAAATTTCATTTTCACGAGATTCTTTCTCTCACATCACGTGCCCCCTTTCCTTCACCAAACCCCAACCTTCTCCTCCTACAAAACCCCAACTCCATCCAATTTTCCCCTGTTTTTACTCCACATTATTCACTATTCCAATTTTTTATTTTTTATTTTTTATTTCAAAAATCAAAAATCAAAAACCAAATTTAAAGGGTGCCCATTTGATCCAATGGAGTCACTAAAAAAGAAGGAAAAATGGAAGATTGAATCCCAAAATAGAAACCCAATTGTCAAATTTAGATATAAGTTGTTAATTTTGTCACAATTATTGATGATTTTGTGTGGAAAAGTGAAGTGTGAAAATGGTTGGGATGGTGTGGTGATAACCCAAGAAGATTATCAAGGATTACAAGCATTTAAGAGAGAATTAATTGACCCAAATGGATTTTTAAGAAGTTGGAATGATAGTGGTTTTGGTGCATGTTCAGGTGGTTGGTCTGGTATTAAATGTGCTAAAGGTCAAGTTATTGTGATTCAACTTCCTTGGAAAGGTTTAGGAGGAAGATTAACTGATAAAGTTGCTGAATTTCAAGCACTTAGGAAACTTAGTTTACATGATAATCTGATTACCGGTCCAATACCGTCTTCTTTAGGTCTACTTCCTAATCTTAGAGGTCTTCAACTTTTCAATAACCGCTTTTCGGGTTCCATTCCTGCTTCATTAGGGCATTGTCCTTTGCTTCAGACCCTTGACCTTAGCCATAATTCTCTTACTGGTATTATCCCACCTAGTCTCTCTAATTCCAGTAAACTTTTTTGGGTTAATTTTAGCTACAATGCTTTATCTGGTCCTATACCGGCCGAATTGACTCGGTCTAGGAGCCTTGTTGTTCTTGATTTTAAATATAATGAGTTGTCAGGGTCTTTGCCAGATGATTTAGGGAGACTTTCTAATCTTAGAACATTGGATTTGGGTCACAATGCTATTAAGGGTAGTCTTCCTAGTAGTATGTCAAAGTTGTCATCTTTAACAGCATTGAACTTAGAAAGTAATTATCTTGTAGGACAGTTGCCTGATAATATTGGTTATCTTAGTAACTTGTCTGTGATTAACCTTAGGAGGAACCGATTTGAAGGGCAAATTCCTCGATCGATTGGCGATATTTCCTCTCTTGCTCAACTTGATTTGTCCTTCAATAACTTTAGTGGAGAAATCCCTGATATACTTTCTGATTTGTTAAGCCTTAGTTCCTTAAATGTGTCGTATAATAACCTTTCTGGTCAAGTTCCTGTTGGACTGTCTCAGAAGTTCAATAAAAGCTCGTTCATTGGGAACCGGAACCTTCAGTTATGTGGGTTTAGTCCTTCTACCCCATGTCCATCCCAAGCACCATCTCCTTCACAAACCGGCGTCCCTAAAAAACCGAAAAAGGGCAGAAAATTGAGTGCCAAAGACTACATTCTAATAGCAGCTGGTGCACTACTTGTAGTTATGCTCATACTTTGCTGCATACTACTGTGCTGCTTAATCAGGAAAAGGTCTGTATCAAAGGAGAGGGTGGAAGGAGTTGCAGCCCCCGGGGGAGCACGGGCCGAGAAGGGTGGGCCATCTGCCGAGCCTGAGGTGGAGGCAGGCGAGACGGGTGGCAAGTTGGTACATTTTGATGGACCATTCGTGTTCACAGCAGATGATTTGTTATGTGCAACAGCTGAGATTATGGGGAAGAGTACATATGGGACTGTTTACAAGGCGACATTGGAGGACGGAAATCAAGTGGCAGTAAAGAGGTTAAGAGAGAAGATAACAAAAGGGCAGAAAGAATTTGAAGCTGAGGTTAATGTGTTAGGCAAGATTAGGCACCCAAATCTTTTGGCAATGAGGGCTTACTACATTGGACCTAAAGGAGAAAAGCTTCTTGTCTTTGATTATATGCCTAAGGGAAGCCTTGTAACCTTTTTGCACGGTAAGCATTTTCGACAACCCTTCCTAATAATGTCTTTGATAAGCTTTCAATGTATAGGGCTGAGTTTTCAACATTAAACTTTAAAAATATCGCCTCCAAACCTTGAATTCTCACCCTTGCTTGAGTATATGATCGCCTCGCCTGAGCTTTTGTTTTGCCTTGAATGAAAATCTGATGTTTTGTGTTGCAGCGCGTGGCCCCGACTCAAGGATAGACTGGCCTACAAGAATGAGAATAATACAAGGATTAACAAGGGGATTATTCCACCTCCACAACAATGAGACCATAATTCATGGCAACCTAACATCAAGCAATGTCCTCATTGATGACAACACCACCACGAAGATAGCAGATTATGGCCTGTCACGGCTAATGACAGCGGCGGCTGCAGCCAACGTCATTGCCACAGCCGGAGCATTAGGATACAGGGCCCCAGAGCTATCCAAGCTAAAAAAGGCCAACACAAAGACAGATGTGTACAGTCTAGGAGTGATCTTCTTAGAGCTCCTAACGGGGAAATCGCCAGGCGAGGCAATGAATGGAGTTGATCTGCCACAATGGGTTGCCTCCATCGTCAAGGAAGAGTGGACTAATGAGGTGTTTGACTTGGAGTTGATGAGGGATGCTTCTACCATTGGTGATGAACTCCTCAACACCTTAAAGTTGGCACTGCATTGTGTTGACCCTTCGCCATCAGCTAGACCGGAAGTTCAACAGGTTTTGCAACAATTGGAGGAGATAAGGGCACCTGAAACGGCCCCCACTTCCGGTGATGATGGTGGAGGAGCTCTGTCGGCAAGCGATTGAAGGGACTTTACTTGGCAATGGAAGACTAGATTGAGCTTTTTTGAGCTTTATAATTTTTGATGTTTTGTCTTGAATTACTAATTAGGGTATGTAAATAGAATTCTATTCTATTTATTTTATTACTTTTGTTCTTGATGATCGTGGATTTAGTTTGTGCTTCAAAACAAAATTCATTAAGATCATATCGTTTGACCAAAGCTCGGAATTTAAGTCAGAAGAGAGCATATTGTTCGGAGTTGGGACATGGAGGGTCAATTTCCCCCTCGCAAGATAAATTTTTATATTATTTTTTTCTTTCCAAGTTTTTCAGAATAAAACCTGGATCACTGGAAAATGGAGAAGATTCGTTGTATCATTCGGTGTTTCCCAGATAAAACCTACATGTGATATAAGGAGGTCTCTCGGAAATTGGCAAATGTACATAGCTCAGAAAGTGGAGATACAATACAATCGAGGATATTTCCAGTTGTTCATAAATCAGACTACATTAGAAAAGAAAAAAAAATGTACAGTAGTTACAGTCTGTAGAGTAGTAGTACATCAACTAACATCATATCCTCTAGTTTCCTCCGCAACCTTTTCCCAAACATTGGCCATCTTCTCTGCATATCCTGCCTGCAAAAGCAAGAACTAATCAGTTAAAGGGACTAATCATTGTCGATGGTCTGACTTGTATATAGTTAACGTATTCCGTTTTTCATTTTAGTCCGTCTCAGCAGGTTATCATTTTTGGGCATGTTTTGTGTAACGAGGAATGAATATGGGACTCGGTCAACCCACTTGAATGTGCTCGCATAAAAAAATGGATCCAAAAGTAATTTCAAGTTCCTTAAAAAACTACAAATCCAGGACACAGCCATCTCCCGCAAACATTAAAATCATTTTCAGGTTAACAGATGGGAAGCCGAAAGGATATATCGAACATTTGTTATCTGGGTCGATAAATACTCACAAATCACAGCATTAGTACTATCGCTTACATACACCTTAAGTACCTAAATAGTGAGCTAATTATATCCAGAAGCCTATTCAAAAGGTCAGCAAAAACTCTGTTGCATATCAAAACAGAGAAGAAACAGAACAAGCCAAATAATACTGGAGATCATTTATAAACCGGTTGGTCTTGCTTGAGACGGGCCATTTTGGTCAGGATTTTGTAACTATTTTACAGCCAAATGTGACCACTATTGAAAAACAAGTTACCATAAGCTGCAACAGTGGTTGTACCATTGTGGTTACATTTAACCATTAAATGGTCACATATGCCCGTCTGAAGGTTCAAAAGAAAAGTGGCCGTCTGAAACAAGAATTTGTGTTTATAACTCAGAAAAGCAATAATCCACAAAATATATTGGTAGTACGTGTGTTTCTCTAAATACCATACAATTAGATTAAAATTATAATTTATGATGATTGCATAGATTTGTCTGGCAACAGTTGATGGCAACAAATTTTATGTTTTGCGCCAATATGCATCAATCACTACGATAAACTGGCAATGAAAAGCCAAAAGTTTCCCGTGTTGTGTTAAATACAGCTTACCTCATGGAAGTCGTCAACCTTCCCACAACTAGCAGACCATCAAGAAGTAAATAAACATACAATTCTCAGTCAAGTGCATACTAAGCTAAAGGCTTGAAAGAGTACCTGATTTACAACAAAACCCTTCAGCATACTCAAAAAATCTGAGTGCCTTTCTTTTTCTATCCTATCAAGCTCATTCTTGTTATTTTCCTGCATGGATATCAGCATATTACATGAATATTCTCAAGTAATCTTGTGAGGATATTGACTCTAATTGTGACAACAACATTACCCCAACACCCATTGTGGAAGAAGAGGGGTCAGATTCAATGTCTGAAGAAAATTTAAGTACACAAAACATGATTAAAATAAATAAATAAATAAATAATCAAACTCCAACATCCACATGTATCATTTCCCACCATAATGCTCTCTCAGTCACCAAAAACATACTCCGTGAATAAATGTGACAGATTCTATAAAGCTGTTCATTCAAACATAAAAGAAGAATCGTCTCCATAATACACAAAGGATTTTCTTTTATGACAAAGCAAAAGCTGACCTTAATTCTTTCATATTCCTTTACTGCACAAAGTTTAGCATCCTCAGTCACTTTCATTGTTTCCTTAAGTTCTTCGATTTTGCGCATCCTGGATCTATCTCCACCAAATATTTTAGAGGCAGCAATTTCTAGCTTTTCAATTCTTGACTGTAAGGAAGATAATTCAGTTGCAAGAGTTTGGACAGTCAACAAAGCATTTGATCGTTCTGTAAACGCATTATCAACAGCAAGCATCATCCCAAGATAATCATGGAGCTTATCCTGAAATACAAAGGGAAAGAAATAATAAATCTTCCATATTGAGCACGCTGAATAAAACACCACAATGAAGCTCACAAGTTAGCATTTTGAAAATCATGTCAGTAACAGGGAACTCAAGCCACACAGTTTTCCTCCAACTCTATTAACATTATCAAAGACGTTATAATGGGCAACCTTTCCTGATTATGTGGGAAACATGCAAGAAAACAAATTCTCAGTGATAATGAGGATATACCTGCTACTGCTAGCTTGATAATAAATTGGTCTACTGATTACAAGACTGCAATATAGTCATTAATAATATAAAGGTCCTTGTCTAGAAAAAAAACTACATCATTATTCTCTAATTATTGTCCAATCTGTTAGACAAAATTCAACCTCGAGTCCAGAACGCTCAATATAGCCATGTTCAGTGTACCAATTTGCATTTAAGAGAGACACATTTCTTTTTCTGGAAGCTCACTCTCAAGAATGCATTACAACGACAACATTACCCCGGTGCCTCAATGGCTACCGCAAATTGCGAGGTAAGAGGGGTTCGGATGTAGGCAACCTTACCCTTGTGTTAAAAACACAAAGAGACTGTTTCTGAATGAACCAAGTCTTTTCCTCCATTGCAAATACCTAAAAACTCTCAAGACTGCATTATTGAAAACAATTCAATGCAAATGCTTCAGATATCCCTTGTCGCTAACGGCATTCAATACGCTTTCCCTCAGGTTTCAAGCTCGGTAAAACATTATAAAACCAGACCAAGGCCACCAGATCATTCTCGATGAAGCAAACAATATCAAGGATATCTACCACAATGGCATGAATTTACAAGCGCAGACAGAATGTAATAAGTTGCCAATTAAAAAATAAACTGGCTTATGAAGTAAACAGTTAAATTTGAAAATTCAAACTATGTAGACTAAATCCTAATAGAGAAAAAGTCAAAAATCGCGTTCGGACATATTTATTAGTCACCGAAATTAGCAGCGTAGTACATCGCTATTAAAGAAGAGGATGATTTGAGTTCACAAACAACAGGGACATAACCAAAACATTACTAAGCAACTAAAATACCAAGCAAATAGTAAAACATAAAGGCCTCAACGTTTCCGAATATAACACAATTTGAGTCATCTTACAAATTCCATATTTCAGACTCGTACAAAAATGCATATAAAGCACCCCCCACCGGCCCTAGCTTGAAAAAGAACCACCACCATTCTTAATTTAGTACACAAAGCTCGTATACAAATCCATTTCGAGAAGGTTCTACTCGCTCTAGTAATTTAAGGCACTTCATATAGAAAGATATATAGGCAACTCGTACAGCAATGACACATTTTATTCAAAAGACCAGATGCTGTAGAACGCCTCCAGATATTCTCTCCAATCCATGGTTTTAATATCTGCTGCAAGACTGATTCACAACCGAGTTATCAAGGTTTTGGAGTTTAAACAAGCATTTTACTGCATTTGAGGAGACGTTTAGTCAGATTAGGCGCAAAAGACCATGACTAAAACTGAGATTTAATACTATGTTAGATCTTCTTCACATATGTCTGCAGTCTCGACTCTCAACCTTCCATTTTATTCAAGCATATTTATCTGACAATGTTTATTGAAAAGAAAGCAGATGGTCAACACAAACACCACGACTCACGAGTCGCCTCTATGATCAGCTCATAATCGCAACTAGATAATCTTAATCATCTTATCACCTCACCAAATTTTACAGTTAAAAATTTCCACTTAACAAGATGAAACAATTTGTTGAAAAAAAAAATTCTACTGAAGTTGCTGTTGGTAGTAAAGAAGCCTTGTTAAGTGAAACAATTCAATGGTACTTAAAGCAATATTATATCTATACATGGCAGTTTATCAAACGACAGCATGCTCGGCAAAAATGCTCTCTATTATAACTTGCAAGTGAAAAATCCAAAAGCATAGCTGCAGCAACTTACACAATGCTACACTGGTGCATTCAATTCACTGTACATTCCACAGGCTATAACATGTGCAACGTCACTGTTCATTGGAACCTTTCCTTGATAAACTCAATAATTATAAGCAGATGCATGAAGTACTAGATTTATAGCTGCAAAGAAACTTCCCAAATTTGTACCCCATGAACTAACTAAAAATCAGAAACAATGATGCATCCACATAGATATAAATGCATCTAAATGCATCTAATTTCACCCAACCTTTGGATTGCACATTTAGCTGAAGTATACTCTGGTACTTAATCACATTCTAATGTAGGAAATTTTATTATCACAGCCCATTTGGATTCATACGTCGATAGCATCTCAAACTACAAAACGTGAAAAATCCATAAGCTCCGGCACTAACATAACAACCTAACCCCTCCCCCTACCCCCGGCAGAATTTTACTACACAAAGGCAACGAAAGTCAGAAACAAGCAGTCACCTTACGTGCTACCCATCACTCAACTATTTATCACTAATCAGTTACTTCCGACACGAGTACTGCCCAAGATGGTAAAGATCGAGATCATAAGGTACATAATACCCCTCACATATGATCAGGCAACAATTATTTTCAGTTATGGTGCTTATCAGCGAAACTTTTATGTAGATAAAGGTCTTCCATGACGAAGAAGACTAGTAAAAACTTAGGGTGGCACCATATCGCGCCTTGTGCATGTAGTTCAAGATTATGACTAATGTGATCCTTAATTTGTACACTGAAATATTTTAATACCATATATGAGTATTTTAATGAACTAGATGTCTTTAGGAAAGATGATTAAACCAGATCCTCCTTAGGTGCATAGGATTCCAAACAATTCCAAATTGATCTACAATCAGGGCCATTCCTAACATTTTCAACGCCATGTGTGATACTTAAAAGATGTTCCTCTAACCATTATACTTATCTTACTATTCAAAATCGAACATAAAAAATATTTTTAACAGATATTTCATTTTTTTACAAAAAGTCTTGGGAACGATCAAAGTTTGGGGAGAAAAAAGGCTACCCACGAAATCAGATTTCTTTCTCTAATTACCGTTAGATGGCTTGATGGTTTAATCAACACATTTTACAGTCTCGTCGCAGGTTCGAGTCTCCATGGAGAGCACCTCTATTTGATTTTTATTATCTATATACACACACACACACCAAAGAGTCTAAAACAGCAGAGGAGAAGGTTCAGGCTCAAGCCATTGCACTTAAGCAGAGACCATGATGACATTGGGCTCACAGAGAACACCTGTTCTATAAGCGCAGTAATAAATATATGCAAAGACAACTGCATTCTATATTGGGCCCCTAAAAACTTGGGCGCTATGACGCCGCACGGGAAGAAGACCATCTGGACCGGCCCTATCAGCAATAATATATAGTTTATAGTGTTACCAATCCTATCTAAAGCATTGCAAATGTAGCCCACAAACACCTTAATATATATATATAAACATCATTAATAAAACAGGAATGTCAACCACACTTTTCCTACTCAATTCAATGCTTACCAGATGCTTAACCGTTTGAGCATTTAACTCACGGTACAATCTACTCGCTTTAACAGACGCAGTTGCCATATTCTTCATGTCAGCTGCTCGCGCTCTTTGACACTCATAAATTACTTCGTCAAGCTCAAACTTCGTCAACTTCACAAAAGCCAACCCCAACTCGCCCATTGTTTCCCCGATGTCTTGCTGCGCTTTCACCAACGTTTCCGCCTAATTACACAACACAAACTTCCAAAACTTGAATACGGAAACTACTACAATTTGCCAAAGCCCTAACAAAGCTAAGCATAAAACCTCAAGTTTGCTTACAATAAACTATAACTGATTTAATTCCTCCGTCCTCACACACATTGTTAAATAACACCTTACTTAATAGCAACCATACCAACAATAATAGCAACCAAAGCGCAATAAATGATATGCCTCCTAATAATTCATCAAAGTCCTAACAAAACTAAGCATAAAACGACAAGACTGCTAGTAATAACAATACAAACTTACCTTAACTCATGTTGCTAAACACAACGATAATGAACCACGGCAATATTAGCAACAAACGCACCATAAATAAATGATTAAATATCGACAACATAAATATCGATAAATAAAAGTTATACCTCCTAATGATTAACCAAAGCCCTAACAAAACTAATCATAAAACCCACAAAATTGCTACTAGTAAGACAGAGAAACTTACAATAAATCACATTGCAAAACACAATAACAATCAATAATAACAATAACAGCAATCAACGCGCCATAATGATTAAGAATCCACAAAATAAGAAGTTATACCTGCTCAGACACATTGCTTAATTGTTGTTCAAGCTCATTAAGCCTCACCTTCTTCTCCAAAAACTCTTTATCCTCCTCAACAACAGACGGCTTTACACCACTCCAATCATTGGAAACCGCCTGCTTCAACTCCTTAAACAACCTAAACAAGTCCCTCCCACCCTTAGCCGGCTGCACGACCTCCTCAGCCGCCATAGCCGTCTCCCCAATCAACTGCCCTGGCAACTTAACCACACCATCAAGCATCCTGGAAGCGACATCGATAGTGTTAACAAACCCTAACCTCCCATCCACCTCCAAAAACACTCTCAATTCCTCCGACTTCCGAATCGTAGGGTGTGCTGCCAATTTCTTCAAGTACTTCTCAACCGCAACTCTCCTTTGCTCAACAAATTCCGTCTTTTGCATCATTTGCGACTCCATTATACTCTTATCAGGCCGTAACGGAATAACATAACCTCGATAACACTCGGATAATCGATCCGACAAGGTAACGACCTCGCTAAATCGACGACGAACACTAAATTCCGTGGAAGAGAAGTTATCTAAGTTAGTTCGCGTAGTAATTAAGTAATTATAGTAATAACTTCCACCTGGAACAAGCGAATTGGAAGATTCGGGAACTTTCTGAGGATCTGAAACTGAAATGTGGAGAAATTCGGAAGGTTCTTCTGACGAAGAGAATGATAGTGAGTTGAGACGATGGTGACCGTTGATTTCGGCGATTGAATCCGCATCGAACGATCGAAACATGGCGTCGGCGTAGGACGGAGGATCAACGAAGGAGTTAAGTGAGGAATTAGGGTTTTTGGCGGGAAGATGGTCAGCAATGGCGGAAATCTCGGGGAAATCGCTGGCGTGAGAGGAAGGTTGATGATTGTCGTGAAGCGTTAAGTCGTCCATGAATTCGGAAGAATCGTTGGTAGAATCATGGTGGTTGTGATCCATCATGTTTCTGGAAATTTGGGGATATTGTGTTGTTATGGTGGTTGTTGAAGATTAGAAGATGAAGATATTAAGTGATATGCATGGATTTATGAGTGGAGACGTGGAGTAGATTAAGATTATTAATCAAAAGTTGATTAGATTAGGATTATGCAGATTAAAGGGTGAAAATTTAGGATTAGGATTGCCGATTGAGATTGGGATGATGTTTGGAGGTGTGAGCCTGTGAGGAGGATCGTTGACCTCGAGGAAAGTGAGGACTCGAGACTGAGTAACGTGACTAGAGTGATGTATGTTGGCACTTGCTCAGGCCAAACTCTTCGCCGGTCAAATGGATCACCCAGATTGGCCTTATTTTTTTCGTCTGAAACGAGCTCAAGTGAATTAAGTGGAGTTAAGCTTAATTGAACTAAATTGAATGGAACCGAGGTGAAGTGATTCTATGAAAAGATGAACTGAATAGAAATTGACTGAAACTGAACAAAGCCGAACGAAATAGAGTTGAGCAGAACTTAAATGAGCTGAAATTAAGCCGGAAAGAACAGAGCTTAATTATCTTTCATAAATCTTTTAACTCTTATCAAGTAGATAGATCTGGTAGGCGGGTGAATCAATTTGATTTTGCATTGATCGAATTAAATCGGTTTGATTTTAAGGTTGACCTTAGTTTTGGTTTCGGTTCAATTTCAATCGGTTCATTTCGATTAGCTTTTATCAGTTTACAATATTTTTGAGTCGCGAAGAGTCGGCAAAAACGTTTAAAATCTAAGTGTTTTTATGAGAAAATGGATATTTTTACATCACGTCAATCGGTTCAGTTATTATCGGTTCAGAAATATTCAGGTTTAGATGTAATTCGGTTATAATGAATTTGGCTCAATTTCGGTTTAACTCGGATTGAATCGGGTTTCGGTACTATTCAGGTTACTCATATCGTGTGTTTGGTCGATTGTTTTGGTTCATGAGGGAGAAATCAGGTGTACCCTTTAGTTTTTCGAGTTTTTATGTTATACCCCTCCTTTTTTTATATTCTATATTGTATCATTAAACTTCTTTACTTATTTCTCCCTCATGACCTCGTTTAACTTTCCATTAGCTTTATCACTATCAAACAACCGTACTCCGGCTTTTTTTTCTAACGTATTAATGTTATATCACCATCCTATATGAGAAACATCACAAATCACTTTTAATAAGCACAAACTACTATTAAAAACATCCGTTATGATTCATAACACGATAAGTGATCTTTGATGAACTTTTAGTTAGATTTGTAAACTATTTGGTGGGTTAACGGATAATTCGGCGAACTAATAAGTAAATGGGTGTGTTATCGAGTAATTGGAATGTTAAATAGATGATTTAAAAGGTCAATTAAGAAACCAAGTTAGCAAATACGATAAATTAGGTCATGGTATAGATTACTGTATAGAGTTCAGGGGTACACCATAGAATTTCAAAAATGTTGGGGCACAATATAGAAAACCGAAAAACACAAGAATACACCGTAGAATATCCCATAAAAAAAAAATTACAAACTTAATAATACCAAAACCAATTGATATCTTTTAGTGATTCTGATCAAATTAAAGTATTCCCTCCAATATTTGAAATATGGCTCTAATATTTGTTGCTTATGACTGCTTTGCCCTTTTACATATACTAACCCAATTTTATTCTAAGTTTTCTTCTTTTACTTCACCCTGCCTCACTCTTTATCTACATCCTCATCAAGCATTAGTTTCAAGGTAAATTTGTCCAAACTTCTTTACTTTGTTTTTGTTTTCTATCTCTCTCATTAGTTATTATTATGAGTCTATTGTTTTGGTAAATTTCTACCAATTTAGGGTTAAAGTGACCGCCCTTTTTAGCCTCGTATCGGGGGGTTAAATTATATGTGATTTGTGACGAAATATGTATGTAATTAAGGCGGAGTGACGATATGAACAAAGTAAATGACGAAATAAGGAAATAATGACACAAGAGATTTTGGTGACGCGGAAAACCCGATGTGGGAAACAACCGCGGGGGAAGTCGGAATCCCACCAATATTCCACTATGTAATAATTGGAGTGCAAGTACAATATACAATTGTCCGGATCTGATGAGGAATAATCCGTCCGGTGCGTAAAAGTGACAGACAAAGTATTACCGGATGTCAGGGGTTATTTTGTGGGTTTATACTGTTTGTACGTAGGGTATTTGGTAGCATGGTGTACATGGTCTAATGATTGGTAATTATGGGAGGCATAATGATGATGGGATAATGATGATTGAATAATGGTTTTTGGCTTTGTTTATAAGTTGTACGTAAGTATGGTATTGAGGGGCTGCTCCTTGCTTGCTTGTTTTCCCTTTTGTTGTATATGACGACATAAGCTTGGTAGTATTCGTTGTAGGGTGAATGATGGATCCCTTCTCTTATTTGTCTTCCTTGTATTTATAGTGAATAAACCCTAGTGGGTTTATTAGGGTTCCCCACTTAATTGTCTTGTTCCTCAAGGTAGAGTTTGGTAACAACTTGGACTTTCCTTATTCAGAATATGACAATAATTAGGATTTCCTTGTCTTACCCGGGATCTTATTAATATCTTAGTCCAAGTCGAACTCTTCTTCACCTACTGTCTTTCCCCGGATTATCCTGCTTCCGGGCTTGCCTCCCTGGCTCGGTCCATGGGCCCGACTCCCCAAGTATGTCATGGGTCCATTACTCATTAATTATCCACTTATCTCGTGCCACGTAGCCCAGGAAAAATACGGTAATTTTGGCCCTAACAGTTGCCCCCAATTTCGCTTCTCAGCTTTGTTGAGGAGGGAAATTGATTCTTCAAGCTCGCCTCGTCATTTGTTCGCTACCGATGCAAGAAACCGTTGCTATCCTTCCGGATTATCGCTATTCTCACTGGAAGAAGCTGAGCCAATCTCGTGGTGGACATTTGGAACAGATGCTTTCAAGCTACGATAGAGAAGTCTTTGGAATTTCGCCTTTGGAGCAAATTTCTTCGCTTTCACGGATCGACTCCGCTAGATATACTTAAGATAATTCCGCATCCCTACTTTGTGCCTAGAATTCTGGTACCCTGGCCTGCTTGATTCTGCTGAATCGTACTCTGTTGTCCTTGTAGACTGATTTCTAGCTCTCCTTGGTTCTGCTGATCAGGAAGTAGATGTAAGCTGATTTTTTACTGATGTAGACTCGTGGACTCTTGTTAGCAGACTTTTCAGCAAGCGGACTCCAGGCGGATTTCTGCTAGAGGATGCTCAGAAGAACTGGTGGACTCTAGGATCCTGATCACTGACGTTGGGGGTCCTGATGGTTGGTGCGGAGAATCAGACGGCTGGTTCTAGAGTCTGGAAGCTGGCTCTGAGAACCAGACGACTGATGCTGAGAGCCTGATGGCGGATGCCAGTGAGCAGATGCCTGACTCTGGGGACCAGGTGGCAGATGATGAGATCCAGACGACTGGCTCCGGGAACCAGAAAGCTGATGCTGGGAGCCGGACGGCTGAGTCTGGAAACTGGACGACTGACACTGGGGACCAGAGAGCTGATGCTTGGAGCCTGACGGCTGAATCCTAGGAAGCATGTGCATGGAGGGGATACCTGCAAAATATTAGTAGTGCGATGCATGTGCATGGATGGACTTTCTAATGTATGAGGCAGACTATATGATGGTTAGATATGCTGTAGACTATCATATGTCGTGAATGCAATGTTAACCATGACTATATGTTCTGTCTCTGTGGTTCCGTTTGCCTTTGTCTGGAGTTTAGTTCCCACTTTTGATTTGCTAGGAGGCTGACCTGGTTCCAGGTGTACAACCTCTGCCCCTGGTGGTAGATATTTGATAAAATATTTTACCCATGTGATGAGTTCTCATTTTGTATCCATTTCACCCTTACTTCTCTATGCATATTTTCCGATCACATGCGGTTTTTGACCCCTTTTAGCCCCATTTTGTAGCTTTAGCCCGTACTATGAGTTTTGTGTTCCTCACCGCAGATTTTTGCATAAGGAAGAGGGCTAAGGGAGCTAGCTATTGAACTTTCAAGGCATGCCTAGAGAAGAAGAGTGAAGAGAAGAGAAGTAGGACTCCCGGCCGGTCGGCCGGCAGCCGGTCCACCGGCTGAGAGTCCCGCTATACTTGCTTTGTCAATTGAAGAGCTGAAGAAGGAGTCCTAGCCGGCCAGGCGGCAGCCGGTCAACCGGCTGAAGACCCCCCTCTGGAGCCGGTCCAGAGCCGGCGGCCGGTCCACCGGCTCGCCATACCTGATGATTTAATTTTCACCCAAAACTTCCAGAGGGTTTTCCGCCGGTGGTCAACCGGCGGCTGGTTGACCGGCTCAGACTCCCTTTCCCCGCATTTTGAACTCCCTTGTAATTTTCGACCTAAATAATTGTAAACTATAAATACCCCCTCCTTAATTCATTTTAGACACACAACCCTATATCTGATTTTATTTCCTCTTCCAAGTTCCAAACTTTGTTAAGCATTTTGTTAATCATTCCTTAATTAGACAAGTTCTTCAATTAGTTAGTAATTGAATTTGGGTTATAAGAAGATTGAAGGTTCCTCCTTCTTTATTATTCTATCCTAATTCCTTTCTTGCTAATTGAGTTGGTACTATTTCTCTCCTTATTTTCATTAGTTTACATTTGCTTTACCTTTAAGTTTGTTTGATTGTTTATGTTAAATTTGCATCTTTGTTGTTTGATTGTTGTTGTTTCCACTATTGTTCATCTTAGTTGTTTGCACCCAAAGATTCAATCTTTGAGTTGATTGTGTTAAAGATTGTGTCTTTTAGTTTACTCATCCTTGTTATTAGATTAAATCATCTTTATTCATAATTATTATTGCATTGTTGCATGCTTAGAAGTAGAATTCATCCTTCCACCATGTTTATGCTTAAAGACTCCATCTTTATTGTTTATCTTGCCTTTAGAAACATGATGAGTGAGTAGTTACCCTTCTAGGGTTTAGGGGGAGCCTAAATAGGATTAGTGGGCATGGTTAGTTGATAAGTTTTGAGTCTTTGGTGTAGGAATTTGTCTTTCTTAACATTGCATACAAGGTGTTTGACGAATTGTGTGAGTGAAAGCTTGTGTCTTTTTGTCTTAATAACTTAATTCCTCCTTTGAATGAAAATTTGTTGGTGGTCTTGTTGCATGTTTTGAAATAGTTGTTGCTCAACGAAAGTTGGTAACCGCCTCTAGAACGAACCCTCACCTTAGACTATTTATCGACTTGTAGCCCCTAGTTCATTTAGATGACCCCGAAGACCCTAGTCTCTTAATCAATCGTATTCATCTTCATTCAATCGTCTATTTAGTTGCTCTAGTAGTTAAAATCGAAACCCTTTCCTTCATTGTTGACTAGACTTGACTCTTAGTTGGACTTAGTAGAAACCCCCGCCGTCTTCGCGTTCGACCCCGACTGAATACTACATTTAATTGGGTTTTTATAAATTGTTTTGATAGAGGGAAGACACGACCAATTCTTACTATCAAATGGCGCCGTTGCTGGGGATGGCATTAGGTTATGCTTAGTTTTTGCTTAGAGTCTTTGCTTTAGTCTTATCTCAATTGTTAGTTTGTTTTAGTAGTTGTGTGTTCTTTGTAGAGTGTGTGATTTCTTGCCTTCCCCTAGTGTGTAAAAACACTAGGAGACTAACGATTTGTCAAGTGCATGCCTAGAAGGAACCACCAAGCTCTTCTCTTCAACTCCGACCCCGAAAGGCTTTTTAGAACCTTGAGGACAAGGACCCTTGAGAGAGTTAGGAATAGTTCCCCTCAAGCAAACTTGGACCAACTAAATTCACACATCCCACAAAATATTGACACCACAACCATACTTCAACCAAACCTCACAATTGAGACTCTACTAGAAAACCCTGTTCATAACTTTCGTAATTATAATAGCCCACCTCAAACACCACCACATCAAATACCAAATCCACCACCACAAATGGCTGTTAGAGATCATAACCGGCCTAACCATAATGATTCATGTAACCCTATCAATTTTGGCACCTTGGCCCCAAACAACTTTGAAATGCATCCCGCCCAAGTCGGGTTAATTGAGAAGGACTTGTTCGGGGGTCATATTGAAGAGGATGCCCATGCTCATCTCCGGAAGTTTAAAAGGAAAGTTTCAATGATGAAGAAGAATGGGGTGTCCGAAGACACCTTGAGAATGATGTTGTTTTCGTTTTCATTGACGGGCAAAGCGGACCGATGGTTGAACATTCACCCACCGGATACTTTCACTACTTGGGATGATTTGGCTAAAGCATTCATGGCCAAGTATTACCCTTCCTCAAAGACCGCGATGCTTCGTAATGAGATTCATACGTTTCAACCCGAGGATGGAGAGTCTTTGGGTGAAGCTTGGGACCGTTATCAAGACTTGATAGCAAGTTGCCCCCACCATGGAATACCGGAATGGTACATCACTCAAACATTCTTCAAAACTTTACTACCAAGGACTAAGGAGATGGTAAATGCCTCCGCGGGGGGAGGGTTTGACCACTTGAGTGATGAAGAGGGCACGACATTGATCAAGAAAATGGTAGATTCGGAGGCAAACTATGGTTCTAGAGGGAACATGCTAAGAAGGAATGGGAAGTTTCCTAAGGAAAATGCCTCCAACTCCGAGACAAATGCCAAGCTCGACTTACTCACAAAACAATTTGAGAATTTTTCAAGAAATCAAGTGAATCAAGCCGCAACCTCATATGGGGCACCCATGGAAGAAGTGGCTCAAGTTGCAAGTTGTGAACTTTGTGGAGGAAGTGGTCATACTTATGACTTGTGTGGAAATAATTACAATGGGGTCTATGAAGAGAACATTCAAGAGGTTAACGCTTTTCAAGGCTTTAACAACAATTCAAGACCCACAAGACCACCTTACAACAACCCAAACGTCTACAATCCAAATACCAATTTCTACCACCCCGGTTTGAGGAACAACCCCAACTTTAGTTACAAAAGCACCAATGTTCAAAACCCGCAACACCTTCAAACTCAAGCCCCAACCAACCCACCCGGTTTTGTTCAACAAAGGGGAATATTCCCCAACCCAAGACCTAATCCCGGAAATCAAAACCAATGGCAAAACAACAATCAAAACCAAAATTATGGGAACCAAGCACAAGGATACCAAGATTTTGGTGGAAATCAAGGCAACCAAGGGTTTTACCAAGGGAATCAAGTGAATCAAGCAAACCAAGGGTTTGGGCAAGGGTATGTTCAAGTGTTTCAAGAACAAAGTCAAGGATCAAACTTCAACAACAATGGTCCTAGAGCTAACTTCCAAGGGGGGCAAAACAACAACCAATGTCCCAATGCTCGGTATGACTATGGGTTCCCTTTACCCATAACCAACCAACCTCATCAAGAACCTCAAGGTGAGCTCTCTCAAGTTGAGCTTTTGAAGATGATAAAGAACATGCAACTTCAGCATAGCCAAGAGATAGCTAATTTTGCTAAAGCTACTCAACAAGAACAAGCAAACTTGAGGGCTACCTTCCTTAAGGACATGAGGGAAATGGAATCTAGGATGGCTTCTCATGCTATGGCTAACCCTCAACGGCCGCCCGGTGGTTTGTTGGCTCAAGGACAAAGCTCCAAGGATGCCTCAAATAGCCACCATGCTCATGCGGTAGTGCTAAGGAGTGGTGTAGAGCTTGAGGACCCCTACAAGGACCTTGTGGTAGAAATGGATGAAGATCCCATGAGGGATGAGTTGGAAGTAAATGATGAAGAGGAAAGCTCACCCGTTGAACAATTGGGGAAAGCTAGAGAAGACAAGAAGGGGAAGAAGGCTTGTGAAGATGTGTCTAGAAAGGTAATTCAAGAGGACAAGGATGTTGATGGGTATGTTGAAGACCTCCCTTATGAGGAGGAAGCTATTGAAGAAGTACCTTTGCAACAATCTAAAAAGGTAACAAGGAATTCGACTCCTCCAAAGGTATCTTCAAATTCCCAACTTGTTCCTAAAATTCCTTACCCTTCAAGAGCCATAAAGAGTAGGGAAAACCTTAAGTATGCCAAGTTTTGTGACATGCTTGAGAAACTTGAGGTTACCCTACCCTTTACGGAGGTGATAATGAACATGTCAACCTACTCAAAATTTTTAAAAGATATTTTGACAAAGAAAAGAGTCTTGGGTGGCCAAGAAATAGTGGCTATGGAAGAGGCATGTAGTGCTCATATCCTTAATAAAATGCCCACTAAGCTTGGTGACCCGGGGAGCTTTTAAATCCCATGTGTAGTAGGTGGTGTGCCCATATCTAGAGCTCTTTGTGATTTGGGAGCAAGTGTAAGTGTTATTCCTTTGAAGGTTGCCAAGAAAATCGGAATTCAAAATCTTGCTCCCACTTCAATGACTCTCCAATTGGCGGATAGGTCCGTCAAACACCCTATAGGGGTTCTTGAGGACGTACCCGTCAAGGTTGGAAAGCTTTTAATCCCCGCCGATTTTGTTGTCCTTGATATTCCGGAGGATAGCCACACTCCCATCATCCTTGGTAGGCCATTCTTGGCTACCGGAGGAGTTTTCATTGATGTGAAAAATGGGCGGCTAACCTTCCAAATCGAGGGCAACAATGTCGAATTTAACCTACCTAATTTGATGAAAGGACCAAAGATGGAAAGGTTGAGCACTATTGAGTTGGAAGATGAGGTGGTACATGAAGTAGCCCGTGAAGAAGCGGAGATGGAAGAAGTTTTTCAAATCTCTTTGCATGATGAGGCAATGAAAGAGGATCATGAAGTTGATGAGGAACTATTGAAGAAAGTGAAGGGCTTTCTCCCTCCAAAGGTACAACTCAAACCCTTGCCTCCTTCACTCAAGTATGCTTTCCTTGATGAGGGAGAGGCCTACCCGGTGATCGTTAATGCTAACCTAAGTGAGTCCCAAGAAAAGAAGCTTTTAGAAATCTTAAAAACTTATTGAGGGGCACTTGGGTATAGCATTGACGACATCAAGGGCTTAAGTCCGAGTTTGTGCATGCATAGAATAGTTTTGGAAGAGGGGAGTCAACCAAAGGTTGACGGTCTTAGGCGGATTAACCCAAAGATGGCCGAGGTGGTGAAAAATGAAGTGTTGAAACTCCTAGAGGCCGGTATTATATACCAAATTACCGATAGCAAATGGGTTAGTCCGGTCCACGTGGTACCAAAGAAAGGGGGGATACAAATGGTTGAACAAGAGGATGGCACCACCCTACCTACTAGACCCGTGACCGGGTGGCGCATGTGTATTGACTACCGCAAGCTCAATGCCGCCATCCTAAAAGACCACTTCCCAATTCCCTTCATTGACCAAATGCTAGAAAGGCTCGTGGGCCATGCATACTATTGCTTCTTAGACGGTTATTCCGGGTTTTTCCAAATTCCCATCCACCCGGATGACCAAGAGAAGACGACCTTCACTTGCCCAATAGGAGTCTATGCTTACCGTAGAATGCCATTTGGGCTTTGTAATGCGCCCGGCACCTTTCAAAGGTGCATGATGGCAATATTTTCTGATTTCCTTGAAAAAAGCATGGAAGTTTTCATGGACGACTTTAGTGTCCATGGAGACTCGTTTGAGTTTGGTCTTGAGAACTTGGCTAGTGTGTTGAAACGGTGTGAAGAGCATAACCTCGTCCTTAATTGGGAAAAGTGCCATTTCATGGTGGAGGAAGGGGTTGTCCACGGTCACATCGTTTCAAGTAGGGGTATTGAGGTCGATGGGGCCAAAGTTGCGGTCATAGAGAACTTGTCACCCCCTTCCATGTTAAGGGAGTGAGAAGTTTTCTAGGCCATGCCGGGTTTTATCGGCGTTTTATCAAGGATTTTTCAAAAATAGCAAAGCCCTTAACCTCATTACTCCTTAAGGATTCCCCCTTTGTGTTTGATGATTCTTGTCTTGAAGCTTTTAATAGGTTGAAGAGAGCATTGGTCACGGCACCGATAATCCGGTCTCCGGATTGGAATCTTCCTTTTGAGATAATGTGTGATTCTTCGGACTTCGCGGTTGGTGCGGTACTTGGGCAAGTTGTGGATAAGAAGCATCACGTGATTTATTACACAAGCAAGACTCTTGACCAAACACAATGTGGATATGCTACAACCGAAAAGGAAATGTTGGCAATTGTTCATGCCGTGGAGAAGTTCCGACAATACCTTGTTGGGTCTAAGGTGGTGGTTTACTCCGATCACACCGCCTTGAGACAATTGATGGTGAAGAAAGATGCAAAGCCCCGACTCTCGATATGGGTCCTACTTCTCCAAAAGTTTGATTTAGAGATTAAGGATAAGGCCGGGTCGGAAAATGTTGTAGCCGACCACCTATCAAGATTGACCGTTGAAGATCATGGGATACAAGACAAGAGTGGACCCATCAATGAGTGGTTACGGGATGATGGACTCATGGAAGTTACCGTCAAAACCCCTTGGTTTGCGGATCTTGCAAACTACATTGTAAGTGGTTTCTTGCCGGATGAAATGGAACAAAGAGAAAGGCGGAAGTTGAGAAATGAGGTTAGGAGATACTTTTGGAATGACCCACATTTGTTCCGCAAGTGTGGGGATGGAATGTTCCGGAGATGTGTTTCAAGAGAGGAGGGCATGGAGATTGTCGACCGGGTTCATAATTCCGCCTATGGGGGACACTTTGCCACCTCTAGAACAATTGCCAAGATCCTCCAAGGTGGATTCTATTGGCCCTCCATGTTTAAGGACATCCACTACTTTGTTAAATCTTGTGATGCTTGCCAAAGGGTTGGGAACATTGGAAAGAGGAGTGAAATGCCCTTGACTAATATATTGGAAATTGAGCTTTTTGATTGTTGGGGCATAGACTTCATGGGACCCTTTCCCAACTCTTGTGGAAACGAATACATCTTGGTCGCGGTAGACTACGTGTCCAAATGGATTGAAGCGGTAGCCGCCCCCACCAATGATAGCAAGGTAGTGATGAAGCTTTTCAAAGGCACGATTTTCCCAAGGTTCGGAACACCAAGAGTAGTCATAAGTGATGGCGGATCTCATTTTCGCAAAAGTACTTTTAAGCTCTACTTGAGTCACATGGAGTGCGGCATAAAACCGCCCTTGCCTACCACCCTCAAACTAGTGGCCAAGTGGAGGTTTCTAACCGCCAAATTAAAGCCATTTTGGAGAAAGTCACAAACAAGAGCCGGAAGGATTGGTCACAAAAGCTCCCGGATGTCTTATGGGCGTTGAGAACCGCCTACAAGACACCCCTTGGCACCGACCCCTATAAGCCTGTGTACGGGAAATCTTGTCATTTGCCGGTTGAGCTAGAACACAAGGCTTGGTGGGCTCTTAAAGAGATGAATTTTGACTTTGATGCCGCCGGAGAAGTGCGCTTTCTCCAAATGAATGAGCTTGAGGAATTGAGATTGGAGGCTTATGAGAGCTCCAAAATCTATAAGGACCAAACAAAGAAATGGCATGATGGGAAAATCATGAAGAAAGAGATAAGTGTTGGAGACCTTGTTCTCCTTTTTAACTCCAAGATCAAGGTGTTTAAGGCAAGCTCAAATCAAGATGGTCGGGACCCTTTACAGTGATGAAAATATTTCCTTATGGTGCTTTCGAGCTTTGGAGTAAAGAAGGAGGAACGTTTAGGGTCAATGGTCAAAGAATCAAGCGCTACTATGACGGTGATAACAAAGGTCCAATTGAAGTGCTCTATCTCGGGGAACCCCTCCCCGAAGAGAGGGCAAATTGAAACTCTTGAAAGTGATTTGGTTTGGTGGACTTCCTCAAAAACCACCACTTGTACATAGCATGCATTTTAGTTAGCAAATGAGAGAATTGGAAAAATCATACTTGGCAAGATTGAGTTGGGAGAATTAATGAGATTTTGATGGTTGAAGCCTTAAGTATGTCAAAGGGGATCTGAGCCTGTGGACAAGCAGTCTGTCTATGAGCGGCTCATAACCCACTGTAACTTTTGGGCATAGTTCAAGTTTGATAAAGTGGAGAAAATGAGAAGAGGGACTCCCAGCCGGTCCACCGGCGGACGGTCAGTAACCGGCGCAAAACCCGCTGTAACTTTTTGGGTGCCATTTTGAGAAGGGACTCCCGGCCGGTCGGCCGGCAGCCGGCTCACCGGCTGAGAGTCACACATATACTTAGAAAAAAATCGAAAAAATGGCATAGGGGTCTAGGCCGGTCGACCGGCCGCCGGTCAGCTGACCGGCACAAAACCAACTGTATTTTTTTGGAAAATCAAATTTTTGGAAGGAATCCCAGCCGGTCCACCGGCCGCCGGTCCTCTGACCGGCCCAGACCCATCCCGTGCTTCTTTAACTCCTCTCAACCTCTCATTCTCTCCTCACTTTACCAAAATCACTCTCTCTCTCTTCAAACTAAAACACACATTCTTCATCTTCACTTCATTCATTCATCCTCAAATCAGCAAAATCATCATCTAATCCTCCATTTTGTGAGATAAAACTTCCTTTTAACCATATAATATCACTCCAAACTCCATTTTTCATCTTCAAAACACCAAAAAACTCAAAAAATCGTCACTTTCAAGGCTAGGGTTTGGCAAATCCGAAAATTCACCATCCTCTTTTTGGTAAGTTCTTCACTCTAGCTTTAGTTATTTAAGGTTTAATTGTCCTTTTAAGCCTTTTTGGTGGAAAAATTGGAGTTTTTGATTTAGGTTAGTAAGGTTAGTTGAATTTTGGGGATTAATGGCTCCAGCGGGGAGAGAGCTAGGGCGGAGGCTAGTGGAGCGGAGATAGCCCATGACCCGACTTTCCCGGAGGTTCAATTCATTTCCGAGGAGCACAAGGTAAGATTTTCCCACTTAAAATCTAGTGAAATCATCCCTACTAGATTTATTTGCCGGAATACCTTGAGAAAACTAGGTTGGGATACCGATTGTGAAAAATTGTTTAATGGGTGGGGATGGGAGCTTTGTATAAACTACATCGCCAAACCTTTGTTAGAATCACACTTGAATTTTTGTCCTCCCTCGAGGTAGAAAAAAATAAGAACACAAGTAAAATAACCGGTATCTCCTTCCGGTTAATGAACAAGACTATTCAAGTGACCCTTGAGAGAATTGGAAGAATTTTTGGGTTGCCTAGTACGGGGAGCCACCTTCCCCCGACTAGGTATGATCAACAAGAATTGTGGAAAGCGATTTCCGGTGAGAATATTAAAGATGAGCCTAAGATGAAGGAGCACCATATTCATAGCCCAATTATCCGGACTTGGCACCGCTCTATGGGGTGGACGATATTTGGGAGGCATGAGCCTCCAATATGCGTTCCGACGAGCTCTACATACTCGGGAGCTACCTTAGGCAACGCCCAACGGCGTATCAAATCAATATTGCTCATCTCTTGATACTTCATTTGTAAAAGCTTGGTAACAATATCCGCAACAATTCACCAATAGTGGTAGGGGGTTTGATAACCCAAATTGCTAAGGAGACCGTAGGATTTGTGGAATCAAGGCATCAACCCGTACAAGGGATCACCATAATTGATAGCAACCATTTGAGCTCCCTTTTCTTTACCAAGTATGACTTTGATGACAAGAAGACTTACCTCTTGATTAGGAAGAGCTTGACCTCTATTCCTCTTCCCAATGCCGATTTGGTTACTCTTGAACCGGACAAGGAACGGTATCTCCTTCCAATTGCAAACACCGCCGCCCCTACCACGCGGCAAGTGGCCCGTAGCACTCTCTCCTACGGAAGAAATGCACAAGGACCTACTCAATCTTCTTACAATTATGATGCCCCACCCGAAACCGGCACATATTCCTCCGCCCAACCCTCCCAATACCCACCCATTGATCCGAAAGTTTGGGAACTCATGGAGGGCATGAACCTTGGGATTGGAAAGGTGCAATTCTCCTTGGAAGACTTCCGCACCCACGTCGACAAATGCTTTGAACAAGTCGACGACGACTCCTTAGGCCGAGCACACCAAAAAATTGACCGAATCTACGTGGACCAAGCTCTCGGCAACTACCCCCTCTATGAAGATTACGCTTCCCGGCGTAGGGTCCCACTCGACGGCCCTTTCCCCTCCTACTTCAACCTACCGAATGGAGGGTACACTACACCGGGGATTCATGGAGGCCTCAACTTAAACCCCGACTACTATAGCGCCCCATCCTTCCAAACTAGTGGAGGATATGACTACAACCAAGGGGGTGGCTACGGTGGTTTTGGGGGAGGGTATGATAGCCAAGGAGGAGCGGGAGGCTACCACACCAACGTCACAATGGATGCTCCATACAACCCTCATGCCAATCAAGGGGGGTTTGTTGGTGATGGTAGTGGCCAAGGAGGTAGTGGAAGTAGGCTCGGGATGGATATTGGAGGCTATGAAGATATTGGTTTTGATGTGGGAAATGATGAGTATGGCGGGAGCGGATTTGACGCTCCTAGAAGTGATTTTGATGCTAGTGGAAGTGGTTTTGGAGACTATGGGTATCAGGGCGGCTTTGATGATCAAAGCCGTAGTAAAGGAAAATGTGTGGTTAACGTTGATGATGATGAAGATGATAATGATGATGAGGACCCGTATGCTGAAAAAGTGGACTATGGCTCGGATCTTGATTGAGCCCCTATCTTTGCTCCCAAATTGGAAAATCCAAAGCCAAGTATGATCTCTTCCCTTAATCCAAATTCTCTCATTCATGTTTAATTTTTCGCATGCATTTAGTTAGAAATTCACTTAGTTGCATTCATATAGGATTACATTAGATTTCAAATTTGTAATGCATTGTCACATTTAGTTATTGCATTCATATAGTATAGCTTGCATTGTATTTCAATATTGCATATAGATTAGATCATGCATTGCATACTTATTTGAAAATCACTAAAAATTTGAAAAATCAAAATCAACAAAAACATGTTATTTCTTTTCAAATATCCAAAAATCCAAAAACAAGTTCTTTTATTTCTCCAACTTGCCCTCCCATGTAAATGAATAAGTGTGGGGAGGGCCTAAAAAAAAAACCAAAAACATGCATTTTAATTTCCAAAAACAAAAGTACCAAAAATATGTTCCTTTCTTTTACCTATTCTCTCCCTAGACTTGTTCCCTTGGAGACTTACTCGGGGACGAGTAATGTTTAAGTGTGGGGAGGGAAATATCTACCTTGTGAATATTTGTTTATATTTGTAAATACCGTTAAATTCGATAAAAATTCAAAAAATGCCTAAAAATCGAAAAAAAATCAAAAATTACAAAAATATTGCATTGTATATATATGTTTGTCTAACAAGTGGCGCAGGCACATACGGGACATTTGAGATATCAGGAGACTAGAGGACCGCTCGGTTAAATCTTTCCTATCTCTTTCTCCTTTACTATTCTTTTCCTTTATATTGTTGGATATATGGAGGAGGATGGGCTATGTTGATGAGGATGTTCCATTTTGGAACTTGGTGTGTGTTGCTTACGTGATGCTAGGTTTAGATAATTGTTGCATGTTTACCTTATGATCATTTCAATTTCTTGCATGCATTTGTCTCACATGTTTATATGTGTTGTGTTTCCTTCTTTGTGCATTGAGTTTGTATATAAAGTTTTGAACAAAATATGGTCTAGGAAGGGAGTATGATACCCTCTATGATGATATTGTCTAGGTCGTGTCTTTCCCCTCTTAGTGGCTTGCACCTTGTGACCTCCTTGTTAGGGTGTTTGCTCGCAAATGCCCGGGAAATGAGGCTAGACCGGAGAGTTTTGACCACCATGTGAGACCAAGACCGTAGACTAGGCCTAGATTTCGACATAGCTACTTAAATGTGAGGATAGAGCCTCCTTGAGATCGGTACATCTATACCCGGTCTTCCATAGGTGTGAGTAGGCTCCTTGCGTGGCATGTTACATCACGACGCACAAGCATGGCGTCCTTCCCTTTTAGACCATGAGATGTTCATTTCTATGCATATTTTGAAACAACAAGTTGCATTTCATTTTTTGAGCCTCACATTGCCAAATAAGCCTAATTTTTTGACCCTTTAGACTAGGACCGATTTTGTTTACCCCTTTTGAGCCTTGACCTTTCATTTGATACCTACGATACTAACTACAACCCAAAAACAACCGACCTTGATCAAGAAAGTTGTCTATGAGTTTTGGTAGTATGAAGAAGGGGATTTGTATCTTGGTTTAGTGGATGTGCACAATTCACTTGAGTCGGAATAATGGTTTAGTTTGGTTTGCTTTGAATAAAGAGGTTTTGAAAAAGAAAATAAAAAGAAATAGAAAAGTGAAAAAAGTTATGAAAAATCCAAAAAAAAAAGAGAGAATTAGTTGTTTTGTATATACTTGTGTTAAGAAAAGAAAAAAAGCCAAGCAACACTCCATTCATCATTGGGGTAGAAAAAGGCGTTGCGAGAATAAGGGGGCACTTGATGTTTTTCCTAAGTGGGTCGGGTTTACACATTTTTTGCTTGATTTTGGCAAGCCAATTTCTTGTTAGGGTGTAGACGTTACTCATTGGTTGCAATAAGGTGATGATTTTTATATTTTTCCAAAGTGAGTCGGGTTTGCACAATGTTTCCATTAATTCGGGAAACCACTTTTTGTTAGGGTGTAGACGTTACTCATTTGTTGTAATAAAAGTGGAAGAAGCGGAATTTTGACAACTACTTGATTTTAAACTCCAAATGATCCATAACGGTGCTTGCACCAATCCCGTTTCGACCCATCACCTAGCCCCGTTACAACCCTCGTTTCTTTTATGCATATTTTCCCTTTTTTGCATCTCATTAATGGTCTTGTAGGAGAGGATTCCATGTTAGATTGCGGGCATGTCTCACGAGTCGAGTAGTTGAGTGATTTTGGTTACTTTTTGCACAAAAATCACCCGTTCAAAATAGAAAATGAGAGACTAGTGAAAACCGTGAGGAAGTAGGTAGTCTTGGTCCCCTTAGTCATGGGTCAATTTGATTGAATCTTGTGTGTGTCATGTAATTCTCGAAGGTTAGGCTTTGCTTCCCTCTTTCCCGCCTTTGAATTTGTTTCTTAGGCATTTGGTTGTCACATCGAGGTTGCTTGAACCACCACTAGGGCATCGACACCCGCCGAGACTTTGAGACGGTATCTCCCGACCAAAACCTTTAAATGTTTAAAGTAAAACGGCCGCTTAGATGAGGAAAGCGGTTTGACTTTTTGTGATGCATCTTATATGTTGATTCATGCTTAATTGTTGGATGTGTCAAAAATTTTGTAACAAGACCCAACTTGCCTTGCAATAGGGCACCTTTTCCTCATGGGTGTCAAATTGTGAGTTGAAGGGGCGTTGAGTGCGCTAATACTCATTCGGATATTATTAGTAGATTGGTTGAGTGATGCTTACATTGTGCATACACTTTTGTTGACCACCATAGTAGTGTCTTTTGCATTGATTTAGGACTTACTCGAGGACGAGTAAGAGTTAAGTGTGGGGAGGTTGATGAGTTCTCATTTTGTATCCATTTCACCCTTACTTCTCTATGCATATTTTCCGATCACATGCGGTTTTTGACCCCTTTTAGCCCCATTTTGTAGCTTTAGCCCGTACTATGAGTTTTGTGTTCCTCACTGCAGATTTTTGCATAAGGAAGAGGGCTAAGGGAGCTAGCTATTGAACTTTCAAGGCATGCCTAGAGAAGAAGAGTGAAGAGAAGAGAAGTAGGACTCCCGGCCGGTCGGCCGGCAGCCGGTTCACCGGCTGAGAGTCCCGCTATACTTGCTTTGTCAATTGAAGAGCTGAAGAAGGAGTTCCAGCCGGCTAGGCGGCAGCCGGTCAACCGGCTGAAGACCCCCCTCTGGAGCCGGTACAAAGCCGGCGGCCGGTTCACCGACTCGCCATACTTGATGATTTAATTTGCACCCAAAACTTCCAGAGGGTTTTCCGCCGGTGGTCAGCCGGCGGCCGGTTGACCGACTCAGACTCCCTTTCCCCGCATTTTGAACTCCCTTGTAATTTTCGACCTAAATAAATGTAAACTATAAATACCCCCTCCTTAATTCATTTTAGACACACAACCCTAGATCTGAATTTATTTCCTCTTCCAAGTTCCAAACTTTGTTAAGCATTTTGTTAATCATTCCTTAATTAGACAAGTTCTTCAATTAGTTAGTAATTGAATTTGGGTTGTAAGAAGATTGAAGGTTCCTCCTTCTTTATTATTCTATCCTAATTCCTTTCTTACTAATTGAGTTGGTACTATTTCTCTCCTTATTTTCATTAGTTTACATTTGCTTTATCTTTAAGTTTGTTTGATTGTTTATGTTAAATTTGCATCTTTGTTGTTTGATTGTTGTTGTTTCCACTATTGTTCATCTTTTCATTGTTCATCCTAGTTGTTTGCACCCAAAGATTCAATCTTTGAGTTGATTGTGTTAATGATTGTGTCTTTTAGTTTACTCATCCTTGTTATTAGATTAAATCATCTTTATTCATAATTATTATTGCATTGTTGCATGCTTAGAAGTAGAATTCATCCTTCCACCATGTATATGCTTAAAGACTCCATCTTTATTGTTTATCTTGCCTTTAGAAACATGATGAGTGAGTAGTTACCCTTCTAGGGTTTAGGGGGAGCCTAAATAGGATTAGTGGGCATGGTTAGTTGATAAGTTTTGAGTCTTTGGTGTAGGAATTTGTCTTTCTTAACATTGCATACAAGGTGTTTGACGAATTGTGTGAGTGAAAGCTTGTGTCTTTTTGTCTTAATAACTTAATTCCTCCTTTGAATGAAAATTTGTTGGTGGTCTTATTGCATGTTCTGAAATAGTTGTTGCTCAACGAAAGTTGGTAACCGCCTCTAGGACGAACCCTCACCTTAGACTATTTATCGACTTGTAGCCCCTAGTTCATTTAGGTGACCCCGAAGACCCTAGTCTCTTAATCAATCGTATTCATCTTCATTCAATCGTCTATTTAGTTGCTCTAGTAGTTAAAATCGAAACCCTTTCCTTCATTGTTGACTAGACTTGACTCTTAGTTGGACTTAGTAGAAACCCCCGCCGTCTTCGTGTTCGACCCCGACTAAATACTACATTTAATTAGGTTTTTATAAATTGTTTTGATAGAGGGAAGACACGACCAATTCTTACTATCACCATGACGTAAAATATTTTATCAATAGGATAGCTAGTTAAAGCGTACCTCCATTGAATGTTTCTGACTAACAAGGAATGTTGCGTTCCTTGTGGTTCCAGACGTTTGAAATTTCGTGCGTGCACCTCTGGCTCTACGTCATAGCTATGGATTTACTGAGATTAACGTCAAGGTATGGGTGGTCTTAGTATGTCGTACCCTACGCGCTACCTCGGCGTATGCTCCCCATGTGGCTTGACTTAGTAAACGTCTCGCAGCCTCACATGGCAGGGGTTGGACCCTTAAAGTGTCCCTTATCTGACAAGCAACTGTAGATACCCGTATCCGTCGATATTGGAATTTATAGAAAACCCGACAAACACCCGATGATGATAGGACGACATGTATTATTTAGTTGTCATTGTCATTATTTGGAACTCGTTTTACGATGTAGAATGGGCATCGTCGATGAAGTATTTTATTAATTTAAATGATATTTAAGTTAATATTATTTTAATTCGAATTTATTTTCTTAAGTTATTTTATTGAAAATAAAATAGATATTTGATTTTAAAAATCATTCTTAAGTTACTTGATTTGAAAAATTAATTTAAATCGTTTTATAAATCGTATTTGAAGAACTCGATTTTTACGACGATTTTATACGCGATTTTGAGCTCGTTTTCTACTTGATTTGGGCTCGATTTTCGACGCACTTTCGGCCCAATCCCCTCTCCTCCAACCCGTGTTCAAATCACAGCCAAATACTACCACAAAACCCTGGTTTAGCCCTCCCAAATCACGTCCCAAACAGCCCAACACCACCTTCGCTGCTCTGTTTTGCAGCCCTAAACCCGACACCAAAACTGCCCCGTAATCGACTCCAATGCGACCCATATCTCACCTCACACCTAGCCCACATATCAAGATATAATTCCAAGCCCTTTCCCATGCAACCCACGTCCAAACTCCTTCACAAACCTCACGCAACAAGCAGCCCCCTGTTTTCGTTCTCCAAACCCGAGCCCAATCAAACACTTCCAAACCCGCTCCAAACGGCTACCAAACCCGTGCCCATGACCACCCATCCACACCTGACTATCCTAACCATATTACCATGCCTTTCCCACCAAGTAAACACACCCTAAACCCTCGAAATAGCTGCTGGACAGCAGCTATGCGAAACAGACCCAAGCTGTTGTTCACCCTTCGAAACCCTACTTTAACTCCCTATAAATACCTCCCCTCTGCCATACTTCCATTTCTCTAAGTTCTCCCCACATAATACTGCAAATAACAACCATCAATCATCCAAAAAAACCCTAAACAAAAGCCGTGACAGCCGCTTGAAAACAGGGACACAAATCTTGTTTTCGAGTTTCTGTCGTGGTTTTGGCCTTGATTCTCAAGCACAAATCCTATTAAAACTTCTGGTTTATTTCCATATTCACAAAATTCAGTCTTTCTAGTTTCCAAAACATCTTTCGGATTGAAAAATCGTTGAGAAACGAAGTCGTGGTGAGTGATTGAAAATCGCTGCTCAAGTCTGCTTTTTGAACGTGTTGTTTCGTGATTTCAAAATTCAATTTCAATTGTCTTCGTCGACGATGGCCCCTCGAGATAAAATCTACGATCGGTTACGACTCAAGACGGTGTCAATGATACATGTAGGTTGAGGGTGCATTAAAACCTCCTTCTTTCCTTTTTTATTTTGTTATTTTTATTTGTTTTTGTATCGCTTATTTTATATATTATACATCGTCTAACATCGTTAACTATGAAACATTAGTATAGTATGAGTATGAGTTAAAGTGCCATTCCGAATACCCGCGTTGACTTGAGTTGGGAAAGAAATCTGCCAGATTGGTCGGTCGTATCCCCTTCTCATTTACATATCCTCGTATTTGGAATCGGACAGAATTAAATCAATCTAATTGACGTAGTATGTTATTTGTACCTTTCTTTTAACTTTGTTCGTTTCATTCATCGTAATAGTAGGCCACCTTTACACAATTCTTTCAACTAATTTAACACCTCAATTTAGTTCGTTAATTCATTAGGCATCTTAGGAGTAAAATAACATTATTGTAAATGAAATTTGCAATCTTCTAATTTTTAATTGAATTCATCTTCCCATTCACTAATTTTCTCGCCTGCATGGAAGTGCGTGCTTAACACCTTTCCATTTGCACTCGTCGACAAATTAGAATTGTTTTTAACCTAGTTCGTAATTATTTAATTTTATTTATAATTAATTAACCTTTAATTTGTTTTACTTGTTTCTAATGTTGTAAATTTTGTTTTTATTATTTTTTAAGGTTCAAAATATGTAAATTAAAGTTCATTTCAAACCCCCAAAAAGAAACAATTAATGATTGATGGTGAAAGAAATGCAGAGAGTGATTTTATCATTGTCAGGCGGAAAGCGCATTTTCTAAGAAAAGTCTTGCTATCAAGCCATAGAATAGGGAAAAAGCAGTGCACACAGAAAACATCATTTTAGCCCCTTGAAAACGGGTATTTAATTTAGTGAATTTTTCCGTAATTTATTTTGCTGATTTCGAAATTAAAATGCAATTAACTTTGTTTTCTACAAAAAAATGTGCACTTTGCACGGTCGTTTCGACTTTGATCCGCACCGCACGGGTCTGTTTCGACTTCCGATCGTGCACCGCACGCCGTCGCCAGTTTTGATTTCTTTTCTTCTTTTGTTTCTTTAATTGTTTACTAATCTTATTTTAATAAATATGGATTGGTGAATAATTTTAATGAGTTGGGTTCAATTTAATCAATAAGTTGTACCTAATTTATTTCAAACCTTTGTATTTGTTTAATTTAATTTAATTAGTTTAATTCTAGTCTAATTTGTTTACTAATTAATAAATCGGCTAACATCATTAATCAATCTAACTTAGTTTTAGCCTTTTTGTTTACATTTATTTTATTTGTTAAGTCATAATAGTTTAAGTTGTTTTTTGTTAGTTTGTATTGTAATTTTGTATCATGTATATAGGTTTTATTTTAATTGAGTCAAAATAATTTCGATAGTTGTTGTAATTAGATCGAGTTGTAATTTAATTCTCGTTGTGTCGGCATGAAATGCCTGGGTTGTAATAGGATAGATCCCAACGGCTCCCCCATTCCCATCAAGCCTTGTTTGCTTTGTTTTGTATGTTGTTAGATCAATCAACCCATATGCTAAATTACAACTTTGACAAAGTTAGTTTAGTTGCATCTAAATCGACATACAAACCTCACATGTTAGGGTTTTAAAACGATGTTTGCATATCATATATCGTAGTAGCTACGACCTTGTTTGAAATCCGACACTTGACTTAGTAGAGGCCGTCATTGACGGGCGGGGTTAGGTGTCCTTATGGGCTTCCTAACACGTACCCTCACCCCTTATCAAAATATATGGTTTGTGGATCCGTCTAAATACCATTGGATTACGAGAGTCATTCAAATTGAGTGATATAGGGTACAAGTCTTTATCTTTAATCACTCGTAGTCGATTGGCTTTATGCTTTTCGATGAAAGGTGTAAAGTTGACTTGAACGGTTCCAAGTTCCCATAAAACTTGGTGGCGACTCTAATTTGTCTTAATTCGATTCGAAAGAACCTCGAGTCGATTATGCCTAGTGTGGATCCCGCGGACGCAATTCCCGAGGGCCTTGTCCACAGTTTGGCGACTCCACTGGGGAAAAGAGGACTAGTTACACTTTGTTTCTAGGGTCTTTTCCTCCGAGGTGAAACTTGAAAAGAAAGTATTGGAAAGTAAAACATTACTCGTAGTGCTACGATTCATGCATAAATCCTTAAGGACTTTCCCGGGCCGTCCCAGCGCTTCTTTGTGACGCGTGGGGGGCGACGTCCCACTATGCCAGGAACTTGCACATTGCTTGCTTCCGCTCCGCCTCGTCGTGGTTCTTGATGGTGGGGATGCTCTTCTAGGTACTCTACCTAAAGGCCCTTGCTCTATAAGACCCAAAAAGGATGGAGGGCATAGACCTTCTTGTAGAAGACTTGCCGAGACTTAGAGATGTCTAGGAGCATACATCCTTATAACATGAGAATGACAATGTGCGAAATGAATTTCCCGAGTCTTTTCAAATTTTCCGTATCGATTTCAAAACCGAAATTTTGAACAACTTACTTTCAAAATAGCATGGTTTTAAAAACGCGGAATGCTGCCCAAGTAGAACTAGATTTTTCGGCCCAAAATAAGCTTTTATAGCTGGCATGCTGCCCATTTTAAATCTCATTTTCAAATCGATTTTTTTGTTTTTTTCAAATTCAATCCAAAATGTTTCTCGAACCTTAACCAAGCATGAAATGCGTCAAGTCGAGTCCGGGTCCTGGCCGTGTTTGGCTAGGCGTGTTTTCGTCCTAAGTGTCTAGAACACGACCTTGTTAGGTCACCCAAGCTCACCTCTTGGGATTCGAGTCATGTGGATCGACCAATTGGTCTAGGATAGTCCACAGAAACGTCCAAGCTAGGCCATTTAGGGCGTTTCACTTAAACCTATGGGCTACGTTAGTCCAATCACGGGTTTAGTCACACCGAGTCTAGTTTAGAATCGAGCTATGATAGCTTTAGTCATGTCGTTTTGTCGAGTCTAAAATGAATCGAGGTCTAAATCCAACTGTGAGTCGAACCTTTTGGTTAGTCAGTCTTAAGTCGAGTCTTTGTTTGAGTCAAGTTGATGTCGTGTCCTTAAGTGTGTAGGGGCTCTTGCATTTGAATATTGACTCAGTTCGGGGTTTTCTTGTAGAAAGGCCGCCAAAAACCCGACTTCAAGCAATGGAGGACGCTGTTAAAAAACTCACCGAGGCCGTGAACCTCATGAGGGCCAGAATGGATGTGATCTAATCCAAGCTGGGTGAAGATCCCTCTTCATCTACCCCACCTCTGACGGATCTGGAGAAACGGTTCAAGTTCATTGAAGACCGTCTGAAACTCTCCCAGGAGAAGAACATCCACTACGAAAATGCTAGGGCCTATGCCCCAGTTCAGGATAAGTTGCCCACAAACATGGTACTCACTGATATCCAAAAGTTTAAGGGCACAGAAGATCCAATCCACCATGTTAAGGCCTATAAGGGGTACTTAGCACTGAAGGGAGTACCTATTTGACATGCTCTCTCGAAATTTTCGCTCAATCTCTGGATGAACACCCGAAGGCGTGGTTCTACAATCTGGACCTTAAGAACTTCCCTACTTTCGAAGATATCACGGTGGAGTTTTGTAAGCACTATGCTGACAATGTCGAGATTCGGGCCAATATAAGAACATTGGAGGTGATGACACAGAAAGACAAAGAAGGCTTTACTGAATTCCTTGCAAGATGGCGCGCTGAAAGCGTGAAACTAGCCAAGAAGCCTGATGAAGTTGAAATGGTAGATAAGTTCGTAAAGAATCTACGACATGTTTACCGTAATGCTCTGAAATACCAGAATTTTGGTTCTTTCAAAGAATTGATAAGAATCGGGATAAAGGTAGAAGATGATGTCATAAGGGCAGAGGCTGAAAAGCCGAAAGGGTACCAAGGGGCCTCATCGTCTAAGGGCAATGTCCCAGCAACGACCCATATTGATGAAGCCATCAATCTCTTAGAAGGTCAATCGAAGAAGTCTTGGCGCCAAACACCTAAGGCATTCACCGATATCGGATGCACTTATACATACGCTCTCCAAAGGCTCATAGCCCAAGGAAAGCTGAAGCCTATTGGTCCAACTCCGGACCCTCCCGCTGATCAACAAGGTAAATGGTATAAACCAAATGCCTACTGTGCCTTTCATCAAGGGAAAGGCCATGATACTGAAAGGTGCTACCGACTGAAGCACGAAATCCAAGACATGATTGAGAATGGAACACTCCCGATCCCAACTGTTAAACCCAATAACATCACCAATCCATTTGGCGATCACGCTAACTTTGTTTCTGTCGAAGACAATGTCGATTATTCCCATCTTATCCGCCCATGTCACTTGAAAGAGGTGTTTATCGGGAAAATATTTGTGGATTGCTCAAAATTCTTGCCGAACCCGAAGAATGAAATTCATGACGGGAGTCTTGCTATAGAATGTTCTCCTCTCATTAACGAAGTTAATAAAAAAACAAATCGACTCACCAACCTCCATCACTGGCGTAGATCCTCAGAGGACTACCTCGGGATGGAGGTAGACCATCAAAGGGATCAAGGACAAGGGCCGAGCATCTACGTTGACAACTGAACAAGGGAAAGCTCAAGACCAGATTTGAAAATTATGAGTCGGGATCTGTTGTCTTATCTTAGTTGAGTCGAGTCTAGGATTTTCTTTTCTTGAATTCGAGTCGTTTTTTCCGCGATAACCTAGGGTATGTCCTACGAGTCGTTCCTTCGAGTCTGTTAAGCATGTGTCATTCCAATAAAAGTTGCAGTTTCATTTCCAAATATGTCTTATTTCCAATCCTCAATCATTCCGAAACATGATAAAATGCACAACACACTCAAAGGCATCCATGGGGTAGAAATATGTCCCGTTTCAAAACTTAAGGTACAATAGGATTCCGTGTTTGATTCCTTTACCTATTCCATGTCTGGAGGTAGAAAACCTCCATCAGAACCAGTGCTTATGACAAGCGTTTAGATGATTCTATGACGAACCCGGACTAGCTCCTTGTTTCCCCTATCGACGATGACGGAAGGCAAGCCTTTTCCCCATAAAATCATCCCCTCTCAAAGAGAGAAGATATCAACCCGTTCTAAGAAGGAATTGTTAATTCTAACCCAATTTAGTTGGCGAAGTCCAGTTTTTAAGGTGTATCCATTTGTGACTAAGGGAATGAATAGAAGACCATTTTCAAGAAGAGAAGAAAAAAAGATGAAAAAGAATGAAAAGATGAAAAAAAAAAGAGACGAAAAAAAAGCAAAAGAAAAAAAATTAAAAATGAAAAAAGAAAAGAGATGAAAAAGAAGAAGAAAAAGGGAAAGAAAAAAAAGAAAAGAAGAAGAAAAGAAAAGAAAAAAAGAAAAAGAAATGTCAAAATGTTGATCGAAGTTCAAAGGCGAAGCCAAAATGGTCAGGTAGTGCCATCAGCAGTCATCCATACCTCTAAGTCCTTCCCGAGGCATTTACGAGGGAATGGTTAGGGATTCTGAGAATCAGTCTACTTGTGTTAGTACACCCAAGCCTTTAGGATCCAGACATGGAAATTTGAACCCATATCGATTCCCAACCCATTTGTACTCGGGTTTCATCAAACCTGAGACACCATTTCCAACCACGTTATAAGCCATAGCCCTTGGCCTTAGCACCACAAAACGAACCTTCAGAATGATGGTTTACCTTGCGAACCTATTTTTACCAAGCTCCACATCCCAAAGAACCACAGCCTTTTGTACCAACCCTAGACACGGATTTAACAAAAGACCTTACGGGCTAGAATGGGATACGACATGATACCTTAGGTGAAACCTTCGAGTGTGTACACACAATTAAAATGCCAAGTTTATGCACCTTGATCGAACTACGTCGGATTTGATTTCGCTCCACTCGAATACGTAGGCAGTCCTTCAGAATAAGGGGTTCAATCCACTCATCAACCAAGTTGTCATCTTGTCGGTTTCTTACGGGTCCTAACCAAGTCCAAATGAAGCCACCTTTGTTTGAGTCGGTCTTAGCACTCGATGTAGGCTAGGATAAGGATATAGGTTCAGATGAATAGTATCAAGTCTCAGAATGAGCTTTATCTAACGGTTTAGGCAAAGATGCTGAGTCACATAGATGTGGGTTTGTGTTGGGAACAGAAAATATGAAAAACCCGCTGAAAAGAAAGAAGGCGTGGAAGAAAAACAGTAAAAGCCCGCTGAAAAGAAAGAAGGCGGTGGCAAGAAATGATGATAACTCGCTGAAAAGAAAGGAGGCGAGGAGAAGAGTGACAGAATGTTCCCAACAAAAGTGATGTGTGATGTCTAAGTGTTCTCATAAAATCAGTCTGTGTTTAGTGTCTTAACGAAGCCAACGTTGTTGCTCTGTGAGTTTAATCCTCCTTGTCAATGCCAAGTGATCTTGATTCCCACGTGCCCTCGGGAGCACGCCCATGACATACGATATCTACATCCCAAGTCGACGACCTTGTGATTCCCATTTGCCATTTTGGTGCGCCGGATTGGCCAATTTACTTTTCTACCCCCAACAAGTCAATAATTGAATTTAAACTCGTGCACACTTGCGGTTTTATTTTCCTTTTTTGTTTTACGGTAGGGGGCTACGCCCACGTTATTTACGGGTCATACAGAGTGTCTAAGTCGTATTTCCTGCTCACCCATCAAGGTTCGATTTCAAAATGCCAAAGATTTCAGAATTCCGAAATTTCAAAAACTTTTTGCGAATTATGGATAGATGATCCAAGTAGTGGTACATTTCAAGTCAAGGTTCAAAATCAAATTTTGGGTCGACGACCCAACATCCAAATGATTCGTTTCAAATTCAAATTTCGGGTCGATGGCCCAACATCGTAAGCGATGTCAGTATTCAAAATTTGGGTCGATGGCCCAATTACTCAAAATTTTCAACATGTTCAAATTTCGGGTCGATGACCCAGTCTTTCAAATTTGATTTTAGGTCGACGACCCAACATTCCAAAACTTCAACTTCAAACCTCGGGTCGATGGCCCAACATGCTAAGTGATGTCAAAATTCAAAATTCGGGTCGATGGCCCATTTATTCAAGACTTTCAACGTGTTCAATTTTCGGGTCGATGACCCAATCTTTCAAATGATCCAATTCTAAGATCGATGATCCAAATGTGCTTATGTGATGATTATTGCTTGTACATTTTTTTATGTTTCAAATATAGCAGGATATGCTTCAACTGGGGGCTCTAAAGTCTTCGACTTTAGAGCCATCACAAACTGGGGGCTCTGAAGTCGTAGGCTTCAGAGACCATTATCAAGATGTAAAGGATAACATCCACCAAGAATTCAATTCAATACAAGAGTATGAAATGGAAGAATTCCGTAGCTGAAAGCAAATGATGAAAGCGGCGGCAACCTCCTTGGAAAGTCCCGTCCCATTCGGACAAGCGCCAGCAGATGATAAATTTTGGGCAAATGTCAGCAGATGATGAATTTTGGACATACGCCAGCAGATGATAAACATTGGGCATATGTCAGCAGTTGCCGAACTACGACGCGGGTTTGATTCCGTCAGAAACGGATACGTAGGCGCCTAAGGATAAGGCTCAATCCACCATATATGCAATTTATGGGTCGACGACCAATGATGACAATTTGACGCAACAGAAGCAAGAGTTAATCCCCGACGAAATTTCAGGTATGATCTCGTCTTATGGCTGGCGAGCTTATATACGCAAGTCTAATGGACTATAAACGATCCGCAGAATCCTCAAGTCGAGAGGGATCTGGGGTATACTTTGACTTTCGCCTTGTCCAAGCCTCAGTCAAAGTGGGGGCTCTGTAGATACCCGTATCCGTCGATATTGGAATTTATAGAAAACCCGACAAACACCCGATGATGATAGGACGACATGTATTATTTAGTTGTCATTGTCATTATTTGGAACTCGTTTTACGATGTAGAATGGGCGTCGTCGATGAAGTATTTTATTAATTTAAATGATATTTAAGTTAATATTATTTTAATTCGAATTTATTTTCTTAAGTTATTTTATTGAAAATAAAATAGATATTTGATTTGAAAAATCATTCTTAAGTTACTTGATTTGAAAAATCAATTTAAATCGTTTAATAAATCGTATTTGAAGAACTCGATTTTTACGACGATTTTATACGCGATTTTGAGCTCGTTTTCTACTTGATTTGGGCTCGATTTTCGACGCACTTTCGGCCCAATCCCCTCTCCTCCAACCCGTGTTCAAATCACAGCCAAATCCTACCACAAAACCCTGGATTAGCCCTCCCAAATCACGTCCCAAACATTGACAACACCACCTTCACGCTCTGTTTTGCAGCCCTAAACCCGACACCAAAAGCGCCCCGTATTCGACTCCAATGTTACCCATATCTCACCTCACACCTAGCCCACATATCAAGCTATAATTCCAAGCCCTTTCCCATGCAACCCACGTCCAAACTCCTTCACAAACCTCACGCAACAAGCAGCCCCCTGTTTTAGTTCTCCAAACCCGAGCCCAATCAAACACTTCCAAACCCACTCCAAACGGCTACCAAACCCGTGCCCATGACCACCCATCCATACCTGACTATCCTAACCATATTACCATGCCTTTCCCACCAAGAAAAGACACCCTAAACCCTCGAAATAGCTGCTGGACAGCAGCTATGCGAAACAGACCCAAGCTGTTGTTCACCCTTCGAAACCCTACTTTAACTCCCTATAAATACCTCCCCTATGCCATACTTTCATTCCTCTAAGTTCTCCCCACATAATACTGCAAATAACAACCATCAATCATCCAAAAAAACCCTAAACTAAAGCCGTGACAGCCGCTTGAAAAAAGGGACACAAATCTTGTTTTCGAGTTTCTGTCGTGGTCTTTGGCCTTGATTCTCATGCACAAATCCTATTAAAACTTCTGGTTTATTTCCATATTCACAAAATTCAGTCTTTCTAGTTTCCAAAACATCTTTCGGATTGAAACATCGTTGAGAAACGAAGTCGTGGTGAGTGATTGAAAATCATTTGCTCAAGTCCGCCTTTTGAACGTGTTGTTTCGTGATTTCAAAATTCAATTTCAATTGTCTTCGTCGACGACGGCCCCTCGAGATAAAATCTACGATCGGTTACGATCCAAGACGGTGTCAATGATACATGTAGGTTGAGGGTACATCAAATCCTCCTTCTTTCCTTTTTTATTTCGTTATTTTTATTTGTTTTTCAATCGCTTATTTTATATATTATACATCGTCTAACATCGTTAACTATGAAACATTAGTATAGTATGAGTATGAGTTAAAGTGCCATTCCGAATATCCGCGTTGACTTGAGTTGGGAAAGAAATCCACCAGATTGGTCGGTCGTATCCCCTTCTCATTTACATATCCTCGTATTTGGAATCTATTAATTAAATCAATCTAATTGACGTAGTATGTTATTTGTACCTTTGTTTTAACTTTGATCTTTTCATTCATCGTAATATTAGGCCACCTTTACACAATTCTTTCAACTAATTTAACACCTCAATTTAGTTCGTTAATTCATTAGGCATCTTAGGAGTAAAATAACATTATTGTAAATGAAATTTGCAATCTTCTAATTCTTAATTGAATTCATCTTCCCATTCACTAATTTTCTCGCTAGCATGGAAGTGCGTGCTTAACACCTTTCCATTTGCACTCGTTGACAAATTAGAATTGTTTTTAACCTAGTTCGTAATTATTTAATTTAATTTATAATTAATTAACCTTTAATTTGTTTTACTTGTTTCTAATATTGTAAATTTTGTTTTTATTATTTTTTAAGGTTCAAAATATGTAATTATAATTTAGTGAATTTTTCCGTAATTTATTTTTTTGATTTGAAATTAAAATGCAATTAACTTTGTTTTCTACAAAAAAACGTGCATCGCACGGGTCTGTTTCGACTTTGATCCGTGCGTGCAATGGTCTGTTTCGACTTCGATCTGCACCTTTCGCACGGGTCGCGCCAGTTTTGATTTCTTTTCTTCTTTTGTTTCTTTAATTGTTTACTAATCCTATTTTAATAAATATGGATTGGTGAATAATTTTAATGAGTTGGGTTCAATTTAATCAATAAGTTGTACCTAATTTATTTCAAACCTTTGTATTTGTTTAATTTAATTTAATTAGTTTAATTCTAGTCTAATTTGTTTACTAATTAATAAATCGGCTAACATCATTAATCAATCTAACTTAGTTTTAGCTTTTTTGTTTACATTTATTTTATTTGTTAAGTCATAATAGTTTAAGTTGTTTTTTGTTAGTTTGTATTGTAATTTTGTATCATGTATATAGGTTTTATTTTAATTGAGTCAAAATAATTTCGATAGTTGTTGTAATTAGATCGAGTTGTAATTTATTTCTCGTTTTGTCGGCATAAAATGCCTGGATTGTAATAGGATAGATCCCAACGGCTTCCCCATTCCCATCAAGCCTTGTTTGCTTTGTTTTGTATGTTGTTAGATCAATCAACCCATATGCTAAATTACAACTTTGACAAAGTTAGTTTAGTTGCATCTAAATCGACATAGAAACCTCACATGTTAGGGTTTTAAAACGATGTTTGCATATCATATATCGTAGTAGCTACGACCTTGTTTGAAATCCGACACTTGACTTAGTAGAGGCCGTCATTGACGGGCGGGGTTAGGTGTCCTTATGGGCTTCCTAACACGTACCCTCACCCCTTACTCAAAATCTATGGTTTGTGGATCCGTCTAAATACCATTGAATTACGAGAGTCATTCAAATCGAGTGATATAGGGTACAAGTCTTTATCTTTAATCACTCGTAGTCGATTGGCTTTATGCTTTTCGATGAAAGGTGTAAAGTTGACTTGAACGGTTCCAAGTTCCCATAAAACTTGGTGGCGACTCTAATTTGTCTTAATTCGATTCGAAAGAACCTCGAGTCGATTATGCCTAGTGTGGATCCCGCGGACGCAGATCCCGCGGGCGTTGTCCACAGCAACCAACATCAGTGTTAAAGCCTTTCTTCCTAGAAGCGTAAATGATAACCAAATAGTACAAATATCTGGTGCTATCTCATGGTGTTCCAGGGCAACATCTGGATCCAGGAAGCCACAACGCGTACCACTTGGGTTTTTAGAAAATATTCTGTTTTAAATAAAGAGGAATAAATAAAAAATACAAAAATAAATTTTGAAACTAAAAAAGGACTCGATAAAAAGATATTAGTAAAAAGGTTTTTGCTTCATGGACTGTTGAAAGGTACTCTGTACACTAAGGTTTTAGCATTTTGTCAAACAAAGTATTGTCGGGGATTCTACAAGATTTGACCTTGCATGGCCATCAATCTGTACACCCAATTACCTGGCGCTTTCAGCCTGTCATTGTCCTTTCCGATTGTAAGCAAATATTTCAGCCTTGTGATTTTTGGTATTTTCAAATACCGTTCATAGCACTAGGTCCTCTACTGCGAGAGTCCTGATTCTCACGTTGCAATCATATGCCCTTATTTCTGATTGCTTGTACAATGTCATGCGTATGTGAGCACTTCTTAATTCAGCTGTTGTGGCTCTTTCTTATTACTATCGTTTCAGGTTCTCAACATTGAGTTTGTTGTTTGACCAAGCTTGCTCGATGGACTATTGACTTCTAGCTGCCGCGTGGGGAATATAGTCTCTGCCCCCTGCATGACTTTCACGACTTTGCTGTGGATGGCATGCAATATAATATGAGACCCACACTTGCTTTTTACTTTCTTGCTGAGGGTAATGTCATTTCTTCTTGTCATTTGTTATTTCACGTTCTGGTGTACAGGGAACCAGGCTGGTGGCAGCATGTGTTGTGATTTTTCACTTTGGGACGCTGATGCAAGGATGTGTTCTGCAGCATTCTGGCTGCTGCTTGTCTCCCATATATTCAAGGTGCTAGGAGTTTTTATGTACCAGCGGTACGTTGATTGAATTGCCCCCATGCCATTGATTCATGTCCTGCAAGATTCTGGCAGAGCTACCTATTCTGCTGGCCCGACCTGTGCGCGGGAAGGCTGGTTCTGCAGGCCGAAAATTTGTTGCAGGGAGCGCTCTGCATTCTGTGTCCTGCGTCCTGTGTTCTGTGTCCTGCGTTTTGCGTTCTGGATACTGCGTCCTACATTCTGCGTTTTGTGTTCCATGTTCTACGCCCTGCGCCCTGCATTCTGCATTCTGCGTCATATGCTGCAGGAGGAGCAATTTTATATGGGGAAGGAGTGGCAGGTTCTAGAGCCTGAGTAACCACTCCTGCTGGTAGGGAGATCTCCTGCAAGAAATTATTCTAATATGGCTAGCAGATGGCATAGCCAACGACCTTCCAATGCTCAAGACGATAGTTATTCAAAATATAACAGGGTAACAAGATTACAAAGTTTACGAATTACTTTCAAAGCGACATATGGACATGAATCTTCTTTCCTTTGTTTACCGATGGTTTTAGCACATGAATGATAAGCATAAGTGGTAAGATACCTACCTTGAATGCTACCCCCAGGTTGTGAGGACGTCTGCCTTCAAGTTTTGGAGCCTGACTCGCTGCAGGCTCAGACGATCAGGTTCGCTCCTGGTCCCCTCGCAGGGACCTGGGTACCAGGCCTACTCCTGTCCCTCTTATTGGAAATTCCATTAGTGTCCCATGTACAACTCTGGTTCCTATTTCCCTTTTAGGTCGCTGATGTTTTCATCAATCTGGGTCTGGGGTGCAGGACTAAAGTCAGGTGCTAGCCTACCATGGTTGTGACTTAACGGTCATTCGAGGTTCGATGTTCAGGTTGTGAACACTTAGGCGTATGGTTCAATTGGTCATTGGTCATTTATCCTAATAGCTCTAGTTTTCTCATATAGGCTTTCAGGAGGTAGTCAATTACCACATGGATATGATGAGACTAAAATAAGAAAGCAATTTACAGAAAGCTATAACAAGTGCAAGAAACAGTTTTTCAAGTAACGTGTACCTGGTTTCTGCAGGATGCAGAGACTTATTGAGATAATATGTTGGGTGTCAGTATGACGCTAATCGAACCTTGGTTACCGACAGGTATGAGGACCAGGTGCTGGGACCAGGCGCGGTGCATCAGATACAGGGACCGGGTGTGGGATCCAGGTGATGCGACCAGGGCTCTTCTGGTTCCAGGTTGGACGATAGTGGTGGTACCAGGGTTCTTCTGGTTCTAGCCCGGACATCAGAGGTAGTATTAGGGTTCCCCTAGCTCTGCTTCCTTTGGCTGATGGCTCCTACAAATGGGCTATGCAGAAGTCTGGTTCACTCTGGGTACTGCCCTCCATCTGGTCATGTTTCCTGCCTCCTCAGGTTTCGCCTCTACTTCCTCATGCATCCTGCTTCCGGCCTCCTGCTTCCCGGGTTTCTGTTTCAGGTTCCTCCTACTTCCTGGATTTCCATTGCTGGTTCCTCCTGCTTTCTGGATTTCCATTTCTGGTTCCTCCTACTTCCTGCCCCCTGAAAGTTAAGAGGAGATAGTTGGTCGAGACTTCTTTTATTCTTCTAGATCTCAGCGTCTTGGGGACCTGGTTCAGGGTGTTGATGAGGTCAGCTCCCCGAAAATGATGCTTATTGGGTCAGCCACCCAAAAATGTTGCTGGTCAGAACAGCTACCCTAAAATGTTGCTGAGGCTGCTGATGTTCTTGAGCCAGAGCTAGTTCCTGCAAGAGAAGGTCAAACAAAGCAAGGTAGAAAAGCTGGTGCAGCTGCTGCCGAGGAGAAAATCATGTTAGGAGGTCCTCTCTTCTATCATGTTTGTACGTTTGTTTATCAATGCCTGGCGACTTGGCCTTTTTGTATTTTGCTTTGTTTCGGGATTGTTCCCTAGATGCAGATTGGGTATAAAACTCGTTGTAGAAGCTTCTTATGAGCTGTTACCCTACAAGCGCGACAATTTGCTGGAATCAACATCCAAGCGCCTGGCGGACTGCGTGTTGATTACTGTTGTTGGTTCTTATATTTTGATTGCTTCTTTGCAAGCTTTGATAGTTCCTGCAGGACGCTCATTCTGGTTTGCCACTTGCTAGATTTGATTTGCTTCCTATCATGTAACCGTAGGACAAAGCGAGACCCACGTTCTGTGACATGCCTTTTTCGCCTTTGAGTATTTTAGGTTGTAGAGTTTTGATCCACCTGTTATCACGGAAATTATTCTAGCACAAATAGAGGTGTAAAGGGTGGAACCTGACTCGTGGAGTTTATTTTCTGAACACCCCCACGTGATAACAGTCGTCGCCGCACCAGGCTTTTATGATCTGCAAGAGGGTTAGGGGACCGTGAAATAGTAACAAATATGTTACAACCTAACAACACTTCCGCAGAGGTCTGCCCCCAGGGTCGCTGGCTAGCAGAGTTCTAGCGACACTGGTTTAGTTTGTCATTCTGGTTCCTGCTGGCTGAAAGTTACTGCAACAGGGAGGAATTTAGCTCTGACAGAACAAAACTACGAGATACGGTGTTACCTGATGTTGCCTCCATTCTGGTCAGCATGGGAGAGTAGTAGGATGCTAGGTATCCAGAGTATAGCCTGGCGTCTCTGCTTACTGCAGGCTCCCGACTGTCTCCCTGCAACTTGCTTTTGAATTTCCATCTGGAGCACCAGCACGACGTCTATGGATCTCTGGTCCAACGATTCTGGAGGTCCTGATTTGCCCCCAGGTACCTTTGAGTCTGTACCCCTATACTGAACATTCCTGCTGGTCCATCTTCTGCTGGTACACTTGTTGCTGGTACGTTGTTGGCGGTTTCTGGTGCACTGACCATTCCTGCTCTGGTAGCTAGAGACTGGAGGGACTCTGGCCTCCAGATCTGCTTTAGGACTCTAGAGGAACTCTGGGGAGCAGTTCTGTTGCCGGCATCTGGATGAATTCTGGGACCAGAATTGCTAGAGGACCCTGGTAAACTCCATGGACCGGATCTGTTTGGAGGACTCGGGGAACAACACGGGCGATCTTCGGCCGGGGGAGCGGATATACGGCTCCGGAGAGAAAATCTATTGCTGGATTCCGGAGGAATTCCGGGAACCAGACCTGCTGTCGGGCTCAGGCTTTTGAAGGAACTTCGGGGACCAAATCTGCTGCAGGTCTCTAGTGGGACTTCAGGGAGTAGATCTGATGCGGGACTTCTGGAGGAACTGTGGAAGCAGATCTACTGCTGGCATCCGGGGAGGGTCCTAGGAAGCAGATCTACTGCTGACTTCTGGCGGAGAATCTCAGGAAGCATATCTGCTACTGGCTTCCGGGGAGGAAGCAGATCTACTGCTGACTTCTGGCGGAGGATCTCAGGAAGCAGATCTGTTGCTGGCTTCCGGGGAGGGTCAGGAAGCAGATCTGCTGCTGGCTTCCGGGGAGGGTCCCAGGAAGCAGATCTACTGCTCACTTTCGGATGACTTCATGGATAGTGAGGAGATCTTGCTCGCTAGTAAGCATGGCACCGGAGATTGACTTGATGACAACTTGGCTATAGAGATCGATCACCATGCCCCACGGTGGGCGCCAAACTGTTTTGGTAAATTTCTGCCAATTTAGGGTTAAAGTGACCACCCTTTTTAGCCTCGTATCGGGGGGTTAAATTATATGTGATTTGTGACGAAATATGTATGTAATTAAGGCAGAGTGACGATATGAACAAAGTAAAGGACGAAATAAGGAAATAATGACACAAGAGATTTTGGTGACGCGGAAAACCCGATGTGGGAAACAACCGCGGGGGGAGTCGGAATCCCACCAATATTCCACTATGTAATAATCGGAGTGCAAGTACAATATACAATTGTTCGGATCTGATGAGGAATAATCCGTCCGGTGCGTAAAAGTGACAGACGAAGTATTACCGGATGTCAGGGGTTATTTTGTGGGTTTATACTGTTTGTACGTAGGGTATTTGGTAGCATGGTGTACATGGTCTAATGATTGGTAATTATGGGAGGCATAATGATGATGGGATAATGATGATTGAATAATGGTTTTGGCTTTGTTTATAAGTTGTACGTAAGTATGGTATTGAGGGGCTGCTCCTTGCTTGCTTGTTTTCCCTTTTGTTGTATATGACGGCATAAGCTTGGTAGTATTCGTTGTAGGGTGAATGATGGATCCCTTCTCTTGTTTGTCTTCCTTGTATTTATAGTGAATAAACTCTAGTGGGTTTATTAGGGTTTCCCACTTAATTGTCTTGTTCCTCAAGGTAGAGTTTGGTAACAACTTGGACTTTTCTTATTCAGAATATGACAATAATTAGGATTTCCTTTTCTTACCCGAGATCTTATTAATATCTTAGTCCAAGTCGAACTCTTCTTCACCTCTTGTCCTTCCCGGATTATCTCCGGCCTGCCTCCCCGGCTCGGTCCATGGGCCCGACTCCCAAGTATGTCATAGGTCCATTACTCATTAATTACCTACTTATCTCGTGCCACGAGCCCGTGCAAAATACGGTAATTTTGACCCTAACATCTATGAATAAAGATAATTTTTGTAGTTGTTGGGTAGATAAGGTAAATATTTTTAGTCAATTTTACCTATTTTTTTTTTGTTAAAATGTAAGTATATTAATGAAAAAAAGTCACCATATAATATTTTTGCCTATTAATCTACTTATCTTAACATTTTTGCCAAATTTATATGGTATCATCCTCGAGAATAAGAGGGAGTAATATTTTTGTTTTAACTTTTAATGCCCTTTTGTTTGAATGATATAACATTTACTCATATAATATTCGGTAACATTTTCAGATTCTTCGACCGTGAAAAACTTTTGAAAAAACAAGACTCGGTATGCAAAACTCTAGACGTCAATAATCTTTGATCTAAGATAATCTAAAATTGATTAAGAAAAGATAAACTCTAATCTAGAGTAACTAAACTTACAACTAAAAACATGTCAAGAAATAAGATTAATTTAAACAAAGGTAACCATGTAAATTTTATTAATCAAAAACATTTTTAAGTCAATTTTATTTATAAAATCAAAATTATAACCAGATTTTATGTCGGAGAAACACTACGTGCTTGTTACAACATTGTTAAGGTACACTAGGCCATATTAAAAATTTAACAAATTTTTAACGTTATTAGCCTGTTATATACTTGTGCGGATGACATATTTTGTAATTGGGTTGTAAAATTATTCAAAATAATATATACTTTTTTGTTTCGGTTATTTGTTTACTTTTATATTCATTATAAGGTCTGATCTGTTTTACTTAAAGGAAACCAAATGACTGAAAAAAGTATATATATTATCTTATTATTACAGTATTATTCCTTAGTACCAGCAGGATAGTGAACTTATCAACACAGCCACATTTTACATACCATTATTACCCAAAATAGTTATATAAGTAAGTAATGACTAATGAGATAACTTAGAACAATGGAGAAGTGGAGAACTTTGACAAACAATTGTCACTAGATTCTCCACTTTTAAGTATCAAACGATGCACCTGCTATTATTATAATTATGGTGTTTTCCATCCGAAAAGATTCTTAGAAAGCCAGTATCCAACTCACCAAACTACAACTTAAGCTTTACTACGTAATTAATTTGTTGCCAACTTTTTTGTTCACCTATCTTAGTCTTTAACTAGTATTTGCACCCGTAAAATTCACGGGTGTATTTAAGATTAATTATTTAAGTTTACGCATAATTATAATTTCATTAGTATGAAATATGTTGACATTTTTGTTGTTAACACACACAAAAATATTTCACCTGAATTATAATTCATGTAATTTGGTGAGAACCATAACAATATTTTAATATCTGTTTTTATATAAACTAGTGTAGATCCCGCGCAAATGCGCGGTAAATATAGGCTTTTTAATTTTTATTATATTACTTATAGAATTTAGATTTATATTTCATGAATTTTTATAAAAAGTAATTAATCTTAAAGTTAATCAAGAGAATTGAGTAATTCCATGAAGTGTGTTTTTTTATGAAAATATTTTAACTACCTCAAATTATTTTAATAAATTTTTTTCCGTCAAGGAGTTAATAATAGGAGATACAGTTTATATGTATAGAGTATGGTTTTATACCAATTTTGTTTTATTTTTGTTAAAATATTATATTTTAAGTTTAATAATGAAAAGATTATTTTAAATGGAAAATTAGGTTAATAAATGAAAATTTAATTTGTTTCCATATATAAACTTGAGCACTTTGGTGAGAAAACTTTAGAGAAATTTTATTCTCTTAGTATATAGGAGGATTAAGATATTATATGGGTAAGTAGACTTAATACAAGATAAATGTAATACTGTAACTACTTAATTGGACATTGAGAATCGTGATATAAAATTAATCGTGTTAATTGAATAGGCGATATGTCCGTTGCTCATTTTTATCATTGGCCAATATTTTTTTACTTTTAATTTTGTTCTCATATATTTTCATTATTTTCATCCGTAACCGTGTCAATTTCACATGAACACCACACGTAGGCTGTGATTGTTTTTTTTTTTTTTTTTTTTACATTAATTTGTTTTTTTCTTTGCAATATATTTTTTGTTGTTTCATAGCATGATAACATGGCCTTAGAACTATATCATTGGTACTCTCTATGCTATTCTTGTACAATAATATTTAATTTATTATGCTATATGAAGTATTTAAAGTACGTTATATGAAAAAACTATATTATTTTAATTTTTTCTCCTTTTATATTTAACTAATTAATTGAAACTAACGGGTACAATTATACAACATAATATTGCACAATTAAATTAATATTAATATGATATTGTAACAATAAAATAGTAAAAGCTTATTTATATATTCGTTTTTTTTTTGCGAGATAACTTATTTTACAATAAAGTCTTAAAATTAAAATTTAGAATTTAATTTGATGTTTAACTGCTGTTTAAGTCGTTTAGTTTACTATGAAGTTAAAAAGACAAATTTTGATGTTTGCGAGATCTTTTGGTGTTATTTAGTATTTTTTTCATTCATTGTTTTTTTTCCCTTTTGCTAATAAATGATTTGGTGATGTGGAGGTGGGTTGTTTAAATAATTAGAAAATATTAATATATCATTAGGATAGGTAATTAGTTTGTTTTTTTATTATTATGTATGGATTTGTCCATTCTTTCATATCAGTGTTTTATTGTTAGGGTAAATTGATAACTTATACCTCTTATAACTTCAGTTTTCAAAATTTATACCTAAAATAATTTTGTTTTAAAAATTATACCAAAAATCTTATTTTTTTTCAAACTCGATACCAAATCCCAGAAAATGACATAAATGCACCATTTTACCCTTACTAATTAAAAATCACCTTTTTCCCACCACCACTAACCCCTTAACTCACACATACACCCAATTATTACCACAAACTCCTCCCCCGTCCACCAATCCACTATTGCTGGTGTCGCCGCCCCACGTGGAATCCACTCCCGCCGTCGACCTATCTTATACTATCCTCCACTGTCGAACCCCATTCACCACCCACTATAATCACCACTTACCTTAGTAAAACCATTCCCCCACCCATGAATTTTTGGTTACTTAACTCAGTTGTAGATATTATGGTGGTTCTGGTCGGAGCAAGAACGTGGTCGCACCACATGGGTCATGTGATGTACAAAGGTTTCTCGTTATTTCGGCGCGGTAACAAGGTAGTGCTATTGGGCGTCGTTTATGGGGTTGCTCGTTGGGAGAACAAGGGCTAGGAGAGCAGGTTTCTCGAGCTTGGTGGTGGTTGAATAGTGGTCGCCAATGGCCTAGTGATGGTACGAATTGATTGGTGGTGGTTGATTTTTAGCGGTCGATTTCTGCGTTTGTTTTGGTGGGTAGGATGGTGGTTAAATTGAGTAAGAGGGGTGATAAGTTCCGACGGGATACCACGTCGCCGGAGGTGCCGACACAGGTGATGGTGTCGTGGGAGAAGTAGGTGGTTCTTAGTTGTGGTTGTAGGGTATATTACAGTGGATTTTGGATTGAATGAATTTACGTGGTTGATGGTTTAGTGAGCAAGGTCATAATGGTCAATTTATGAGGTTTTTTGAGATTTGGTATTGAATTTGGAAAAAGTTCAGATTTTAGGTATAAGTTTTAAAATAAAGTTATCTTAGGTATAAACTTTGAAAAGTGAAGTTATTTCAGGTATAAGTTATCAATTTACCCTTGTTGTTTTGTGACTTACATCTTGTACAATGGAAACATGGGGTTGTTAATTGTTATCAATTATTTTTTTTGGTGCTAATAATTGTTATCAATTATTACAATAGAACATTACTTCCTTTCACCCAATCATTTCCTTACCTTTTTTATTCTTTGACTCTTTTTTTTTGAGTAAAAAATCAATTTCATTAATAATAATAATACGTCATACAAGAATTGCAACAAAAATTAAAATTAATTGAATACAAATTTGTAAAATACAAACAAGACAAACTCTTCCTAAAACTAAGATCGTTATTAGATAAAAGCGCTTCTACACACTACCCTCTAAAATACCGCTGTTTCTTCATACAACCAACTGCGAGGGGATCCATAGATCTGATAATAAAGTTTTGAAAGAGATGAATCTTGTCTGATCTCACAAATCGTAAGCAATAATCCAATATCCATTACAGCACCATATGACTACAGATAAGACCATTGATCTTCCACATAGTTCTTGAACCTCTCAAATAGAGGGATGAATCTCACACAAGATGACGACAAAACTCACACAAAGGTGAGGACAAATCTCCAATAAAGGAGAGGCAAGAGTTATTTGCATATAATTAATAGATATTTAATAAGAAAAACGAAAAAAAAGTGGGGCTTACCTCCACCAAAATTGGTAGACGGTAGCCCCTAATAATTGATGAACTTGAAGGTTAGGGTTAGGGTTTTTAGAGGTTTTTCTTTGACTCTTTGTATAAGGAGTATTTTCATCAAATTTTAAACAAATAATTGAGACGAAGAGAGTATTTAATACTCCCTTTATTTCACTTTTATTATCCTCTTTTTGCCCAAATTTCATTCCAAATTAATTTTCCTATTTCTAAATTTAGTATGGTAAACTAGTGAACTACCAATATCGCCCCTAACCTTTTAACTATTACTCCCCTCGTCAAAATGACATTGTCGTCCATTTTTCGTGATTAAAGGGATAGACTAATAAATTTACTTATATTCATTAAACTTTCCCAAAATGAAAAGTATGACAATAAAAGTGAAATTGAGGGAGTCATTTTTTTTTTTGAGGATAAAGTTATATCATTCAAACAAAAGGCATTAAAAGTTAAAACAAAAATATTACTCCCTCTTATTCTCTAGGATGATACCATATGAATTTGATAGAAATATTAGTGGTGGAGCTGGGGGGGGGGCTCGCCCCCACTGGCGGATGAAAATCGCAAAAGTTTTAGTTGGAATTTTTGAAAAAATTACGAGTTCCCCTTATACCATAACCCGTTCGCCCCCGCTAAAATTTTTCGTCCTCGTTGGGTTCAAATCCTGGCTCCTCCACTTCAAGTACTACCTTACCTAGGATGATACCACCCAAGAACACGGCTTATTAACACATAACTCTGAGTCTAGCCGAGTTAGATACTGTGATCAAGGTCTTTCAGAAAGCCCAGGTTGTCCTCTCAACCTCTCCACGAAGAGAGCATTAAGAAGAGTCCAACCTGTATCACTCCCAAACAATTGTTCAATGATAAGACTCCAATAGAGGTGGAGAGTAGCAAGCGTCGCGAGAAAACCTGCACTCACACAGCGCAAGAGTCGACTGCATCATCATACGACACACTCCCCCAAGGAGTGCTTCCAAGAGAAGCCAGCTGTAATACCCCGTGATTTTATTAGCATATTGATTAGTCGTTTATGCATTGAGTAACGTTGGGTGAGCGTAGGAATTCGGGTCGGTCGACCCAAGTGCTAGGTCGATCGACCCAGTTACTAGTCGGACACAATTACGTTTTATATTAAGTTTTCTAATTACTTTATAAATTATCTAAACCAATAAATATCCTTTGACCATCAGTCTTAAACACTTTTGCTCATTATTTTACATCACTCACATAAACCCTAAAAGAAAACGAGCGAGCGAGTGAGAGAGAGAGAAAGAGAGAGAGAGGGGGATGAAAAGGGACGCGTGATTCGAGTTGGGATCGATTGCATTCATACTTTCGTTTGTAAGTTATTCTACGCTAATTCTAGTTATCATAAGGTTTTCATTCATTAATTATTGTCTTAGTTCATTCAGTGGATGTCGGGTTGACCGAGACCATCGTGCCTTATTTTGGGGATTCGGGTTATCTGTTGTCGTTATTGTTTATGTTCCAATTGTTGGAGTATTACCCCAGAACGTAACATAACTGACTGTGACTCGGCACGGTGCTGGGCCATGAAAACCGTGACCTGAGTGTGGGGGTTAGACTAGTCATTCATCTCCGTAATTGTATACTTTAGTTGTTAATTATATGTCATTGTTATATATGTAAATTACGTGGTGGATTCATAGAGGAGCGATTCTAGTTGATTTGTTGTTTCGGTTGCGCGGATTATTTGCAAAAAAGGTAGGAATTACTAATCTATGTTATTATTGTTGAATAAGTTGTCTTATGATAAGCTGAGACGATTTTATATGCAAGTATTGACATTGCACTGCGAGCGAGAAAGTTACTACGTTGATATTCCATTATCATTATGTTGTGTTGGAATATTATTGTGAAGAGTCACAGACGAGAACACCTTAGAGGGGGAGGGGGTGAATTAGGTGTCTATTTAAAATTTAAGCTTAATGAAAGTTTCTTTTAAAACTCTTAAACACTTTAAACAATGCTTAGATGAATGGAGAAGTTGATACTTAGAATTAGAGAGTTAGAAGTAATCAACAACGATTCATTAGCGAAGTTCTGATGTACTTAACTATTGATTACGAAGATATAAACGTGAGTTTAGAGTGGCAGCGGAAATAAAACAAAATAGACACGACAAACGATGTTTTTAAAACTGGTTCGGTCACTACTCCGCGACCTACTTCCAGCGCTATTTAATTAAACGTCTTAGAAGTAAACTCATACAAACTAAGACCACCCCAAATAATAAAACTACTCCTCAATCTACTCCGGTTGCTAATGCTTAAAAGCTACTCCGCTTCCAAGACTTTTGCTTTGGGCTACTCCGCCGAAAGACTCCGTGCTTAAAGCTACTCCGCAATAAGGCTTTTGCTTTGGGCTACTCCGCTGAAAGACTCCGTGCTCAAAAGCTACTCCGCTTCTAAGACTTCATGCTTAAGGATAACTCTATCCTAAGACTTTGGTTTGGTTCTACCCGGTTGTTACAAGACTCCACTTATCTCAATGTTGTTCACTCAATTGAACTGAGGAGATGAAGTTTAAGTACAAATCATGGGATCCTGGAACTCGATTAAACGAGTAGGTGCAACACAACAAACTCAATAAAAGACTCAAAGAGAAGTAACAAACTTGCAAAATGTAACTCAAAGATTTGTAAGTGATAAACGATTTTGCAAAGTTAATTTACTCGATAAAGCATAAGTGTAATACTACGGTTTTATGTGTCTTTGGGTACTCTATCGAGTGGGACTTACTCTGTCGAGGAAGTAGCTTTTTACGCAAAACAGTAGACTGCCTGTAGGGTACTCGATCGAGTAAGTTGAGGACTTGATCGAGTAAGGGCTACTCGATCGAGTAAGTCACTTACTCGATCGAGTAAGTGTGTTTTTACGGGTTGTTTAGCCGGGTTTTGTTAATGATGTGAGATTAATATAAAAGGGTGGCCGTCACTATTCTTAATCACTGTTAACCTTTCTAAAAACCTTTTTGAGAAAAAGAGAAGTTACGTAGTTCGTGTTCTTCACATTGTTAACAAATCCCAAGGCTAGGAGTGTCGGATTATCTCGTTCTTTACGCCGTTGTGAACGTTGTGTCGAGGGTAAGCTTTTTATATAATTTTCATAATGTTTCGTTAAGTTGGGTTAAACCCTAATTGGGTAATGTTGGGGGTTTTTGGGTGATTTTTATGATTGTGGTAGTAATTGTATGCTATGAACATGGGCCACGTCTCGGTCCGTGGATTTGGGGGTCCACCTACCGATCTGCGGTCACGGGCCACCTGCACGCCAGGCCAATCTGTGGACATGCATCGGTCTTTTGAAAGCCACGCTCGGCGGCGTTGAAAATGCTTTCGACCGGATCGCTTTAGATCGGTCGGTTCGTCTCGGTAAAGGTCTCGAAACGATTAGAGATGTTCGGAGTCGCCACCAAGCATTTGTGGGATGCTTGAAACCCGTTCGAATCCACTTTATACCTCGGTCAAACGAAGCACAAATCTGTGTTTGACATAGGTACTAAAGATAAGGACTCGCCCCCTTTTAGCATTCTATGCCTAAAATGACTCTCGTGCGCCCTGGATAAGGCCATCCACTATCCAAAGGTTCTGAGTAAGGGGTGAGGGTACGTATTGGGAAACCCTTTAATCGGACACCCAATCCCGCCCGCGTTAGGGGCCTCTACTGATCGATCGTGGTTGTTTAAGTGCAAAAGTTGATAGAACGGTTAAAATGCATGAATGCGCATCCAAGAGTTTAACCTTACATGTGAGCTTTCTAAGTCGGTTTGTTTATCCAAGTATCAAGTATAAGATGTCAAAGTTGGATTTAGATTGATTTGCATGTGAAAACGGAAATTAAACATCCATTTACCAAGTTCGGATTATGATGCTTAACACGATCCATTGTTGAAAAAGGGTGTCAAATGACAAAGTGTAAAAACACGAATTTGTCAATCTGATCCGTCATGTATTCGGATTAAGCGTAATCGGGATCGTCCTAGACAAGTACCAAAAATGAGGCAGAGCAGTGCCAGGCAGCCCGCTTGGGGCGCGAGCCTATTGGCGATGAAAGGGGCTATGCCCTGGTTTTGATATGTGAAAACAGGCGGTCCCTTGGGGCGCGAGCCATGAGCCGACCCAAGGGGGGGCGTCTCCTGGTTTTTGAAAAGGTTATTTAAAACCGTATTTATGTTGAAAGATTTGCAAATATGATTTGCATGACTCGGAATAATTACTATTGTGTTAGTAATATTCGTTGTCGGATTTGCATGTTTTGAAAAGCATAATAAAATGGTAAAAGGAAAATGTTTGATTTGAACTAATTATGTCAAGTTCAATTATTTGTAATTAGTCAAGTTTGTCATCGTACTCGGATTAAACCGACATGGTATAAAGAACCAAGGATGATTATGAATTATGACTAATATATTTACAAATGTAAACAAATGAGAAAAATGGTAAATAAAATAAAAGGGTGTTAAAATACCCATTAAAATGTAATTAACCAATAATATCATCGAGTCACGGAATAAACCGTCATGGTATAAAGAACCAAGGATGATTGTTGTAATGGTCAAAATATGTTTATCATAAAAATGAATTAAAATGGTAAATAAAAGAATAGAAATTCCTTTAAAATGTAATTAACCAATTAATATCACCGAGTCACGGATTTAACCGTCACGGTATAAAGAACAAAGGGTGATTATGATTTATGGTTAAAAAGTTTGTCATAGAAATGGTTTGAAACATTTGAAATGGTAAAAACCGATTACAAATAAGAAAATGGATTAAAGGGGAAAGACGAGAACAATCACGGTTGAGTTCTGACCTGGGCACCCCATTGAGGCGCGAGCCTGTGTGCACCATAAGGGGCTTCGCCTCGAGGCCAAAACTCGATTTTTGGCTCGTCTAACCCATGTTTTGGATCGTGTTATGCATTGTTCATGCATGTAAACTCATGAAAACAGTAAGGACATGAAATAAAGTGAGTTGTTTACACCCTCAAACTTACGTGTATGATGTTTGTGACGTAGACGACTTTAGAGACGATTTGCTCGTAGCGACTACTCACGATCAAGAAGTTTAAAAGAGTGCCTTAAAAAAAGGATTTGGTTTTGAAAATGAGTTGAAAATATGTTAATTAAAACATGTTGATTAATTAGTTGAGTTGGTCGAATGGGTCGGTCGATTGCACGGCGACGGTACCAAACAATATGTGTAAGGTTTGTGTTTACGATCGGTAGGTCGTAAACACGTGTCGATTTTGTGACTTAGGAAGTTGAGTATAGAAGTTTAAGGGAGATGTGAGGGGGCGGACTCTCGCGTGAAGTTTATAGTGTGTGAAGCGTGGTATTTATAGAGAAATATGGGGAGGTAGGTCGGTTGTGTTTGCTTAGAGGCTAAGTAGACACCCCATTGAGGCGCGAGCCACCCCGTGACTCAATGGGGTGTACTGTCCCTTTCAATTTGGACGTGGCCAATTCTCCATCCATTATTGATTTGTGGTATTCATATAGGATGTCGTGTAACAATATAGGAATATAATAAGATGATTTTAGGTGTTACTTGAGGTAGGTGATTTGTGTGCTTGACTCGGGTTTGACCCATGTGAGTCGGGATTTGAATTTCGAGTCGGTTTTTGGCTTGGTGTCAGTTTTGACTCTAATTAGGGTCATTTTAATGAAAATGACATGATGAAGACATTCATGGCATTATTTTTGACATTCGAGATTTGGGTTGACTCGGGTTGACTCAGGTTGACTCGAGTTGCGGGTTTCTGAGTCGGTTTTGGGGTCTGAAGACGGTTTTAACTCTAAATAGTGTTATTTTAATGCAAATGAAGTTAGAAAACTTTCGAAATCATTTTTCATATCCGAGTAGTGCATTAAACCGTCTCATGTATAGTCAATCCACGCACGCATATCAAAAACACGTTATAGTCCGATCATCATCGGGTGATTTTTTGGAAGGTGCAGATACTGGGTATCTACATATGCATACGTGTTATAGGAGGTTGAGGAAAGATTCTGATTAGCTGCTAGATCGTCTGTGGTGTTTGTATTCCGGGTAGGGTTTCCCTACTCAGTATTGGTTACATAGCGTTGTTGGTTGTTGGTTGTTGTTGTCGTTGATTCCTTTATCGTATTGGATTGGATTTGGTGATTGTTGATAGTATAATGTTGATTGGTTGTGTAACTGTCTATGATCTTCGGGGTGCGTCCCTAGCTGAGTGGAGTCACTTGCGGGAGTGGCTTCACGCCCTTGATTCGCCTTCTGTGGAACCCTCCACAGAAGGGATGTGCACATTAATGAGCATGGGTTTATCGCTCGAAGGAGATGAGCGGGGCTTAGGTGGGAACGGCTGCGGTCCCCCACTGGCGATGAGGATTTCTTGTTGCGATGGGTACTCTGGCAGGGCTACACACTTTAGTGTGTAGTCAGATTGTGGAGATGAGATGGAGTTGTGGAGATTGAGTTGTGCTGATTGTGTTGATTGTAATATTCTTTCTTTGCAGCTGTTGTTTTATGTAATCAGTACTGACCCCGTTTAAATGTTTTAAAAACTGTGGTGATCCATTCGGGGATGGTAAGCAGTTATTGAGCAGGTATGAGACGATGCGTATGGGTTAGCTGGGATGAGTCACCACGTTGCTGTTTTCGAAGTCTTCCGCTGTGTCGAACACCCTTTTGTTGTTTAGAAGTTTGACAGTTTGAGAACCTTTGTATTTCTTTTATCAGTTTTGGATTTGAGTTGTATCACTTAAACTTTATTACTATTTAAGTACGTTTCGTTATTGTCCATTTGAATATCATTGCCTCGGGTAACCGAGATGGTAGCATTCTTATACCTTAAGTGGTCCTGGTAAGGCACCTGTAGTATGGGGTTGTTACAAAGTGGTGAAGTGGTATCAGAGTGACGATCTTGAAACCTGTAACCAATGAACCTAATGAAATAGGGAGTCAAACTAAAATGAACCTGGGTAGGAGTTGTAGGAGCTAATGCAAAGACTTGGGAGATGTCCTAAAGTCGCGAACTCGCCCTACAATTTTTAACCGGTCACCATGGGATATGAGTCGGGATCGCTATGTGTTTACCTTGTGTGTTATGTATCTATATAGTAATGTGTTGTATGAATCGGTGGATGCATGCATGTGGAGGATAGGAGATGTGTAGTGAAGGAAGATGATGATATGATTATATATGTTGTTGGCTGAATATATGAATAGCATGATAGTTGATTTATAACATGACATATTAGAAACATGGAAGGGAAGTTACTTTTGTTTGAGTATATAAAGAGACATGTATATACATATATATATATATATATATATATACATATATATATATATATATATATATATATATATATATATATATATATATATATATATACATATATATATATATATACATATATATATATATATATATATATATGCTTTTGGTTTGTCGTTTTGCATAAAAGTATAGATAGTTGGAAGTGTGAGATTGAACATGCGGGTAGTATACGAGTATGCATGACTCGATCGAGTGGGGGGCACTTGATCGAGTAGGTGAGTGACTCGATCGAGTGGGTGTAACTCGATCGAGTAGGTGGTTTTCTGTTTCTGGACAGTAGACTGTTTTTGGGCACTCGATCGAGTAGGGTCAACTCGATCGAGTGGGTAGTTGGTTCGATCGAGTACGTTCTTGGGTGCTTTCTGGTGAGGCTCTTAAGTCGAGGAACTCGATAGAGTAAGTGGGCAACTCGATCGAGTGACCTCAACTCGATCGAGTGGGTTGTGGCACTCGATCAAGTAGGTGCTGTACAAGTCGTTTTCGTGTTTTGAGATATGGGATGTGTGTTCATGTTTACCTTTCTTATATAGTTCCAATATGCCGTCAAAAAGAACCGCGTTGTATGCCAGAGCAGAGAACATGAGTATAGATGAGATTGTTAAGATGTTGGAGCACCAAGATGCTCTTACTGAGGCTTTGAAGAAAGTGGGGAAAGATAAAGAGGCGGAGCCAGATCACTCTAAGATCAGTATACACATAGCAAGGTTTAATCCTAAGGAGTACATGGGAACTGGGGCGCCAATTCTGCTGGATAATTGGCATAAAGAAATGGAGAACATACTTAATCTGGTTCATTGCCCAGAGGAACTTCGAGTGGAACAAGCTGCGTTCTACTTGAGGGAAGCAGCTGGTGAGTGGTGGGATAAGGTTAAGGTGAGTGATTTAGACTTATATGTGAAACAGGGGCTACCTGCTATACCGTGGGATGACTTTAAGAGAGCTATGAGGCGAGAGTTTGTGCCGGAACATGTGCGTAGTAAGTTGAGAGAGGAGTTTGATGACTTTAAGATGACTTCTGACATGGCCGTTGCTGAGTACTACCATAAGTTCAACGAGAAATCTAGGTACACAGAGGACATAGGGCTATGCCAGAGAACTTGGAATTGAGATTCGAGAAGGGGTTGACACCCAAGATCATGGAGAAGTTGTCGATCGGGGTCCTGACAGACGTTAAGGAAGTGTTTGAGCGTGCCGGGAGAGCTGAGAGGTTAGTAGAGATGACCAAGGAGAACCGGGAGAGAGCTTCGGAGAAGAGGAAGGCTGAGAGTGAGGGTGGTGGCCAGTCTAGTTATAAGAGGGGCGGCCATAACCAGGTGAGAGCTTAGTCTTCAGGGTCGGGGTTTAGCGGTGGAGCTTCTTATGGGCGTGGCCGTGGTGGTGGTAGCAGCAGTTGGGGTTTGTCTTGTTTTAACTGTGGCGATGTGGGCCACAAGAGGCATGAGTGTACCAATGTTATGAGTGGCGGTTTCCAGAGACCGTCACAGGGAAGTTTCTCTCAGGGTCAATCGCAGAGTTATGCTAGTAACAGGCCGGCTGGGTCATGGAATAACCGGGGTGGTTAGAGTAACAACAATTGGGGGGCTAACCGCAATGGCGGTAATTCATATCAGAGACCGGCAACGAACAACAACAAACAGGGATCGGCTACTAAGCCATCTACCTCAGCTAGTACTGTCCAGGGAGGCGGGCAGAAGACCAGTGGTAAGTTGTTCATGATGGAGAAGAAAGCAACCGAGGATGATGCTCACGTTATCACCGGTACTTTTCTTGTTAATGGAGTCTTTACCTTTGTTTTGTTTGATTCGGGGGCATCACAGTCGTTTGTATCATCGAGTCATGCTAAGTTGTTGGGTTTGAGTGAGTATAATCTGTAAAAGAGGAAGTTTTTATATCATCGGGTGAGTCTGTATCTTGTGAGCAGTTGTATAGAGGTGTGTCTATGATAGTTGTGTAGGTAGACCTACCAGTGGACTTGTTAGAGTTTCCTTTGGAGGGTTTTGAGATGATAGATGGTATGGACTTGTTGGGTAAGTACAAGGCTAAGATAGACTGTCATCAAAAGAGGATTTCTTTGAGAGGTCCTAAGGGGATTAGTGTGTCTTATCGTGGGTTTGTTGTCAAACCCAAAGTTAAGTTGATTGCAGCAGTGACTTTGAAGTCTTATATGAGGAAAGGGTGTCCGTTGATCTTATACCATGTGAGAGACCATAGTATGGAGATTCCGATAGTTGAGCAGATACCAGTGGTGGGAGAGTTTCCAGATGTCTTTCCAGATAAGATACCGGGTTTGCCACCGAAGAGGGAGATAGAATTCAGTGTTGAGTTGAAACTAGGGACGGGGCCAATCTCTAAGACGCCGTATTGTATGGGTCCTAAGGAGTTGGAGGAGTTGAAGAAACAGCTGGATGATCTGATTAAGAAGGGATACATTAGACCTAGGTATCACCGTGGGGAGCACCAGTCTTGTTTGTGAAAAAGAAAGATGGGAGTTTGAGGTTATGCATCGATTATAGGGAGCTAAACAGAGTTACAGTGAAGAACAAGTATCCTTTGCCGAATATTGATGATTTGTTTGATCAGTTGAACGGTGCAGCGGTCTTTTCTAAGATCGATTTGAGGTCGGGTTACCATCAGGTGAAGATTCGGGAGGAGGACATACCAAAGACAGCTTTTACATTAAGGTATGGTCACTATGAGTATGTTGTGATGCCATTTGGGTTGTCTAATGCACCTGCAGTGTTTATGGATTTGATGAACCGGGTCTTCAGTCAGTTTTTGGATCGGTTTGTTGTGGTCTTTATCGATGATATCTTAGTCTTTTCTAAGACTAAGGAGGAACATGAGAAGCATCTGAGGATAGTGTTGCAGACTTTGCGAGACAACCAGCTGTATGCAAAGTTGTCTAAGTGTGAGTTCTGGTTAGAGGAGGTTGCCTTTCTAAGGCATGTGATTTCAAAGAAGGGTATTGATGTGGATCCTGCAAAGATAGAGGCAGTTACTCGGTGGGAAGCACCGAAGAATATGGCAGAGATCAGGAGTTTCTTAGGTTTGGCTGGGTACTATCGACGGTTCATGAAAGACTTTTCCAAGATAGCCAGACCTATGACAACTTTGTTGAGGAAAGAGAATAGGTTTCGTTGGGATGAAAGTTGTGAGACGGTGTTCCAAACATTAAAGGAGCGTTTGACCACAACTCCAATCTTAGCCTTACCTGAAGGGAGTGAGAACTTTTAAGTGTACACAGATGCTTCAAAGAATGGGTTGGGTTGTGTGTTGATGCAGAACGGGAAAGTGGTTGCCTATGCTTCTAGGCAATTGAAGCCTTATGAGGAGAACTATCCGACACATGATCTGGTGTTGGGTGCAGTTGTGTTTGCTCTCAAGATTTGGAGGCACTATCTTTATGGGGCGACCTTTAAGGTGTTTTCAGATCACAAGAGTCTCAAGTATATCTTCACTCAAAAGGAGTTGAACATGAGACAGAGGAGGTGGATGGAGCTGATTGGGGATTATGACATGGATATTATATACCATGAAGGGAAAGCTAATGTGGTTGCATATGCCTTGAGCAGGAAGAGTGTGCATTTTCTTTGCACAGCTATGTCTTTGATGAGGTTGAGAGATGAGGTGGGGAAGATCGGGATACATATGATACAGAGAGGGGACGCTAGAGGGGACTTGACAGTGGAGCCAGATCTTTATGATGATATTCGTAGGAAGCAGGCTTTGGATCCCAAGATTGAGGAGTGGAGAGCTGAAGTAGAGAAAGGGACAATGTCTAGATTCTCTATTCATACGGCTGGCAGTGTGAGATTCGATGGGAGTTGTTGTGTTCCTAATGATGAGGAATTGAGGAAGATGATCATGACAGAGGCTCATTGCACACCATATTCGGTACATCCAGGCAGTGACAAGCTATATAAAGATTTGAAAAAGACTTTCTGGTGGCCTGGGATGAAGAAGGAAATAGCTGAGTTCGTGGCCCGTTGTTTGACATGTCAGAGAGTTAAAGGAGAGCAGCGACGACCACAAGGTAATATTCAGTCTCTTGCGGTACCTGAGTGGAAGTGGGAGTCCATTTCTATGGATTTTATAGTGGGTTTTCCGAGGAGTCAACAGGGTAATAACATGATATGAGTTATAGTTGACTGACTGACCAAGTCAGCTCACTTTGTGCTGATGAAAGATACTTGGACAAAAATACAGTTAGCTTTGGCTTATAGGAAGCATGTGGTTCATTTGCATGGGGTGCCTAAGGATATAGTGTTTGATAAAGATGCGAGGTTCATATCACGGTTTTGGAAAGAGTTGCAGGAGTTGATGGGAACTACTTTGAAGATGAGTACTGCATTTCACCCGCGACAGATGTTCAGACAGAGAGGACCATAAAGACTTTAGAGGATATGTTGCGAGCTTGTGTTATGGATTTTGGTGGTAGCTGGGAGCAGCGTTTGGATCTAATTGAGTTTTCTTATAACAACAGCTATCACATGAGTATTGGCATGGCACCGTTTGAGGCTTTGTATGGGAGGAGATGTAGGAGTCTGATTTGCTGGGATGATAGAGCTGAGGCAGTGGTTTTGGGACCAGAGATGGTACATGAGATGGTTGAACAGGTTAAGCTGATTAGACAGAAGATGAAAGCGGCCCAGGATCGACAAAAGAGTTATGCAGATTTACATCGTCGTGACATAGAGTTTCAGGTCGGGGACAAGGTTCTTTTGAAAGTGTCTCCTATGCATGGGGTCATGAGATTTGGGAAGAAAGGGAAGCTGAGCCAGAAGGTTATAGGACCATATGAGATTTTGGATCGTGTGGGTGAGGTTGCTTACCGGTTAGCTTTACCATCTGCTTTGGATAGAGTGCATAATGTGTTTCATATGTCTCAGCTGCGACAGTATATGAGTGATCCTTCACATGTGTTAGATGTAGAGAACATCGAGCTGGATGAGTCCTTGTCTTACCTTGAGGTGCCGAAACAGATTCTTGATCGCAAGGTTAGGAAAACTAGACGTGGGGAAATAGTGGTTCTTAAGGTTCTTTGGTCTAACCATGAGGTTGAGGAGGCTACTTGGGAGGCGGAGGAGGCTATGAGGGAGCGGTATCCATCTCTTTTTTATCAGGTATGTGTGGTTACGGGGACGTAACCATGTTTCTTTTAGGGAAGTAAGAGATGGTCGCATAGAGTTTTTGTATGTTTTATGTTGGTTTAGTACAGTTAGTAGTTGTCTTGTGTCGGGTTAAGTGTAGTTTTGGGAGATGTGTTTTGAGTTTTGTTTTGAGTTTTAGTTATGTTGTTGTGTCAGAGTAGTGTTAGTGTGTTTTGTTTTTGGTTATGGGTTGAACTTCGGGGACGAAGTTCTTTTTAAGGAGGAAAGACTGTAATACTACGGTTTTATGTGTCTTTGGGTACTCTATCGAGTGGGGCTTACTCTGTTGAGTAAGTAGCTTTTTACGCAAAATAGTAAACTGCCTGTAGGGTACTCGATCGAGTAAGTTGGGGACTCGATCGAATAAGGGCCACTCGATCGAGTAAATGTGTTTTTACGGGTTGTTTAGCCGGGTTTTGTTAATGATGCGAGATTAATATAAAAGGGTGGCCGTCACTATTCTTAATCACTGTTAACCTTTCTAAAAACCTTTTTCAGAAAAAGAGAAGTTACGTAGTTCGTGTTCTTCGCATTGTTAACAAATCCCAAGGCTAGGAGTGTCGGATTGTCTCGTTCTTTACGCCGTTGTGATCGTTGTGTCGAGGGTAAGCTTTTTATATAATTTTCATAATGTTTCGTTAAGTTGGGTTAAACCCTAATTGGGTAATGTTGGAGGTTTTTGGGTGATTTGTATGATTGTGGTAGTAATTGTATGCATACGTGTTATAGGAGGAGGATTCATTGAGGAAAGATTCTGATTAGCTGCTAGACCGTCTGTGGTGTTTGTATTCTAGGTAGGGTTTCCCTACTCAGTATTGGTTACATAGCGTTGTTGGTTGTTGTTGTTGTTGATTCCTTTATCGTATTGGATTGGATTTGGTGATTGTTGATAGTATAATGTTGATTGGTTGTGTAATGTATGTGATCTTCGGGGTGCATCCCTGGCTGAGTGGAGTCACTTGCGGGAGTGGCTTCACGCCCTTGATTCGCCTTCTGTGGAACCCACCACAGAAGGGATGTGCACATTAATGAACATGGGTTTATCGCTCAAAGGAGATGAGCGGGGCTTAGGTGGGAACGGCTGCGGTCCTCCACTGGTGGTGAGGAGTACTTGTTGCGATGGTTACTCTGGCAGAGCTACACATTTTAGTGTGTAGTCAGATTGTGGAGATGAGATGGAGTTGTGGAGATTGAGTTGTGCTGATTGTGTTGATTGTAATATTGTTTCTTTACAGCCGTTGTTTTATGTAATCAGTACTGACCCCGTTTAAATATTTTAAAAACTGTGGTGATCCATTCGGGGATGGTGAGTACTTATTGAGCAGGTATAAGATGATGTGTATGGGTTAGCTGGGATGAGTCACTACGTTGCTATTTTAGAAGTTTTCCGCTGTGTCAAACACCCTTTTGTTGTTTAGTAGTTTGACAGTTTGAGAACCTTTATATTTCTTTTATTAGTTTTGGATTTGAGTTGTATCACTTAAACTTTATTACTGTTTAAGTACGTTTCGTTATTGTCCATTTGAATATCATTGCCTCGGGTAACCGAGATGGTAGCATTCTTATACCTTAAGTGGTCCTGGTAAGGCACTTGGAGTATGGGGGTGTTACAATAGGTCTTTTTCAGTTTAAAACTCGTTTGTTGTACACTTGTAAAAATGAATTAAGCAAGGTATTTATAATGTCCAAGTAGTATACTTTACACATTAAAATATCTCACACTCATAAGCACAAGTGATTAAAATATTGTAAATAGTTTGCTTGGGCAACATGCACAAGACAACCGAATTCTTCATCAAACAACCGAGTATTCTTCCTCAAGAAATCGGTGCCTAAGAATGCAAGAAATCAGATTATGCATACACAAATATGGGTTGGGTTTTTCATCAAGAAACAATCATAAATGGTTGTGTTTATGGGAACCATAAACATTTCCATAAATGTAAAAAACAAACAACCAGAAAGTGTCTTATTGTGCAAGCAAAATCTTTAGCAAGACATTGAAAGCTCTATTTTCTTCAAAGACATCAAAGGTCAGAAAACTATTTGTGAACATTGAAGCATTTTAACAAAGGTTCAAATATTTTCGAAATAATTCTTTGAAGAAGAACGAGTCAAGTAAATGTGATTGATGAACTATTGTTTTTGCACCTGAACGTAAATTCGAGTTAAAGATCTCCTTACAACACATGACTTTAACACTATTGACAATCTTCATATTTGATCTTCATGATGACTTTCTTGATAACCTTGAATTGATAATTGGAGCTTCATGCTACATGGTTAAAACTTAAGAGGCACACAATTAAATAAACAATAGGATTAATTTGTTTTAAGGCATCTGTCGGTTAATATCCGTATACTACCCCTTAAATTGCAGGACTATAACGTAAAATTTACATGCAATTTATAGTCATAAAGCGATAAAACAATAGAAACGATAAGTGTATAGAAATCAACCTCGGGTCCTTTTAATTGCGGCGTAAAGATCAGAAATCTAAGCAGATTCCCTCCTAATCGTTGCACCCAAGACTTGGTCCGAGATATGCCCTTGTGCTAGAACAGTGTTCTCCGATTGCCTTGCAATATAGGGAGAACTGTTGTGAGTTTTGTCGAGATGTGAGATCTCAGTTTCTACAGAGAAGAATGCTCTTTCGAAACCCTAATTTTCTCTCAAAATGATGATTAGGTTTAACAGAAGGAGGAGGTCTCCTTTTGTTCTCCTATTCGGCCGAGAACCGTGACCCACACAGGGAAGTGGGCTTCCACTTCCTCTTGGTTTTAACTCGAGGTCCGGTTCGTTAATTACTAAAATGTATATGACGGGTTTGTATTATAAACTGTTATCGGTTATCGGAAATTAAGGCATCAGCTAATAATACGGGTTAGCTGAATTATTAATACGTGTCCGACAAAACAGTATTGTATAATTATTTTAATATACATTTAATTAAATATAAATCACGTATATTTAATTTTACGAATTAACTGGTTAATTCGCCTTAGCCCATGATATTTAATCCGTATTAAATATAATATCTCAACATCACGTATTTGACTAATTACTTAGTCAAATAACTCGGACTAACTGGTTAGTCAATTTTGGCATCTACATGACAGTATTTTCATACCGTCACATCTCTCGAACGTATCCTATAGGTGTGACTTTTAGGGACCAGTTGATCACCGCCATCTGTATGACAATAACGTCAAACTTATCTAGCAAGCCAACCGTTATTGATAAACGTGGATCAAGTGATAATAATACCAAAATATGCCCTTTGATCCTTTTAGAGGTTTATAAGTCCTTGCACTAACTGTTAAGGACACCAACCCCAACAAGCTCCCACTTGTCCGTACAAGTGTATGTGCAATGACGTTATCCGCACTAACTGGAGGACACAAGCCCCAACAAACTCCCACTTGTCCGAACAAGTGTAGGTGCGATAACCGATTCTCATATTCATTTAAAATCTCTCCCACTCAATGTAAAACAATTTGCAGATCTGGATCCACAAAGGTCGTATTTTACAATCGATCTGTATCTAGAGTGGTTTCCCCGACTAGAGAGTAACTTAACTGATAAAACGAATCCGTATCCGAGCATGGCCATGCATTTCGATTCTGACTCCTCGAGTGGCCCCGAGAAATATCGAGTACCGATAAAGGCTGAATATTTCCTTCAACTCGACTCCTTCCGATCTAAGCACAGCATGAAATGACCCAGAAAAAATCTACTTGGCCCCCTGTTACGGATGACCGTGAGAAAGAAACCAAAGTCACCCAAAATCTGCCGTAGTCTCAAGAGACAGTCGATAGTCAAAGAATCGACTCTTAGGATCACCATGGAGGTCCTATCCACGACCGGGCAACGAATGTTATAAAACATTTAGGACTCCACGTCGATGTCACAATTGTGTCCTACGAAATATCCGTATAAATCGCCTCGTGATTGGTCGGTCAACCTGTTGACTTATGGCTCGTTGAACCCACCATCAACCAACGTCACAGAATAATTGCCAGAGTTATCAGCTCATGTGGGCAATTAAGGACTAACAAGATATGATGTTTGTTCAGTTCACTTTGTGGTGTTCAAAATTGTCGTACAATTCCACATGAAAAACAAAATATATATATAAAATATCAAAACGATGATGTCGTATAGAGTACAAAGGAGAATGAATCTGATCCATAAAAGAGTACTACAACTCAGGAACACGTTTGATTCCCATGGAATTTACGTGCCCTTCATGCTTATCTTGTCGTAATGCTTTAGTGAGAGGATCTGCTATGTTATCATCGGTAGCAATCTTTTCTATCACTACTTTCTTTTGCTCCACGTAATCTCGGATTAGATGAGCTTTCCGTTGTACATGTCTAGACTTGTTGCTAGACTTAGGCTCCTTAGCTTGGAAGATGGCACCACTATTGTCGCAATAGATGGTGATCGGGTCATTCGAACTAGGCACTACGGATAGTCCATGTAAGAATTGACGCATCCATATCGCTTCCTTTGTTGCTTCAGACGCGGCATAGTACTCGGACTCGATCGTAGAATCTCTTGTAACAGTTTGTTTCGAACTCTTCCGGTGATTGCAGCGCCATTAAGAGTAAAAACGAATCGACCGAGATTTCGAGTCATCACGATCCGTTTGGAAGCTAGCATCTGCACAGAATCGGTTGCGCATAGCTTTTGAGAGCCTCCATAAGTCAATACCCAATCTTTAGTCCTCCGGAGGTACTTAAGAATGTTCTTGACAGCCAACCAATGTGGTTCACCTGGTTCTTTGTTGGAATCGACTTGTCATACTCAATGCATATGCCACGTCCGGACGTGTGCATATCATGGCATACATGATTGATCCTATTGCCGAAGCATAAGGAATCCGTGTCATGCGCTCTTTCTCTTCGGTGTCTCCGGTGCCCGAGACTTGCTCAAATGCACCCCCTGGGGACATGGGAAGGAACCCCTTCTTGGAGTTAGTCATCTTTGAATCTCTCTAGGACTTTGTCTATGTAAGACTCCGATCGAGAGATAACATCCGTCGTGATCTATCTCGATAGATACGGATGCCAAGAATTCTTTGTGCCTCTCCCAGATCTTTCATCTGGAAATGGTTCTTCAACCATACTTTCACCGAAGTTAAGAGAGGTATGTCATTCCCAATCAGGAGTATGTCGTCAACATACAATATTAGGAAGACAATCTTGCTCCCACTCGACTTGATATATAGACATGGTTCCTCGACCGATCGAGTAAATCCATTGTCTTTTATCACTTGGTCGAAGCGATGATTCCAACTCCTTGATGCTTGCTTAAGTCCATAAATGGAACGCTTAAGCTTGCACACTTTCTTAGGATGTACTGGATCGATGAAACCTTCGGGTTGTACCATGTACAACTCTTCCTCCAAAAAACCGTTTAAGAAGGCGGTTTTCACATCCATTTGCCAAATTTCATAGTCATGAAAAGCGGCAATCGCTAAGATAATCCGAATGGAACGCAAAGATAACTACGGGTGCAAAAATCTCATCGTAGTGCAAACCTGGCACTTGGGTGAAACCTTTTGCAACTAGTCGTGCTTTGTAGATATCTTGCGACCTTCCACGAGAATGCTTTATCTTGTAAAGCCATTTGCATTGAAGGGGACGAACCTTAGCTGGTAAGTCAACAAGATCCCACACGTTGTTCTCATACATGGAGTCCATTTCGGATTGCATGGCCTCAAGCCATAGCTTTGAGTCAGAACTGGTCATGGCACCTTTATAGGTTGCGGGTTCACTACTCGTTAAGAGTAGAACGTCATCTATGTCATGTTCCTCGACCATACCGATGTATCCGTGGGAGGAATAGAGACTCTTCCCGACCTCCTAGGTTCCTCAGGAATATTCACCGCAGCCGGGATTGAAGGAATTGGTTCCTCCAATAGTTGCTCGGTATTTGGTTCTGGAATCTCCGACAGGTCGAAGGTTCTATCACTCTTTGCATTCTCGAGAAATTCCTTCTCTAAGAATGTCGCACTAGCCGCAACAAAAACGCGTTGTTCGGTTGGCGAATAAAAGTAATGACCACGTGATCCTTTAGGATAACCTATAAAGTATGTCTTGACCGATCGCGGGCCGAGCTTATCTTCGTGTCTCCACTTGACATAAGCCTCGCAGCCCCAAACCCGTATAAAGGACAAGTTGGGGACCGTTCCCTTCCATAGTTCATATGGAGTCTTGTCATGAGCTTTAGACGGACTTCGGTTAAGTATTAGAGCGGCCGACATAAGAGCATAACCCCATAATGAATCGGGTAAAACCGTGTGACTCATCATGGATCGAACCATATCAAGTAGTGTTCGATTTCTCCGTTCGGATACACCGTTGGTGAGGTGTTCCGGTGGAGTCAATCGTAGGGCAATCCCACAGTCCTTTAGGTGTTGATCAAACTCGTGAGAAAGATACTCGCCACCACGATCCGAACGCAGTGTTATTATCTTTCTACCCAATAGGTTCTGCACCCTATTTTGGTATTCCTTGAATTTCTCAAAGGATTCACTTTTGTGTTTCATTAAGTAGACATAGCCATATCTACTCAAATCGTCCGTGAAAGTGATGAAATACCTATAGCCTTCTCTTGCGGTGATTGACATAGGACCACATACATCCGTGTGTATGAGCCCTAATAGGTCGGCAGCGCGCATTCCAACACCTTTGAAGGAAATCCGAGTCATCTTACCGATGAGACATGATTCACACGTGCCAAATGATTGAAAATCAAAGGCCGAGATAGCTCCATGTTTGATGAGTGTTTAACGCGTTTCTCATTAATGTGTCCCATACGGCGAGGTGCCATAGATACGTTTGATCTTTGTCACCAACCTTTAACTTTTTATTCATTACGTGTAATATTTCATTGGTCTGATCTAAAACATAAATTCCATTCATGGAAAGCGCCTTGTCAGTAAATCATATCGTGTAATGAGAAAATGCAAGCATTGTTTTCTATTACAAATGAAAAACCAAGTTTATCAAGCGAAGAAACTGAAATAATGTTTTTAGAAAGACTGGGTACATAATAGCAATCATATAATGATAACTCAAATCCGCTAGGAAGCTGGATCACATATGTCCCTTTGGAGATGGCAGCTACTCTTGCTCCATTCCCAACACGCAGGTCCACCTCACCCTTTACGAGGGGTTCGATGTTTCGGAGCCCCCGCACATGATTACACAGATGAGAACCACAACCAGTATCTAGTACCCAAGTTCCAGTAACTTGCGTGGTTAATCTCAATCATATGAATAAAAGTAGAAGAGAGAGAAGACATACCAACGGGTTTAACACGACCTGCCTTTAAGTCCTCATGATAAACAGGACATGTGCGTCTCCAATGCCCGGTCTTGTGGCAATGATGGCATTCCATGTTTTCACTCTTGCTCTTTGTCATGCACGATGAGTTACTCGACTCACCGGGACCACTCTTCCCCGAACCCGACTTCTTGAACTTCGCCTTACCTGTTAGGTTTGCGGAGCTTTGCCCTTACCTTTCCCTTTGTTTGATACAACGAGGACATCTGTTTGAACTCCCGCCGCACTTCATGTCCTTCTCGGTCATGTACGAGGAGGGAGTGCGATTCATGGGGAGTTTTCTTCAAATCATTCATATAGTAATTCGCTCACGAATTGCGAATAACCATCGTGGAGTGAATGAAGAATACGGTCGATAACAATATTCTCGCTGATGTTACAATTAAAGGTCTCCGGTTTTTCGACATTCTCAATCATGCGAGAATGTGTGGGCTAACCGGTTGGCCCTTCGGAGTCTCGCATCAAAGAAGCGAGTGGTATGCTCATAGGTCACGATTCTCGGTGCTTTCGAGAATTCCTTAGTGAGCGTGGTGAAAATCTTGTTTGCACCTTGGGCTATGAAGCGTTTATGCAAATTGGGTTCCATTGCAAAAATGAGCACGTTTTTAATCGCACCCGCTTCCATGACGAAATCGTTATAAGTAGCGATCTCGTTAGCTCCCGCCGTGGGAACTGGGTGTGGCGGCATGGGCTCAAGTAGATATTTGAGCTTTCGTCGCAGCGGCGGCATTCCGTAATCGCCTCCCGATCCGCGAAGTTGGATCCATCATTCTTGATCGAGTAGGCGATTCATCCGATTCATGAAGATCCTAAGCCAGGACTCACGGTCCAATGTGGCACTTGGCATTGGGTTATCACTTGAACCATCCATTTGATGTTTAGCGATTTAAAACGTGATCTACACCTTTGAAAAAGAAAAAAAAAACAAAACGAAATAAGCAACTCATCGAGGTGATTTAAGTCTATTTTAAAATTCATTTTAAACATGTAGACTCTTGCACTTGCATAATTGATCTCCCTCAAGAATGATACAAGTGATCCCAAGACTCAATTTCGGTAAATTGATAAGCCAACTGTTTAGCTAATTCTTCAGGAAGAACTCTTGGTCGATAGATTTCCGTAAATCCTATCTATAGTCCACTATGATCACAGGATCGTACGAGTGACCATAGTGTTGAGATAAAATAGGTCAATCAGTTCCAACTTACCCGACGTAGAAGGGGTCATAGTATGCCTACCGACGAAGAAGGGACTCATTGGAGTTTGACCTATAAAGACCGTTCTCAATTTTTGTTTATACGAGGAAGATCCCATCAACTAAATTATAATTCATTTTTAAGTGAACGAATAACTAGCGTCTGTCGTGAATGAATTAATTTAGATGATGGCTTAAAACGTGTGACATGAGAATGTCAATGAAAACTAACTCGTGACCTCTATATGTGTCAGTTTTCATGCAATAAATTAGGTGGTTTGGTTTTTAGGCGGAATATGATGCATATTATCGTTGCGAAAAATAAATAAATGAATGCAAAAAACGTAAATAAAAAAGTCCTAGTGTGGCCTATCCTAGTAAAAGAACATAATACAACTTTGGAATCCACCGTTGGACCCGAAAAGCTTGTCTTGATGTTCCATCTTGATCCAAGTAGCGGGAGTGAGCATCCGGTCTCCATCTTTGGTCTTCTCAAAAATTACAATTAAAATTACAAATATAAACCTATTTACATTCTAATTAAAACTGTAATTACAAGTGAAAAATCCAAAACGGAGATACAAGATCTCAAAATACAACCAAGACCGTGTTCCATCATTACGGTAACACGTTCTACTAAGGCCACACTAAGTTACAATCGCTTGTAAAATTAAATACGTAATAAAAAGGCATTCACGGCATTCAACAAAACGATAAATAAAAATGCATCAACTAAAACAAATTCATTCGTGACATAATTACGTAATTATGTTAAATTTATCCAAACCACCTTTTAATGATTAAAATTCGTGTGATAAAACCGCTTCTATCATTTAATTTTAATCTATTATAATCCGTCATTTTAAAGACACTTTAAAACAACTATATGGTACGTGAGTGAACCGATTCACTATTAAGCGAGTGTACTATATCCGGATAAAGTACATATTAAAGCCAAAGGAAAATTTAAATCAAAAGAAACAAATTTTCAAAGTGTTAAAGCGAAATCCCTCGATCCAGGGACATAAGTGCTCGATCGAGGAACTACGAGGTTCGATCGATGAATCGCAAGTCGATCGAGGGGTATGCTAATCGAGGAGGTGCTCGATCGACTAAACGGTGGTCGATCGAATACCTATATCGACAACACTACTCGATCGAGTACGAGGACAACTCGATCGAGCAGAGGGGTTTTGAAAGCTGGTCGATCGAGTACAAGTCGGCCAAGGACTCGATCGAGCAAAAGGTTTTGAGACAGGGTCGATCGAGTACAACAGGGACTCGATCGATCAAAAACAAGACAAAAACAGCACTCGATCGAGTAGAAATACGCTCGATCGAATGCAAAAGTGGCTGAAAACCTCTGGAAAAACCAAAACCCTCGTGAAAACTGATTTTCGAGACAAAATCAATTGAAATTTCGATCAAAACGCATCAAAACAAATTTGATAATTGATAAAACATGACATATTGTTATAATCTCCGTATAAAATAACAACATGTAAAAAACAACATGAAATATGAAGCAACACAGCCGTGCAAAACATGGCACGGATTGGTTTTCGAGACAAAACAACATCAAGAGCAACCGTGTAAACAAGACACGGTTCCCAAAGCAGCAAAAAACCGCAGCAACTTAAAAAAAATTCCTGCCGAGTGAAAAATAGGCTGCCGAGACAAATTTTTAGCCAAAACAAAATCGTTTCAAGATCGTTTTATGAAAAACACATGAAAAATTCACGTGGCCTCGCTCTGATACCACTTGTCGGTTAATATCCGTATACTACCCCTTAAATTGCAGGACTATAACGTAAAATTTACATGCAATTTATAGTCATAAAGCGATAAAACAATAGAAACGATAAGTGTATAGAAATCAACCTCGGGTCCTTTTAATTGCGGCGTAAAGATCAGAAATCTAAGCAGATTCCCTCCTAATCGTTGCACCCAAGACTTGGTCCGAGATATGCCCTTGTGCTAGAACAGTGTTCTCCGATTGCCTTGCAATATAGGGAGAACTGTTGTGAGTTTTGTCGAGATGTGAGATCTCAGTTTCTACAGAGAAGAATGCTCTTTCGAAACCCTAATTTTCTCTCAAAATGATGATTAGGTTTAACAGAAGGAGGAGGTCTCCTTTTGTTCTCCTATTCGGCCGAGAACCGTGACCCACACAGGGAAGTGGGCTTCCACTTCCTCTTGGTTTTAACTCGAGGTCCGGTTCGTTAATTACTAAAATGTATATGACGGGTTTGTATTATAAACTGTTATCGGTTATCGGAAATTAAGGCATCAGCTAATAATACGGGTTAGCTGAATTATTAATACGTGTCCGACAAAACAGTATTGTATAATTATTTTAATATACATTTAATTAAATATAAATCACGTATATTTAATTTTACGAATTAACTGGTTAATTCGCCTTAGCCCATGATATTTAATCCGTATTAAATATAATATCTCAACATCACGTATTTGACTAATTACTTAGTCAAATAACTCGGACTAACTGGTTAGTCAATTTTGGCATCTACATGACAGTATTTTCATACCGTCACATCTCTCGAACGTATCCTATAGGTGTGACTTTTAGGGACCAGTTGATCACCGCCATCTGTATGACAATAACGTCAAACTTATCTAGCAAGCCAACCGTTATTGATAAACGTGGATCAACTGATAATAATACCAAAGTATGCCCTTTGATCCTTTTAGAGGTTTATAAGTCCTTGCACTAACTGTTAAGGACACCAACCCCAACAGCATCATCAACATTAACTAATCAAATTGGGTCTCTTCAATTTCCACCTTTGATGATGGCAAGACAAATAAAATTGAGTGTATCATTCCCCCCTTTATCCATGGTCAAGGTTAACAAGTCAAAACATGATCAAAATAAGATGCATAAATACATGGTCATTGAAAATTAGTCAAATTTTTAATTAGCTTAAGTAGAACATTTAATCGTCAAGTTAACATAATTACGGTGAACGCAAGCCTAAGAGTTATTGAATCACCACCTACAATTTTAAATAACTTACCCCTCTTGACAGCATCAAGTAGGAAGAACACATAATTTAAATAAGGATTAGAGTTATACAAAACAAATTGATCAACAACTAACAACATAACCAATATTAGCAAATAATATCACAAACACAAAGCCAAGGCAAAAAGAGAATAGAAAGGCTTTTGTTTTGATTAGGCATTAGGCATGGTTATAGCAAAAGGCTTTGCACGATATAGGCTAGGCACGGTTTTGAGCAAGAGATTAGTCATCCACTTCTTCATGTACCATCTTCACAAGCTCTTTATTTTGACCCTTAACCTCATTGAGTTCCTTACGCAAACCCGTCACTTCCAAACGAAGACCCGCAATCTCACCCATGAGAGTATGTTGAAGATCCAACAAAACCTTTACATCCTTGGTGAGACGTGTCAAAGAAGACGAGTGCATAGAGGAGTAGGCAACATCCGTAGTCTTCATACCCGACCAAATACGAGCAAGTTTATTGTTAGGCCCAGTTTAGCCTGGTCTGACCATAACCTGGCCTGACTCAACAAGGCTGACTGATCAAGACAAGGACCGGACAAATCTGATCACTATTTAGCTGCTGAAGAGTATTGTGGCAAGAAGACTACTAATTCCTGGAAAGGAAGCCTGATAGTCAGTATATCCTAGCTTGGCGGAGTACTAAAAACAGCCTAGATTAAGCAGATAAACAAGAAATGCGATTATATAAGCCAGATAACCACACCCTATTCTCAAGGAAGACCAAGTCCAAACCTAAAACTATCTAATCCATGAATCTGGACGGAAAGAGGAAAAGAAGCTAAGGACTGGTTGATTTGAGAACGGGTCAAGCGAACTAATAGGAAGATTGCCCTATTATTCCGGCAACAACTCCTACCTTTGGGGAGAACGTTATACATTTATAACGTTATTCATTGTAACGTTGGGAAGACGGTAGAGAACTATAAATAAGAGAATTTAACAATTGTAAAGGGGATTCACGATCAGTCAATCTTACATATACTTTATCTATTTATTCTTGAGCATTCAGATATTCGTACAATATTGTGTCAGGTCTATCAAAATAATAACAACATCATACTTTATACTTATTTCTCTCTTTATCATTCATTTACACTATTCTAATCTTATAGAACTAGATACCCCGATCACTACGTAATTAATTAGGATCCCTTGGGGAAAATCTTGCTAAAACAATTGGCGCCCACCGTGGGGCATCTAGTTCTTCAACCAATAAAATTCTCCTTATTATCTCTCAATTAATATTCACACACAAAAATGGTGGAACTCACCATTTGAACAACAATTAGCGGCTGCTCTGGCCAAAATCAAGGAATTGGAAACAATCCAAGAGAAAGCGGCTCAGTGGAGAAATCAACAGTGAAGGAATCGAGTCTAGCCTGAAGAAGAAATTGGAAAATCGGGCCGGGCTCCAAGACCGATTCGAACCCGGGAACCCCATTCTCATCCATCATCAAAAACATAGACTTCTCTAATTTTGGAACCCCGGAGAAGGATACATTATCCGGCACTCCAACTATTCCCAATGATGAGACAAACAAAACTGAAGCCGCAATAATGATGGCTATGCTTCAGGAAATCCAAAAACTCCACAACAAAATAGAAAATATACCGGAGTACCGGACCCGTGGCTGAAGTAGAAGTTGATGACTTTGCGGATTCACCCTTTGCGGATGAAATTGCAAAGATTGATCTACCAAGAAATTTCTTGTCCCATCCATGAGAACCTATGATGGAACTTCGATTCACAAAATCATGTTGCCATATTCAAACAAAAAATGTTGGCTGCCTCAATACCCAGTGAACTCAGGCAAGTCTGTATGTGCAAAGGCTTTGGCACAACCCTGACTGGGGCAGCACTACAATGGTTCATCAATCTCCCAAATGGAGGTATCAAGAATTTTGCAGAATTGATCAATGCCTTCAATCAACAATTCGCAAGTAGCAGAGATATGGCCAAGAGACCAAGCAACCTGTTCAGGATAAAGCGGCTCTGAAGAATCTCTCAAGGAATTCCTGGCCGATTTGTCAAAGAAAAGGTGGCCATTCCAAGATGCGATGAAGAAACAGCAGTAGAAGCATTCAGGCAAGGAGTCTTGCTCGACAGTGATATTTATGCAGATCTGACCAAGAAAGCATGTCCAACCTTTGCCACCGTTCAATCCATCGCCTTAGAGCATGTCAGATTAGAAGAAGACCTCAACTTCAGGACGAACTCATCCGGAGGAAAGCAGGGCTATGGACATACTAACAGGAAAAGCTCCTACCAGAAAGGAAGCAATCCCGGATCGGCACCATATTCCAGGCCCGAACGATCCGAAGTCAAAATGGCACGGGAACATAAAGGTAACCTCTCTAGCCTCCCAACTATTCCTGAATATAACTTCTCTATTAATACTGCAGGATTAATCAAACGCTTGGAAAACCTGGGAGATGCGGTCGGATGGCCAAAGAAGTCCGACAATCCCGGGAAGGATCCAACAAGATGGTGTGACTTCCATCGGGACATCGGACACACCACGAGAAGAATGCATTCGGCTCGGGAAACAAGTGGCATATCTTTAAAGAAAGGCTACTTAAAAGATATAATCCAGCAGCCAAAGAATAAAGATGAAGGACAAAATAAGAGAGATCCGGAAGAAGCAGAGAGACCCTCCTCCTCCTCCTCCCATCTATGAAGTTAAATTCATAAATGGAGGATCGAAATCGTGGTCCGACCAGCTCTGCAGCCAAGAGGATATCCAGGGAATCCAGACTTCAACCTCCTCCCAAGCCCGTGTCATTGCCTGCTATCACCTTTGATGACTCGGATCTACAAGGAATATCAGGTCTACACCATGACAGCCTGGTAATCACTATGCAAATCGGCACAGCCAAAGTATCAAGAATCCTGATAGATGGAGGAAGCTCAATCAACCTGGTGATGCTTGACGTCCTTAAAGCTATGAAGATAGACGAAAGCAAGATCATAAAGAAATCCAGCGTCCTGGTTGGATTCAGTGGAGAAACAAAAAACACCCTGGGAGAAATCAGCTTGCCTACCTATGTGGAGGGCGTGGCTTCATATGAGAGATTTGGAGTAATGGATTGCTTGTCCTCGTACAATGTAATCCTGGGCAGACCATGGATCCACAATGTCAAAGCAATCCCATCAACATATCATCAATGCGTGAAAATTCCAACAGAATGGGGGATAACCACCATCAGAGGAGAACAAAGGACTGCTCAGGAATGTTACACTCAGGCTTTGAAACCCTCAAAGTCAGGTAAGTCCCTTGCATAGCAATTAAAGTCACCTGTCAGGGAAGAATATATAGCACAAACACAGATGGAAACAGGAGAAGTCATATTAGACCCAGAATTCCCTGACAGGAAAGTACTTGTAGGGTCAGATGCACCCGACTCAATCAGACCAAATCTGGTCAGCTTTCTTAAAACTAAAATGTCTTGTTTTGCTTGGTCACATTTTGATATGGTGGTATAGATCTTGATGTTATTACTCATAAGTTGAACATTGACAAATCCTTTAAGCTGTCAGACAAGAAAAGAGAAGAAAATTTGCTGCAGAAAGGCACGAAATTATCAACCAAGAAGTTGACAAGCTCTTTGGACATGGGAATGATCGGGGAAGTGATGTACCCTGGCGGCTTGCAAACGTGGTAGTCGTCAAAAGAAAAATGGCAAATGGAGAGTCGTGTAGATTACACGACTTAAACAAAGCCTGCCCAAAAGATCCATTTCCCCTACCACACATCGATGCAATGGTAGATGCCACTGCAGGCCACGAAATGTTGACATTCATGGATGCCTCCGGGATTCAATCAAATAAAAATGCATCCAATGAGACCAGGAAAGCACGACTTTCATCACCTGAAAGAGGTATATATTGTTATACTACTATGCCCTTTGGATTAAAAAATGCAGGTGCAACCTACCAAAGGCTAGTCAACATGATGTTCAAAGATCAGATAGGAGACACCATGGAAGTCTATATAGATGACATGGTAGTCAAATAAAAAAAAGCAGAAGACCATGTCAAAGATCTGGAAGTAGCCTTTCAAATATTGGAAAAATTCAATATGAAGCTCAACCCACAAAAATGCCACTTCGGAGTCTCAGCAGGCAAATTCTTGGGCTACATAGTGACAAAGAGAGGAATAGAAGCCAGCCCTGAGCAGATCAAAGCTATCCTGGAGCTAGAACCACCAAAGACAGTCAAAGATATACAAAACCGACTGGAAGGATAGCGACCCTGAACAAGGTTCATTTCAAGATCATCGAGAAAGATGCAAATCGTTTTATAACCTGCTAAGGAAAAACAAAGACTTCAATGGACCCCGATCATCGTGCCGCCTTTGAAGACTTGAAAATATATCTATCCTCCCCCTTTTCTGGCAAAACCAGTCAAAGATGAACCCCTCGACAAGTATATCTGTCGAGTCCAGTAAAACTTCTTTGTCGGTGCGAGTCCTGGTCAAAGAAGCAGACGGACAACAAGACACTGCATCTACTATGTAAGTAAAAGTCTCTGGATGCGAAATCGGTATGGATTACTAGAAAAATATGTTTTAGCTTTAATAATGAGTTGCACAAAATTAAGACCATATTTTGAGAGTCACCCTATAATAGTTAGAACAAATCTTCCTATTAAGTCTGTACTTAGGAGACCAGAATTGTCCGGACGAATGTGCAAATGGTCAGTCCAGCTAAGCACATACAATATAACGTTTGAACCAAGGACAGCAATTAAATCACAAGCACTAGCAGATTTTGTGGCTGATTTTAGTCCAACCCTAGAACCCGACCTAATAAAAAAGTAAATAAAGCGACCCGGCGACCAAACGGACCTAGAATGGACCCTATTTGTCGATGGAGAGGCCAATACAAGAGGCACGGAGCCTAGGTGTAGTACTAAAAACACCACGGGGGGATAAGATAGTACAGGCTATAAGTTGTGCATTTGAGGCCACCAACAATGAGGCAGAATATGAAGCCCTAATAGCCGGATTAAAGGTATGTATTGATCTTGGTGTGCAAAATTTAAAGGTACGCACTGATTCCCTTCTCGTCTCCAACCAGGTAAATGGCATATATACTGCAAAAGACCCCAAAATGATGCTTTATCTAGATGTTGTTCAAATGCTAAAATCAAAGTTTAAAAACTTTAATATTGACCAAATTTCCAGGGACTTAAATACCCAGGCCGATGCCTTAGCCGGCCTAGGGTCCAACTTTAGTCCCCTTGATTTTGACAAAATACCCATTGTGCATTTATTAGAACCTGCAATAAACAAACAAGATGAAAGTTTCCCAATCTACATTGCTAACTCTTGGACGAAACCTTACTATGACTGGCTACAACAGGGAATCCTACCCTTAAATAAGCAAGATGCCAGAGCACTGAAAATAAAAGCTGCTTCATATACTATTATTGACAACGTGCTTTTTAAGAAATCGCAGGCCGGACCTTACCTCAGATGCCTGGAACCGCAGGAAGCGAGCGAGATATTATCAGAAATCCATGAAGGATTTGTGGAAATCACAAAGGTGGAAGAAGCCTGGCAAGCAAAGTACTCGGAACAGGATATTATTGGCCCACCTTAAGAGCCGATTGCCTGGATTTCAGCTCTAAATGCAAAGCCTGTCAGATTCACGGACCATATATCCATCAGCCATCTGAGGAACTACATTCCATATCCGCACCCTGGCCGTTTATGAAGTGGGGCATGGATATAGTAGGAAAACTACCTCAAGCACCCGGACAGAAAGTTTTCATGCTAGCAATGACTGATTACTTCTCCAAATGGATAGAAGCTGAATCATACAGGCAAGTCAAGGAGAAAGATGTCATAGCATTCATCAAACATAATATCATATGTAGATATGGCATCCCCTCTGAAATAGTATGCGACAATGGCACACAATTTGTGGGAAAAAGAACAATGACCTTACGTGCTCAATGGAACATCAATCTGGTAACATCCACGCCAGGATATCCAAAAGCCAACGGTCAAGCTGAATCCAGTAACAAAGTGGTGATCAGCTGTATAAAGAAAAAGCTGGAAAGAAGAAAAGGTAGATGGGCTGAAGAGCTCCCCCTGGTCCTTTGGGCTGACAGAACCACGCCTAAAACATCCACTGGCCAAACCCCCTATTCCCTGGTCTATGGATGTGAAGCAGTAATTCCGGCTGAGGTGGACATTCCATCAGCCAGGTGTAGCCTAAACACAACAACAAACAACATACCTCTAATGGAGGATAGCCTGGACCTAACGGAGGAGCTAAGAGATGCAGCAAGCATCAGATTAGCAGCATACCAGCAAAGAGTTGCGAGAAGCTACAACAAAACTGTCAAAGCCAGGGTATTCAGGGTAGGAGATCTCGTTCTCAGGAAAGTTTTCCAAAACACAAAAGAAAAGAATGCTGGCAAATTGGCTCCAACCTGGGAAGGCCCCTATCTGATTGATTCAATTGTTGGCCAGGGAGCCTATAGACTACAAACCCTGGACGGCGAAATGATCCCCAGAGCCTGGAATATTACACATTTAAAACTATTTCACATATAGAATATATCGCACAATCCAGGTATAACTTTTTACTTCAAATACTTCTTGCCTGGAACCTACATGTATGATACTTGCAATTACATGAATAAATGCCGTATATGATTTCTTCAATTTATATGTCCAAACACTTATCTGTATTCTCACATTCATTTAGCGAAATCTTCAACACTTGTTTTACATATTGCATTTTAGTTAAAACAAATCTCAAAGATTGGGGGCCACCCCCACCAAATATCCAACTGATACCCAAAATTCAGTTGCAAAATAGGCCTTTAAATACTGAGCTCAACATACAAATCCGGAAAATCTATTCCTGAATTGTATGACATAGGTGGGTCATAAGCCCTCCAGACAGGCAACAACCCCACCCATAACACATTAAAATGGCTCGATCGGTCGAATAATCGCTTCGATCGTCGAATAATCGCTTTGATCAGTCGAATAATCGCTCGATCGATCGAATAATCGCTGATCGATCGAATAAGCGGCGAGATCGACATATCCAACATCAAAACCTTATCAAAACACAAAAAGAAACAAAACAAAGACCAAATATTTATTCATCCAAAATACTAGTCCCACCTAATAATCATCCATCCCAGGGATATTCGCCCTGGATGGGCCAAAAAATTCCTTAAAAATCTAAATATTCATTCCAGGGACATTCCCCCTGGATAGACCAAAACCCAAAAGAAAAAACTAAGTTACTTTTGAGCGAAGAGACTCACAACCATCCACCATCTCCTGATCACCAGACTTTGCCTTGGAAGGAGGGGAATCCACTTCTTCTTCTTGACCCATATTGGCCAAATCAGGATACTGAGCATCCAGAGCTGTCTCATCTCGGTCCGGATTCCAATCAGCCCGATCAGATTCTGGGTCCCTCATAGCATCAACCCGACCTTTTCCGAAGAAATCCGAGCCGCATCGCCCAACCTCGCCTCCACTAACTCCTTTTTCAGCAAGCTCTTCATTCTTTTTCAATCGATCCGCATTGCACGCTTCTCGACCTCCAACTCGACTGACAGCCTTCTCAGCATTTTTTGCAGCCACCTCACAAACTATAGCAGCCCTGGTTGACTCCTTAGCTGCCGCCAACTGAGATTGGAGCACCACTTCATTACCCCTGGATGAGTGCAGGTCATGGTTTAGCCTATCCAGCTTTTCCTCCAAGCTGCTAACCTTGGCCTGGGCGTCCCTAAGCTGACAAGCAGTAGCCAGCCCAGCATCCAACCCCTGCATACATACAAAATCAATTAGGCAAATACAAGGTAAAACAAAAAACATATAAACTATAAACAGATCCCTCTACAACTAACCTCCCTAGCCTGGGAAGCGAGTTCAGCAGCCCTTGTTACAAGAGAAGTCAGAATAGAAACCACCCTGGTAGATGAATCAAGGGTACTAGCAGACAACAGTTGATCGCTCATCCTTGCAGAAAACTCATCTATCCGAGCCCGGGCATCATCCATGTCATCAATCCTAGCAGGCACCTGCCTTATACTCCTAAGTGGCTGAGCCGGGATAGGCTGTTTCCCTCCTTCCTCCTCTTCCAGAATATCATCCTCTCTCTTCCTTTTTTGAGCCTGGACGATCTCTGGGGACACTATCCTGGGCGGATCTTGAGGAGGCTGGACATCAGAAATCAGGATATCCAAAGTCTTGTCACTCCCACTAGTTTCCTGGCTCTTGGACTGTTCAGCAATCCTAGCCATGACCTTCAAATCCTTGGCAGAAAAGCTAGCCAGCTTGACCCTAGCGAGAAGACCTAAACACCGGATACATAAAAAATATACGTAAATATCAAACCAAAAAGCAACAAGGAGACAACAGCCAAAATAAAAGCATGCGAGAAGACGTACGGGGAAAGAGCGAAAGAGAACTAGGCTTGCCTTTGGGTACTCTGACCCCAGTCAGCTTGGTCTTCATATACCGGGGCAACAATTCCCTGCCCAAGCAGGCTGGCCAAGTCCTCTCTTCCTCAGGAATGGCAAGGAAAGCATCTATCCTTGCAATGGCCTCCTCATCCAGAGGATCGTGATTCCAATCAGGAGCTACAAACATTACAGAAACAAAATACACAGGTAAGATTTATATACTTCACTCTCACTCAATATAACTGCAAAATAAAAATACAGGAAACCTACCACTCTCCAAAGGAGGATATCTCAGGTAATCAAAGCTCGATCCCAGTCTCGATCCGGATAAACAGGAAAGTCTTTGCCCAACTCTTGTCATCTCCAGAATCCAGGTTAGTAATTAATGGAGTCATCTTTGACTTAATTCTCAAATTAAAACGACCAATGAAGGATTTTTAAAATGATATAATGCCTTAATATCATTGAGAGTAATCACAAGATTGTGTTTAGCGCATAAATTTTCTATGGAATGAACAAGTTTCCAAACCATCGGCATAATTTGAAAAGGTGACACTTCCATAGCACGGATGGTGTCAATCATTAAGGGAGTAAAAGGTAACTTACAGCCTGCTTTGAATGCCCATTCAAAAATACAGAACCAACCAGGTGATACCCGAGTTAGCCCTAATCTGGACAAGACTCAGAATCCATACCTCGGTCGATTCAGAATTATTTTCTTCTCCTTAATATCTTGTCATAATTAGTTTTCAACAAGTTCTCTTCAGGAAAGTAAGGATCCAAAGATTGAAGGGCGGTGAATACAAAATCCCGATATTTGAAAGCCAGCGACCGAGCGGGAGGATCAATTACCCTTACCTCCTCCTCTTGAATATCTGTGGGTTCGAGGCTCAACGATGCAGCAGACTCTCCGGGAAGCGGGCGTCTTTTGGCTCCCATATTTTCAAAGGTTGTTTGATTTATTGAAATTGTCGAGAATATGCAAAGTAACAGAACAAGATTACTAAGAAGAAGGGAAGAAATTGGAAGAATTTTAGAAGAGTTTCGGAAGAATATTGACAAAGAAAGTGGAGGAAAATTGATCTTGCCCTAAATACCGTATTTATAGAGAAGTAAATAACGGCATGAAAAACCTAGGAATTGTAAAAACTGTCAAGCATGATGTCATGTAGCCGTTGCGGTCTTCAACGGTAAATAGGAGTCTAAGAGTCACTAGATGAATGTGATTCTCTTTAATTAGTTAACCCGGTAAAATTGACATCTCACCCCTGGCCGGATCCAAGACGGGTAAAATGTCAAGGGGCAATTGTTAGGCCAGTTTTGCCTGGTCGACCATAACTTTGGCCGACTCAACAAGGTGACTGATCAAGACAAGGACCGGACAAATCGATCACTATTTATTTTGAAGAGTATTGTGGCAAGAAGACTACTAATTCCTGGAAAGGAAGCTGATAGTCGTATATCCTAGCTTGGCGGAGTACTAAAAAAAAACCCTAGATTAAGCGAGATAAACAAGAAATGCGATTATATAAGCCAGATAACCACACCCTATTCTCAAGGAAGACCAAGTCCAAACCTAAAACTATCTAATCCATGAATCTGGACGGAAAGAGGAAAAGAAGCTAAGGACTGGTTGATTTGAGAACGGGTCAAGCGAACTAATAGGAAGATTGCCCTATTATTCCGGCAACAACTCCTACCTTTGGGGAGAACGTTATACATTTATAACGTTATTCATTGTAACGTTGGGAAGACGGTAGAGAACTATAAATAAGAGAATTTAACAATTGTAAAGGGGATTCACGATCAGTCAATCTTACATATACTTTATCTATTTATTCTTGAGCATTCAGATATTCGTACAATATTGTGTCAGGTCTATCAAAATAATAACAACATCATACTTTATACTTATTTCTCTCTTTATCATTCATTTACACTATTCTAATCTTATAGAACTAGATACCCTGATCACTACGTAATTAAGCCGGATCCCTTCAGGAAAATCTTGCTAAAACATTTATCATCTTCAATTTTCAAGTACATTTGTGATAAAACTTCCTAGGTCATAGAGTCACACATGTGATCAACACCGAAACTTGTCGAGTCAACAAAGTCCATTTTCTCAAGAATGACCGATAACCACATCCCATAGGCCAACACGGTGGTACTATCTGTGACACCCCCACATACCAAGGTGCCTTACTAGGACCACCCTAGCATGAGAGACCGTCACCATCTCGGTTGCCCGAGGTTAGTATATCAAAGTTACCATTCCAAAACAACATTGATTAAAGTATAAGTGGTTAATGATTACATGTTCCAAAACCAAATCCAAAATAAAGATTACTAATGTTCAACAACTGAAACTGAAAGATAAAACTCATGACATTGGACGCTAGACTCGAGTTATGACTCCCCATCTCGTCCCCTGGGCTAATAATGATCATCACCAGTCACAATCTGCTCACCATCCCCGATTGGATCACCACAGATTTTACAAAACAACAACGGGGTCAGTTTACTGCATAATCAAAATAAGACAGGTACGATAAGATAAACAACTGATCATCATCCACCTCCAACTCCTAATCACATCAAGTAACTGACTACACACTAAAGTGTGTAGCTCTTCCAGATTACCCATCGCAACAGATAATCCTCACCGCCAGTGGGGGACCGCGACCTTGCCCACCTAAGCCCCGCTCATCAACGAGCGATAACCCTGTTCATTAATGTGCACATCTCCTCCTGTGACGGGTTCCACAGAGGACGAAACTATGGCGTGAAGCCACTCCCGCAAGTGACTCCACTCAGCCGAGGACACACCTCGCGAACATCACCAACAACCATCGCAACTCCAACGCCCAACTCCAAATCAACAATCAGCAGATGATCACAATATCAAATCGTACAACAATCACAATGAAATCTTATAACAATTAAACAGTAACCCGAGTAGGGAAACACTACCTTTCCGCAATCCAAGCACACACAAGCAATCAATAGCAATTCTCCATGACACCATCACCTACACACAATAATCACATACCATCACTATAAACCCTTCCCCAAAATTAACCCAAAACAATAATTAGGGCCAAACCCTAAAAGACAAACTATTTAGCTGATTACAAAGAACTAGAGACTTACCAAAGAAATCGAGATAAGAGACGGAAGTGTAGACTTGCGATTGATCAATTAGCCTTGAGAGTGATTAGGGTGATTAGAGAGATATGAGCGTCGTTGAGTTTTGGTAAAATGATTTAGAAACCGTAAAAGCGTAATTTCTAATAATCCCTAATCACCTTAACCAAACCGCGGAATTAACCCATCAGACCGGATACTCGGTCGAGTATTGCTAATACTCGGCCGAGTATCCCTTACTCGGTCGAGTATTACCATACTCGCCCGAGTATTCATGGACAGTAGCCTGACCAGAAACACACGACGCATTACTCGGCCGAGTAAGCCCTATTCGGCCGAGTATACTAGACTCAGAAAACTGTGGTATTACACTATCAACCTTATGCTTTTTTACTATCTTAGCAAGATGATCAATGTGAAAGAACATCAAAGCGGGTAGGTTAATGTGAAGGTTTAGCAAGATAAAAGATCAACCACATGTCTAGCACACCACACACACCTCGGCTCTCATTGCATGGTATCAAGGTTCTAAAAATGAAATTGAAAAAGAACCGATGGTTTATTTTGATTTCTCTTGGCTTAAGTGTGATAGGGGATGAAGCTTTGGGACATAGAAACTTTGTGACGGTCAAGGAACTTACACTATCTATAGTCAGCCAACCACCCTTTGGAAATGAGGACAACCCAGTTGAAGGAATACCGAGCAAATTTCCGACATTCTCAACATTTAGAAACAAGGGTTTGTTATTGATCACAGCGGTAAGACTACCCGACTGGACATCGACTTTGACCGTGGTATAAAATTGAACAATATCCGTAAATAAACTCGATTATAAAGATTAAGAAGGTTCTCCCACTTTTGTGCATGAATTACATCTTTAAAGAACTTAAAAGCGGGGGATGAATCATACCATTCGAGTTCATAGCGGCGGCCCGACTTAAAGTTTCCTTGAATGACATGCTTGCAATAATCAAAGATCACCTTTGGAAAACGATAACCATGAAGAATATTGAGTGCCTTGGACTTGTTCTCATCGAGAGGTTGCTCAATAGCAATCATAACACTATTTGATTCATCATCAACTTCCTTTGCCATTTCCTCCACTTTTCTCTTCCTTGAGGTCAACCGAGTGGATACTTTCTTAGCTTTGCCTTTCGGTTTGGGAACGGATTCCTCCTTGAACAACTCGTCATCCTCAAAGACGACACTCAATTGCTCCATATCAACCTCCGTTTCCACCACCTTTGCCTCAGTCATGGTTTTCCCTTTTCCCTTTTCTCTTTTGAGTTACTACCATATCTTTCAACATCACATCACTACTCACACTCTCTTTAGATTTTGATTTTGATTTCGATTTCCCATCACTCTTCTCAACCGATTTCTCAACACTCTTTTCTTTTTCCTCACCTTTTTCAATTGATTTT